>NW_024470690.1:1192884-1832989 GCF_017639515.1 Carcharodon carcharias
GGGGGGGAATGAAGGGACGGGGGGGATGAAGGGACGGGGGAGGATGAAGGGACGGGGGGATGAAGGGACGGGGGGGAATGAAGGGACGGGGGGGATGAAGGGACGGGGGGGATGAAGGACGGGGGTGGATGAAGGGACGGGGGGATGAAGGGACGGGGGGATGAAGGGACGGGGCGGATGAAAGGACGGGGGGATGAAGGACGGGGGGTATGAAGGGATGGGGGGGATGAAGGGATGGGGGATGAAGGGATGGGGGGGATGAAGGGATGGGGGGGATGAAGGGATGGGGGGGATGAAGGGATGGGGGGGAATGAAGGGATGGGGGGGAATGAAGGGATGGGGGGGGAATGAAGGGATGGGGGGGATGAAGGGATGGGGGGGATGAAGGGATGGGAGGATGAAGGGATGGGGCGGATGAAGGGATGGGGGGTATGAAGGGATGGGGGGAATGAAGGGATGGGGGGATGAAGGATGGGGGGATGAAGGGATGGGGGGATGAAGGGATGGGGGGATGAAGGGATGGGGGGATGAAGGGATGGGGGATGAAGGACGGGAGGATGAAGGGACGGGAGGGATGAAGGGACGGGGGGGATGAAGGGACGGGGGGGATGAAGGGACGGGGGGGATGAAGGGACGGGGGGGTGAAGGGACGGGAGGAATGAAGGGACGGGGGCGGATGAAGGGAGGGGGGGGATGAAGGGACGGGGGGGATGAAAGGATGGGGGGGATGAAAGGATGGGGGGGATGAAGGAATGAAGGGACGGGGGGGATGAAAGGATGTGGGGGATGAAGGGATGGGGGGGATGAAGGGATGGGGGGATGAAGGGATGGGGGGGATGAAGGGATGGGGGTGAATGAAGGGATGGGGAGGAATGAAGGGATGGGGGGGAATGAAGGGATGAGTGGATGAAGGGATGGAGGGGATGAGGGGATGGGGAGGAATGAAGGGATGGGGGAAAATGAAGGGATGTGGAGGAATGAAGGGATGCAGGGGATGAAGGGGTTGAAGGGATGGAGGGGATGGGGGGGATGGAGGAGATGGGGGGGAATGGAGGGGATGGGGGGGATGAAGGGGATGGGGGAATGAAGGGGATGGGGGGGATGAAGGGATGGGGGGGATGAAGGGATGGGGGTGATGAAGGGATGGGGTGATGAAGGGATGGGGGTGATGAAGGGATGGGGGGATGAAGGGATGGGGGGATTAAGGGACGGGGGGATGAAGGGATGGGGGAGATGGGGGGATGAAGGGATGGGGTGCATGAAGGGATGGGGGGCATGAAGGGACGGGGGGGGGAATGAAGGGACGGGGGGGGGGAATGAAGGGACGGGGGGGGGAATGAAGGGACGGGGGGGGAATGAAGGGACGGGGGGGGAATGAAGGGACGGGGGGGAATGAAGGGACGGGGGGAATGAAGGGACGGGGGGGGAATGAAGGGACGGGGGGGAATGAAGGGACGGGGGGGAATGAAGGGACGGGGGGGATGAAGGGACGGGGGGGAATGAAGGGACGGGGGGGATGTAGGGACGGGGGGGATGTAGGGACGGGGGGGATGAAGGGACGGGGGGGATGAAGGGACGGGGGGGGATGAAGGGACGGGGGGGATGAAGGGACGGGGGGGATGAAGGGACGGGGGGATGAAGGGACGGGGGGGATGAAGGGACGGGGGGGATGAAGGGACGGGGGGGATGAAGGGACGGGGGGGATGAAGGGACGGGGGGGATGAAGGGACGGGGGGGATGAAGGGACGGGGGGGATGAAGGGACGGGGGGTTGAAAGGACGGGGGGGATGAAGGGATGGGGGGGATGAAGGGATGAAGGGACGGGGGGGATTAAGGGACGGGGGGGATGAAGGGATGGGGGGATGAAGGGATGGTGGGGAATGAAGGGATGGTGGGGAATGAAGGGATGGGGGGGAATGAAGGGATGGGGGGGAATGAAGGGATGGGGGGGAATGAAGGAATGGGGAGGAATGAAGGGATGGGGAGGAATGAAGGGATGGGGAGGAATGAAGGGATGGGGAGGAATGAAGGGATGAGGGGATGAAGGGATGGAGGGGATGAGGGGATGGGGGGGAACGAAGGGGTGGGGGAAAATGAAGGGATGTGGGGGAATGAAGGGATGGGGGGGAATGAAGGGATGCAGTGGATGAAGGGGTTGAAGGGATGGAGGGGATGGGGGGGGATGGAGGGGATGGGGGGGATGGAGGGGATGGGGGGAATGAAGGGATGCGGGGGATGAAGGGATGGGGGGGATGAAGGGATGGGGGGGATGAAGGGATGGGGGGGATGAAGGGATGGGGGGATGAAGGGATGGGGGGATGAAGGGATGGGGGGGATGAAGGGATGGGGGGATGAAGGGATGGGGGGGATGAAGGGATGGGGGATGAAGGGATGGGGGGGATGAAGGGATGGGGGGATGAAGGGATGGGGGGGATGAAGGGATGGAGGGATGGGGGGATGGAGGGGCTGGGGCGGCATGAAAGGGATGGGGGGCATGAGTGGATGGGGGGGAATGAGGGATGGGGGGATGAAGGATGGGGGGGCGCTGAAGGAATGGGGGGGAATGACGGATGGCGGCGTGGAAAGAAGGGATTGGGGGGGCATGAAGGATGGGGGGCACGAAGGGATGGGGGGCACGAAGGGATGGGGGGCACGAAGGGATGGGGGGGCACGAAGGGATGGGGGGCACGAAGGGATGGGGGGCACGAAGGGATGGGGGCACGAAGGGATGGGGGGCACGAAGGGATGGGGGCACGAAGGGATGGGAGGGACGGGGGGGGAATGAAGGGACGGGGGGGAATGAAGGGACGGGGGGGAATGAAGGGACGGGGGGGGAAGGAAGGGTCGGGGGGGAAGGAAGGGACGGGGGGGAAGGACGGGACGGGGGGAATGAAGGGACGGGAGGGAATGAAGGACGGGGGGGGATGAAGGGACGGGGGGGAATGAAGGGACGGGGGGGAATGAAGGGACGGGGTGGAATGAAGGGACGGGGGGGAATGAAGGGACGGGGGGGATGAAGGGACGGGGGAGGATGAAGGGACGGGGGGGATGAAGGGACGGGGGGGAATGAAGGGACGGGGGGGATGAAGGGACGGGGGGGATGAAAGGACGGGGGTGGATGAAGGGACGGGGGGGATGAAGGGACGGGGGGATGAAGGGACAGGGCGGATGAAAGGACGGGGGGATGAAGGGATGGGGGGTATGAAGGGATGGGGGGGATGAAGGGATTTGGGGATGAAGGGATGGGGGGGATGAAGGGATGGGGGGGGATGAAGGGATGGGGGGGGAATGAAGGGATGGGGGGGGAATGAAGGGATGGGGGGGGATGAAGGGATGGGGGGGATGAAGGGATGGGAGGATGAAGGGATGGGCGGATGAAGGGATGGGGGTATGAAGGGATGGGGGGTATGAAGGGATGCGGGGATGAAGGGATGGGGGGATGAAGGGATGGGGGGATGAAGGGACGGGAGGGATGAAGGGACGGGAGGGATGAAGGGACGGGGGGGATGAAGGGACGGGGGGGATGAAGGGACGGGGGGGATGAAGGGACGGGGGGGTGAAGGGACGGGAGGAATGAAGGGACGGGGGGGATGAAGGGACGGGGGGGATGAAGGGACGGGGGGGATGAAAGGATGGGTGGGATGAAAGGATGGGGGGGATGAAGGAAAGAAGGGACGGGGGGGATGAAAGGATGTGGGGGATGAAGGGATGGGGGGGATGAAGGGATGGGGGGATGAAGGGATGGGGGGATGAAGGGATGGGGGGATGAAGGGATGGGGGTGAATGAAGGGATGGGGAGGAATGAAGGGATGGGGGGGAATGAAGGGATGAGTGGATGAAGGGATGGAGGGGATGAGGGGATGGGGAGGAATGAAGGGATGGGGGAAAATGAAGGGATGTGGAGGAATGAAGGGATGGGGGGGAATGAAGGGATGCAGGGGATGAAGGGGTTGAAGGGATGGAGGGGATGGGGGGGATGGAGGAGATGGGGGGGAATGGAGGGGATGGGGGGGATGAAGGGGATGGGGGGGATGAAGGGGATGGGGGGGATGAAGGAATGGGGGGGATGAAGGGATGGGGGTGATGAAGGGATGGGGGTGATGAAGGGATGGGGGTGATGAAGGGATGGGGGGATGAAGGGATGGGGGGATTAAGGGACGGGGGGATGAAGGGATGGGGGAGATGGGGGGATGAAGGGATGGGGTGCATGAAGGGATGGGGGGCATGAAGGGACGGGGGGGGGAATGAAGGGACGGGGGGGGGAATGAAGGGACGGGGTGGAATGAAGGGACGGGGGGGAATGAAGGGACGGGGGGGAATGAAGGGACGGGGGGGGAATGAAGGGACGGGGGGGAATGAAGGGACGGGGGGGAATGAAGGGACGGGGGGGAATGAAGGGACGGGGGGGAATGAAGGGACGGGGGGGATGAAGGGACGGGGGGGATGAAGGGACGGGGGGGAATGAAGGGACGGGGGGGATGAAGGGACGGGGGGGATGAAGGGACGGGGGGGGATGAAGGGACGGGGGGGATGAAGGGACGGGGGGGATGAAGGGACGGGGGGGATGAAGGGACGGGGGGGATGAAGGGACGGGGGGGATGAAGGGACGGGGGGGATGAAGGGACGGGGGGGATGAAGGGACGGGGGGGATGAAGGGACGGGGGGGATGAAGGGACGGGGGGGATGAAGGGACGGGGGGGATGAAGGGACGGGGGGGATGAAGGGACGGGGGGGATGAAGGGACGGGGGGGATGAAGGGACGGGGGGATGAAAGGACGGGGGGGATGAAGGGATGGGGGGATGAAGGGATGAAGGGACGGGGGGGATTAAGGGACGGGGGGATGAAGGGATGGGGGGATGAAGGGATGGTGGGGAATGAAGGGATGGTGGGGAATGAAGGGATGGGGGGGAATGAAGGGATGGGGGGGAATGAAGGGATGGGGGGGAATGAAGGAATGGGGAGGAATGAAGGGATGGGGAGGAATGAAGGGATGGGAGGGAATGAAGGGATGGGGGGGAATGAAGGGATGAGGGGATGAAGGGATGGAGGGGATGAGGGGATGGGGGGGAATGAAGGGGTGGGGGAAAATGAAGGGATGTGGGGGAATGAAGGGATGGGGGGAATGAAGGGATGCAGGGGATGAAGGGGTTGAAGGGATGGAGGGGATGGGGGGGGATGGAGGGGATGGGGGGGCTGGAGGGGATGGGGGGCAATGAAGGGATGCGGGGGATGAAGGGATGGGGGGGATGAAGGGATGGGGGGGATGAAGGGATGGGGGGGATGAAGGGATGGGGGGATGAAGGGATGGGGGGATGAAGGGATGGGGGGGATGAAGGGATGGGGGGATGAAGGGATGGGGGGATGAAGGGATGGGGGGATGAAGGGATGGGGGGGGATGAAGGGATGGGGGGGATGAAGGGATGGAGGGGATGGGGGGGATGGAGGGGATGGGGAGGAATGAAGGGGATGGGGGGGGATGAGGGGATGGGGGGGATGAGGGGATGGGGGGATGAAGGGATGGGGGGGATGAAGGGATGGGGGGGATGAATGGATGGGGGGGAATGAAGGGATGGGGGGGAATGAAGGGATGGGGGGCACGAAGGGATGGGGGGCACGAAGGGATGGGGGGCACGAAGGGATGGGGGGCACGAAGGGATGGGGGGCACGAAGGGATGGGGGGCACGAAGGGATGGGGGGCACGAAGGGATGGGGGGCACGAAGGGATGGGGGGCACGAAGGGATGGGGGGCACGAAGGGATGGGGGCACGAAGGGATGGGGGGGACGGGGGGGGAATGAAGGGACAGGGGGGAATGAAGGGACAGGGGGGAATGAAGGGACGGGGGGGAATGAAGGGACGGGGGGGAAGGAAGGGACGGGGGGGAAGGAAGGGACGGGGGGGAATGAAGGGACGGGAGGGAATGAAGGGACGGGGGGGGATGAAGGGACGGGGGGGAATGAAGGGACGGGGGGGAATGAAGGGACGGGGTGGAATGAAGGGACGGGGGGGAATGAAGGGACGGGGGGGATGAAGGGACGGGGGAGGATGAAGGGACGGGGGGGATGAAGGGACGGGGGGGATGAAGGGACGGGGGGATGAAGGGACGGGGGGGATGAAGGACGGGGGGGATGAAGGGACGGGGGGGATGAAGGGACGGGGGGGATGAAGGGACGGGGGGGATGAAGGGACGGGGGGGATGAAGGGACGGGGGGTTGAAAGGACGGGGGGGATGAAGGGATGGGGGGGATGAAGGGATGAAGGGACGGGGGGATTAAGGGACGGGGGGGATGAAGGGATGGGGGGATGAAGGGATGGTGGGGAATGAAGGGATGGTGGGGAATGAAGGGATGGGGGGGAATGAAGGGATGGGGGGGAATGAAGGAATGGGGAGGAATGAAGGGATGGGGAGGAATGAAGGGATGGGGAGGAATGAAGGGATGGGGAGGAATGAAGGGATGAGGGGATGAAGGGATGGAGGGGATGAGGGGATGGGGGGGAATGAAGGGGTGGGGGAAAATGAAGGGATGTGGGGGAATGAAAGGATGGGGGGGAATGAAGGGATGCAGTGGATGAAGGGGTTGAAGGGATGGAGGGGATGGGGGGGGATGGAGGGGATGGGGGGGCTGGAGGGGATGGGGGGGAATGAAGGGATGCGGGGGATGAAGGGATGGGGGGGATGAAGGGATGGGGGGGATGAAGGGATGGGGGGGATGAAGGGATGGGGGGGATGAAGGGATGGGGGGATGAAGGGATGGGGGGATGAAGGGATGGGGGGGATGAAGGGATGGGGGGATGAAGGGATGGGGGGGATGAAGGGATGGGGGGATGAAGGGATGGGGGGGATGAAGGGATGGAGGGGATGGGGGGGATGGAGGGGATGGGGAGGAATGAAGGGGATGGGGGGGGATGAGGGGATGGGGGGGATGAGGGGATGGGGGGATGAAGGGATGGGGGGGATGAAGGGATGGGGGGATGAAGGGGATGGGGGGCATGAAGGGACTGGGGGGATGAAGGACTGGGGGGATGAAGGGACTGGGGGGATGAAGGGACGGGGGGCATGAAGGGATGGGGGGCATGAAGGGATGGGGGCATGAAGGGATGGGGGGCATGAAGGGACGGGGGGCATGAAGGGACGGGGGGCATGAAGGGACGGGGGGCATGAAGGGACGGGGGGGCATGAAGGGACGGGGGGCATGAAGGGACGGGGGGGCATGAAGGGACGGGGGGGGAATGAAGGGACGGGGGGAATGAAGGGACGGGGGGAATGAAGGGACGGGGGGGAATGAAGGGACGGGGGGGGATGAAGGGACGGGGGGGAATAAAGGGACGGGGGGGATGAAGGGACGGGGGGGGATGAAGGGACGGGGGGGATGAAGGGACGGGGGGATGAAGGGACGGGGGGATGAAGGGACGGGGGGGATGAAGGGACGGGGGGATGAAGGGACGGGGGGATGAAGGGACGGGGGGGATGAAGGGACGGGGGAGGATGAAGGGACGGGGGGGATGAAGGGACGGGGGGGAATGAAGGGACGGGGGGGATGAAGGGACGGGGGGGATGAAAGGACGGGGGTGGATGAAGGGACGGGGGGGATGAAGGGACGGGGGGATGAAGGGACGGGGCGGATGAAAGGACGGGGGGATGAAGGGACGGGGGGTATGAAGGGACGGGGGGTATGAAGGGATGGGGGGGATGAAGGGATTTGGGGATGAAGGGATGGGGGGGATGAAGGGATGGGGGGGATGAAGGGATGGGGGGGATGAAGGGATGGGGGGGATGAAGGGATGGGGGGGGATGAAGGGATGGGGGGGATGAAGGGATGGGGGAGATGAAGGGATGGGAGGATGAAGGGATGGGCGGAAGAAGGGATGGGGGTATGAAGGGATGGGGGGATGAAGGGATGCGGGGATGAAGGGATGGGGGGATGAAGGGATGCGGGGATGAAGGGATGCGGGGATGAAGGGACGGGAGGGATGAAGGGACGGGGGGGATGAAGGGACGGGGGGGATGAAGGGACGGGGGGGATGAAGCGACGGGGGGGATGAAGGGACGGGAGGAATGAAGGGACGGGGGGGATGAAGGGACGGGGGGGATGAAGGGACGGGGGGGATGAAGGGACGGGGGGGATGAAAGGATGGGGGGGATGAAAGGATGGGGGGGATGAAGGAATGAAGGGACGGGGGGGATGAAAGGATGTGGGGGATGAAGGGATGGGGGGATGAAGGGATGGGGGATGAAGGAATGGGGGGATGAAGGAATGGGGGATGAAGGGATGGGGGTGAATGAAGGGATGGGGAGGAATGAAGGGATGGGGGGGAATGAAGGGATGAGTGGATGAAGGGATGGAGGGGATGAGGGGATGGGGAGGAATGAAGGGATGGGGGAAAATGAAGGGATGTGGAGGAATGAAGGGATGGGGGAAAATGAAGGGATGTGGAGGAATGAAGGGATGGGGGGGAATGAAGGGATGCAGGGGATGAAGGGGTTGAAGGGATGGAGGGGATGGGGGGGATGGAGGAGATGGGGGGGAATGGAGGGGATGGGGGGGATGAAGGGGATGGGGGGGATGAAGGGATGGGGGGGATGAAGGGATGGGGGTGATGAAGGGATGGGGGTGATGAAGGGATGGGGGTGATGAAGGGATGGGGGGATGAAGGGATGGGGGGATGAAGGGATGGGGGGATGAAGGGATGGGGGGATTAAGGGACGGGGGGATGAAGGGATGGGGGAGATGGGGGGATGAAGGGATGGGGTGCATGAAGGGATGGGGGGCATGAAGGGACGGGGGGGGGAATGAAGGGACGGGGGGGAATGAAGGGACGGGGGGGAATGAAGGGACGGGGGGGAATGAAGGGACGGGGGGGAATGAAGGGACGGGGGGGGAATGAAGGGACGGGGGGGAATGAAGGGACGGGGGGGAAATGAAGGGACTGGGGGGAATGAAGGGACGGGGGGGAATGAAGGGACGGGGGGGATGAAGGGACGGGGGGGAATGAAGGGACGGGGGGGATGAAGGGACGGGGGGGGTGAAGGGACGGGGGGGGTGAAGGGACGGGGGGGATGAAGGGACGGGGGGGATGAAGGGACGGGGGGGATGAAGGGACGGGGGGGGATGAAGGGACGGGGGGATGAAGGGACGGGGGGGATGAAGGGACGGGGGGGATGAAGGGACGGGGGGGATGAAGGGACGGGGGGGATGAAGGGATGTGGGGGAATGAAGGGATGGAGGGGATGAGGGGATGGGGGGGAATGAAGGGATGGGGGGGGAATGAAGGGATGTGGGGGAATGAAGGGATGTGGGGGAATGAAGGGATGCAGGGGATGAAGGGGTTGAAGGGATGGAGGGGATGGGGGGGATGGGGGGGAATGATGGGATGCGGGGGATGAAGGGATGGGGGGTATGAAGGGATGGGGGGGATGAAGGGATGGGGGGGATGAAGGGATGGGGGGGATGAAGGGATGGGGGGATGAAGGGATGGGGGGGATGAAGGGATGGGGGGGATGAAGGGATGGGGGGGATGAAGGGATGGTGGGATGAAGGGATTCGGGGATGAAGGGATGGGAGGGATGAAGGGATGGGAGGGATGAAGGGATGGGGGGATGAAGGGATGGAGGGGATGGGGGGGGGATGGAGGGGATGGGGGGAAATGAAGGGGATGGGGGGGAAGAAGGGATGGGGGGGATGAAGGGATGGAGGGGATGAGGGGATGGGGGGATGAGAGGATGGGGGATGATGGGATGGGGGAATGAAGGGATGTGGGGGAATGAAGGGATGGAGGGGATGAGGGGATGGGGGGGAATGAAGGGATGGGGGGGAATGAAGGAATGCAGGGGATGAAGGGGTTGAAGGGATGGCGGGGATGGGGGGGATGGAGGGGATGGGGGGGAATGAAGGGATGCGGGGGATGAAGGGATGGGGGGTATGAAGGGATGGGGGGGATGAAGGGATGGGGGGGATGAAGGGATGGGGGGATGAAGGGATGGGGGGATGAAGGGATGGGGGGATGAAGGGATGGGGGGGATGAAGGGATGGGGGGGGATGAAGGGATGGGGGGGGATGAAGGGATGGGGGGGATGAAGGGATGGAGGGGATGGGGGGGATGGAGGGGATGGGGAGGAATGAAGGGGATGGGGAGGAATGAAGGGGGTGGGGGTGAATGAAGGGGATGAAGGGATGGGGGGGATGAAGGGATGGGGGGGATGAAGGGATGGGGGGATGAAGGGATGGGGGCATGAAGGGATGGGGGGCATGAAGGGATGGGGGGCATGAAGTGATGGGGGGCATGAAGGGATGGGGGGCATGAAGGGATGGGGGCATGAAGGGATGGGGGGCTTGAAGGGATGGGGGGATGAAGGGATGGGAGGGATGAAGGGATGGGAGGGATGAAGGGATGGGAGGGACGGGGGGGAATGAATGGACGGGGGGGAATGAAGGGACGGGGGGATGAAGGGATGGGGGAGATGGGGGGATGAAGGGATGGGGTGCATGAAGGGATGGGGGGCATGAAGGGACGGGGGGGGGAATGAAGGGACGAGGGGGGGAATGAAGGGACGGGGTGGAATGAAGGGACGGGGTGGAATGAAGGGACGGGGGGGAATGAAGGGACGGGGGGGAATGAAGGGACGGGGGGGAATGAAGGGACGGGGGGGAATGAAGGGACGGGGGGGAATGAAGGGACGGGGGGGAATGAAGGGACGGGGGGGAATGAAGGGACGGGAGGGAATGAAGGGACGGGAGGGAATGAAGGGACGGGGGGGATGAAGGGACGGGGGGGAATGAACGGACGGGGAGGAATGAAGGGACGGGGGGGATGAAGGGACGGGGGGGGTGAAGGGACGGGGGGGGTGAAGGGACGGGGGGGGTGAAGGGACGGGGGGGATGAAGGGACGGGGGGGATGAAGGGACGGGGGGATGAAGGGACGGGGGGGATGAAGGGACGGGGGGGATGAAGGGACGGGGGGGATGAAGGGACGGGGGGGATGAAGGGACGGGGGGGATGAAGGGACGGGGGGGATGAAGGGATGTGGGGGAATGAAGGGATGGAGGGGATGAGGGGATGGGGGGGAATGAAGGGATGGTGGGGGAATGAAGGGATGTGGGGGAATGAAGGGATGGGGGGGAAATGAAGGGATGCAGGGGATGAAGGGGTTGAAGGGATGGAGGGGATGGGGGGGATGGGGGGGAATGAAGGGATGCGGGGGATGAAGGGATGGGGGGTATGAAGGGATGGGGGGTATGAAGGGATGGGGGGTATGAAGGGATGGGGGGTATGAAGGGATGGGGGGGATGAAGGGATGGGGGGGATGAAGGGATGGGGGGGATGAAGGGATGGGGGGGATGAAGGGATGGTGGGATGAAGGGATGCGGGGATGAAGGGATGGGAGGGATGAAGGGATGGGAGGGATGAAGGGATGGGGGGATGAAGGGATGGAGGGGATGGGGGGGGATGGAGGGGATGGGGGGAAATGAAGGGGATGGGGGGCAAGAAGGGATGGGGGGGATGAAGGGATGGAGGGGATGAGGGGATGGGGGGATGAGAGGATGGGGGATGATGGGATGGGGGAATGAAGGGATGTGGGGGAATGAAGGGATGGAGGGGATGAGGGGATGGGGGGGAATGAAGGGATGGGGGGGAATGAAGGGATGCAGGCGATGAAGGGGTTGAAGGGATGGAGGGAATGGGGGGGATGGAGGGGATGGGGGGGATTGAAGGGATGCGGGGGATGAAGGGATGGGGGGTATGAAGGGATGGGGGGGATGAAGGGATGGGGGGATGAAGGGATGGGGGGATGAAGGGATGGGGGGATGAAGGGATGGGGGGGATGAAGGGATGGGGGGGATGAAGGGATGGGGGGGGATGAAGGGATGGGGGGGATGAATGGATGGGGGGGATGAAGGGATGGAGGGGATGGGGGGGGATGGAGGGGATGGGGAGGAATGAAGGGGATGGGGAGGAATGAAGGGGGTGGGGGTGAATGAAGGGGATGAAGGGATGGGGGGGATGAAGGGATGGGGGGGATGAAGGGATGAGGGGGAATGAAGAGATGGGGGGGGATGAAGGGATGAGGGGATGAAGGGATGGGGGGATGAAGGGATGGGGGGGATGAAGGGATGGGGGGGGATGAAGGGATGGGGGGCATGAAGGGATGGGGGGCATGAAGGGATGGGGGGCATGAAGTGATGGGGGGCATGAAGGGATGGGGGGCATGAAGGGATGGGGGCATGAAGGGATGGGGGGCTTGAAGGGATGGGGGGCTTGAAGGGATGGGGGGATGAAGGGATGGGAGGGATGAAGGGATGGGAGGGATGAAGGGATGGGAGGGACGGGGGGGAATGAATGGACGGGGGGGAATGAAGGGACGGGGGGGAATGAAGGGACGGGGGGGATGAAGGGACGGGGGGGATGAAGGGACGGGGGGGATGAAGGGACGGGGGGGATGAAGTGACGGGGGGGATGAAGTGACGGGGGGGATGAAGGGACGGGGGGGATGAAGGGATGGGGGGGGATGAAGGGATGGGGGGGGATGAAGGGATGGGGGGGATGAAGGGATGGGGGGGATGAAGGGATGGGGGGGATGAAGGGACGGGGGGGATGAAGGGATGGGGGGATGAAGGGATGGGTGAATGAAGGGATGGGTGGATGGGGGGATGAAGGGATGGGGGGGATGAAGGGATGGAGGGGATGGGGGGGGATGGAGGGGATGGGGAGGAATGAAGGGGATGGGGAGGAATGAAGGGGGTGGGGGGGAATGAAGGGGATGAAGGGATGGGGGGGATGAAGGGATGGGGGGGATGAAGGGACGAGGGGGCATGAAGGGACGGGGGGGATGAAGGGACGGGGGGCATGAAGGGACGGGGGGCATGAAGGGACGGGGGGCATGAAGGGACGGGGGGCATGAAGGGACGGGGGGCATGAAGGGACGGGGGGCATGAAGGGACGGGGGGCATGAAGGGACCGGGGGCATGAAGGGACGGGGGGCATGAAGGGACGGGGGGCATGAAGGGACGGGGGGCATGAAGGGACGGGGGGCATGAAGGGACGGGGGGCATGAAGGGACGGGGGGCATGAAGGGACGGGGGGGCATGAAGGGACGTGGGGGCATGAAGGGACGGGGGGGCATGAAGGGACGGGGCGGATGAAGGGACGGGGCGGATGAAGGGACGGGGCGGATGAAGGGACGGGGCGGATGAAGGGACGGGGCGGATGAAGGGACGGGGCGGATGAAGGGACGTGGGGGATGAAGGGACGTGGGGGATGAAGGGACGGGGGGGATGAAGGGACGGGGGGGATGAAGGGACGGGGGGGATGAAGGGACGGGGGGGATGAAGGGACGGGGGGGATGAAGGGACGGGGGGGATGAAGGGACGGGGGGGATGAAGGGACGGGGGGGATGAAGGGACGGGGGGGATGAAGGGACGGGGGGTTGAAAGGACGGGGGGGATGAAGGGATGGGGGGGATGAAGGGATGGGGGGGATGAAGGGATGAAGGGACGGGGAGGATGAAAGGACGTGGGGGATTAAGGGACGGGGGGGATGAATGGATGGGGGGGATGAAGGGATGGGGGTGATGAAGGGATGGGGGGGATGAAGGGATGGGGGGATGAAGGGATGGGGGGATGAAGGGATGGGGGGAATGAAGGGATGGGGGGGATGAAGGGATGGGGGGGATGAAGGGATGGGGGGGATGAAGGGATGGGGGGGATGAAGGGATGGGGGGGATGAAGGGATGGGGGGGATGAAGTGATGGGGGGATGAAGGGATGGGGGGGGATGAAGGGATTGGGGGGAATGAAGGGATGGGGGGGAATGAAGGGATGGGGGGGAATGAAGGGATGGGGAGGAATGAAGGGATGGGGAGGAATGAAGGGATGGGGGGGGAATGAAGGCATGAGGGGATGAAGGGATGGAGGGGATGAGGGGATGGGTGGGAATGAAGGGGTGGGGGAAAATGAAGGGATGTGGGGGAATGAAGGGATGGGGGGGAATGAAGGGATGCAGGGGATGAAGGGTTGAAGGGATGGAGGGGATGGGGGGAATGAAGGGATGGGGGGGATGAAGGGATGGGGGGATGAAGGGATGGGGGGATGAAGGGATGGGGGGATGAAGGGATGGGGGGATGAAGGGATGGGGGGATGAAGGGATGGGGGGGATGAAGGGATGGGGGGGATGAAGGGATGGGGGGGATGAAGGGATGGAGGGGATGGGGGGGGTGGAGGGGATGGGGAGGAATGAAGGGGATGGTGGGGAATGAAGGGATGGGGGGGAATGAAGGGATGGGGGAATGAAGGGATGAGGGGGAATGAAGGGATGAGGGGGGGATGAAGGGATGGAGGGGATGGGGGGGTGGAGGGGATGGGGAGGAATGAAGGGGATGGGGGGGGAATGAAGGGATGGGGGGGAATGAAGGGATGGGGGAATGAAGGGATGAGGGGGAATGAAGGGATGAGGGGGGGATGAAGGGATGGAGGGGATGGGGGGGGTGGAGGGGATGGGGAGGAATGAAGGGGATGGGGGGGAATGAAGGGATGGGGGGGAATGAAGGGATGGGGGAATGAAGGGATGGGGGAATGAAGGGATGAGGGGGAATGAAGGGATGAGGGGGGGATGAAGGGATGAGGGGGGGATGAAGGGATGAGGGGGGATGAAGGGATGGGGGGAATGAAGGGATGGGGGGAATGAAGGGATGGGGGGGAATGAAGGGATGGGGGGGAATGAAGGGATGGGGGGGAATGAAGGGATGGGGGGAATGAAGGGATGGGGGGAATGAAGGGATGGGGGGAATGAAGGGATGGGGGGAATGAAGGGATGGGGGGAATGGAGGGATGGGGGGAATTAAGGGATGGGGGGAATTAAGGGATGGGGGGAATTAAGGGATGGGGGGAATTAAGGGATGGGGGAAATGAAGGGATGGGGGGATGAAGGGATGGGGGGGGATGAAGGGATGGGGGGGATGAAGGGATGGGGGGGATGAAGGGATGGGTGGGATGAAGGGATGGGGGGATGAAGGGATGGGGGGGATGAAGGGATGGGGGGGATGAAGGGATGGGGGGGATGAAGGGATGGGGGGGACGAAGGGATGGGGGGGACGAAGTGATGGGGGGGATGAAGGGATGGAGGGGAATGAAGGAATGGGGGGATGAAGGAATGGGGGGATGAAGGGATGGGGGGATGAAGGGATGGGGGGAATGAAGGGATGGGGGGATGAAGGGATGGGGGGATGAAGGGATGGGGGGATGAAGGGATGGGGGGATGAAGGGATGGGGGGGTGAAGGGATGGGGGGGGGTGAAGGGATGGGGGGCTGAAGGGGTGAAGGGATGGGGGGATGAAGGTATGGGGGTGGGGGGGTGAAGGGATAAGGGGGTTGAAGGGATAGGAAGCCAAAGCTGATATTTGGTCACAGTTCAGTCATGATCTCACTGAATAATGGAACAGGCTTGAGGGGCTGAACGTTCTCTTCGCCTCATCCTATCAGCATGTCCTTTCTCCCTCATGTGTTTATCCAGCTTCACCCTTAAATGTATCGATAATATTCACCTCAACCACTCCCTGTGGGAGCGAGTTCCACATTCTCCCCATTCTCTGGGTAAAGGAGTTTCTCCTGAATTCCCCATTGGATTTATTAGTGACTCTCTTACACTGATGGCCCCGAGTTCTGGTCTCACTCACTAACAAAAACATCTTCTTTACGTCTCCCCTATCAAACTCCTTCTCACTCCTCCGCCTTCTCTTCGCGAGAGGAAAGCAGCCAAGCCTTTTTAATCTGCCCTGAAAGTTATGGCCTCTCAATTCTGGAATCATTCGAGTAAATCTGTATCACAGCTTCACCAGCTCCTCTCGGTAATATGGAGGTCGGAAACAGTTCACTATACATTAAGTGTGGTCTAAGTGAGATTCAAGTTTAATATCATTTCTCAGCTTTCCAATTCTATTACTGCAGCAATGAAGCCCGGTGTTAACTTAGCTTTTTTTAAAATTGGCCTTATTAACCTCTGTCATCTGTCTCATCCCTGAAGGATCAGATAGAACCTTGTGAGAAATTGTATCCGAGAGAATCAAACACCCCCTTCCAAGTGAAGCACCCAGCGGCTTCCTTGTTGCTAAACACTCGATTTAAGGAGTGAAAAGCCAGGAGAGTGTAGCAACTCCTGTCTACTGCCCTGTCATGCCCGGAGTTCTCTCCCCGACTCCCCCACCCCCTTGTCTCCCCCGCCACTGGCTGCAGTAACCCCCCCTCTCCTGTTGATGGTGCTGAAGAGCTATTGCCGGCCAAACAGGCTCGATGGTGCCATCACCTGACCGTCCCCGCCACAGCGCCGAACGGAAAATCAGGGCTGGCCAGAACCCTGTCAATTTGAAATTATTTTCGCTTTTCTAGATTGGCTGCATGCCCTCACAACCTTGGGCCGTCTCAAAGCACTGCACAGCCAATGAGCTGTTTCCTTTTCTTTTTGAAGAGCGGCCATCGTTGGAACGCAGGAAATGCAGCTGTCAATTTGCGCACAGCAAGATCCCGCCAGATAGCAGTGAGATAAACATCTAGATAATTTGCTCTATTTTGAAGGGGCGTTGGTTGAGGAATACAACTCCAGGGTGGCTAACCCCACCACCACTCCCACCATCCACCCATGCCTGCCCTCCTTGTTCTTCTGTGGAATAATGGCCCTGGGATCCTTTACATCCACATGGGAAGACACTTAGCTTATCTTCTCCTCTGAAAGACAGTGTCTGGGGTATTGGTGCAGTCTATACTCCATTGCCCACTAGCCCATTCCTGTCCTGAACTAAGAGCTTTCATTCAGCATGGACTTGGCCTGAGGAGATTCCCGGGTGTTGATCGGGGCCGGAAGCCTGGTCACTTTTTTGCTTTGTGAGCCCGTTGGACCCTGAGGCTTGGTATCTTGGTGAAAAACTGCGCTGTTACCTGTGCCGTGCATCAGCACAGAGGACAAGACACACTCCTCCCCCTACCCACACCAGGGAGATGGGGGTCCTCAGGGTATATTTTAAGCCAGCTTGAAGGGCTCTCTATTTTGGACAAATGTCCCTTGCAATCCCTTACCAGCAAAAAAACCATGAACCTTTCAAAAATTAAAATCAAAATGACGACTGAAAATTAAGATGGTGGCCGCAGTCTCCCCATGCACTCTCACCTGCTGCAGGCGGTTGATTCTGGTGGTGAGGTCACTGTAGTTGTAACCGCTGACATGCCGTGCGGCATTCTGGTAGCACTTGATGGCGTCCTCCAGCTCGTGTTCAGACTCGTAGATCTGTCCGAGCTGCTCCCAGACTCTGGGCTGCGGCTGTTCATGCAGGAGGGCCTGCACACAGCTGTGGATCCCGTCCAGCTTTCCGTGCAGTGGCCGGGGTGATCTGAGGAATGAAAAGAGGCCTTCAGGGGTGGGCTTTTAGACAACGTAGGGCTTTGTGGCTCAGCTTCAAGTCTATTCTCTCTTTCTGTCCCTCCCTCCAACCCTATGCATACTGCCCCTCTTCCCTGCAGCCCCAAACACCAGACAGTGATCAGGAGCAGAGACACCCACTATCGACTAGCCCCAACACCACTCTCCCCATCCACACCACCCCTTTTCAGTGGCACTGGGTCCAATTAAGCAACCTTGCAGAGAGTCTCCCCCGTGCCTCAGAATGACCCTGGGCCATGTATCACTCACTGAGCCACAGAGGGGTGGATGTGGGTGGAGAATGGATTCAGGTGAGGGTTCGGTGGAATTTTACTGAGCGCAACTGTAAAATTACCCACTCCAGCTACTATTCTGCAAAATAGTTGACAAGAAATGTGAGTTTTACTCTTCTCCTTATGGTTTTCTGTTTTCCCCACCAAATTCCCTCCCACTGGTGAGAATATATCCCACCCCTAGTCAGGTCCTAGGGCAGCTCTGCAACTGTCCACTAGGGGCTGCCACAGAGCTTGGTGGGGTGGGGGGGGGCATCCATATCAAAGCCCCCAGTCATCAGCTGTATCTATCGAAGCAGCATCGTTCTAGCTTTTTAAAGAAAAACAGACACGTACTTACAGAGAAAAGGAAGCCAATTAACACATGCACAGCTTATTTTTATATCAAAGGTTTTGCTGGTTCAAACGGGACCATTAACAGGGGACCAGGTGTTAAAGTAATTATTGTTAGTGCTGCGACCACTACTTTTTTTTGATTATATAGAGGTGACCTGGATACTGGAATATGACATAAAGTTTCAAAATTTGCAGATGTTTCCAAATTTAGAGGAGTGGCAAACAGTGAGGATGACATGAATCGCCTGTTACAGAACATTGATAGGCTAGCAAATGAGTAGACAAGTGACAGGTGGTATTTAATACAGAGAAGTGTGAGGTGATGCATTTCTGCAGAAGGGATTGGGAGAGGCAATATAGACTAAATGACCGGGTTCTAAAGGGTGTGCAGGGAAAGAAGGACCTGGGGGTTGATGTGCAGAAATCTTTGAAGGTGGCAGGACATACTGAGGGGGAGCAGTTAGCAAAGCAGATAGGAGCTTGGGCTTCTTAAACAGGGGTATTAAGTATTAAAGCAGGGAAGTTATGCTGAACCTTTATAAAGCTCTGGCTGGACCCCAGCTAAAGTACTGGGTCCAGTTCTGATCACCCACCACACTTTAGGGAGGCTCTTTGAGAGGGTGCGGAGGAGATGTACCAGAATGGATCCAGGGATGTGGGATTTTAGCTCCAAGGTTAGGGTTGGAGAAACTGGGGTTGTTCTCCTTGGAGCAAAGGAGATTGAGGGGAGATTTGATTAAGGTTTAGGGAGGGATGTGAGGAAAATCTTTTTTACCTAGAGGGTGGTGACGGTCTGGAATGTGCTGCCTAGGAGGGTGGTGAAGGCAGGTTGTCTCACATCCTTTAAAAAGTACCTGGATGGGCACTTGGCACGTCATAACATTCAAGGCTATGGGCCAAGTGCTGGTAAATGGAATTAGGTAGGTAGGTCAGGTGTTTCTCACGTGTTGGCGCAGACTCGATGGGCCAAAGGGCCTCTTCTGTACTGTGATTCTGTGAGGCATACGAGACGATGACAGGGCTGGATAAGGTAGACAAAGAAAAGCTGTTCCCATTGGCTGATGGTGCAAGGACTCAGGGTCACAGATTTAAGGTTTTGGGCACGGGGGGGGTATGTGAAGAACAACGTTTTTACGCAGCAAGTGGTGACGACCTGGAACTCACTGCCCCGAGGGAGTGGAAGCAGAAACGATGAATGATTTCATAAGGAAATTGGATGGGCACTTGAGGGAAATAAAGTTGCCGGGATACAGGGATAGAGTGGGGGAATGGGACTAACTGGATTGCTCTGCACTCGAAGGGCTGAATGGCCTCTTTCTGTGCTGCAATGAATATACAGAGGGAACAAAGAACAAAGAAAAGTACAGCACAGGAACAGGCCCTTCGGCCCTCCAAGCCTGCACCGATCATATTGCCCATCAACTAAAACATTTTGCACTTCCGGGGTCCATATCCCTCTATTCCCATCCTATTCATGTATTTGTCAAGCTGCCTCTTAAACACCACTATCGTACCTGCTTCCACCACCTCCTCTGGCAGCGCATTCCAGACACTCACTACCCTCTGTGTAAAATACTTGCCCCACACATCTCCTCTATAGTTTTCTCCTCTCACCTTAAATCTATGTTCCCTAGTAATTGACTCTTCCACCATGGGAAAAAGCTTCTGACTATCTACTCTGTCCATGCCACTCATAATTTTGTAAACTTCTTTCAAGTCACCCCTCAATCTCCGTCGCTCTAGTGAGAACCAACAGAGTTTCTCCAACCTCTCCTCATAGCTAATAACCTCCAGACCGGGATGCATCCTGGTAAACCTCCTCTGCATCCTCTCCAATGCCTCCATATCCTTCTGGTAATGTGGTGACCAGCATTGCACACAATATTCCAAGTGTGTCCTAATCAAGGTTCTATACAGCTGCAGCATGACTTCCCAGCTTTTATACTCAATACCCCTGCCAATGAAGGCAAGCATGCCATATACCTTCCTGACTACCTTATCCACCTGCATTGTCACTTTGGACCTGTACACCCAGATCCCTCTGCCCGCCAATGCACTTAAGGGTTCTGCCATTTACTCCATAATTCCTGCTTGTATTAGACCTTCCAAAATGCATTACCTCGCATTTGTCCGGATTAAACGCCATCTGCCATTTCTCCGCCCAAGTCTCCAACCGTTCTGTATCCCTTTGTATCCTTTGACAATCCTCTTCACTATCTGCAACTCCTCCAACCTTAGTGTCGTCTGCAAACTTACTAATTAGCCCAGTTACATTTTCCTCCAAATCATTTACGTATACTACAAACAGCAAAGGTGCCAGCACTGATCCTCGTGGAACTCCACTAGTCACAGCTCTCCATTCAGAAAAGCACCCTTCCACTGCTACCCTCTGTCTTCTATGACCAAGCCAATTCTGTATCCATCTTGCCATCACACAGGGTAGTGGTGAAGGATAGAAAAGAGCCTAGCCTTTACATATTAATAAGTTTTTATTTACAGAGACACAAGTAAAAACATGAATCTCCAAATCCAACAGCCTTAGTTTCAGTCAGCTCCTACATATAGCAGCACAAGTGAATCCCCAATTAATACCCACCATTGCAAGACAATTAAACACCTAATGATTGTACAGTTAACAACTTAACAATTCTTTTCAGCACACTATCTGTTCCTTCTGCCTTGTCCCCACGCCCCCAGAAAATGCCCCCTTGCATCCCCTGCCCCCCACCCAGCAAACCAAGAGTACAGAAAGCCAGCTTGGCTGAGGGTCTTACCCAGACGGACAGTAGGACTTCCCAGAGTGTCCAACACTTGACATATGGCTGGGGTATGAGTTATACTGGTTCTGACCAACATTGGCAGAGCATCTGGTAAGGAGAAAGCGGGGCAGGCAGAGGGGTAAGGGTGGGGAGGAGAGGGGGAAATAAAACATAGCGTTAAAGGGATCTGATGTTCACTGGTCTTTGACAAAAAACCCATTTCATCACCTTGCTTTGCATTCCAGTTCCTGGATACATGGCCATTCAGCTCAGGATGTCCAGTGTCACACTTTGACCTCAGGCATGCAGCCTCTGCCTGCTTGACACCCTTCCCCCCATTGACAGAAGGCAGGAATTCAAGGGCAAAGGTCAGGGGGAGAGTGAGCCACAAGGAAGCCAGAGGTCGACTGCACTAAGTCAGCCCCTCCAATGCATTTCAATCCTTCCTTTGTGGAATCTTACAGCACAGGAAGCCATTCAGCCCATTGAGTCTGTGCCCACCGTTTAAAAGAGCTTCCAATTAGTCTCACTCCCACCTGCTCTTTCCTTTTCAAGTATTTGTCCTTTTGGAAGTTACTACGGAATCCACTTCAATCCCTAACTGCCTCTAGAGAAGGTGCTGGTGAGCCGCCTTCATCAATACAACTGAGCAGCTTGCTAGGGCATTTCAGAGGGCATTTAAGAGTCAACCACATTGCTGAGAGTCTGGAGTCACATATAGGCCAGATAGGGTAAGGATGGCAGATTTCCTTCCTTAAATGGCATTAGTGAACAGATGGGTTTTTATGACAATGATGGTTGTCATGGTCATCATTACTGAGACTAACTTTATATTCCAGGTTTATTAATTGAATTTAGATTCCACCAGCTGCTATGTCCCCGGGGCATTAGTCTGGGCCTCTGGATTACTAGGCCAGTGATATTACCACCACACCACCATCTACATCAGGCCACTGGACACAATCATAGTCCAATAACGGGTGCCATGCGATGTCACCGCGTCTCCTACCTGCCGCTGGGGGCCCATGGTCGCTGGGGGGCCGGGCTCCACCCTCCCACAGCTCGGCTCAGGCTATCAATCGGAAAAACTTCCCGCGCACTGCGCACTCCAAACTGTTCCGCGGTGTGATGCATCCAGCCTGCAGGGGGAAGGTCACAGGAAAGGTCAGCATCGGTTCATTGCAAACAGTGCGAGCACTGGGTAGAAATCAATCGCAAACAGTCCAACACCTTCAAAACATACCCTCTTATCACTTACACACACCCCGGATAGCACGGGGTTAGATACAGAGTAAAGCTCCCTCTACACTGTCCCCATCAAACACTCCCAGGACAGGTACAGCACGGGGTTAGATACAGAGTAAAGCTCCCTCTACACTGTCCCCATCAAACACTCCCAGGACAGGCACAGCATGGGGTTAAATACAGAGTAAAGCTCTCTCCACACTGTCCCCATCAAACACTCCCAGGACAGGCACAGCACGGGGTTAGATACAGAGTAAAGCTCCCTCTACACTGTCTCCATCAAACACTCCCAGGACAGGGACAGCATGGGGTTAGATATAGAGTAAAGCTCCCTCTACAGTGTCCCCATCAAACACTTCCAGGACAGTACAGCACAGGGTTAGATACAGAGTAAATCTCCCTGTCTTGGTGAGAATCCCTCCATGGGATTATGTGATATTTAATTCCTGAATCCACTAATGTGGATGTGGATTGAACTCCTGGTTCAGTGGTCACTTGAAGGGCATAGCTCTCAGTTTGTTAACTCGGTCAGACAGCATCATCGCTTCCCTCTGATCCATTTACAATGACTGCTTTGTTCATTGATGCCTTATGAATGGTTCGGCAACAAGCAGCAGTTTCCGGAACCTTCTGAGAGTTGGTCAGACTAACTCTGTGAATAGTGGCTGCACAGACACATCCTGTCTGCAGAATGTCCATTTCATCCACTGCACCCAGCTGGCACCAATCTCAGTCCTATGTCCACCAGTGTCGATCGAACATTAGGAAGAGGACAGTTTCGTTCGGCCCCGTCAAACTTACTCCCCTACATTCACCAAGACCACAGCTGATCTCTAATCCCATTCACCATCTGGGGGAGGTACAGAGGGCAGTACTGAGCCACCCACGCTTACCTGACCCTAAACCATCCCCACTCTCAAATCATACAACAAACCACCCCCCCACCGAGGCAGACACCCAGCCTAGACAGACACCCAGCCCAGACAGACGGATGGACACATCAGCCTTGTCAGACAGGCAGCTACTTCAGCCCAGACAGGCAGAAACCCAGCCCAGACAGGCAGACACCCAGCCCAGACAGGCAGGCAGCTACATCAGCCGAGACAGACAGACACCCAGCCCAGACAGACACCCAGCTCAGACAGACAGAAAGACATTCAGCCCAGACAGACGGACACATCAGCCCAGACAGACGGACACATCAGCCCAGACAGACAGACACATCAGCCCAGATAGGCAGCCACGTCAGCCCAGA
Organism: Carcharodon carcharias; assembly: GCF_017639515.1. NCBI lineage: Eukaryota > Metazoa > Chordata > Chondrichthyes > Lamniformes > Lamnidae > Carcharodon > Carcharodon carcharias. The sequence continues at coordinate 1,216,172 of NW_024470690.1, forward strand.
CACACAGACACCCAGCCCAGACACACAGATACCCAGCCAAGACAGACAGACACAGCAGCCCAGACAGACATTGTTCGAAACAATGCAGAATTCTTTGAAGAGGCACTAACTTAAAACAAAACAAAAAAGTCTTTGTTCCTTTCAAAGGTTTTGGATAACTTGTTAAACTTGCTTCAAGCAATCACTAACTAAAGCCTGACGATCAACTTGTTCGACAGTCAAGGTTGACAATCCTCCAGGGCTGCCTTGGGTCTGCGCGAATTTCAAGTTCAAGCAGCAATGCCCAGAGAGAAATCACAGAGGGTCCATTAAAAAACTCAGTGCTTTCATTCTTTAGTTTTGCAGTATTAGAGACGGAAGCAAACAAAAAGGCTGTTCATCCAGGTAGGGTGTGACAAAACCTCCAGGAATGTTCCCAACCAGAGCTGGCTTCCGGATTCAGCAGCTGAAGTGGGCCTGTTGGTCAGGTTTGCCTCCAAGCCGGGCTTCAGACGTTGGGGCACCACATGGGCCGCTCCCCATAAACTGTGCACATCTGCCCCCGCCCTCCCAACCACAGCATCTGCACAATGCGCTAACCCTTGCTGCTGGGGTAAATCCCTCCAACCTACCCCTTCAAATTTCACAGGCGCGCTGACGGCCAACTGAATCTCAGCTCGGACTTCCCCTTTAACCAATCAGCTGGGCTCTTCTGGTCTCCACGGCAAATTTCTCTGAAGGGGGTGAAAACAAGTTGGGTTAAATTTGTGCCAAGGGGGGAAGGGGGGGTCACAGGTCACAGATAGACAGAGAAGGAGAGAGACAGAAAAAGGGATAGAGGGAGTGAGTGAGAGAGAGAGAGACAGAGAGGGGGACAGAGAGAGGGGGAGACAGAAAGAGGGGGAGACAGACAGAGAGAGAGAGACAGTCAGAGAGGGAGCGAGAGAGCAAGAGAGACAGGGACAGAGAGAGACAGACAGAAAGAGAGGAAGAGAGACAGGGAGAGAGAGAGGGAGAGACAGGAAGACAGAGAGAGAGAGACAGAGAGGCAGGGAGAGAGATGAAGACACAGAGCAACAGAGAGAGAGACAGAGACAGAAACAGACAAAGGGAGAGAGAAACGGTCAGAAAGAGAAAGAGAGACAGAAAGAGAGACAGAAAGAGAGAGAGACAGAAAGAGAGAGAAAGACAGTAGGAGAGAAAGAGAGACAGTAGGAGAGAGAGAGAGAGAAAGACAGTAGGAGAGAGAGTAGGAGAGAGAGAGAGAGAGCCAATGAGAGAGATAATGAGAGATACAGAGGAGGAGGAAGGCAGAGAGAAACAGATAGAGAGGGACAGAGAGAGAGGCAGCGAGAAAGACAGAAAGAGAGGGAGAGAGAGTGACAGACAGACAGAGGGGGAGACAGACAGAGAGGGACAGAGAGACAGAAAGAGAGGGAAAGAGACAGAGAGAGAGAGAGAGGGAGAGACAGGAAGAGCGAGAGAAACAGAGATAGAGAGAGACAGACAGAGAGAATCAAAGAGACAGAGCGACAAAAAGAGAGAGAAAGAGGCAGACAGAGAGAGGCAGACAGAGAGAGAGAGAGAGAGAGAGACGGACAGAAAGAGAAAGAGAGAGAGACGGACAGAAAGAGAGGGAGCGAGGGGGAGACAGAAAGAGAGAGAAAGAGAGGGAGAGAGAGAGACAGTAAGAGAGAAAGAGAGAGAGAGACGGAGAGAGATATGGAGACAGAGAGAGAGACACAGTAGGAGAGAGACAGACAGGAGAGGGAGACAGGGGAGAGAGAAAGACAATGAGAGAGATAATGAGAGAGACAGAGAGGGAGAGACAGAAAGAGAGACAGAGAGATAGCGAGAGAGAGGGAGAGACAGAAAGAGGGAAAGGCATACAGAGAGAGACACACAGACAGAGAGAGAGGGACAGACAGAGAGGGACAGGCAGAAAGCGAAAGAAAGACAGACAGAAAGAGAGAGAGGGAGAGAGGGGAAGACAGAAAGAGAGGGAGAGAGACAGAAAGACTGTAGGGGAGAGAGAGAGAGACAGGAGAGAGAGTAGGAGACAGAGAGAGAGACAGACAGGAGAGGGAGACAGGGGAGAGAGAAAGACAATGAGAGAGATAATGACAGAGACAGACAGAAAGAGAGACAGAGAGATAGCGAGAGAGAGGGAGAGACAGAAAGAGAGGGAAAGACATACAGAGAGAGACAGACAGACAGAGAGAGAGGGATAGACAGAGAGAGAGGGTCAGACAGAGAGAGAGGGGCAGGCAGAAAGCGAAAGAGAGACAGACAGAAAGAGAGAGAAGGGAAGACAGAAAGAGAGGGGAAGACAGAAAGAGAGGGAGAGAGACAGAAAGACTGTAGGGGAGAGAGAGAGAGACAGGAAAGAGAGTAGGAGAGTGAGAGAGAAAGAGAGGGAGAGACAGAAAGAGAGAGAGAAAGGGAGAGAGAGAGAGAGAGAGAGACGGAGAGCCAGAAACAGAGGGAGAGAGGGATAGAAGGAAAGGGAGACAGATAGAGAAAGAGAAATGGAGAGAGAGGAAGACAGTGAAAGAGAGAGAGATGGAAGGAGGGAGAGAAAGATAGACAGACAGAAAGGCAGACAGACAGACACACACACACACACACACACACACACACACACACACACACACAGGGGAGAGACTGGGGGAGAGAGAGACAATAGAGAGGGAGAGAGAGGGGAATAGAGAGAGATAGACAGACAGAAAGGCAGACAGACAGAGAGGCACACACAGAGGGGAGAAAGTGAGGGAGACAGAGACAGAGAGAAACAGAGAGAGACAGGTAGACAGAGACAGACAGACAGAGTGGGAGACACAGATAGAGAACCAGACAAACACACAGGGAGGAGAGAGGGAGAGAGGGGGAGAGAGAGAGGGAGACAGTGTGACAGAGACAGGGAGAGACAAAGAAAGAGCGAGAGAGAGAGGGGGTCAGAGGGGAGAGGGAGAGGGGGGACAGAGACAGAGGGGCAGGAGAGAGGGGGAGGAGGAGGGGAAGAGGAGGAAGGGGGAGGAGGGGGAGAGAAGGGGGGAGAGAAGGGGGGAGAGATGGGAAACACGGGGGAGATAGGAGGGAAGAGGGTGAGGGGAGAGAGTGGAGAGAGAGTGAGGGAGGGGTGCGAGAGATGGGGAGAGAGGAGGGAGGGGTGAGAGAGAGGGGGAGACAGTTGAGAGAGAGTGAGGGAGAGAGTGTGAGAGAAAGAAGAAGTGAGAGGGGAGGGTGGGAGAGGAGGAGAGAGGTGGAGAGAGGGGAATAGAGAGGGGGAGAGGGAGATGGGGGGCTGAGGTGGGAAAGGTGGGGGGGTAGGGGGGAGAAGGGGGGGAGAAGGGGGGGTAGGGGGGAGAAGGGGGGGAAAAGTAAGGGGGGAGAAGAGAGGGAGGGGGAAAGAGAGGGAAGGGGGAAAGAGAGGGAAGGGGGAAAGAGAGATGGGGAGGAAAGAGGGGGGGAAGTGGGGGTGGAAAGAGGGGGGGAAGTGGGGGTAGAAAGAGGGGGGGAAGTGGGGGTAGAAAGAGGGGGGGAAGTGGGGGTAGAAAGAGGGGGGGAAGTGGGGGGAGAAAGAGAGGGGGGGAGTAAGGGGGTGGGAAAGGGAGGGGGGGGAAAGATGGCGAGAAACAGGCAGAACTATTTTCAAATCCATCTTTAAGCTTTAAAACAATATCTCTCCCCCTGCAGTAGCTGTTGACCTGTGGCTGGAGGGACACATCGCAACCACACAAGATCCCACCTTCCTCATCACACACGTGCGTTCCCACTGCGTCCATTCATTGCCAATGAGAAGAGGGCTCACTAACCACCCCGCTGCCCCCCATTCCCCACCCATCCACTCACCATTCCACCTCGACCCAGTGGTACTGAGGTTGATTCAATCCTCCCCATCTGACTCTGGTTAGAAGGTCTCTCACACAGTCAACAGCAGGTATGGGAGTGGGAGGGGGCAGGAGGGAGTGGGGGGGGCAGGAGGGAGTGGGGTGGGGTGGGGCAGGAGGGAGTGGGGTGGGATGGGGCAGGAGGGAGTGGGGTGGGGGCAGGAGGGAGTGGGGTGGGGGCAGGAGGGAGTGGGGGGCAGGGGGGAGTGGGGTGGGAGCAGGGTGGAGTGGGGGGGAGCAGGAGGGACTGGGGGGGAGCGGGGAGCAGGGGGGAGTGGGGGGGGCAGGGGGAGTGGGGGGGGCAGGAGGGAGTGGGATGGGGGCAGGAGGGAGTGGGATGGGGGCAGGGGGGAGTGGGATGGGGGCAGGGGGGAGTGGGATGGGGGCAGGGGGGAGTGGGGGGGCAGGGTATCAGGGGAGCAGGGAGAGCAGGAGATTGGGGGGGTTCAGGGGGGCAGGCGGGGTACAGGTGGGAGCTCAGGGTAGTGGGGATGCAGGGGAGTGGGGGTGCATGGGGTCAGGGGAGCTGTGGGGTGGGGCAGTGGAGTGGGTGTGAGGAAAGTGGGGGGGGGCAGGGGAGCGTGAGTATAGGTGGGTGCGGGGGGGTGGGGTTGGTAGGGAGTATCTGAGTAGAGGGTGGGGATGGGGTCAGGCGTCCTCGATTTAACAAACCGACATATTTAAATGAAATTTCTTCCACAAGTGACACTGCTGCTCTACAACTGGGCCACCAGGAGGAGCTGGAGGTCCACTTAATGTCTGCGAGTTGCTGCAATCTCAGCTCCAACTGCAGGAGCCACTCTCTCCCCCCACCCCATCCCCCAGGTTAAACCCCGTCCCGCACTGAACTGGTCATTCAGGACTTTCCCCAGCCTCGTGTATCACTTTCACAATCTTGCCACACCCCTGAACTCCTCACTGAGCTCTGCCCTCATGTTACCTTGTAGATCCAGCCCCAGAGAGCTTACGAGGGCTGACTATTCAACTCGGTAAGGCATCGCAGCCCAGCATGAAGCTGATGTCTGTTGTGGGAGTGGGTAGCCCCCACCCCCGAACTTGGCAAGGATTTGGGCTCTGATTAACCCAGGGAGGGGGGAGAGCACCTGACTTGCCAGCAAGCTCCCCCCCACCTCGAATCTCTGAGACAGCCCAGCCTCCTCTTCCACAGCCCCCCTCCCACAACCCCTCCTGACAAATTTCTCAATGAAATTGAATTTCCTGGCATGACCGTACAATGAATGCGGTTTGGCTTCATTCTCTGACTGTAGAACTGCCCGGCTCCTGCATTAATCGACCCAATACCTCCCACCCCTTCCTCACCAAGACAGACCTGTCGATAAGACTGAAGCACAGGTGTGAGAGTCTCTCGGTTGAAGTGATGGGGCCCTGGAGTCGCTCTTGTTAAGGACTTATGATGCTCTTTATTTTCCCCCAGACACTTACAATAATTGCTCTCCCTCCCTCCCTTAGCCCCCCCCCTCACGATCTCCTCACCTCCCTGTCCCCAGCTTCTCGGAATTAAACCTCATTCCCCTTTTCATCACAAGATTTTAAAAATCACAGAGGTTTGGTAAGTGTGACTCAAAACGGCTGACGAATGGGAATTTCACAGGTAACCCATGACAACAGCTTGTGACACAGAGAGAGGGAACCAATCGGTGAGCAGCAGTGTTATGCTGAAACAGGAAGTGATCTCAGTTGGAGGGGGGAATCCGTGTGATGTGACGACATGACTCGAACCGGGCCACAAGCTCTAAATTCATCCCAGTGACACCATTTCAGAGAAAAGGACATTCATTATTTAACAGGTGACTCATTTTGTGAATACCATGTGCTGCTTGTTACATTCACTGACACCCATCAGCTTGCCAAGTTCCCTGTAAAAATATGAGAATCACGGAATGACACAGGAAATGGACAGAATTGCGACAGTGCAGGAGACCATTCTGCCCATCGTGTCTTCACCGGCTCTCCCAATGAACTCTCCCTTACTGCCATTTGCCCGCCTTCTCCCCGTAACCCTGCACATTCTACCTTTTCAGCTATCAGTCTAATTCCATCTTGAATGCCTCAATTGAACCTGCCTCCACCATACTCTCAGGCAGTGCATTCCAGACGCGGACCACTCGTTGTGTGGAAGTTTTTTCTCATATAGTTTGCTTTTCCACCACTCAGCCCTTTGTGCCTGTGCCAGCTCTTTGAAAGAGGTATCCAATTAGTCCCACTCCCACCCCCCATTGCTCTGCAAATTCTCCAATGTTTCTCCAATTCCCCTTTTGAAAGTTCCACTGCCCTTTCAGGCAGCACCTTCCAGATCACAGCAACTCGCTGCGGAAAAAAAATTCTCATCTCCCCCACTGGTTTTTTTTTAAACCGATTCTCTTCAATCTGTGTGCCTTTGGTTACCGACCCTCCTGCCGCTGGAAACAGCTTCTCCTTATTCACTCTATTCAAACCCCTCATCATTTTGAACACTTCGATTAAATCTCCCCCTTAACCTTCTCTGCTCCAAGGAGAATAATCCCAGCCTCTCCAGTCTCTCCCCACATTAACTCCCTCATCCCTGGTCCCATTCTGGGAAATCTCCTCCACACCCTCTCCAAGGCCTTGACATCCTTTCTAAAGTGCGGAGTCCAGAATCGGACGGACACAATACTCCAGCTGGGGTCTAACTAGTGTTTAATAAAGGCTTAGGATTCTGGAAGATTCCATTGCACCATCACTCTTCACGGCAATCAGTCAGTAGGAACTTGCCTTTATATAGCATCTATCATAACCGCAGGGCTTCCCAAAGTGCTGGACAGTCAATAAAGTAAGTGACTTGAAGTACGGTCCCAATGTAGCAAACCCTGTAATGTTGGCCACAATCCTCTCTGCTCTAGAAACCACCCTATCCATTCACAGCACTCAGAGGGCAGTGCCTTCTGTAGACCAGGATATGGGTCTGAATTTCACTTTTTAGTGAACTAGCTGCCACCAAGTCAGCAAAGACAAATGCTTCACACAAAACTAGCAGAAGGTTCCTATAGCAGGCGTGTGAATCAGATTCTGAAACCAATAGATGTCATCTTTTAAAAAATAAAATAAAGGTCATTGGGGTCAGGACGTTATAGGAAATGAAATGTTGCAGCCACTGACGGAAAAAGGATCCAATTCCAGTCAACCACCTTCACCAATTTACAAGCAGCACTTGTTGATGTTCTTGTGAACCCCTCCCACTGCAGACTGCATCCTAAAGGAGAGTGTGGCTACAACAACGTTGAAGAAGCTGGACACTGTCCAGGACAAATCAGCCCATTTGATTGGCACCCCATCCACAAACATTCACTCCCTCCACCACCGACACACAGTGGCAGCAATGTACCAACTACAAGATGCACTGCAGGCATTCACCAGCGCTCCTTAGACAGCACCTTCTAAATCCACAACCACTACCATCGAGAAGGACAAGGTTAGCTTCTTTCTTCTTAGGCTGTCTCTCGGTGTTGAGGATGACTTGCTTCCACACTAAAAATGAGTTCTCAGGTGACTGAAGAATCCAATGCGTGACCGACAGTCTGTCACATGTGGGGGGCAAATGGTGGTAGGGGGACAGGCTGGGGAGGGGGGGTGACCGGGTTGCCACGCGCTCCTTTTGCTGTCGACGCTTGGCTTCAGCTAGCCCTTCGTGATGAGACTCAAGGTGTTCAGCTCCTTCCCGGATGCTTTGGGCAGTCTTGGGCCAGGGATTCCCAGATGTTGGTGGGGAAGTTGTACTTTTTCAAGGAGGCTTTGAGGGTGTCCTTGAAGTGTTTCCTCTGCCCTCCTTGGGCTTGCTTGCCATGTCGAAGCTCCAAATAGAGCCCTTGTTTCAGGAGTCTCGCGTCAGGCATGTGGATGATGTGGCCCACCCAGCAGAGCTGATCGAGTGTGGTCAATGCTTCAATGCTGGGGATGTTGGCCTGAGTGAGAACACTGACATTGGTGCGCCTATCCTGCTAATGGATTTGCAGGATCTTGCAGAGGCAACTCTGGTGGTACTTCTCCAGAGTTTTGAGGTGCTTGCTGTACATAGTCTACATCTCTGAGCCATATAGGAGGGCGGGTATTACTACTGCTATGCAGATGTGAGCTTGGTGAAAGGTTTGAGGTCCTTGTTGACAATAGGCTCCCAAGGTGTGGAAAGTGGTCCACATTATCCAAGGCCTCATCGGGGATTTTGATAACCATGGAGTAGTGCAGTGTGGAGGGGGCAAGCTGGTAGAGGGTCTTTGTCTTACGGATGTTTAATGTAAGGCCTATGCTCTCGTACGCCTTGGTGAAGGTGTTGACGATGGCTTGGAGTTCGGCCTCCGTGTGTGCGGTAGTTCAATAACGGAGGATGGGATGACCTTGGATCTGGCCTGCAGGCAGCAGAGGTTGAACAGATTCCCGTTTGTTCTGTAGCTTAGCTCCACTCCAGCAGGGAGTGTTGCAGCAAGGAAGATCGAGAAGAACTTCGGTGCAATGATACAGCCTTGCTTGACCCCAGTCCAAGCATGGTTTGGGTCTGTGGTGGATCTGTTGGTCAGCATCACAGCTTGTATGCCATCGTGGAGCAGGCGGAGGATGGTGACAAACTTTTAATGGCAGCTGAGATGGAGGAGGATGCTCCATAATCCTTGGCAGTTGACAGTATTGAGGGCTTTTGTGAGGTCAAAGAAGGCCATGTATAAGGGTTAGTGCTGTTCTCTGCATTTCTTTTGCAGTTGCCGTGCGGTGAAGGTCATGTCCATTGTGCCTTAGTGGGCAGAATCAGCATTGCGACTCTGGGAGCAGTTCTTCAGCCACAGGGAGAAGGTGATTGAGGAGGAGTCTTGTGATGACCCTCCCTGTGGCCAACAGCAGGGAGATTCCTCTACAGTTACCATAGTCGGATTTACCACCTTTCTTCAAGTTGCAGACACATGGGAACACCACAACCTGGAAGTTCCCCCCAAGTCACTCACCATCCTGACTTGGAAATATATCGCCGTTCCTTCACTGTCGCTGGGTCAAAATCCTGGAACTCCCTTCATAACTGCCCTGTGGATGTACCTACACCACATGGACTGCAGCGGTTCAAGAAGGCAGCTCACCACCACCTTCTCAAGGGCAGTTAGGGATGGGCAATAAATGCTGGCCTAGCCAACAATACCCACATCCCGTGAAAGAATTAAAAAAAGCTGTCACCACATAGTTGAGGCAGGGCTGATTTTGTGCACAGCAGGATCCCACAGGCCAAAACGCAGTTTGTTGGCACCAGTTGAGGCAAAAGATTTCACTTGGAGCAAAACTCCCCCCGCCCCTCTCCCTCCAACAGTGCAGCACTCCCTCAGTACTGACTCTCTGACACTGCAATACTCCCTCAGTATAGACCCTCTGACAGTGCAGCACTCCCAGCACTCCCTCAGTACTGACCTCCAACAATGCAGCGCTCCCTCAGTACTGACCCTCTGACAGTACACCACTCCCTCAGTACTGACCCTCTGACAGTGCACCACTCCCTCAGTACTGACCCTCTGACAGTGCAGCACTCCCTCAGTACTGACCCTCTGACAGTGCAGCACTCCCTCAGTACAGACCCTCTGACAGTGCAGCACTCCCTCAGTACTGACCCTCCAACACTGCAATACTCCCTCAGTAGTGACACTCCGAAAGTGCAGCACTTCGTCAGTACTGACCCTCCCAGATGTCCTGGGCCAAGATTTCCCCTTCGAGCAGCATCACTAAAGCAGATTCTCCAGTCATTACCACAGCACTCTTTGTGGGATCTTGCTGTGTACAGATCCATGTGACAACACTTCAAACAGCGCTTTAGAACATGCAGAGATAGTGAAAGATGCTATGGAACTGAACATCCTTTTCTTTCCTGTACTGCAGGTAAATGTACGGAGCAATCACATATCACCTGACACACAAGCCACTGCTCAAAATTAAAAGCACATTTAATAATGAATGGAGCAAAATCAACAACTCTGTCGGAATGAGTTACTGAGTGACAGTGTGAGGGAGTTGGATTAACATCAGTAGAGATACAGTCAGTAACACAGGGCGCTGGGGTGAGAGGGATTACTGAGTGACAGTGTGAGGGAGCTGGATTAACATCAGTAGAGATACAGTCAGTAACACAGGGTGCTGGGGGGAAAGGGGTTACTGAGTGACAGTGTGAGGGAGATGGATTAACATCAGTAGAGACACAGTCAGTAACACAAGGCGCTGGGGGGAGAGGGGTTACTGAGTGACAGTGTGAGGGAGATGGATTAACATCAGTAGAGACACAGCCAGTAACACAGGGCGCTGGGGGGAGAGGTTACTGAGTGACAGTGTGAGGGAGCTGGATTATCAGTAGAGATACAGTCAGTAACACAGGGCGCTGGGATGAGAGGGGTTACTGAGTGACAGTGTGAGGGAGCTGGATTAACATCAGTAGAGATACAGTCAGTAACACAGGGCACTGGGGGTGAGGGGTTACTGACTGACAGTGTGAGGGAGCTGGATTAACATCAGTAGAGATACAGTCAGTAACACAGGGCGCTGGGGTGAGAGGCGTTACTGAGTGACAGTGTGAGGGAGCTGGATTAACATCAGTAGAGATACAGTCAATAACACAGGGCACTGGGGGGGAGTGGTTACTGAGTGACAGTGTGAGGGAGCTGGATTAACATCAGTAGAGATACAGTCAAGTAACACAGGCTGTCTCTAGTCATTTGCTTTTTGTTAACAGATTTTTCAGCAACTCCATTGCCAGCCAGTGACCCTTACAGAAAGTTCAAAATGAAACCAAACAGATAAGAAACATGGAATGGAAGTTGAGAAACAGACTGTTAGAGTGGGAGCCTGGAGTGTAAGATAGAGGTGGCAGGATATTGCAGCTCTATTTGTAGATGCGGACGTAACTGTGAGACTGACAGGAAGGCAGCATAATATACACACACAGGACCTGTTTCCTCTTCTGCCTGTGACTTCCTACGGAACAATTATATACGCGGGGAGTAATCTTTAGAAAAAAACGTAGCGTGGCGGAAATCTGCGGCCTCAGTCACGGGGCTGTGGGTGGGGTGTTGGCGGGGGGGTCATAAACCTTTCTGATGGAATGGAAAGACAAAGGCAGGGTGGGGGTGGGTTGGGGTGGGGGGCGCTTTGCATGTCCCTAAGACACATTTCAAACCTCAGCTGGTAACAGGAAAATTCTCAATTATCCTCATTCTGCTGTTGGAGTCAAAGCAAGAGAGAATTTAAACATCTACAATTGAGTATTATTTGTAATTGCCTCTCAAACATCCCCAGATTCCATTGCTCCACCATTGGTGGTCGTGCCTTTAGCTGCCTGGGGCCCTAAGCTCTGGGATTCCCTCCCTTAACCTCTCTCCCTCTCCCTCCACCTTCAAGACACTTCTTAAAGTGACTTCTTTGAATGAGCTTTGGTCGTCTGTCCCGAATATCTCCTCACGTGTCTTGATGTCCAATTCTGTCTGATAGTCGCACCTGTGAAACATCCTGAGAGATGCAGCTTTGTTAAAGGTGCTATATAAATCCAGGGTTTTGGTCAAACTGCCAAGGTATCGACTAATTTCCATTTCAGAAAGCCTTCCAATCTCAGCCAGGGTGTGTGTCCCTGCAACCCCCTGACACCCCAGTGTGCGTCTCTGCACCGCACCACCACCCCACCGCCCCCCCCGCAACCCAGTGTAGTCCCTGCCACCCCACCAGGGTATTGCCAGAGTCCTGTTGCCCAGGATACCACTGTCTTTCCAAGTATTGAGTCAAAGCCACCATCCTCCTGGCAGTTTGTGTGGGGAGAAAGCACAATGGAAGTGGCCTCCATGCCATGTGTCTACGTGCCGTCAAACTGCAGATGTGAAATTCGCTCAATCCCTGTCAAATTGTTCCCGTGCTGCCATTGACCTCAACACAACATGAACCCTGGAATCTAACAGGGCAGGAGGTGGTTATTCATCCCTTTGCTGGCTCTCATTCCTAGCCTATTCAGCCTACTGCCTCAGTTCCTACCACCCCTGCCCATCCACCAAAAGTGGTTCCTTTCCTCCTCACCCTTAAAAAGTTACCTCACATCAAATATTTTTATCTATCTTGTTTTATTCAGATAAAGTCTTCAGAATTCCCTTTCCCCCTCAGTTTGAGACAGGGCACCCATGTCCCAGTAACACACTGTGGAAAAAAATTGCTCATTTTGCTGCAGACATTAAATTAACCAGTAATTCACTGCACTGCTCACTCCAGACATCACCTCAGGGCAGGGTTTTAAATTATATGTCTGGATAGTCTTAACTACACGGCAAAGAGCTCACAAGGCCCAACTTTACACAAAGTCCTGGCACATCCTGACTCATCACAGTCACAGCAGGCGGTTTGCCGAAGCTGTATGTGTCAATACCACTTCATGGATGTTCCTGTGCCTTTAAGGAGGAGGAATCAATGGTGTTGAGTGCTTCCAATAAAAAAGGCCCAAGGCCCAGCCCGCCCCCTCTCCTGCCCCCAATCCCCTACCAAAGGACAGGAGTCTGTCCTCAGATCTAAACTGAGTCAGCACAAGTCAGCCCAGTCCTGGTGCATCTCCCACCCCTCCCTGTTACCTTAATTCCCAATTTGTGAAGTGAATCATCCTGCCAGGATCCCATTCCCTGATTTTCCACTGATCTACACTGGCCCAGGTCTAGCAACATCTTCAGTTTAAAACACTCACCCTCATGTTCAGATCCCTCCCTCTCACTGTAACCTCCTCCAGCCCCTACAACCCTCCCTATCTCTGCAACCTCCTCCAGCCCCTACAACCCTCCCTATCTCTGCAACCTCCTCCAGCCCCTACAACACTCCCTATCTCTGCAACCTCCTCCAACCCCTACAACCCTCCCTATCTCTGTAACCTCCTCCAGCCCCTACAACCCTCCCTATCTCTGTAACCTCCTCCAGGCCCTATAACCCTCCCTATCTCTGTAACCTCCTGCAGCCCCCCACATCCCTCCAAGATCTCTGTGCTCCTCCAATTCCATCCTCTTGAGTGTCCCCCACTTCCCATCGCTCCACCTGGTGGCCATGCCTTCAGCTGCCTGGGACCTAAACTCTGGAATTCCCTCCCTAAACCTCTCCACCTCTTTCTCCTCCTTTAAGATGATCCTTAAAACCCACCTCCCTGACCGAGCTCTCAGTCACCTGTCCCCAGTATCTCCTTCTGTGGCTCGGCGTCAGAGTTTGTTTGATAACTGTTCTTGTGAAGCATTTTGGGGCATCTTACTATAGCCATAGGTCAGAAGGCACTTAGCAACTTAATCCTTTGGCCCAGGACAGATCACGATACTATCAGTATATAGTTACAGCCTGTTTATTCTCAGTGACCAGTCCAGGGTTTGCAGTCAGTGCTAGGAGGGGCAGAGATTGGTGTTTAACAGCTGGAACTGACTAATTAAACTCCAGTTAACCTGCACTGGTTATATTGTAGTCCTGTACCCCACAGTAATGATGTTACTGGATTAGCTGCAGGAGTTCAGATTTCACCATTGTGCTTTGAACATGGTGAATTCAGCTTTTTTTTAAATTAATGTGGAAATATCAAATTGGCTTTAGGTTAAGTGGCCAGGAAGCTGTCGGGATTGAGATGAGAAACATGGCTGGTTAATTGACAAGCCACAGCTTCAGTTATGGTGACATGGCTGCATTCAGAGTCACTGATTTTAATCGAAAGTGTCTCACACACAAATACTCCTGCAATATGGAGAAAGCCAGCTGACGCCGTGTATATTTACTAAATGTTTCAGTGTTTACTGACCAAGGTTAAAACATTCAAACAATCCTCACTCCCTGCATTTACCCATATCAAAAAAATACACAAAAAAGGTTAAAGTTCACACGCAGATGTATGCTGGCGAGTTTGATGATGTTGTGCACTGGGGGAGCGGTTCAGTGCGGGGTGGGGCCAAGGGCATCCTGAGAGAGGGAGGGGGAGGGAGGAAGGAGGAAGAGAGGAGGAATAGGGAGACAGACAGAGAGGGGCAAGGGAGAAGAGGGAAAGGGAGAAATAGAGGGAGAGAGGCAGATAGAGAGGGGAGGGGGAGAGTGGGGAGGGGGAGAGAGAGAAGGGAGGGGAGGGGGGAGAGAGAGGGGAGGGGGGAAGAGGGGGAGAGGGGAGAGAAGAGGGGGAGGGGAAGAGGAAGAGCGGGGGAGAAGAGGGAGACAGACAGAGAGAGAGAAGGGGTGAGGGGGAAGAGGGAAAGGGAGAAATAGAGGGAGAGAGGCAGATAGAGAGGGGAGGGGGAAGCAGTGAGGCGGAGAGAGAGAGAGGAGAGAGGGGGAGAGGGGAAGGGGGGAGGGGGGAAGAGGGGGAGAAGAGGGAGACAGAAAGAGAAAGGGGGTGAGGGGGAAGAGGGAAAGGGAGAAATAGAGGGAGAGAGGCAGAGGGGAGGGGGAGGGACAGAGGCGGAGAGGTGAGAGAGAGAGATAGAGGGGGAAGGGAGAGGGAGAGAGAGAGAGAGGGAGAGGGGGAGGGGAGAGGAGGGGAGAGATGGGGCAGAGAGGGGGGGGTGAGAGAGGGAAGAGAGAGGGGGTAGAGAGAGAGGGACAGGGAGAGAGAGAGGGGGTGAGAGAGAGGAGGGAGAGAGGGAAGAGGGAGAGGGAGGGGGAGGGGAGGGGGAAGAGGGAGGGGGGAAGAGGGAGAGGGAGGGGGGAAGAGGGGAAGGGGGGGAGAGAGAGAGATGCTACGCATCTTCCCTGGCAGGTTAGGGGTTAAAGCTGACAGTCTGGGTGCTGTTGAAGGCTGTCTTTGACTCAGCCCGTCTGTTCCTGACGACAGGGCCTGTGAGCGAATCATCAGGGCAAAGTCATCCACCCTCCTCACACTGCAGACCCCCTCCCTTTCCCACCCCCTCCCCCTACCCACCCAGGCCCACATCACAGCAATGAGGTCAGAACTGAGATTTAAAGGGCAATCAGTGGCAGTAATGTCTCTGGGAAACAACCTTACAATCTGGAGCTTCAAACCTCACCCTCCAACCGATCCACCAAACCGCTGCCAACCCCCTTGCCCCACCGCCATCCCCTCCCGCTGACCCCCCAGCTGACAACCCTGCTGATTCCCCAGCCGACATCCCGTCCCGCTGAACCCCCCACCCCGCCAATATCCCCACCATGGACCACCCCCTCCCGCCAGCCTACTGACCACCGTCCCCCAGCCACCTCCCCTCTGAGCAATAAGACAAAGAGAGAGCGTGCCCGAGTGTCAGGTCCAACAGTCCTTTCAATCTCTCTTGACTGTACTTTCTCCACTTGCTACCACTGCTTGGCTTTAAAAAAAGATGATTTTATCTGATGAAGATTCACATTTTTTTGCAGCTTGTTTCCTCTTGATGCCTCCCACAGCTCTCCATGGTGACAGAAGCTTTCCCTTTTTAAAAGGAACTTCCTGCAAACAATTCCACAAGGGGCCAAATTCCGATTGTCCGGAACCTTCCACTCCCCCTCCCTGGTTTATCTCCCTCTAATCCTTCCTCAAGGCTCATTTCTGTTTCTCCTCACCCCCAATTCCCAGCTGCACTCTCCGCTATTTTAATCGATGCTAAGATGTGCTGGAACTCAGTACCTCACACTCTGCCCCTCCCCTCTGAATTACACAGTTGTGGGTTCAAGTCCCCACTCCAGAGACTTGAGCCACTAATCCAGTCCCAGTGCCAGTACTGAGGGAGCGCTGCACTGTCAAAGGGTCTGTACTGAGGGAGTGCTGCACTGTCAGAGGGTCAGTACTGAGGGAGTGCTGCACTGTCAGAGGGTCTGTACTGAGGGAGTGCTGCACTGTCAGAGCGTCAGTACTGAGGGAGTGCTGCACTGTCAGAGGGTCAGTACTGACGGAGTGCTGCACTGTCAGAGGGTCTGTACTGAGGGAGTGCTGCACTGTCAGAGGGTCAGTACTGAGGGAGTGCAGCACTGTCGGAGGGTCAGTACTGAGGCAGTGCTGCACTGTCAGAGGGTCAGGTCTGAGGGAGTGCTGCACTGTCAGAGGGTCAGTACTGAGGGAGTGCTGCACTGTCAGAGGGTCTGTACTGAGGGAGTGCTGCACTGTCAGAGGGTCAGTACTGAGGGAGTGCTGCACTGTCAGAGGGTCTGTACTGAGGGAGTGCTGCACTGTCAGAGGGTCAGTACTGAGGGAGTGCTGCACTGTCAGAGGGTCAGTACTGACGGAGTGCTGCACTGTCAGAGGGTCTGTACTGAGGGAGTGCTGCACTGTCAGAGGGTCTGTATTGAGGGAGCGCTGCACGGTCAGAGGATCTATACTGAGGGAGCACTGCACTGTCAGAGGGTCTATACTGAGGGAGCGTTGCACTGTCAGAGGGTCAGTACTGAGGGAGTGCTGCATTGTCAGAGGGTCTATACTGAGGGAGCGCTGCACTGTCAGAGGGTCAGTACTGAGGGAGTGCTGCACTGTCAGAGGGTCAGTACTGACTGGGTGCTGCACTGTCAGAGGGTCAGTACTGAGTGGGTGCTGCACTGCCAGAGGGTCAGTACTGAGTGGGTGCTGCACTGCCAGAGGGTCAGTACTGAGGGAGTGCTGCACTGCCAGAGGGTCAGTACTGAGTGGGTGCTGCACTGTTGGAGCGTCAGTACTGAGCAAGTGGTGCACTGTTGGAGTCTTTCAGTTGAGATGTTAAACTGAGGGCAGCATCTGCCTTCTCAGATTCCACGACCACTATTTGGAAGAAGAGCAGCTGAGGGGTGCTGGGGGAGAATTCTCCCCGGTGACCTGGGAGCGGGGTAGGGGTGTGGGGCAAAATTCTCCCGGGATTCTCCCTGGTGTCCTGGCAAGTTTATATCCCTCAGCCAACATCACAAAAACTGATTCTCACATTGCTGTTTGCGGGATCTCGCTGTGCACATGTAGGCTGCTGTGTTTCTTACATTACAATTCTGACTCCACTTCAAAACATGAGTGATTAGCTGTGAAACATTTTGGACTGTCCTGGGTGTGAGTGATCAGAAACTGGATCCAATCGCAGGGCCAGCCTGTTGGCCACACTAACAGTCTCCACAGGGAAAAATGCATCTGTTATAATTCGGACAACAGGTGAAGGAGTGGGGATTGGGTGAGTGGGTGGAGGGGGGGATGTTTTGCCCTCAGACTGCGCTGAGCCGACTAGTTTTAGTTGGGGTGGTGGGGTAAGAGCAGAAGGTGGGAAAATGGAACAGACACGACAAATGACAGCAACCGTTGAGACCTTCCAGCTTCTCAACAGCATCTCCTGGGCTAGGAGAGAGGGAAAACAGTCCAAACACACACGCCCAGCACTTCAGGTTGCTCATGAGGGCAGCACCTGTCCCAGCTATGATGCCTCATGTTGTTGAATAATCCGCAAGGTTTACAGCTGGGCAAGTAATCACTTTCCACTTTTGCAACTTTCCTGAGACCACCCAATTCCCTCACTTTCAGCAGGCCCTCACCCTAATCTAGTCCCAGGCTTCTTACCCTTCACTAGGCCTCAAGGCCACCACAGAGGTGGTTTCATCTCCTCCTGGTCATGGGGACCTCTTTCCTGAAGGACCAGTAGCAACAGGTAGCAAAATTTGGTGACACCTCGACGATGGTGCTTCGCCACTGCGTCCCCCACAACCACCAGCACCCCCGCCCCACGCCCCCCACAGCAGTTACAGGACGTTCCAACAGAGATAAGGAGAGACTTCACCTCCCAAGGAGAAAGAAACAGTGGCTGAGATAGAATTCTGATAAATAAAACATGCAAACATGTGTAACTCCGCAGGGAGGAGCAAAGGAAAGCGAGAGGATGGGAGAGCAGGCAAGTGTAACAGGAAGGGAAAGGAAGAGAGAGAGGGGCTGGGGGAAAGGGGAAGAGAGGGAGAGGGGGAGTGCATGTTTGAGGGAGAGAGAAAAGTGGCTCTGGGCATGTGAGAGAGAGAGAGGGAGACCGAAAGAGCAGGCAAAAAGAGGGGCTGTGCGCACGAGAGAGAGAGAGAAATTTGTTAAAAGTTATGATAGTAGTAATTTGAAGCCATGTGTGTATATATATATATAAACCTGTGTAAATTAATAAAATGTTCCATTTAGTTTAATGTATAATCTTGAGAACTGGTGGTCTGATTCCTGAATTTAGAGTCACATCTCAAACATAAGGCTTAAAATTATAGATTATGACAGTTGCTTAAAGTTTCTATCTGGGATTTTTAAATAACTCAGCTTTACCAACTACATCGGTCATGACAACTGGGGCAAAGGGCGAGTGCGAGAGGGGCCATGCATAAGAGAGAGAGGGGGGCCGGGAGCGAGAGGGGAGGAGAGCAGGGCCGGGAGCGAGAGGGAAGGAGAACGCGGCCGAGTGTGAGAGGGAAGGAGAGCGGGGCCGGGCAAGTGAGGGGAGAGCGGGGCCGGGCAAGTGAGGGGAGAGCGGGGCCGGGAGCGAGAGGGGAGAGCGGGGCCGGGAGCGAGCGGGAAGGAGAACGCGGCCGAGTGTGAGAGGGAAGGAGAACGCGGCCGAGTGTGAGAGGGAAGGAGAACGCGGCCGAGTGTAAGAGGGAAGGAGAGCGGGGCCGGGCATGAGAGGGGAGAGCGGGGCCGGGCGTGAGAGGGGAGAGCGGGGCCAGGCGTGAGAGGGAAGGAGAGCGGGGCCGGGCGTGAGAGGGGAGAGCGGGGCCAGGCGTGAGAGGGGAGAGCGGGGCCGGGCGTGAGAGGGGAGAGCGGGGCCGGGCGTGAGAGGGGAGAGCGGGGCCGGGCGTGAGAGGGGAGAGCGGGGCCGGGCGTGAGAGGGGAGAGCGGGGCCGGGCGTGAGAGGGGAGAGCGGGGCCAGGCGTGAGAGGGGAGAGCGGGGCCGGGCGTGAGAGGGGAGAGCGGGGCCGGGCAAGTGAGGGGAGAGCGGGGCCGGGAGCGAGAGGGGAGAGCGGGGCCAGGCGTGAGAGGGAAGGAGAGCGGGGCCGGGCGTGAGAGGGGAGAGCGGGGCCAGGCGTGAGAGGGGAGAGCGGGGCCGGGCGTGAGAGGGAAGGAGAGCGGGGCCGGGCGTGAGAGGGAAGGAGAGCGGGGCCAGGCGTGAGAGGGGAGAGCGGGGCCAGGCGTGAGAGGGGAGAGCGGGGCCGGGCATGAGAGGGAAGGAGAGCGGGGCCGGGCGTGAGAGGGAAGGAGAGCGGGGCCGGGAGCGAGAGGGGAGAGCGGGGCAGCGCATAAGAGAGAAAGAGGTGCCTTGCACAAGAGAGAGAGATACCACACAGGAGAGAGGTGCCTTGCGCGAGAGAGAGAGATACCACACGGGAGAGAGGTGCCTTGCGCGAGAGAGAGAGATACCACACGGGAGAGAGGTGCCTTGCGCGAGAGAGAGAGATACCACACGGGAGAGAGGTGCCTTGCGCGAGAGAGAGAGATACCGCACGGGAGAGAGGGGCCACATGCGGGAGAGATTAGGTGCCGCGCATGGGCGAGAAGGGCCGCGTGCAGGAGACAAGGGCCTCACATATGCTGGAGAGAGGGGGCTATGCGCGTGTGAGAGAAAGGACTTGCACGCACGGGTGCAAGAGAGGGAACATGAGAGGAGCCATGCGAGATGGGGGGACCATGCGAAAGGGGGCCGCGTGAGATGGGAGTATCATGTAATATGAGACAGAGACAGTGGGAGGGAGCGAAAGAGTGGGCCATGTGCAAGAGAGGGAAATCATGGGAGGGAGCACAGGAGGGAACGCAAAATGAAGAGGGAGAGTAAGAGAAAGAGTAAGAGAGTGAGAGAAAGGGTGTGAGAAAGTACAAGAGAGAAAGAGTGGGCCCATGGTGAGAGAAGGCTGGTGCTAAACTAGGGGTGTGTGTGAGTGAGTGAGAGAGAGAGAGCGCGAAAGAGAGAGAGGTAGAGCGAGAGTGGGAAGGCAAGAGCAAGTGAGAGGGAATGTGAGTGGGAGGGGGAGAGGGAGGGGGAGAGGGAGGGGGAGAGGGAGGGGGAGAGGGAGCGCAAGTGCGTGCACTGGCACACCAGAGCCACGAGAGAGAGATTGTGTGTGGGAAGGAAACAAAAGACTGTTAAGCTTACAATAAAAACTGCACTCTTACTGCAGCTTAACACTCAACCCACTCTCTCACACACTTAGTGATAGCTCAGAGTTACGGCTACTACAGACTGAATTTATCCATGTGATTTGCCATGGAACTCAGGGCCATCCCCTAACCCGAGCGTCACTGGGAGATTCCAATCTGCCAATTCTCAGTATGTACTGGGGATACAGATCACCATACTCAGCATGTACTCTGGGGCTGTGACACTGCTGGGGAACTGCCAAGGGGGAGGGAGGATTGCTTTTCTTAAAAAATGGTAGAATTGGCAAAATAGAGTTTAAAAAGAAATTCATCACTACTGACAATTACGCTCCATAATACCCTCTCATCGACATGCAAATGCTGTAGTGGGTCCCACTGGTCAATGCCAAAGGACATTTCTGCTTTTAGAAGTCACTCTCTGGTCTCTTTAATTTGCCCAGAATTACCCTCCCCCACCTCTGCTAGATCCAGCTATTTGTTAAAAAGTACAAGGTGCACTTACCCTGACAATTAAATGGCTTGCCTGCAGACATATCTGTCCCTGTGAGATGCTCCCTCTCACTTTGCCCTGTGTTTACATCAAAATCCGGAGGTTCCAAACGCAAAAAAAAACACCCACACAATTGGGAAAAGGCAACTTCCTCCAGTGAACAGTCTCTCCTTGTGTGTCCAACAGGGATTCACGTGGATGAGCAAAGGGAGGGGAGGGAAGAGGACGTTCAAAAAGAGAGCAAATTCTCCCAAGGTAGATTTTCCGAAGGATTCCAAGAGCTCAAACACACCGCACCTGATGAAACATATAAAACAATATAATTAGACAAAGAGACAGAGAGGGAAAGAGAGACAGACAGACAGAGAAGGATAACAGAGTCAGACAAAGAGAGAGAGAGAGAGAAAGAGACAGACAGGGAAGAAGAAAGAGAGAAAAACAGAGACAGACAGAAGCAGAGAAAGACAGACAGACAGAGAAAGACACAGAAACAGGCAGACAGAGCCAGACAGACTGACAGAGTAAGACAGACAGACAGAGAGACACAGGGAGGGAGAGAGAGAGACAGACACACACACACAGACAGAGGCAGATAGAGAGAAAGAGAGACATGGTGAGAGAGAAACAGACAGACACACAGAGACAGAGGCAGAGAGAGAGAGACACACACAGAGAGAGAGAAACAGACACAGAGGCAGAGAGAGAGACACGGAGGGAGAGAAACAGACAGATAGAGACAGAGGCAGAGAATTTGCTGAAAATCTTTTAAAATGAAAGAAAGGACATTAGAATTAAGCTGTACATTTCATTCCAAAACATAAAGATGTTAAAATGTTACCAAATATTTGCTACATTAAGGGGGATAATGTTTCATTGTATCCAATTAGACACACGTGTCACAGAGAAACTGACACACAAACAGTGAAACTGACTCGAAACAGACAGAATGTGACAAAGGAAACTGAGACACTTCTCCCCTTGCTGACTGGTTACAACCTCTCGACTTCAGAAACAACAGTTTCACTTTTTCACATACCCAAGGATTCCAGAGTTCTTGTAACACAAAGAGAGAGAGAGCCGTAATCGTTCAGATACACTCCAACTTGGTTCCGTTTCACCAAAATGACTTTTTTTTGAAACGAGAAACTTTGAATAAAACAAAAACTGAAGCTACAAAGAGTGCCCTGGTTGTGTCTCGAACTTGCTCTGACTGCTGCCTTCACTGACTGCTTCAGAAGCTCATATTGCCCTTTCTTCCTTTCCTCCTGCTCAGTGATTCATCACAGGGTGGATTAAACACTTTCTCAGAGTCTCTCTCTCTCAAACACAAAGAAATTTAAAATCATTTCAAAAAAGTCCTGGCCAGCCCCCCTCCCCCACACAATCACACACAAGACGACGTCAGAGGGACACCACCCACTTACACGTCACAGCTGGGATTCCCTCATTTCTCAGTTAAAGGGCTCTTAAAGTGGTAATGTCCCTCTCCTTGCAGGAGAAGGTTCTTGAATTGTAATTGTGTGGGAATAGGTGTGCGTGTATGTAATCTCTGCCTCCTTTCCCTGTCTGCATCTCTCTCTCTCTGTCCCTCTCCCCTTGCCTCCCTCTCTCTCTCTGTCTCTCCCCCTGCCTCCCCCCTTTCTTTCTCTCTCTTTGTCTCTCTCCCCTTGCCTCCCTCTCTCTCTGTCTCTCCCCCTGCCTCCCCCCTTTCTTTCTCTCTCTTTGTCTCTCTCCCCTTGCCTCCCTCTCTCTCTGTCTCTCCCCCTGCCTCCCCCTCTCTCTCTCTCTCTTTGTCTCTCTCCCCCTGCCTCCCTCTCTCTCTTTCTCTGCCTGCCCCCCTCTCTCTTTCTCTGTCTCTCCCTGCCTCCTCTCTCTCTTTCTCTGGCTCCCCCTGCCTCTCTCTCTCTCTTTCTCAGTCTCTCCCCCCCCTCCACCTGTGCTTCTCTCTCTCCACCCCCATTGCCCCCAACCCCAGTGGTCTCTCACATGTTCATTGTTGAAGATTTTTGACCCCACTATTTGATATTTTACAAACTGTGTTCATTTGGAAATCAGACCTTTGCTGGAAAAGTCATTTTAAAAATAATCTATCCACCCAATTCTGATCACTCGCATGTCAGGAGGGCGGGGGCAGATTGGGTACTGTGTGGTACAGAGGGCAGAAAAAGGTGTAACATTTACCCAACCCAAGAAATATTTACAACTTGGGGATTTGATGGCGGAATTCATCATGCCGTCAAATATGCATGCCAGCGCATGATGAAAAATTAAAACTCTACCCAATGCGATAGCGTGTACCGGCAGTCTCTTAAAAGGACAGTGCTCAAAACCGAAACAGGGTCAGAGTACAGAAAGCTCAGAGCCCCACAAACAGTGACACTCACAAGTCAGGCATTACTGCACATATGTGAAGCAACTTCCTCCCCTCCATTGTTCCAGTGCATCAGCAGGGTATTCGACTAAGGCAGGAATCACATCGGACTGTCAGGAAATGTGGGTGTGGGGGGGAGTCACAGGTCACTGAATCCCTCCCAACCAAGATCAATTGTAACATACCTCATGGTTCTGCCATGAAACAAGCCTTATTTTTTTCACCAGTCGTAAAATAGAGACCAATGCTCCCTCTGGACTCTCCCTGACTAACAGCACCTCCTACTGCACCACAGTAGTATCTTTCCTATTCCTCACACTGATCATTTGCTCTACTGCGGCTGGTGGGCTACTGGTTTTATGTAGAGACACAGGAGACTTTGATGCCAGAGTCTTGGCTGGATTTGAACCCAGCTCCTGGATTTGTTTACAGCCTTTCCAGCATTCACAGTGGCTGTTCTAACTGCTGTTGACATGAAGCTCTCAAAGATGATGGTTATCATTAATCTTCACTGTCCCAGTCTTCTCCATCTCCAGCCAGTACCAATCCAGTCACACACACGCACATACACACATCTTGGAGTATCAGCTCAGTAAACTGTGCTTGTAGGTAGGACTTTCTCCTGAGTCCTAGGTTCAAGTCCCACTCCAATTTCGATAATTCAGGCTAACACTCCAAGTGCAGTACTGGGGGATCACTGTATTGTCAGAGGTGGAGTCTTTCAGATGAGACGTTGAACTGAGGCCCGGTCTGATGGACATGAAAGATCCCACAGCTACCATTAGTTTTAGTCTCTCACCCTCACCCTAGTTTTAGTCTCTCCCTCCCCCAATTATTCCCCATGTGTACCCCATGAAACTCCTTCACAACAGAGACTAACTGATTTCTACCCCAATGAGAGTTGGAACCTTGAGTGGGGCAGCAAGGGGGCAGGAAAACAGGACAAACCATCTCAGACCAGTCCCTGCAAAATGAATCCTGTTTTTCCAATCGCCTCCAGAATATTTCAGAATATTTTGGAAAGCCCACCTTTTAGGTTCAGATCACAATAGCTCGTGTCCATGGCAACAGCAAAGGAGCTATTCGCATGGAAATAGGATCTCAGTCTGCAGCAGGAGCTGTGCACAACGATTCACAGGGTTAATAAATCCTAAAGTGGGGGGGGGGTGGGTGGTTAACAAGCAACAGAGTCCAGGGACAGACCTGAGTCAGTGTTACAGAGCCAAGGAGTACAGAGAGAAGGAGTGAGTAAAAGGCTGAGAGGTGGAGAAGGACTGAGTCAGTGACTGGGGGGTGGGGGGGTGGTTGATGGGGTGGTGGGGTGCTGCAGCATAAAACGCTGCCACCCCCACAAGGCCATGACGCAGGCTGAGGAATGCAGAACACTAACAAACCTACACAGACGCCAACACACAGAACGGCGAAGCAGCACTGTGTCAGTGAAAGAGAAAGGGAGCGAGAGACATGACAGAGCAGGAGAAATACACGCACACAGTAGTGACACATAACAGGACAGGCACGACAGACAGAGTGAGAAAACTGAGCATAAGACAGAGGCACGACAAAAAGAGTGACCGGACAGAGAGAATGACAAGCGAGAGAGATGGGGGGGGAGAGAGAGGAGGGAGGGAGGGGGGAAGGGAGGAGAGAGAGAGGGGAGGGCGACAGAGAGAGGGGAGGAAGGAGAGAGGGAGTAGGGTGAGAGTGGGAGGGGAGGAACAGGGAGAGAGGAGAGGGAATGGGAGAGAGGGGAGGGAATAGAAGAGAGAGAGAGACAGAGAAGGGGAGGGAGAGAGAGGAGAAGGAATGGTAGAGAGGGGAGGGAAGGGAAAAGAGAGAGAGAGACAGAGAGATGGGACAGGGAGAGGGAATGGGAAAGAGGGGAGGGAAGGGAAAGAGATAGAGAGGGGAGGGAAGGATAGAGAGGGAAGGGAAAGGGAGAGAGGGAGAGGGAGAGGGAGAGAGCACACAGTGGGACAGAGAAGACATGGGGGGTGCAGAGAGCGCACAGGGGGAGGGGGCATGCGAGGTAGGGGGCATGTAAGGCGGGGGGCACGTGGACGAGATGAGTTGGCAGGGAAGAGGGGGCATGCAGAGGGAGGGGGCGCATCGGGGGAGGGAGCGCGGGGGAGAGGCGGCACACAGGGGGTGGGAGTGTGTGGGAAAGGGAGCGTGTGGGAAAGGGAGCGCGCGGAGGGGAAAGCGCGCGTGGAGGGGAGAGAGCGTGTGGGAGAGAGCGCGCAGAGAGAGCGCACAGAGGGAGAGAGCGCGCGGAGGCAGAGAACGTGTGAAGGGAGAGAGAGAGCATGAGGGGGTGGAGAGAGAGCGCACGGGGGGGAGAGAGAGTGCACGGGGGGGGAGAGAGAGCGGACAGGGGGGAGAGAGAGCGCACGGGGGGGAGAGAGAGCGCACGGGGGGTGGAGAGAGCGCACGGGGGGGTGGAGTGAGAGCGCACGGGGGGGTGGAGAGAGAGCACATGGTGGGGTGGAGAGAGAGCGCACGGGGGGTGGAGAGAGAGTGCATGGGGGGGTGGAGAGAGAGCGCACGGGGGGGAGAGTGCGCACGGCGGGGGGAGAGAGCGCACAGTGGGGGGAGAGAGCACATGGGGGGAAGAGAGATTGCACGGAGGGAGAGAGCGCACTGGGTGGGGAGAGCGAGCGCGGGGGGGAGAGAGTTCAAGGGGTGAGAAACAAAGAGAGAGAGAGACGCAGAGACAGAGAGAGGGAGTGGGGAAGAGGAGAGAGGGAGAGAGAGAAGGGGGAGAGGGGGAGAGAGCGAGAGAGAGAGAGATAGAGGAGGGGTGGAGCCCAGAACGAGAAGGCGGGGACAGAGAGATGATCTGTGGACTATTTATGTTCTTCTGCGGCCTATACATCAGGCTTCCCCACAATCTGACAGTACCCGGCAGCATTTGCTGGGCCGGTTGCTTGGAGTTATAATATCTGTCGAATCTCAGCCTTTGTGCAGGCTGTAACTATTAAACATTTGGGGAACAAAGAAGAGGTGGGTTTGGAGAGGAGTGGAGAATGAGATATTCATCAGTCTTTTGGAGGCAGCCCGTACACACATCCTGTGGGCACTGCTCCTGACTGCTTTTGAGCAGCTTAGTACTGAGGGCAGATCCCAACCAGTCGGACTTGATGAGGCAGACATGACCAACATCCTGAGGTGTAGAGTACTGTGTCAACATTATCGCACACTGATTACTCAACGCCTTACAATCGTCACTGACACAGAGCTGGCACAACTCGACAAACAAAGAGACAGAAACAAAAAGATTGCTAAAGGCGTACTAGGCAAAATGCAGTGTTTTATTTATCAGCTGGCATGGAAACACCCGAGGGGGTGGGAGGGGGTTGGGAATAAACCAAGGATTAGTCCAAAATTAAACCGATAAAGAAAGAAGACGCTCACAGTCGGAAATCTCTGCAAACTGAGCGTGAGTTCATCTTTCAGGGGATGAATCAGGAGCACAGGCTGGCTGAGGGGGTGGGAGAGGGGGAGGTAGAGAAACCAGCTTGGGGACAGTGTGTCCTCTGAATCACTAGAACACGTTTTCAGTTGCTTCATTTTTCAATCTTCTGACTGCTCTCCCGTTCCCACTGGAAGTGCTGATGAATCTTAAGGCATCAGAGTTGCCAAGTCAGTCATCACAAAACTTAACAGCACAGAAGCAGGCCATTCGGCCCATCTGCTCTGTGCTGGTGTTTCTGCTCCACACGAGCCTCCTCCCACCACCCTCTTCATCTCCTCCTATCAACATATCCTTCTAATCTTTTCTCCCTCATGTGGTTATCCAGCTTCTCCTTAAATGTATCGATACTATTCACCTCGACCACTCCCTGTGGGAGTGAGTTCCACGTTCTTCCCACCCTCTGGGTAAAGGAGTTTCTCCTGAATTCCCCATTGGATCTCTTAGGGACTGACTAGGATCGATGGCCCCGAGTTCTGGTCCCCCCACAAAGGTGAAAACATCTTCTCTACGTCTACCCCATCAAAACCCCTTCAGAATTTTAAAGATCTGTATCAGGTCATCCCTCGGCCTTCTCATATCGAGAGAAAAGAGGCCCAGCCTGTTCAATCTTTCCTGATAGTTATAACCTCTCAGTTCTGATATCATGTTATGTAAATCTTGTCCAGTACCTCGATATCCATCTTGTAGTGGAGACCAGAGCTGTGCATACCACTCAGAGAGAGCTCTCACATCGTGTCAGAATGGACACAACCAAGGGCTATGTGACTGGGGAGGGCATTGTGTCAGGTGCTAGCGAAGGGCAGGGTGAAGGGAGGTAGTTACTGGATTGTACAGGTAGCTAGGGTATCCTTGGCAGGCCTTCACTTAGAGGAGAACAGCACAGATGGGGGCACCCATCCTATTTCAAACAATAGCCTCAATCCTCCAGCCTCACCTTGAAGCTTCTGGAACAGCTCCCGTCCCAGGGGGAGGGTTGGGAAGTGACAGTGGTCGGGGGGAGGGAGTCTGTTCCAATCAGTGTCTCTCCTTTTGGAAGTCACTGGGGTCTCCACAGCACTCACCTGTCTGAGGAGGATAAACACAGCTGACTGGGCTGGGGGACGGGGGGGAGCATTCTCGAGTCCACGTGCATCTCCCTCCTAATTGGCCTGCATTCATTGCCCTGAGGATGATGCTTATCCTTCAATCAACATCGCTAAAAAAAGACGCAGATAACCTCATTTATTGGGAAGATCCAAGATGCAAAACTGTTCCGTTTCCTTCCGTACAACAGTTACTGCCTTTCAAAAAGTACTGGCTGTGAAAAGCTTTGGGACATCTACTCAAAAGTTCGGGGTTAGGCCCCAACTAGAGTACTGTGTCCAGTTCTGGTCACTGCACTTTAGGGAGGATGTGAGGCTCCTTGAGAGGGTGCGGAGGAGATTTACCAGAATGGATCCAAGGGTGAGGGATTTTAGCTCCAAGGTTAGGGTTGGGGAAGCTGGGGTTGTTCTCTTTGGAGCAAAGGAGGTTGAGGGGAGATTTGATCGAGGTGTACGAGATGATGACAGGGTTAGATAAGGTAGACAAAGAAAAGCTGTTCCCACTGGCTGATGGTACAAGGACTCAGGGACACAGATTTAAGGTTTTGGGCACTGTGGGGATGTGAGGAAGAGCTTTTTTACGCAGCGAGTGGTGATGACCTGGAACTGCTGCCCCCGAGGGGGGTGGAAGCAGAGACGATGAATGATTTCAAAAGGGGATTGGATGGACACTTGAGGGAAATAAACTTGCCCAGCTACAGGGGTAGAGCAGGGGAATGGAACTGACTGGATTGGAATCCAGAGAGCAGCATGGACTCAATAGGCTGAATGTCCTCCTGTGTCATAAGGACTCTATTCTAAAGTGCTGAATGCATTATATTCAATGTCCTATTGCCATGCCATTAAATGCTAAGCTCTATTTTTTCAGTTTTTAACTATCAGTGTACAGACTGAGCAATGAGTCAGTGAGAAACGTAAAACCTCAACTGCTGCAAATGTCTGTGATACACATCGCCTAACCCGCAGTAATCATACCCCCATCCAACGGGCTCCAGTGTCCAGGGATCGGCTCAGCTACTGTTCACCCCCACCCCGCCTCCTGTATTTACCTCTTTGCCGGTCCCATGGGGATTTCCCTGTCCACACTAAGAGCTGAGCTGAGACAGCGAGAGAGAGGGAGCCTCTGACTGACCATCACAGACATGAGGGCTCTCAACTGCTTTGTGTTTATCCTCCAGCCCAGAAACATTAATGCATTGAAAAGGAGGGGCTAAACACCAGACAGAGAGAAGGAGTGGGAGGAGAGAAAGAGGGAGGAGAAAGAGAGAGTGAGGAGAGCGAGGGGGGGAGGGAGATAGGGGGAAAGGGAGAGAGGGGAGAGGGAGAGTGGGAGAGAAGCTAGGGGAGAGCGAGAGAGAAAGAGGGGAGAGAGGGAGGAGGGAGTGAAAGAGAGATGACCATGAGAGACTGAGCAAGAGGGGAACTGCCCTCAGTGCTGTGCAGTAGGATGCACTGAGGGGCTTACAGCTGACTCGGAGGCTCTCACACAGTCATGAAGTGTTGCTACCCTGGGTATATCACTCCAAACAACCCACTGCTGCCCCCCCACCCCCTCCACCCCAAGTGGATAAAGCTCTGAGTGGTTCCATATAATCACTAAGCATATCCCTGCCACTGTCACCTTTCCCACATCCCCCCTCCCCACCCAAACTTGAAATCTTTTCTCTGGCAATTAGCCTCGAGTGAAGTGTGGCAGATCTGGCACTGGGGGTGTGGGAGGTGAGACAGAAACTACCCACCACCTCACTGATTATACCCAATACCAACAATCTTAACAATCAGATAGTAAGTATCTGTAACAACAGCATTAAAGGTCATCTGGAGGTGGACCTCAACAGATAAAGCATTAAATCTAGCGTCATCAGCAATCTGTAAGGGTCCCAAGTTTAAACTCCCTCCTTCCCCAATGAGTGCTGGAGGGCTGGGTTTAGTCTGACCCACAGGGCCTGCGTCCAGTCATCGCAGTTCAATGTCAATGATGGCGGAGTTTAAAATGGCAGGGGGTGGAGGCTTTGAAATAATGAAGAGATTGTAAAAGGTGGGGGCCCAGTATATAGAGAGACTAATTTCTCGAAAGAGAGAGAGAGAAATGAAAAGCCATAAACTCCCGTGATATTGGTAAGCACTCCAAGGGGAGAGCAAATCTCAAACTCTCTCTTCAAACAGGCAGCAAATTCTGGGGGTCAGCTGAAACTTTTAAGGTCATCATCCAGAGATGTTTTTTAATGCTGAGCAAATGCAACTGAGGAACAGGTCAGCCATAGTTTGATTGAATGGGACAGCAGGCTTGAGGGGCTGAACGGCCTCCCTCCTGCTTCCTCAGCAACTTTCACCACCTTATGATGTCCCAAAGCTCCCCACAGCCAATGAAACACTTTTATGAAGTATAGTCAATTTTGGAATGTAGGAAAAACAGCAGCTGATTTGGGCATGGCAAGATCCCACAAACAGCAATATGATAATGACCCAGTTCTTTTGTTTTTTTTTATAAAAGAGATTCTGGCTGTTGGATAAATATTGGTCTAGGACACCGGGGAGAACTTTCCTCCAGAATAATTTCACAGAATCTTCTCCAGGCACCTGAGATTTGAGGGATGAGGCGGGGGGGCCCTCAATTTTTTTTTCAAGTTATTCGTTCACGCAATGTGGGTGTCGCTGGCTAGGCCCAGCATTTATTGCCCATCCCTAATTGCCCCTTGAGAAGGTGGTGGTGAGCTGCCTTCTTGAACCGCTGCAGTCCATGTGGTGTAGGCACACCCACAGTGCTGTTAAGGAGGGAGTTCCAGGATTTTGACCCAGCGACAGTGAAGGAACGCGATATATTTCCAAGTCAGGATGGTGAGTGGCTTGCAGGGGAACTTCCAGGTGGTGAGTGGCTTGGAGGGGAACTTCCAGGTGGTGTTCCCATATGTCTGCTGCCCTTGTCCTTCTAGATGGTAGTGGTCATGGGTTTGGAAGATGCTCTCTAAGGAGCTTGGTGAATTCCTGCAGTGCATCTTGTAGATGATACACACTGCTGCTACTGTGCATCAGGGGTGGAGGGAGTGAATACTGAAGGTCCCATCCAAAAGAAGCATTGGAAGGAAGGAGAATCATTGCTGCATTCCATTCTAATCATGACCCACTAAAGGACCTCATTGATAAACATGCAAAGCTGTGAGCCACATTCTCCATTCTCTAATTCCCTCAGCAGACTCTCTGTATTAATAAACTCTCTGCCATTTCCTGTCAATCACACTCATCATCAAATTCGTGCACTTAATCTGATTCTTAAATCTCCCCGACCACAATTCCTAATGTCATGAAGAGACGCCGCTCACGCAGGCACACAAAACAGAAAACAAACAACGTGGAGAGCACCACATGGACGCCGAGCTCGCACTCTCACCCTCACTGGCTACAGTCTGTCACCTCACTGGCTGAGGGCAGCGATACAAATACTTGCATTTGTATAGCGCCTTTTAACACCCTGGGGCATGCAAAAGCCCTTCACAGCCAATGAAAGAACGTAGTCATTACTGTAATGTCGCCAATTTACATACAGCAAGATCCCACAAACAGAAATGCAATAAATATGATGATAATCTGCTTTTTATTTAAGTGATGTTGGTTTGTGAGATTAACATTGGCCCCAGGATACCGGGGAGAACTCACCCTACCCTGGCTCTCCTTTCAATAGTGACCATGGGATCTTTTACATAAGTTTCTCTAACTTTCATAACAAATTATACAAAAAAGAGTAATTATGCATACACGTCAGGCAGCTTCATAAAAGCATAAGATTTTTCACAGCTACCTGAGTGGGCAGACAGGGCCTCGCTCCATGCCGTACTCCCCCGTTACTCTGAAGAAATCAAGATACTGTGGATGCTAGAAATCTGAAATAAAAACAGACAGCGCTGGAAAAACTCAGCAGGTCTGGCAGCACCTGTGGAGGGATAAACAGAGTTAACATTTCGAGTCCGTATGACTCTCCTTTGAAGAGTCGTAACATTAACTCTGTTTCTCTTTCCACAGGTGCTGACAGAACAGTTGGGCTTTTCCAGCATTTTCTGTTTTTACTCCCTCGAGAGTTGAACCGACATCTTTCCGACTCAGAGAGGAGTGCTTCTGAAAGATGAGCAGGCCGTGCTCCTGGTGTCCTGGCTAACATTAATCCATCAGACGAAAGCACAGGTTAACTGGCCACTGCCTGTCTTGTGGCACAAAAAATGGCTGCCACCCCTTTCTGTGGGCCAACAGGAAAATTCAGGATGCGACTTGACAGAGAAAAGGGATTCCAGGCCATAATCCTATACCCGCATCAAGCGGCCGTGAGGTACCATGGTGTTGCCATGAGACTGGTAGGCCCAAGACCGATGTCTGACACTCTCCACAGGGGAGGGATTTCCAATTGCCCCTATTCTCCGAAGGTGCCAACATTCATTGGAACATAGTTCCAGACACCAGTGAGTGTGCCTTCCCTACAGATCAACATCAGTGGTTGGGGGGTGCAGATAAAAAGGGGGGAGAGAGAGAAAGAGAGAGAGGTGGGAGAGAGAGAGATAAAGAGATGGGGGGAGAGAGAGAGAGGGGGAGAGAGATAAAGAGAGGAATATTAGGGGCAAAGGGAGAGAGAGATAGGGAGGTGGGGGTCAGGGGCAGGGAGAGAGTGAGAGTACAGGGAGCAGAGAGAAAGAGAGGTGGGTAGAGGGGTATACAGCAGAAAGAGCGAGAGAAAGTACAGGGGACAGAGA
The DNA here is from genome assembly GCF_017639515.1 of Carcharodon carcharias. Lineage (NCBI taxonomy): Eukaryota > Metazoa > Chordata > Chondrichthyes > Lamniformes > Lamnidae > Carcharodon > Carcharodon carcharias. The sequence continues at coordinate 1,248,216 of NW_024470690.1, forward strand.
GAGAGAAAGTATAGGGGATGGAGAAAGAGAAAGAGTTGGATACAGGGCGGAGAGAGAAAGAGATGGGTAGGGAGCGGAGAGAGAGGGGTTCAGTGTGGGAGGAGAGAGAGAGAGAGATGGGTAGAGGGCAGAGAGAGAGGAACGGGGTGGAGAGGGAGAGAGAGATAGGTAGAGGGCAGACAGAGAGAGGGGTACAGGATGAAGAGAGAGAGAGAGATGGGTACAGGGTGTGGAGAGAGAGAGAGATGGGTTAGAGGGTGGAGAGAGGGGGTACAAGGCGGAGAGAGAGAGTACAGGGGGCAGAGAGAGAGAGAGAAGGATAGATGATGTTGAGAGAGAGGAGTACAGGGCAAAGAGACAGAGAGAGAGATGGGTACATGGCAGAGAGAGGGGTACAGGACAGTGAAAGAGAGGGGCACAAGGTGGAGAAAGAGGGGGGCTGAGGACGGACAGAGAGAGGCGTACGGGGTGTCAGAAAGACAGAGTGAGGGGCAGGGAGAAACAGAAGGGTACAGGGTGTGAGGGTGGAGGCAGAGAGAGAGATGGACAGATTGAAAGAGATAGAGAGAAATGGAGGGAAAGCGAGACAGGACACTGAGGTGGTGATCAGGGAATAATTTTAGTGTCTAGACTGAGTGAACTGGAAGGAGGGGAACATTAAATTGTGCTCTGGTGACCATACAAATCCAGATTACCCCAGGGGGATGTTACTCTAGCATCTCCCTCTCTCTAGTAACTGCTTGTAACTCACAGAGCTCGAACAGTACAGGAGGGATTCTAACAGGGTGTGAGCAGTAGATTAACATTGAGATATGCACAGCTGACTGGACTCGATGTCTTCACATTGCTCAATATTAAAAATTTCATCCCTCCTTCCTTTAGCCTGGCCTGATCTGGAGTGTGCTTTCTGCTTCCATTGCCTCACACTATTATTTCATTTCACACCCAACCCACCAACCACCCCCCGCCGCCAAAATCTCCCCCACAGCCCCCATTGTCCAAGTGACCACCCTTCACTGCCCAGGTCCCAGGCAACCTTATGGGGCATCCTGGGTAAACTCAAATTCCCTCCCCCACCTCACCTGCACTCTTTCAAACCCAGTTTAGCCTGGGCTGGCTGACAGAGAGGGACTTGGAATGAGGGTCAGTGACTGAGGGAAGTAATGAGGGGAGCGACTGAGCGAATGTGTGAGGGAGGAGTAGACAGTTGGCAGAGGTCTGGGCACCAGCTACTGCATGACTGCTTGCCCACAGCAGCCCCGAGCAAGGGAGTCTCCTCAAGTGTGAGGAAATCATCTGCAACTGGATCAGCTGGATTACAACCAAGCAGTCACACCCCGGCACGGGCTGTGTGCGCAGAGATACCTCCAAATATTTAACCCTTTCATCCCAACCACCAGAGCAGAATCCATTCCAACTGGGATTTATCCTGCACCCAGTGAACTCATCGTCTGCTTTCTTTCCCTCGTAGTATAATTGTCTCCCTCCCTCTCCCCGTGTCCCTCTCAGTCAGTTTCCCTCTCCCTCTGAGTGTCCGATTCTCCTTCTCCGTCCCTCTCTCCCTCCCCGACCATCCCTCTCTCCCTCCCCTACCGTCCCTCCCTCTCCGACCGTCGCTGTCTCTCTCCCTTTCCGGCCGTTCCTGTCTCTCTCCCTCCCCGACTGTCCCTATCTCTCTCCCTCCCCGACTGTCCCTGTCTCTCTCCCTCCCTGACTATCCCTGTCTCTCTCCCTCCCCGACCGTCCCTGTCTCTCTCCCTCTCTGACCATCCCTCTCACCCCGTCTCTGTCTCTCTCCCTCTCTGGCCGTTCTTGTCTCTCTCCCTCTCCAACCACCCCTCTCATCCCATCCCTCTCTTTCTCCCGACTGTCTCTCTCTCTCTCTCCTTTTCCATCTGTCTCTGTTTTTGTGTGTGTCTTTTGCTCTCTCTCTGTTTTTCTGTTTCCGCCTACGTCGCTTGCTCTGTTGCTCTCTTCCCAGTACCCGAATCAAATCACGAAACATCCTGGCACAAGTGGGGATCATTCAGCCCAGTCTACTCCTGGAAAGAGCTATTCCTTTCATCAAACCCTTCTGAAATTCCCTTTTTAAAAAGTTATTCTGGATTCTGCTTCCTCCCATTTCTAGTCAGGAATTCCATTCCCCAACTAAAGCTGCAGTGTAGGGGAGAGGTCAGTCTTTACACGACACAGTAAGTGTTGGTAACCTATTCAACTGTACAGTGCATCACAGAGGATCACCAACTTGTCATCACCCACAGACACAGTCATGGACATTGACTCCACACCCCCAGTCCTATCCGATACCTTCCAGAGGTTTCGAAAACCATTGCATTAGCTATTCAACCAGATGGGTGTTTGCAGGCAAACCTTCCCCTTCCCAAAGTTATCTGCACACTAGCCAGAGCAGGGCACAGGACCTGAGCAGCTGTCCACACTTCTCCCTTTGCCAACTGACATTGGGTTAAACCTGCAAATTCAGCACAGATTCAGGACGGAGATTGGGGTCGGGAAGGCAGGGGGCGGTGAGGACTGAGTGGGGTGATATGGCCGGGTGGGGTCATTCTCTAACTGAGGGTTTTAATCCTCATTACAAGCCACCAGTCCCTTTAATAGGGGGGCCTGAGGAGCCATACAAAACACTGACTTCATTAGATAATTGCCTGTCACTCAGATCCTAGAGTGTAAAAGGATGTGACAGGGTGAGTGCAAGTGGGAGAATGTGTGCGAGAGTGAAAGTGAGCATGAGAGTGTGAGTTTGTATGAGTGTGTGAGAGAGTCTGAGAAAGTGTGTGAGCGAGAGTGAGTGTGAGCGAGAGTGAGTGCGTGAGTCAGAGAGTGAGTGCGTGAGCCAGAGAGTGTGTGCGTGAGAGTGTGTGCGTGAGAATGTGTGTGAGAGTGAGTGAGGAACAGTGAGTGTGTGAGTGAGAGTCAGTGCATGAGGGGCAGTGAGTGTGAGTGAGAGTGAATGTGAGTGAGTGTGTGCGTGAGCGAGAGTGAGTGGGTAAGCGAGAGTGAGTGCATGAGTTTGTGAGAGGGACAGTAAATGTATGAGCAAGTGTGTGTGAATGAGAGTGACTGCATGAGGGACAGTGTGAACGAGTGTGTATGAGCGTGAGTGTGAGGGGAAGTGAGTTTGTGAGCAAAAGTGAGTGTGTGTGCGAGAGTGAGTGTGTGAGGGACAGTGTGAACGAGTGTGTGTCAGCGTGATTGTGTGAGGGGAAGTGAGTTTGTGTGTGAGAGTGTATATGTGTGTGTGAGAGCACGAGTGTGTGTGAGCGAGTTTATGTGAAGTGTGTCTGTGTGTTTGAGTGAGTGATGAGTGTGTGCGCGCACATGAGGGTGTGAATGAGTGAGAGGTGGGAATGAGGAAGAGAGTGTGAATGAGTGAGAGAGTGAGTTTGTGTGTGAGAGTGTGTGAGTGTGTGCGTGTGTAATAATCACCATGAGCCATGTAAAGGCCCCTTCACACTTTCTGCCCCCACCCCATTAGAAACTCTTCTTCTCCTCTTCCTCTTTTCAGACAGTTCGACCACAGAGCCCCATCAGGTTTCAGCAAACCATTCAACCCCTCACAGAGCAATCCGAAACTCATCCCACTGTACTTATACCCTTCCCATTGTCCTGCATCAATCTCAACTAATCCCACAGCCCTGCTCTATCCCCTTAGCCCTGTATCAATCCAAAACTAATCCCACTGCCCCACTCTCTCCCGCACAGCCCTGTATCAAGCCCAAACTAATCCCACTACCCCGCTCTATCCCCATAGCCCTGTATCAATCCCAAACTAATCCCACTGCCCCACTCTATCCCCATAGCCCTGTATCAATCCCAAACTAATCCCACTGCTCCGCTCTCACCCCATAGCCCTGTATCAATCCCAAACTAATCCCACTGTCCCACTCTCTCTCCATAGCCCTGTATCAATCCCAAACTAATCCCACTGCCCCGCTCTATCCCCACAGCATTGTATCAATCCCAAACTAATCCCACTGCCCCACTCTCTCCCCATAGCCCTGTATCAATCCCAAACTAATCCCAATGCCCCGCTCTCTCCCCAAAACCCTGTATCACTCCCAAACTAATCCCACTGTCCTGCGGTATCCCACTAGGCTTTATTAATTACAATGAGTGCGTGAGCGAGAGTGAGTACATGAGCGAGAGTGAGGGACAGTGAGTGTATGAGTGACAGTGAGTTCATGTGCGAGAGTGTGTGTGTGTGAGCGACAGTGTATAACAAAATGCCTACAAAAGGCAGGTGATCTTGGTCATTATCGCATCGCTGTTTGTGGCATCTTGCTGTGTGCAAATTGGCTGCTGCATTTCCTACATTACAACAGTGACTACACTTCACAAAGTTCTTCATTGGCTTTGAGATATCATGGGTTTGGAAGGTGTTGTCGAAGGAGCCTTGATGAGTTGCTGCAGTGCATCTTGTATTTGCCACTGTGGTGGAGGGAGTGAATGTTTGTGGATGTGGTGCCAATCAAGCGGGCTGCTTTGTCCTGGAAGGTGTCAAGCTACTTGAGTGTTGTGGGAGCTGCACTCATACAGGCAAGTGGAGAGTATTCCATCACACTCCTGACTTGTGCCTTATAGATGGTGGACAGGCTTTGGGGAGTCAGGAGGTGGGTTACTCGTCACATGATTCCTAGCCTCTAACCTGCTCCTGTAGCCACAGTATTTATATGGCTAGTCCAGTTCAGTTTCTGGTCAATGGTAATCCCCAGGATGTTGATAGTCGGGGATTCAGTGATGGTAATGCCATTGAACATCAAGGGATGATGGTTGGATTCCCTTTTGTTGGAGATGGTCATTGCTTGGCACTTGTGTGTTACTTGCCACTTCTCAGCCCAAGCCTGGATGTTGTCCAGGTCTTGCTGCATTTGGACATGGACTGTTTCACAGTATCTGAAGAGTCGTGAATGGTGCTGAACATTGTGCAATCATCAGCGAACATCCCCACTTCTGACCTTACAATGGAAGGAGGGTCATTGATGAAGCAGCTGAAGATAGTTAAGCCTAGGACACTACCCTGAGAAACTCCTGCAGTGATGTCCTGAAGCTGAGATGACTAACCTCCAACAACCACAACCATCTTCCTTTGTGCTAGGCATGACCCCAACCAGCGGAGAGTTTTCCCCCTGATTCCCATTGACTCCAGTTTTGCTAGAGCTCCTTGATGCCACATTCCTTCAAATGCTGCCTTGATGTCAAGGGCAGTCACTCTTACCTCACCTCGGGAGTTCAGCTATTTTGTCCATGTTTGAACCAAGGTTATAATGAGGTCAGGTGCTGAGTGGCCCTGGGGGACCCAAACTGAGCGTAAGTGAGCAGATTATTGTTAAGTGCCACTTGATAGCACTGTTAATGACCCCTTCATTACTTTTTTAATGATCGAGTGTAGACTGGTGGAGTGGATGCACTGCAGGAACTCACTGAGCTTAATTCCAACTCTGTGACCTTTACCATCAAGAGGATAAGATTAACAACAATCTGCATTTTTATCGCACTTTCAATACGAAAAATATCCCGATGCACTTCACAGGAGGGCTATCGAACACCATTAGACCCTGAGCCACGAGGAGATGTTAGGGACAGGTGACCAAAAGCTTGGTCAGAGAGGTCTGCTTTAAAGAGCTTCTTAAAGGACAAGAAAGAAGTGGAGGGGATTAGAGAGGGGATTCCAGAGCTTAGGGCCCAGGCAGCTGAAAGCATGGCCGCCAAAGGTGGAGCGATGGAAATCAGGGGACGCTCAAGAGGCTGGAATTGGAGGAGCGCAGAGATCTCGGAGGGTTGTGGGGGTGGAGGAGGTTACTGAAAAGGGGAGTGAGGGAGCAATGGCAACACCATCACGTTCAGGATTACCTAACAAATCACACACCATCCAAACTTGGACATAAATCAATGTTCCTTCAACATCTCTGGGCCAAACCCCCAAATTTGCAGTATGGTGGGAACACCCTTGCAGCAGTTCAAGGAGAAAGTCTTCTCAGGTGGAACAGGGGCAACCCACAACCCGAGAACAAACCAGCCGGCTATCTGACTGCACGGGGCATTGCCTGACAGCAGAAATGCTCTCACTCTGACAGGGATGCCTAGAAAGACATCAGGAGTGGTGGCTCCTTGGGGCCTTACCGTCTGCTTACTTCCCACCAAACTCCAAATTAGCCACATCGAGGGCAGTAGGGGATGGGGGGGAATAATCACCTCAAATTCCTTGAGATTATCATTCTTCAAAGAACATTTTTCTCCTTAGCCGAAACGTCTTTCCTCATATGAAAACTAGTTTGGAAACATTTTCTCAGTAACTGATTGCACTAAGGATACATCTTTCCCCCATCTCTAACCAAGAACTCCAGCAGAGCCTCTGATTCTGCTGTTTCAAAACAAACACTGGCTTCAGGATTAATCCCACAACCCACAGTGGGGTCTTTAGTGGCAGTTTACTTCCCCTCCACCTCTGTCTCACTTTTAAATCTGGGTAAAGCAGTGAAGCAAAGCATTGGTCTCCCTAACACAGGGCTCGAGAACAAGGGGGACTTTGTCCTTTTTAGGCCTCCTCAGACTGGCTTGTGTTACCAGGCAAGGAAGAGCCTACACAGCTGGAAGTAGCCTCAATTACAGCAGGCCCGAAAGCCTGGCCCCACAGCCCTTGGTCACTGCTCCGGAGGTCAAAGAGTGGGACCAGGGATTTCTGAGACTGTGCCAGAACAACACAGAAGTCAAAACAGATTTCAAGGTATAGATGAATGAGGCTTAGGATGCATGAAATGGTGACTGGGGGAGTGCTAACTGTGGGGCAGGCGCTGGGTTCATGGGTTAGCAAAGCAGCCCCATTTGTATGAAAATGCCAAACACTCAGTCCTGAAGTCTTATCCAGAATGACTCTAGTAGCTTGGTCATCCAGAACTTGTAATTATTGAAAAAAGGAGATATGTTGCTTAAGTGTTTCATCTTGTATCATCAGGACAAACAGAAGAATGCCAAATTTCAGACAGGTTTTCTCCTGTGTATAAATTGTTGTGACTGTTTGAAATTTGACATTCTTGTGTGTGTCCGGATGAGTGCAAGATGAAAAGCTTCGACAATATATCTCGCTTTTCAACAATGTTTTTTTTTTAAACTGATTACGAAGATGACATAAAGGCGGTAAAGGATCCCACAGCCTCTATTTTGGAGAACAGCAAGAGGATAGGTGGGGGGTTCTCTCTGGTGTCCTGCAGCTGATATTTATCACCCAACCAACATCATGCAAAAAAAGACAGATTATCTGGTCATTATCTTATTGCTGTTCCTTTGTGGGAGCTTGCTGTGCATACACTGACTGCCCCATTTCCTACACTGCTGCAGTGACGATACCTCAGAAACGTTTCGTTGAACAGGAAGCAATTTGGGACACCGAGTGGTGAAAGACGCTATAGGAATGCCAGTCAGGGTCCGCACTTTCAGGCAAAATGTAACAGCTCCTATAAGCTGACAATAATTAACACAGCACAGGTAGGGATAGGACAGTCTTACCAGATAATCTCCAGGTGAAAGACCCCTCACTAATGACTCCCCTGGGAGGTGTGGAAACCTCCTCCTGCAGGGGACGGTTCAAGCAAGCTGAGAGCCATTGGGGTGTTTCTGTCCAGCGTCTGTACAAAATGTGTGACTTCAGCTCACATCTTTCCCTCTCCTCCTTCCAACACCACTTGGATCGCGCACAAGCGAGCAAGCAGAGGGACAGTGATGAACATTATCTCGGAGGCAGCTGCTGCTGCGTCACAGAATTCCTTCTTATCTATTAGGTCAAGAATTTTTAGTTCCAAACAAGAAACTCCACACAACATCAGCAGGGAACCAAGCAGGTTGTGGGCATGTGTGTTCGTGTGCATGTGCGTGTCAGAGAGTATGTGTGTGAGACAGTGAGTGTGCATGAGAGAGTATGTTTGTGAGAGAGAGTGAGAGGGTGTGTGAGAGAGAGTGAGAGAGAATGTGAGAGAGTATGTGCATGTGTGAGCGTGTGTGGGTGTGTGAGCATGTGTGTGTGTATAAGAGAGAGTGCGTGAGATCGTGTGCGTGTCTGTCTGTAAACCCATCATCATGGAGCCAGGCAGAGTGCGGGACCTGTGTATGTGTATGCGATTTTGAGAACAAGTGGCTGGGTGAGTGAGTGTGTGAGAGACAGAGTGTATGTGAGTGTGAGTGTATGTATATGTGTGAGAGAGAGAGAGTTTATGTATGTGAGAGAGAGAGGGCATGCATGTGAGTGAGAGTGAGAGAGAGGGCACAGGAATGAGTGCATGAGAGAGCGAACATGTGTGACTGAGTGAGTGTATGACAGAGTGAGTGAGTGAGCATGAGTGAGTCAGTGTGTTCGAGTGACTGCGTATGTGCGATACTGTGCGTGAGTGAGTTAGCGTGTGTGAGTGACTGAGTGTGAGAGAGGGATACTGTGTGCCAGTGTGTGTGTGTGCGTGCATTTTTGTACATTTTGGAGTTCCCACCGGCACTCGGGGGCTCCATGTTATGACCAAGTGCATTAATAACAGGTGAGGTGCGGGAGGGAGGCAAGATTGAAGGGGTAGAACTAAGACCTCAACCACTCCCTGTGGGATCGAGTTCCACATTCTCCCCACTCTCTTGGTAAAGAGGTTTTTCCTGAATTCCCCATTAGATTTATTAGTGACTGTCTTATATTGATGGCCCCGAGTTCTGGTCTCCCCCACAAGTGGAAACAACTTCTCCACATCTACCCTATCGAAACCCCTTCAGATTTTTAAAGACCTCTATCAGGTCACCTCTCAGCCTTTTCACATCTAGAGAAAAGAGCCCCCCCGCAGCCTCCAGTCTTTCTTGATACTATCGCTCAGCTCTGCTATCATTCCATTAAATCTCTTTTGCACCTTCACCAGTGCCTCTGCATTCCTTAATTAATATGGCGAACACAATCGTGTACCAAAGGCAGTGGGACACAAATGAGCAAGAATATCGGATACCCAGAACAATAACACTGAATTATTCACTCTGATGCATAAATGAGGGAAGCGAAAAAGGTTGAGTAGGCATCTGCCAGCAGATCCACTCACTCCCAATCTAAGACTGGGTATGTCGTTGCAGACTGTATCAGGGGCACTCTGTCAATTATCCTGACAGGCAGAGAGGGTATTCAATAAAAAATACCATGCTCAGGTATCAGAACAAGCCACAGAGGGTGTAAATATTACTGAGCCAGCTGCCTGTATGAAATCACCATTACACAAGTTAACAGACACATGAGTGTTTCCCGGCCTACAACTGCTTGAAGCCTGGGATTTGATTAAGTTGCCAGAACGAAAACTCCCAATTACCTGGCTCCACATGGGAATGCTTTTTCCTTCAAAATCATGCAATGTTTGTGCTCCTGGTTTTATTCCCAATGCGGTGGTGTACTAATGTCAGACACTATCAGGTGAAAATCACGTGTGTGTCATTCGCACTCTAACGGTGCACTCAGTAACTCTTACCTGAATAAACAGAGAGTCTGTACAGTTACACAGTGAGTGATCCTTACCCTGAATAAACAGAGACGCTGTAGAGTTACATAGTGAGTGATCCTTACCCTGAATAAACAGTTACTGTGGTAATCTGATGTGTAATATACCTTTAAGACAAATGTTGTAATGATAGATCACATGATCTTGATATCCAATAGCACAGTAGCACGGGCTACCTTTGTAGCCAGTAATCTTTAGTTAGAGTCTGAAGAGTAAAGACAGAGTTTTGAGTTGTGAGCACACAAGTGTAGCTGCTGAGTCCTTCTTGTAAATAAACAGAATGTGTTTCTTCTAAGAACGAAGTACTGATCTTCTCTGTCTTGGTACCAACTCGGTCACCCTGAAACAAGTGTGAAACCTGGATCCTTTAGCCCCAACAAACCAGGGCACTGGATCCAACAAACTGGCGACAAGAGTAAAAACGAGAAAAGACATAGAAAAAGCGCAGTTAAAAAGTGAGGAAAAATGAAGGAAAACAGAAGAACCGAAATCGGGCTGTACCTCGCACGGTAGTTGTAAGTAAAAGAAAAGTTCCTTCCTGATCATTGAAGCAATCCCCTCAGAGCATGCAGCAATTTGGAAGAGTGAAGCCTTTCGATCCAGACTCAGCCGACTGGTCTCATTATGTTGAACCCCTCGCGTTCATCTTCCAGGTGAACAACATTACGGGGGAAGAGAAGCGCGTCATCCTCTTATCCACATGTAGGAGTAAGACATATGGATTAATTTGAAATCTGTTGGTGCCCAGTGCCCCATACATGGAAAGTTTTGATGGCTTAGTGAACCTCGTAAAGAATCATTACCAGCCCAAGCCATCGGTGACAATGCAACGGTTCAAATTTAACTCAAGGATTAGAGCCATGGGGGAGACAGTGGCTTGTTATGTGGCAAGTCTGAAACAATTAACTGAATATTGAGAGTTTGGTACATCTATCAATGATATGCTTCGAGATCATTTGGTGTGCGGTATAAATGAAGATGCGATTCAGAAGAGATTACTGTCTGAAACAAACTTAGGTTTTCAGAAGGCATTGGAAATTGCTCTGGCAACGGGAGCGCAAAACGATGCCGTTCTCCACGTTGAGCGGGAAGCCTCAACCAGAAAGAGCACGAAAGTGCAAAGCTTTACTCAGAAGAGGGAAATAGCCACCGTTGGCAGACAAATAAAAAGAGATAACTTAGCAGCAAAAACATGGCATTATGATAACAGGGGTGGAAGCAGACAACCATGTAATGAATCATAGTTTAAAAAGGTCAAATGTTTTTTCTGTCATCCAAATGGACACTTCATGAGACATTGTAAAGATAGAATCAGGCAGACTTTCAGACCAAAACAAAAACCCAATGAAATCAACAGCGTTGAAAAGCCTGAAGTAATAGATTCAGATATTTATTCATTATATAATTTGAAGGTGGGAAGAACAGAACCTATCTATGTAACCATGAGAGTGAATGAGAAGCTCATCAGAATGGAGGTGGATACTGGAGCAGCCATTATGGTGATAGATGAGCATACTTCTGAATACCTGAATCATGGGGAATGTAAATTAAATTTGGAAGAAACTGATGCCAAATTGAAAACTTACACAGGAAAAGACATAAAAGTCAAGGGCATATATAAAGTCACAGTGAAATTACCCTTAATGGTAGTAGCAAGCGAGGGATCTAGTCTCTTCGGATGAAACTGGCTGAAAGAAATTAAATTGGAATGGACTGAAATCTTCCAAATGAGAACTAGTGGGCTATCAGAGCTACTATAAAAATATGCCTCTGTTTTCAAGGATGAACTTGGAAAGATTGAGGAGCTACAAGTAAAAATTCATGTAGATCCAGAGGCAATACCATTCATGAAGGCAAGACCTTATTTTATGTAATGTGGGAAAAGTTAGACGCCAAACTGGACAGATTAGAAAAACTGGGAGTGATACAACCAGTGCAGCTTACAGAGTGGGCAGCACCAATTGTACCTGTTCTCAAGCCTGACCAAAACGTTCGACTTTGTGGGTAGTATAATTTAACAGTCAATAAAGTGACTAGACACCCATACCTAAAATCGAAGACTTATATGCTAAACTGGCAGGTGGAACGGCCTACATGAAGTTAGATTTGAGTCATGCTTATCGACAATTGGAATTAGAGAAGGCCTCCCGGACATTTGTCACCATTAATACACACAAAGGGTTGTACCAACATACCCATTTACCCTTTGGTGTATCTTCAGCTTGTGCCATATTCCAAAGAACCATGGAATGTTTACTACAGGGACTGCTCCATGTTGCAGTTTATTTGGATGCAGTTCTCAGGACTGGACTCACTGAAAAGGAACATTTGATGAACTTTGAAGAAGTTTTGAAACATTTTTCACAGGTGGGAGTGAGGTTGAAAAAAGAAAAGTACACATTCCAGGCGAAAGAGGTAACTTACCTCGGTCACAAGGCCTACATCCAGTTGAAGAAAAAGTGAAAGCCATTAGAGAAGCCCCAGCGCCAAGGAATACGTCTGAACTGAAATCATTCATGGGAATGATCAATTACTGTGGATGCTTCTTGCCTAATGTGTCAGCAGAACTGGCACCCCTGTATTACTTGCTCAAGAAAAACCAGAGATTGGCATCATCCAGTGATGCAAACACCACAGGAAGAAGCTTTCACAAAAGTGAAACAGTTGTTACAATCATCTACATTTCTGGTACATTTTGACCCAAAAAAAGTTAGTATTAATGTGTGACACATCTCCCTATGGAGTGGGAGCAGTGCTTTCCCAACGAGTGAACGATGGATCAGAAAGACATATAGGATATTTATCAAGAACATTCAATAGAGCAGAAAAAGGGTACTCTCAAATAGAAAAAGATGGCCTGTCAATCATTTTCGGCATTAAGAAGTTTCACCAACATGTACACGGTCATCATTTTACTATCATATGGGACCACGGGCCATTATTAGGGTTATTCAGCGAAGACAAGGCTACACCCACAATAGCCTCAGCAAGAGTACAAAGATGGGCATTGATCTTGGCAGCCTATGAGTATACTTTCATTCATAGACCTGGAAGTCAAACTGCAAACGCAGGTGCACTCAGTCAAGGATGTTCTAATTCCTCAAGAATTCATTTTATTATTGAACTTCCTGGATTCGTCATCGATATGTGCTAGACAGATTAAAGATTGGACAAATCGAGATCCCATCTTATCCAAAGTGCGAGGTCAAGTTCTTCATGGTTGGTCACAAAAACAAGAATCTGATTAAATGAAACGGTAATTCCAGAGAAGATACGAGTTAACCAGCCTGAAAAATATCTTATTGTGGGGAGCATGAATGATTGTTCCTCCAAAAGGATGAAAGCCTTTGTTATCTGAGCTTCACAGCGCACATCCCGGAATTTCCAAAATGAAGGCAATAGCGCGTACCTATATGTGGTGGCCGGGAATGGATGGAGAAATAGGAAACTTGAGAGAAGTTGTACGTTGTGTCAACAAATACAAAAGCTACCTGCAACAGCTCCATTACACCCCTGGGAGTGGCTAGGAAGGCCATGGGTACGAATACACATCGACTATGTGGGACCTTTTATGGGAACAATGTTTCTACTTATCATAGATGCTTATTCAAAATGGGTGGACATATACAAAGTGAGGTCACCCACATTTCCGCTACAATAGACAAGCTAAGACAGAGTTTCGTAATTAATGGACTACTGGAAGTGCTCGTATCAGATAATGGAACGGTATTCACGAGTGCTGAATTTCACCGATTTATCAGCCTCAATGGCATTGTTGATGTGAAAATGTCATCATACCACCCTTCTTCGAATGGACTGTCTGAGAGAGCAGTTCAGGCATTCAAGTTTGGTATGAAGAAATTGTCTGGAGATCCTATAGCAACTAAATTAGCACGTTTTCTTTTCCTTTATAGAACCACCCCTCATAGAACAAAAGGTGTCACACCTCATACAACAAAAGGTGTCACACCTGCGGAATTCTTGATAAAGCACCATCTCCGATCAAGACTGAGCATAATTATGCCAAATTTGTGGGAGAAGGTAGAAAAGTCAGGGAAGTCAGAAAATCGAACATGACTCTCTGAGAGTCACAGTCGGGACAGAACATTTAATGTAGAAGAGAAAGTATTTGTGAAGAATTTTAGAGAAGGACCAACAAGGTTGTTCAGTGAAATAAGTGCAGTAACTGGATCTCTTTCCTATCACGTGAAAGTGGAGATTGAGTCATACGCAGGCATGTGGATCATATAAGAGGAGAAACAAAGTACCCAGAAATGATTCTATCAGTGTTTGTGACTGAATCAATGTCTCCTGTTGAAAGAACCCAGCTGAGTATGGATGTATCTGAAGGGCCAACTGTACCTGAAAGAGTCGAAGAAAGAGATTTGTAGGTACCTACTGAATAACCAGATGCTCAGACGACTCCAGTAAAGGAGGTTCCAATCAAACATCAGAAGCTGTAGAGCTGAGACGTTCTACACAATAAGGAAACTCCCAGAAAGACTGACTTTGTAACTTATTGATCTGTGTGAATAATTTTGATTTTTTTTTAAATTGTAAAATGTATTTCTGAGTAAAGGGGGAGGGATGTAGTAATATGATGTGTAATATACCTTTAAGACAAATGTTGTAACGTAAGAACACATGATCTTGATATCCAATAGCACAGTAGCGTGGGCTACCTCTGTAGTCAAAAGTCTTTAGTTAGAGTCTGAAGAGTAAAGACAGAGTTTTGAGTTGTGAGCACACAAGTGTAGCTGCTAAGTTCCTTTTGTAAATAAACAGAATGTGTTTCTTCTAATAACGATGTACTGATCTTCTCTGTCTTGATACCAACTCGATCACCCCGAGACAAGAGTACAACCCGGATCATTTGGCCCCAACAAACCAGGGCAGTGGTTCCAACAGTTACACAGAGTGGTCGTTACCCTGCTGAATAAACAGGGACTCTGTACAGTTACACAGTGAGTGATCCTCACCCTGCTCAATAAACAGTGACTCTGTACAGTTACACGGTGAGTGATCCTCACCTTACTGAATAAACAGGGACTCTGTACAGTTACACATTGAATGATCCTCATCCTGCTGAATAAACAGTGACTCTGTACAGTTACAAAGTGAGTGATCCTCACCCCACTGAATAAACAGTGACTCTGTACAGTTACACAGTGAGTGATCCTCATCCTGCTGAATAAACAGTGACTCTGTACAGTTACACAGTGAGTGATCCTCACCCTGCTGAATAAACAGTGACTCTGTACAGTTACACGGTGAGTGATCCTCACCTTGCTGAATAAACAGGGACTCTGTACAGTTCCACAGTGAGTGATCATTACCCTGAATAAACAGAGACTCTGTACAGTTACAGAGAGTGACCCTCACCCTGAATAAACAGTGATTCTGTACATTTACACAGTGAGTGATCCTCACCCTACTGAAAATACAGTGACTCTACAATCACATAGTGAATGATCCTTACCCTGAATAAACAGTGACTGTACAGTTATACAGTGAGTGAGCCTCACCCTGCTGAATAAACAGTGACTCTGCACAGTTACACAGTGAGTGATCCTCACCCTGCTGAATAAACAGTGACTCTGTACAGTTACATAGTGAGTGATCCTCACCCTGCTGAATAAACAGTGACTCTGTACAGTTACACAGTGAGTGATCCTTACCCTAAATAAACAGTGACTCTGTACAGTTACACGGTGAGTGATCCTCACCTTGCTGAATAAACAGGGACTCTGTACAGTTCCACAGTGAGTGATCATTACCCTGAATAAACAAAGACTCTGTACAGTTACAGAGTGAGTGACCCTCACCCTACTGAATATACAGTGACTCTACAATTACACAGTGAGTGATCCTCACCCTGCTGAATAAATAGTGACTCTGTACAGTTACACAGTGAGTGATCCTTACCCTGAATAAACAGTGACTCTGTACAGTTACACGGTGAGTGATCCTCACCCTGCTGAATAAACAGTGACTCTGTACAGTTACACAGTGAGTGATCCTTACCCTGAATAAACAGTGACTCTGTACAGTTACACAGTGAGTGATCCTTACCCTGCTCAATGAACAGTGACTCTGCACAGTTACAGTGAGTGATCTGTACCCTGCTGAATAAACAGTGACTCTGCACAGTTACAGAGAGTGATCTGTACCCTGCTGAATAAACAGTGACTCTGTACAGTTACACAGTGAATGACTTTCAGCTTTCTGTCTAGTTTCACGCAAGTCTTCACAATTGTCCTAATGCACTGCTTCTCCCCTTATAGTCCTCCCTCATGTTAATCTAAATACCTTTTAAATACGGCTTAACGAAGCTCCAATGATCACTTGTAGTTAGCCCACATGGTCAATATGCTACTGACCTGTCGCATTACAAATCTCTTCCTTCACTTTAAGTTTAATCATTTGTCCCTATTTTAAGCTGCCTCTCAGCCCTGCCATAATCAAATTCAGTCACCAAATCCCTACTCAATAGACTTGAATACCTAATCGAGGCTGACTCACCCAGTGCCGTACCGAGAGAATGCTGCACTGTCTGAGGTGCCATCTTTCAGATACAATGCT
This sequence comes from Carcharodon carcharias, assembly GCF_017639515.1. Taxonomy (NCBI): domain Eukaryota; kingdom Metazoa; phylum Chordata; class Chondrichthyes; order Lamniformes; family Lamnidae; genus Carcharodon; species Carcharodon carcharias. The sequence goes on from NW_024470690.1 coordinate 1,264,319, forward strand.
AAACCTGAGGCCCTGTCTGACTCTCTCTGTCGACACAAATGATCCCGTAATCACTATTTTGAAGAAGGGAACTGCTGCAATTTTCCCCAGTGTCCTGAGGCCGATGTTTACTGCCTCAATTAACATCACTGAAAAATCGATTATCTGTTGAGTGTTACATTGCTGTTTACGGGATCTTGCTGTGTGCAAGTTGGCTGCTGCTGCATTGCCCATGTTACATTGTTGGCTGCAATGTGTATGGCATATCCTGAAAGTTGAAAAAGGTGCTGCAGAAATGCAGAGTCTTCCTTGCTTCATGGCCTGATATTCCTAAGCTAGCTGCTGTGGTGGTCAGATAGCCGAATTAAACTGGGCCAGCGAGGGATGGGGCAGCCCGATCTCAGCGAGAGCTGGCGGGTTTAGGAGAAAAACAAAGGGATCTGAGGATGTGGGGGAAGGGGAAGAGGAGGAGTGACCTTTAAACCCTGGAGCTGAACTGAAGAGTGACGCCTCACTCACATTCAGTCAACACAAGCAAAACAGCTGGAGCTCATAAAACGTCAAAAATCAAAGGAGGTTTCTGGCACATGACAAAAGATCTTTTCTGCCGTTCAAAGAATAAACCCCTCACTGCCCCCCAACCGACTGGCCTGGGCCCCTCTGCTCAATGCTTCAGGCCCCACCAGCTGACTGGACACCAAATAAACTGCCCTGCCCCTCCCCCCATCTGTCTAAACACTCCTCTCAGTCACAGAGGCCCTCTGTTGACACGGAGCTCGGCTCCACGCAGATTGTGTTTGTTCCTGAACAGTTTTCCCTGCTCTGTGTACCTAGGCAGCACTGGATTGCAAGGCTGTTAAAGCCAGTGAGCCAGAGAGAGTAGGAAAGCAACCTCTTTATGTCTGTTCTTCCCTAGCATGGAGGGCTTGAATATCACTGGCTCCTCATCCCTATACCATTGTTCTCAGTATGGAAGATCAGGCTTTGATCATGCATAAGCTGGCCCTCACCTGATATTTACACACATACATATATATACACACACAATACTATACACACATTTATGCACAAATATACATATACACATATATACTATACACATACAACATACATACTATACACACACATATACACATACACGCACATATATCACATGCACACATATACACTATACATGCATATATACATGTATACTATATGCGCATATGTAGTATATACACATACATATGTACTATATTCACATACACACATATATTACACACACATACACTATATACAAATACACACATATCTGTATATACACACTATATATACATATATACATACACACTATATATACATATACACATACATGCATATGTACTATATACATTATATACACACATATTTATACCATACACACATATACACTATACATGCATGTACACTATATGCACATACACGCATGTACACTGTACGCACATACACGCATGTACCCTATACAGGCATACAAGCATGTACACTATACACGTATACATGCGTGTACATCATACATGCATGTACTCTATACATGCGTGTACACTATACACGCATACACACTATACACGCATACACACTATACACGCATACACACTATACACCTATGTACATGATACACGCATGTACATGATACACGCATACACACTATACACTATACATGCATGTACACTATACACGCATGTACACTATACCTACATACACACATGTACACTATACACGCATGTACACTATACACGCATACACACATGTACACTATACACACATACACGCATGTACACTATACACACATGTACACTATACATGCATACACACTATACACGCATGTACACTATACACACATACACCCTATACACGCATACACAAATGTACACTATACACGCATACACATGCACACTATACATGCATGTACACTACACGCATACACACATGTACACTATACGCACATACATACATGTACACTATACACGCATGTACACTGTACACACATACATGCATGTACACTATACATGCATACAAGCATGTACACTATACACGCATGTACACTATACACACATACACGAATGTACACTATACACACATGCATGTACACTATACACACATACATGCATGTACACTATACACACATACATGCATGTACACTATACACACATACACGCATGTACACTATACACACATACACGCATGTACACTATACACATATATACACTATACACACAAATATACACTGTACACACATATATACACTATACACACACACATATATATATACTATACACGATATACACACATACATATATACTATACACATATTATACACACGCACATATACTATATACACACACATATATATACACATACCTGCATATATACCATACACACATATACACTATACATGCAGACACATACACACTATACGTGCATGCACACTATACGTGCAAATGCACTATATGCACATACACGTGTACACTATGTGCACATACACACGTGTACACAATATGCACATACACACATGTACACTATGCATACACACCTGTACACTGTATGCACATACACACACGTACACTGTATGCACATACACACACGTACACTGTATGCACATACACACATTTACTGTATACACATACACACGTGCACTGTATACATACACACGTGCACTGTATACACGTACACACGCATATGTACGCTGTGTACACATACACATGCTTATGTACACTGCATACACATACACACACATGTACACTGTATACACATACACACACATATGTACACTGTATACACATACACACACATTTATACACTATACACACACACACTATACACGCATATGTACATTCATATATATGCTACACACACACATATATATACTCTATACACACATATATACGCTATACATATATATATATGCTATACACACACATACATACGTTACACACACTTATATATACACTACACACATATATATACACTACACACACATATATACACTACATACACACATATATACACTACATACACACAGATATACACTACATACACACAGTTTTCACTATACACATATATATATATACTACACACACATATATATACACTACACACACACATATATATATATACTATACACACATATATGCTATACACACACATATATACACTACACACATATATATATGCTATACACACATATATACTATACGCACATATACTCTCATATATACAGTATATATATACAATATACACATATATATACACTATATGCACACACACATATATATACACTATACACACATATATACTATACACTAACACACATATATACGATACACACACATAAATACACTACGCACACACACACATATATACACACTGCACATACACACATGCATATACACTACGCATATACACATGTATACACACTACGCATACACACACATATATATACACTACGCATACACACACACATATATACTATGCACACACATATATATATATATACAGTATGCATACACACATATATATATACTACGCATACACACAGATATATACTATACACTACACCCACACACATATATACAGTATACACACGTATACTATACACACGTATACTATACACACACACTATACATACTATATACACTATTCACACATACATATTATATACACATGCATATATATATATACATGTGCATACACACAGATACACTATGCACATATATATACTATACACATATATACGACACACACAGTATATAATATACACACAATATATCATGTACACAATATATACTATACACACATATACACAATTTGCAGATACACACTTATATAGTATATACACATACACACAGGTATTACACACACATACACATATACACTATATACACGCATATATATGCACTAACACACAAAAACATTATAAACACACATATACACTATATACATACACTATACATACATATACACTATACACACACGCACACTATATACGCACACTATATATACACATGCACTATATGCACGCACACACTATACACACGCATACGCACTATATACACACATACTATATACACATATATGCTATATACACAGATATACTCTGCACACACATATAAACTATACATTCACACACAAATATATATACTATACACACATATACAATACATACACACATATACTATATACACACACACATATACTATACACACACACACATATATATATACTATACACACACATACTACACACACATATATACTATACACACACATACTATACACACACATACTATACACATACACACTATACACACACACATATACTATACATACACACACATATACACTACGCACACACACACATATACACTATGCACACACACACATATATACACTATGCACACACACATATATACACTACGCGCACACACATATATACACTACGCACATACACACATATATACACCACACACATACACACATATATATACACAACGCACACACACACATATATACTCTACACACACACACATATATACACTACATACACACACACATATATATATACACTACGCATACACACATGCATATACACTATGCATACACACACATATATATACACTATGCATACACACACATATATACACTACGCATACACACACATATATACAGTACGCATACACACACATATATACACACCAAACACACACACACATATATATATACTAAGCATACACACACACATATATACACTATGCATACACACATATATATACTATACACTATACCCACACACATATACAGTATACACATGTATACTATACACATATACTATACACACATACTACACTACACACACACACATATATATATATATATATATATATATAATCTATATACACATATACATTATTCACACATATTTACTATATACACATGCATATATATATATATACATGTGCATACACACAGATACACTATGCACATATATATACTATACACATATATATGATACACACAATATATAATATACACAATATATCATGTACACAATATATACTATACACACATATACACAATTTGCAGATACACACTTATATAGTATATACACAAACACACAGGTATTACGCACACGTACACATATACACTATATACACGCATATATATGCACTCACACGAAAACATTATAAACACACATATACACTATATACACATACACTATACACACACATATACACTATACACACAAGCACACTATATACACACACTATATATATACATGCACTATATGCACGCATACGGACTATATACACACATACTATATACACATATATGCTATATACACAGATATACTCTGCACACACACATATACTATGCACACATATACTATACACACATATACTACACACACACATATACTATACACACACATATACTATACACACATACTATACACACACAAACATATACTATACACACAAACATATACTACACACACAAACATATACTACACACACACACATATACTACACACACACTACACACACACATACTACACACACACATATACTATACACACACATATATATTATACACATACTATACACACACATACACTATACACACACACATACACTATACACACACACATACACTATACACACACAAACACTATATACACACACATATACACTATATACGCGCACTATATATACACATGCACTATATACACGCATACGCACTATATACACACATATACTATATACACATATATGCTATATACACAGATATACTATGCACACACATATATACTATACACTCACACACACATATATATATACACATATACAATACACACATATACTATATACACACATATACTATACACACATATATACTATACACACATACATACTATACACACATATATACTATACACACATATATATATACTATACACACACACACTATACACACACATATACTACACACACACACACAATACACACACACATACTATACACACATGCTATACACGCACACACATATATATATACACATATAATATATATATATATATATATACTATAAACACACATATATACCATAAGCACACATATATCCTATATACACATACACACACAAACACTATCTACCTCGCAGAGGCTGAGCGGCAACTCAAAGACACTTCCTCCTACCTCCCACTGGACCAAGACCCCACCACTGAACATCAAGCCATTGTTTCCAGGACTGTTACTGACCTCATCTCCTCTGGAGATCTTCCTTCCACAGCTTCCAACCTGATAGTCTCCCATACTCGGACGGCCCGTTTCTACCTCCTACCCAAAATCCACAAACAGGACTGTCCCGGCAGACCAATCATGTCAGCCTGTTCCTGCCCCATGGAACTCATTTCTTGCTATCTTGACTCCATTCTCTCTCCCCTTGTCCAGTCCCTTCCCACCTGCATCCGTGATTCCTCTGACACCCTACATCCTATCAACAATTTCCAGTTCCCTGGCCCCAACTGCCTCCTATTCACAATGGACGTCTAATTCCTCTACACTTCCATCCCCCACCGGGATGGTCTGATGGTTCTCCGCTTCTTCCTCGAACAGAGGCCTGAACAATCCCCATCCACCACAACTCTCCTCCGTCTGGATGAATTCATTCTCACACTGAACAATTTCTCCTTAAACTCCTCTCACTTCCTCCAAATAAAAGGTGTGGCTATGGGTACCCGCATGGGTCCCAGCTATGCCTGTCTCTTTATGGGGTATGTGGAACATTCCTTGTTCCAGTCTTACTCGGGCCCCCTCCCACAACTCTTTCTCCGGTACATCGATGATTATTTCGGTGCAGCTTCATGCTCTCGCATGGATCTGGAAAAATTTATTAATTTTGCTTCCAATTTCCACCCCTCCATCATTTTCACATGGTCCATCTCTGACACTTCGCTTCCCTTCCTTGACCTCACTGTCTCAATTTCTGGTAATAGACTGTCCACCAATATCCATTACAAGCCTACCAACTCCCACAGCTACCTCGACTACAGCTCTTCACACCCCGCTTCCTGTAAGGACTCCATCCCATTCTCTCAGTTCCTTCACCTCCGTCGCATCTGTTCTGATGATGCCACTTTCAAAAACAGTTCCTCTGACATGTCTTCCTTCCTCCTTAACCAAGATTTTCCACCCACGGTGGTTGACAGGACCCTCAACCGTGTCCAGCCCATCTCCCGCACATCCGCCCTCACACCTTCTTCTCCCTCCCAGAAACATGATAGGGTCCTCCTTGTCCTCACTTATGACCCCACCAGCCTCCGCATTCAAAGGATCATCCTCCGCCATTTCCGCCAACTCCAGCATGATGCCACCACCAAACACATCTTCCCTTCACCCCCCCGGCGGCATTCCGCAGGGATCGTTCCCTCTGGGACACCCTGGTCCACTCCTCCATCACCCCCTACACCTCAACCCCCTCCCACGCAACCGCAGAAGGTGCAACACCTGCCCCTTTACTTCCCCTCTCCTCACCGTCCAAGGGCCCAAACACTCCTTTCAAGTGAAGCAGCATTTCACTTGCACTTCCCTCAATTTAGTCTACTGCATTCGTTGCTCCCAAAGCAGTTTGCTCTACATTGGAGAGACCAAACGCAGATTGGGTGACCGCTTTGCAGAACACCTTCAGTCTGTCCGCAAGCATCACCCAGACCTCCCTGTCGCTCGCCATTTCAACACTCCACCCTGCTCTCATGCCCACATGACCGTCCTTGGCTTGCTGCAATGTTCCAGTGAAGCTCAACGCAAACTGGAGGAACAGCACTTCATCTTCCAATGAGGCACTTTACAGCCTTCCGGACTGAATATTGAGTTCAACAATTTTAAATCATGAACAGTCTCCTCCATCCCCACCCGCTTTCCGATTCCCCCCACTTTTTTTTTCCAAAAATTTGCATAATTTTTCTTTTCCCACCTACTTCCATTATTTTTAAACGTATTTCCATCCATTGTTTTATCGCTACCTTTTAGCCTTTTTTGATTCCTTCACCCCACCTCACCCCCACTAGGGCTATCTGTACCTTGCTTGTCCTGCTTCCTATCCTTAATTAGCACATTCCTTAGATAATATCACCACCTTCAACACCTCTGTCCTTTTGTCTGTGACATCTTTTGGTTATCTCCACCTATAACTGGCCCTCTATCCAGCTCTACCTGTCCCACCCCCCCCCCCTTAAACCAACTTATATTTCACCTCTCTTCTATTTTTACTTAGTTCTGTTGAAGGATTATTCGGACTCGAAACATTATCTGTGCTCCTCTCCGCAGATGCTGCCAGACCTGCTGAGTTTTTCCAGGTATTTTTGTTTTTGTACTATAAACACAAACGCACATATATACTAAATACACGTAAGCGCATATATACTATATACACATACGCACATATATACTATGTACACATACACACTATATACACATACACACACAGATAACCATACACAAAGATGTGTGTGTGTATATATATATATATGTACATATATATAGTATATTTTATCTATATATACATACACATATACACACACATACGTATAGATGCATGCACACATGCTCTCTTGGGTGTGCACGCACACCCTCTCAGATGGGCACACTCATTCATTCACTATATGTGTATACAGTATATATGTGTGTATATGTATATAGCGCATCCACTCTTGCTCTTAGTAATGCTCACTGAAAAACAATTAGGAGCAAAATTATGGCTGATTTCTGCCACCCGTCTTAACTCACACCAAGTCCCGAACCCCTATCACCCCCGGTGCTCGTTGACCTACACTGGCTCCCGGTCAAGCAAATATTTGATTTTAAAGTTCTCGTGCTTCTTTTCAAATCCCTCCACGAACTCACCTTTTCACAGCTCAGCAATCTCCTCCAGCCCCAACAACCCTCCAAGATCTCTGCGCTCCTCCAATTCAGGCCTCTCGGGCATTCCCCGATTCCCATCGCTCCACCATTGGCAGCTGTGCCTTCATATCTTTGGGGCCCTAAGCTCTGGAATTCCCTCCCTAAACCTCTCGGCCTCTCTCTCCTCCTTTAAGATGCTCTTTAAAACTGACCTCGTTGACCAAGAATTTGGTCACCTGACCTAATGTGTCTTAGTGTCATATTTTGTTTTATAATTGCTCCTGTGAAGCACCTTGGGATGTTTCATTATATTAAAGGCGCTAAATAAATTGAAGTTATGATTCTTTCCCCTCCCTCCCACAAGCCCCTAAAGGAGGTGGGGTTGGGGCATAACTGTGGACAACTCTCATGACCAGAAATGCTATCCCGGCTAAAAACCACATTCATGTTGGGAGAGTCCACTAGCCCTCACTTCACCAGGAAGCAGATGTGAATGATCTCATGGCAGCTATTGGAAAAAAAGTAGGAAGTATGTGAAAACGTTGGAGAGAGTGCAGAAAAGGTTCATGAGAATGGGCCCAGGGATGAGGGACCTCAGTTGCATGGATAGGCTGGAGAAACTGGGACTGTTTTCCTTAAAGAGAAGGCTGAGAAGGGTTTGATTGAGGTGTTCAAAATGAGGGGTCTGGGCAGGGTAGATAGGGAGAAACTGTTCCCATTGGTGAAACAATCGAGAACGAGATGGACACAGATTTAAGGTGATTGACAAAAGAAGCATTATCAATATGGGGAGAAACTTTTTCACACAGCGAGTGATTAGGATCTGGAATACACTGTCTGAGAGTGTGGTGGAAACAGGGTCAATCGAGTGGTTAGGATCTGGAATACACTGTCTGAGAGTCTGGTGGAGACAGGGTCAATCAAGTGCTTAGGGTCTGGAAGCACTGTCTGAGAGTGTGGTGGAGACAGGGTCAATCGAATGGTTAGGATCTGGAATGCACTGTCTGAGAGTGTGGTGGAGACAGGGTCAATCGAGTGGTTAGGATCTGGAATGCACTGTCTGAGAGTGCAGTGGAGACAGGGTCAATTGAGTGGTTAGGATCTGGAGTGCACTGTCTGAGAATGTGGAGACAAGTTCAATTGAGTGGTTAGGATCTGGAATGCACTGTCTGAGAGTATTGTGGAGACAGGGTCAATCGAGCAGTTAGGATCTGGAATGCACTGTCTGAGAGTGTGGAGGAGACAGGGCCAATCGAATGGTTAGGATCTGGAATACACTGTCTGAGAGTGTGGTGGAGACAGGGTCAACTGAGCGGTCAGGATCTGGAATACACTGAGTATGAGATGGAGGCAGGGTTAATTGAAGCTTTCAAAAAGGAATTTGCTAATTGTCTGAAGAGAAAATATTTGCAGGGCTTCGAGGAAAAGGCAAAGGGGAGTGGGACCTAGCTGAGCAGAGAGCTCACATGAAGACAATGGACTGAATGGCCTCTTTCTGTTCAGGAACCATTCCGTGATTCCAAAAGCAGTGACCTCCAAAGACCAACAAATGTCAAAAAACAAGGGACTTTGTGGCCGATTAGCCCGTGGCTCTTTGTTGGATCTTGCTGTGCCAACCTGAGCTGTTCGCTCAGCCAACAGCAGCCGCACTTTGAAAGAAACTAACTAACTGTGAGGGATGTGAAAGACGCCAGAGAAATTCTAAACCAAGCTTACTGGCAGAAAGGGAATGGGAAGAGGGAAGGGGTGGGAGACAGGGTTGTTACCCAATGCCCTCCCTCCTCTGTGAACACCTCGCCTGCATACACGCCACTCCCTAGACCTAGTGAAAGAGTTGGCAACGGCAAACTCAAGCTCACATGTCTCTGGATTGTTCCAAACCCTGACTGCCACAAACCTCCCTCCATTCCATAGAAGTTGAACTCTTCCACAGGATGATGTCATCAGCTTGTTCATGGTCAAAGATCCGACCCTCAGATCAGTCACCACTGCACAGCCCCCCGCCCCCCCACCACCTCACCCACACCCCGCCCACAGGATCCGGAAAAACTATACACAAAGCCTTTCCAAATACTGGGATATCCTGGAGAAAACCCATTCAACAACTAAACTGCCTCAGGGGCAGAAAGAGAGGGCAGATTGGCAGAAACCAAACCAGGAACTAAGGAAATGAACTTGCACTGGGATATACAGAATCTCACAGCAGAGGAAGAGGCCATTCAGCCTATCGAGTCTGTGCCAGCTCTTTGAAAGAGCTCTCCAATTAATTCCACTTCCCCCCACCACCACCCCCCACTCTTTCCCCCACAGCCCTGCAATTTTTTTCCTTTCAGCTATTTCTCCAATTCCCTTTTGAATCTGTTTCCACTGCCCTTGCAAGCAGCACCTTCCAGATCACAACTTGCTGTGTAAACATTCTCCTCATCTCCCTCTCTGGTTCTTCACCGATTCTCTACTATCTGTGTCCCTCCGGTTACTTCCTGATGAACTTCAGCTCAACCAAAACAATCCTGCCAGAAGCTGCCCCATTTGCCCATCTCCATCTTGACTCCCAAACACCCAGCACGTCCAATTCTAAATTCTGAATGTTCAAATCCCTCCACAGCCTCACCCCCTCCCTATCGCTGTAACCTCCACCAGTCCCACTACCCTCCAAGATCTCTGCGCTCCTCCAATTCGAACCTCTTGAACATCCCCTGATTTCCATTCTCCTACAAAACCCAACAAACACTCCCAGGACAGGTACAGCACGGGGTTAGATACAGAGTAAAGCTCCCTCTACACTGTCCCCATCAAACACTCCCAGGACAGGTACAGCATGGGGTTAGGTACAGAGTAAAGCTCTCTCTACACTGTACCCATCAAACACTCCCAGGACAGGCACAGCATGGGGTTAGATACAGAGTAAAGCTCCCTCTACACTGTCCCCATCAAACACTCCCAGGACAGGTACAGCATGGGGTTAGATACAGAGTAAAGCTCCCTCTACACTGTCCCCATCAAACACTCCCAGGACAGGTACAGCACGGGGTTAGATACAGAGTAAAGCTCCCTCTACACTGTCCCCATCAAACACTCCCAGGACAGGTACAGCATGGGGTTAGGTACAGAGTAAAGCTCTCTCTACACTGTACCCATCAAACACTCCCAGGACAGGCACAGCATGGGGTTAGATACAGAGTAAAGCTCCCTCTACACTGTCCCCATCAAACACTCCCAGGACTGGTACGGCACGGGGTTAGATACAGAGTAAGTTCCCTTTACACTGTCTATCGATACTATTCACCTCAACCACTCCCTGTGGGAATGACTTCCACATTCTCCGCACTCTCTGGGTCAAGAAGTTTCTCCTGAATTCCCCACTGGATTTATTAGTGACTGCCTTATATTGATGGCCCCCAGTTCTGGTCTGCCCAGCAAGTGGAAATATCTTCTCTACGTTCCACTCTATCGAAACCCCTTCAGGATTTTAAAGACCTTGATCAGGTCACACCCTCAGCCGTCTCTTTCCTTTGTCAGAGTAGTTTTGAGCTCCACCTGGTTAAGGATTCCTATAGCTGCGCTAGCTGCCAAAACCTGACATTCCTAACTGACAAGTTGCTTCCTATCCCCTCACACTCACCAGGCGGTTCACACATTCTACTCCCCAGAGAGTGGGTGGGGAGGGCAAGCAAGAAAACCAAATCAAAGTTGCTCCAATATCGTGCTGATCCACTTCACAACCACACCCAGTTGAGCCAGGAGACTGCGCTCGGCTGAAGCAGCCAGCCGAGTTTGGAGGGTCAGAGGGCGAAGGTTAGGATGGAAGATCAACGTCTAGGTCTATGCAGAGATTGGGGCTGGGGAGCGGGGTCAGGGGGCAGGTCTCTCCTGTTAGTGCAGACTTTTGCTGCTGCAGAGTTAGACAGCATCGAGCCCCCACCCCAATAACAACCTGCATTTATATAGCACCTTTAACATGCTTAAAAACATCCCAAGATGCTTCACTGGAGCTAACTCCAGCAAAATCTGACCACGAGCCACATGAGGTGATACTGGAGACAGGCGACCAAAAGCTTGGTTAAAGAGGTCAGTTTTAAGGAGGAGAGAGAGGCAGAAAGGTTTAGGGAGGGAATTCCAGAGCTTAGGGCCCCATTAGCTAAAGGGAAGCTCAAGAGGCTGGAATTGGAGGAGCACAGGGATCTAAGGGGGTGTGGACGGAGGGCAGAATGAGGGGGAGAGGGGGAAGAGGTGAGGGGTGAGGAGGAAGGACGGACGTGGATGGGAGGAGAGAAAAGCAGGAGGGGAGGGGAAGGAGGGCAGACTGGCATGGATGAGGGAATGGGAGTGGGGGGACATGGGGAGGGTGACGGCGAGACTGGAGGTGTGGTGGAGGAAGGCGAGAGGGGTGGGGGGAGTGGGACAGAGAGGGAAATGGGGGGAGAGGAGAGTGCAGCGAGGGGCGGGCATGGCAAGGGGTCAGGGAAGGGGTTAGGGGGCAAGGGGTTAGGGGGCAGGGGATTTGGGGGCGCAGGGGATCGGGGGGGCAGGGGATCAGGTGGGGCAGGGGATCAGGTGGGGCAGGGGATCGGGGGGCAGGGGATCAGGTGGGGCAGGGGATCGGGGGGGCAGGGGATCGGGGGGGCAGGGGATCGGGGTGAATAGGGTTAGGGGACAGGTGTTTAAGGGGGCAGAGGGTTAAGGAGGCAGGGAGGAAATGGGGAAGGGGAATATGGGAGGAGGAAGAGGGAAAATGGGGAGGGGGAAAAGGGGAGGGGAAAAGAGGAGGAAAAGGGGGATGGGGAAGGGGAGAGGGGAGGGGAAAAGAGGAGGAAAGGGGGGGAGGGAGAAGGGGAGAGGGGAGGGGAAAGGGAGAGGGGGGAGGGGGAAGAGTGGGGAACAGGGAGGAGGAAGGGGGAGGAGAAAGAGGGGGAGGAGGAGAAAGGAGAAGGGGGAGAGAGAAGGGGGAATGAGGGGGAAGACGGGGAATGAGAGGGAAGGGGGCAGGGAATAGGGGCTGGGGAAGAGGGACGGCAGGGGGAGAGAGAGAGGGACGACGGGGGGGAGAGAGAAGGATGGCGGGGGGGAGAGAGAGGGACAACGGGGGGGGAGAGAGAGAGAGGGACGGCGGGGAGGAGAGAGAGGGACGACGGCGGGGGAAGAGAAGGGGACAGTGGGGGGGCGAGAGAAGGGGATGGTGGTGGAGGGGAGAGAAGGGGACAGCGGGGGGGGGGGGAGAGAAGGGGATGGTGGGGGGGGAGAGAAGGGGACGGTGGGGGGGGGGGAGAGAAGGTAACGGTGGCGGGGGGGAGAGAAGGGGACGGCGGGGGGGGAGAGAAGGGACGGCGGGGGGGGAAGAGAAGGGCAGGGTCGGGGGGGGAAGATAAGGGGATGGTGGGGGGGGGGAAGAGGAGGGGACGGCAGGGGGGGAAGAGGAGATAACGGCGGGGTGGGGAAGAGAAGGGCAGGGTCGGGGGGGGGAAGAGAAGGGGATGGTGGGGGGGGGGGGAAGAGGAGGGCAGGGTCGGGGGGGGAGAGAAGGGGATGGTTGGGGGGGGGAAGAGGAGGGGACGGCGGGGGGGGGAAGAGAAGGGGATGGTGGGGGGGGGGGGGGGAGAGAAGGGGACGGCGGGGGGGGGGGAGAGAAGGGGACGGCGGGGGGGGGGAAGAGAAGGGCAGGGTCGGGGGGGAAGAGAAGGGGATGGTGGGGGGGGTGGAAGAGGAGGGGACGGCGGGGGGGGGAAGAGGAGGGAACGGTGGGGGGGGAAGAGGAGGGGACGGTGGGGGGGGTAGAGGAGGGGACGGCGGGGGGGGGGAAGAGGAGGGGACGGCTGAGGGGGAAGAGGAGGGAACGGTGGGGGGGGTGGAGGAGGGGACGGCGGGGGGGGGGAAGAGGAGGGGACGGCTGAGGGGGAAGAGGAGGGGACGGCGGGGGGGGGGAAGAGGAGGGGACGGCGGGGGGGGAGAGGAGGGGACGGCGGGGGGGGAGAGGAGGGGACGGCGGGGGGGGAGAGGAGGGGACGGTGGGGGGGAGAGAAGTGGACGGTGGTGGGGGCGAGAGAAGGGGACGGCGGAGGGGGGGAGAGAAGGGGACGGCGGAGGGGGGCAGAGAAGGGGACGGCGGATGGGGGCAGAGAAGGGGACGGTGGGGGGGCGGGGAGAGAAGGGGACAGGGGGGAGAGAAGGGGACGGTGGGGAGGAGAGAAGGGGAAGGCAGGGGGGGAGAGAAGGGGATGGTGGTGGGGGGGGAGAGAAGGGGACAGTGGTAGGGGGGGGAGTGAAGGGGACGGCGGGGGGGTGAGACAAGGGGATGGTGGGGGGAGAAGAGAAGGGGACGGTGGGGGGGGGGGAAGAGAAGGGGACGGTGGGGGAGAAGAGAAGGGGACGGTGGGGAGGGGGGAAGAGAAGGGGACGTTGTGGGGGGGAGAGAAGGGGACGGTGGCGGGGGGAGAGAAGGGGACGGTGGGGGGGAAAGAAGGGGACGGTGGGGGGGGAGAGTAGGGGACGGTGGGGGGGGGGGAAGAGAAGGGCAGGGTCGGGGGGGGAAGAGAAGGGGACAGTGTGGGGGGAAGAGAAGGGGACAGTGGGGGGGGGAAGAGGAGGGGACGGTGGGAAGGGGAAGAGGAGTGGACCACGGGGGGGGGAGAGGAGGGGACGGTGGAGGGGGGCAGAGAAGGGGACGGTGGAGGGGGGCAGAGAAGGGGACGGTGGGGGGGGAGAGAAGGGGACGGTGGGGGGGGAGGGGGAGAGAAGGGGACGGTGGTGGGGGGGAGAGAAGGGGACAGTGGGGGGGGAGAGAAGGGGTCGGTGGGGAGGGGGAGAGAAGGGGACGGTGGGGGGGAGAGAAGGGGACAGTTGGGGGGGGAGAGAAGGGGACGGTGGCGGGGGGAGAGAAGGGGACGGTGGCGGGGGGAGAGAAGGGGACGGTGGAGGGGGAGAGAAGGGGACGGTGGGGGGGGGAGAGAAGGGGACGGTGGCGGGGGGAGAGAAGGGGACGGTGGAGGGGGAGAGAAGGGGACAGTGGGGAGGGGGAGAGAAGGGGACGGTGAGGAGGGGGAAAGAGAAGGGGACGGTGAGGGGGGGAGAGAAGGGGACGGTGAGGAGGGGGAAAGAGAAGGGGACGGTGAGGGGGGGAGAGAAGGGGAGGGAGAGGGGGGATGGTTGGGGAGGAGAGAAGGGGACGGCGGGGAGGGGGAGAGAAGGGGACGGCGGGGGGGGAGAGAAGGGGACGGTGGGGGGGAAGAGAAGGGGACGGTGGGGAGGGGGAGAGAAGGGGACGGTGGGGGGAGGGGAAGAGAAGGGGACAGTGTGGGGGGGGAGAGAAGGGGACGGTGGGGAGGGAGAGGGGTGATGGTGGGGGGGGGAGAGAAGGGGACGGCGGGGAGGGGGAGAGAAGGGGACTGTGGGCAGGGAGAGAAGGGGACGGTGGGGGGGTGGAGAGAAGGGGACGGTGTTGGGGGGGAGAGAAGGGGACGGTGGCGGGGGGGAGAGAAGGGGACGGTGGGGGGGGAAGAAGGGGACGGTGGTGGGGGGGAGAGTAGGGGACGGTGGGGGGGGGGAAGAGAAGGGCAGGGTCGGGGGGGGAAGAGAAGGGGACAGTGGGGGGGGGGGAAGAGGAGGGGACGGTGGGAAGGGGAAGAGAAGTGGACCGCGGGGGGGAGAGAGGAGGGGACGGCGGAGGGGGGCAGAGAAGGGGACGGTGGAGGGGGGCAGAGAAGGGGACGGTGGGGGGGGGAGAGAAGGGGACGGTGGGGGGCGAGGGGGAGAGAAGGGGACGGTGGTGGGGGGGAGAGAAGGGGACGGTGGCGGGGGAAGAGAAGGGGACGGTGGAGGGGGGAGAGAAGGGGACGGTGGGGGGGGGAGAGAAGGGGACGGTGGGGAGGGGGAGAGAAGGGGACGGTGAGGGGGGGGAAGAGAAGGGGACAGTGAGGGGGGGAGAGAAGGGGAGGGAGAGGGGGGATGGTTGGGGAGGAGAGAAGGGGACGGCGGGGGGGGAGAGAAGGGGACGGTGGGGGGGAAGAGAAGGGGACAGTGGGGGGGAGAGAAGGGGACAGTGGGGGGGGAAGAGAAGGGGACGTTGTGGGGGGGAGAGAAGGGGACGGTGGGGGGGGGGAGAGAAGGGGACGGTGGGGAGGGGGAGAGAAGGGGACGGTGGGGGGGGAGGAAGAGAAGGGGACAGTGTGGGGGGGGAGAGAAGGGGACGGTGGGGAGGGAGAGGGGGGATGGTGGGGGGGGAGAGAAGGGGACGGCGGGGAGGGGGAGAGAAGGGGACTGTGGGCAGGGAGAGAAGGGGACGGTGGGGGGGTGGAGAGAAGGGGAGGGGAAGAGGAGGGGACGGCAGGGGGGGATGGCGGGGGGGGACGAGGTCGGGGGAGGGAAGGGGGGAGGGAAGGGAGAGAAGTGGGGGGGAGAGAAGTGGGGGGGAGAAGTGTGGGGGGAAGAAGTGGGGGGAGAGAAGGGGGAGAGAAGGGGGGAGAGACGGGCGGGAGAAAAGGGGGGATAGAAGAGGGGGAGAGACGGGGGAGAGAACGGGGGGAGAGACGGGGGAGAGACTGGGGGGAGAGATGGGGGGGAGAGACCAGGGGGAGAGACCGGGGGGGAGAGACAGTGGGGAGAGACAGTGGGGAGAGATGGGGGGGAGAGATGGGGGGGAGAGACGGGGGGAGAGAAGGGGGGGAGAGACGGGGGGAGAGAAGGGTGGGGGGGGAGAGAAGGGGGGGGAGAGAAGGGGGGGAGTGGGGCAGAGAAGGTGGGGAGAGAGAGAGAGGGGTACGGAGGAGGGTCAGGGAGGCCAACAGCAGGATCAGCCGAGGGCATTTGCAGTGGCGACCCAGATTCACTGAGGCTGTACAAAGGGAAGGCCACACAGTGCAGGGGTGTGTACTCTGGAGTAAACAGATACTTATTTTTACATAACAAAAATAAAAACAGCTGAAAAAACGTTAACTGTGTTCCTCTCTGCAGATGCTGTCAGTCCTGCTGAGTTTTTCCAGCTATTTTTGTTTTTGTTTCAGATTTCCAGCTACCGCAGTATTTTGCTTTCATCTTACTTTTACATAGCTGCCCTGCATTTGCAGATCTCTCACAATGCATCCCAACAGTGCAATCAAAACAGAATCAGATTCCCCTCAAAGTTCGGATCAAAATTCACCCACACACCCTGGAAACTCATCCAGCTGAGTAAGTGCTAACCTCTTGGCTTCCCTCTCCCTTTAGCAGCCTAACAGGCTCAACTCAACAGACCTCAGTCCTTCGTGCTCACCTGCCCTATCTTCAAAGATCCCCGCAAGGCATCTCTCATACACAATTTCCAGCAGAGAAACAGGCCACTTGGTCCATCTACTCCGTACGGCTGGTTCTATTCCATACAAGCCTCCCCCTACCCCCTCTTCACCTCCCCCTCTCAGCCTATCCTTCTATTCCTTTCTCCCTCATGTGTTTATCCAGCTTCCCTCTTAAATGTATCGATAATATTCACCTCAACCACTCCCTGTGGGAGCGAGTTCCACATTCTCCCCACTCTCTGGGTAAAGGAGTTTCTCCTGAATTCCCCATTGGGTTTATTAGTGACTGTCTTATACTGATGGCCCCGAGTTCTGGTCCCCCCTACAATTGGAAACATCTTCTCTATGTCTACCCTATCAAACCCATTCAGAATTTTAAAGACCTCAATCAGGTCAGCCCCTCAGCTCCCTGTTTTAGAGATAAGAGCCCCAGACTATCCAGTCTATGTCGAAAATCCTTCTAACCACTCTGTCCACAATTCCATGTCCATTTCCTGTGGCCTCCTTAATAGTAAACTTGAGATAAAAACAAGTTCCTGCCAGAGCTTTGCAGTAAGGCCAGAAATTGTATGGACCGAGAAGCCTCTCAATCTGACTCCCCGCCCCCTCTGTCTCGCTCTCCTGCCCCCTCCGTCTTGTCATCATGCCTTCTCTGTTTCGCCATGTCCCTCCTTCTCATTCCCCTCCTTCTCATTCCCCAACCCTTCCCTCTCGCTCTCCCACCCCCTCCCTCTCGCTCTCCCACCCCCTCCGTCTCGCTCTCCCCGCCCCCTCCCTCTCGCTCTCCCCGCCCCCTCCCTCTCGCTCTCCCAAACCCTCCCTCTCGCTCTCCCACACCCTCCCTCTCGCTCTCCCACCCCCTCCCTCTCGCTCTCCCCGCCCCCTCCATCTCGCTCTCCCCGCCCCCTCCCTCTCGCTCTCCCCGCCCCATCCCTCTCGCTCTCCCACCCCCTCCATCTCGCTCTCCCACCCCCTCCCTCTCGTTCTCCCCGCCCCCTCCATCTCGCTCTCCCACCCCCTCCCTCTCGCTCTCCCCACCCCCTCCCTCTCGCTCTCCCGCCCCCTCCGTCTCGCTCTCCCCGCCCCCTCCCTCTCGCTCTCCCCGCCCCCTCCCTCTCGCTCTCCCCGCCCCCTCCCTCTCGCTCTCCCCGCCCCCTCCCTCTCGCTCTCACCCCCTCCCTCTCGTTCTCCCCGCCCCCTCCGTCTCGCTCTCCCCGCCCCCTCCCTCTCGCTCTCCCCGCCCCCTCCCTCTCGCTCTCACCCCCTCCCTCTCGTTCTCCCCGCCCCCTCCGTCTCGCTCTCCCCGCCCCCCTCCCTCTCGCTCTCCCCGCCCCCTCCCTCTCGCTCTCTCACCCCCCTCCCTCTCGTTCTCCCCGCCCCCTCCCTCTCGCTCTCCCCGCCCCCTCCCTCTCGCTCTCCCCGCCCCCTCCCTCTCGCTCTCCCCGCCCCCTCCCTCGCTCTCCCACCCCCTCCCTCTCGTTCTCCCCGCCCCCTCCCTCTCGTTCTCCCCGCCCCCTCCCTCTCGTTCTCCCCGCCCCCTCCCTCTCGCTCTCCCCGGCCCCTCCCTCTCGCTCTCCACGGCCCCTCCCTCTCACTCTCCCCGCCCCCTCCCTCTCGCTCTCCCGCCCCCTCTCTCGCTCTCCCCGCCCCCTCCCTCTCGCTCTCCCCGGCCCTCCCTCTCATTCTCCCCGCCCCCTCTGTCTCGCTCTCCCCGCCCCCTCCCTCTCGCTCTCCCCTCCCCCTCTGTCTCTCTCTCCCCGCCCCTTCCATCTCGCTCTCCCGAAGGACATGCTGATATGGGGAGATGAAAAGGGGATGGGTGGAGGCTAGTGTGCAGTAGAAATACCAGCACAGAGCAGACAAGCCGAATGGCCTGTTTCTGTGCTGCAAGTTCTATCACTATGCAATATCCTAATTCTCTACTAACCAATACCAATCTTCTGCCATCCTGTAAGCTTACAGAAAGTACAGCACAGAAGGAGACCATTTGCCCCCTCATGCCTGTGCCAGCTCGTTGAAAGAGCTTTCCAATTAATCCCACTGCCCCTGCTCTTTCCCCTATGGCCGGCAAATTTTTCCCCTTCATGTATTTCTCCAATTCCCTTTTGAAAGTTCCTATTGAATCTGCTTCAACCGCCCTTTCAGGCAGCGCTTTCCAGATCACAACAACTCATTGTGTAAACAAAATCCTCTTCATCTCCCCCTCTGGTTCTTCACCGATTCTCTTCAATCTGTGTCCCTCCGGTTACTTCCTGAAGAACTTCAGCTCAACCAAAACAATCCTCCCAGAAGCTGCCCCATTTGCCCATCTCCATCTCGACTCCCAAACACCCAGCACGTCCAATTCTAAATTCTCCCCTGAATGTTCAAATCCTTCCACAGCCTCACCCCTTCCCTATTGCTGTAAACTCCTCCAGCCCCTACAACTCTTCGAGATCTCTGCACTCCTCCAATTCCAGCCTTTTGAACATCCCCCGATTTCCATCACTCCACCATTGGCAGCCGTGCCTTCAGCTGCCTGGGCCCCAAGCTCTAGAATTCCCTCCCTAAACTTCTCCACCTCACTCTCTCTCCTCCCTTTAAGACAGCCGTTCAAACCCTCCCATTGCTTTACCATTGACGAATGAATATACAACCAGATGACAATTATTCAGAGAGACAATCATGATTATCAAAAGATCTTGCATTTCTATAGCCGTTTCCCAGCCAATAAGGTACTTTTATTGAAGTGTGGTCACTGTTGTAGTATAGGAAATTCAGCAGCCAATTTGTGCACAGCAAGCACCCACAAAGAGCAATGTGATAATGACCCAGGTCATCTGTTTTAAATGAATGATGTTGGTTGAGGGATAAATATCAGTTTAGGTTCACCCAAGAGGGCAGACAGGGTCTCAGTTTAACATCTCATCCGAAAGACAACACCTCTGACAGTGCAGCACTCCCTCAGAACTGAACCTGCGACAGGGCAGCACTCCCTCAGTACTAACCCTGTGACAGGGCAGCACTCCCTCAGTACTGACCCTGCGACAGGGCAACACTCCCTCAGTACTGACCCTGCGACAGGGCAGCGCTCCCTCAGTACTGACCCTGCGACAGGGCAGCGCTCCCTCAGTACTGACCCTGCGACAGGGCAACACTCCCTCAGTACTGACCCTGCGACAGGGCAGCACTCCCTCAGTACTGACCCTGCGACAGGGCAGCACTCCCTCAGTACTGACCCTGCGACAGGGCAGTGCTCCCTCCATCTGGAGGTTAATCATCTCAGTCCCAGGACATCACTGCAGGAGTCCCTCAGGGTAGTGTCCTCGGCCCAACCATCTTCAGCTGCTTCATCAATGACCTTCCTTCCATCATAAGGTCAGGAGTGGGGATGTTCGCTGATGATTGCACAGTGTTCAGCACCATTCATGACTCCTCAGATACATGTCCAATTGCAGCAAGACCTGCACAATATCCAGGCTTGAGTTGACAAATGGCAAGTAACATTTGCACCACACAAGTGCCAGGCAATAACCATCTCCAACAAGAGAGAATCCAACCACCGCCCCTTGATGTTCAATGGCATTACCATCACTGAATCCCCGACTATCAACATCCTGGGGGTTACCATTGACCAGAAACTGAACTGGACTAGTCATATAAATACTGTGGCTACAAGAGCAGGTCGGATGATCGGAATCCTGCGGTGAGTAATCACCTCCTGACCCCCCAAAGCCTGTCCACCATCTACAAAGCACAAGTCTGGAGCATGATGGAATACTCCCCACTTGCCTGGATGAATGCAGCTCCAACAACACTCAAGAAGCTCGACACCATGCAGGACAAAGCAGCCGCTTAATTGGCACCTTATCCACAAACATTCACTCCCTCCACTACTTGGGCACAGTAGCAGCAATGTGTACCATCTACAAAATGCACACCAAGGCTCCTCAGACAGCACCTTCCAAACCCACAACCACTACCATCTGCAAAGACAAGGGCAGCAGACACATGGGAACACCACCAACTGGAAGTTCCCCTCCAAGTCACTCTCCATCCTGACTTGGAAATATATCACCGTTCCTTCACTGTCACTGGGTCAAAATCCTGGAACTCCCTCCCTAACAGCACTGTGGGTGTATCTACACCACATGACTGCAGTGGTTTAAGAATGCAGCTCACCACCACCTTCTCAAGGGCAATCAGAGATGGGCAATAAATGCTGGCCTAGCTAATGATACACAGATTCCATGAATGAATAAAAGTATTGGCATTGGATGTATCGGTCTGGATTACGCACTGAGTGGGGCTCAATCCGTTGATGTTGGAGGTGGTACAGTGCTTCCTTATGGCCTTCGATGTACAGACTTGTTGAGGGGGCCGATACGGAGAATAAGAGGAGCGCCAAAAACAGCTGAATAGAGGATGTGATGTGATGAGGAAGAGTTGGGAGGGGGAGCAGGCAATTTACAGGAAGGTGATCGAATAGTGACAGAAGTTCGATACTTGGAAGGGCTGGAGGAAAAACATTTAAACAATCTGTGTATCAGATGTCATTCTGTGTCTTTAGCACAATGATCAGTGAGGATATAGAATTACCTCATTAGTACTTAAAATAAAATAATCTTCTGCTGTTGTGATCTACTCTGCTTTCTGTCCATTGTTACATTGGTAAGGCCTGGGCACAAGGCTCAAAGGTCAAAGTTGTGTGACTGAGGCCTTTGAGAGCCAGGACAATCCTGGAATCAAAGGTAAGTTAGGGTAAACCTGGCTAGAAACAGGGGCATAGGCAGCCTCTGTCGCTGGGTTGAGACGAGCAGCAGGTGGGTGGGGGCTGCTTCGCAGGCACATTATAAAACAAAATTTTACAAGCATGCCGAGCCACAGGCTGACGATAGGAAGGAAGGTCTTCAACTTGGTCAGTGACGAGGGAGTCCGGCTAATCCATTGGCCAACTGTGGAACTCAACTAGCTCGTCAATGATTCTGGAGTGGGTTCCCAGCAACATGGGGAGGGGCAGGTCAGGGGAGGCGAGGCAAGGGGAGGGGAGGTGGATTAGGCAAGGGGAGGGGAGGAGCGGGTTGGGGATGGAAGGTGAGGGACAGGCCAGGGAAGGGAAGCTGAGGGGCGGATCAGGAGAACAAGGAGCAGGTTGGGGGAGTGAGGGGGGGTTGGGGGACAGGTGGAGGGTCGCAGGACAGGGGCGGGGTTGGAGCAGTGGTGGGGGGGGGTCGGAGGAGTAAAGGGGGTCAAAGGAGTGGGGGTGGGTCAGAAGAGTGAGGGGGTGTCGGAAGAGAGGGGGGTGTCAGAGGACAGTGGGGTGTCAGGAGGGGATCGGGGAGGGAGGGTGGTCGGAGGAGTGAGATGGAGTCGGACGATTGGGAGGGTTGGAGAAATGGGGGGGTGTCGAAGGAGTGAGGTGGGGGTCGGAGGAGTGAGGGGGTCGGAGGAGTGAGGGGGTCGGAGGAGTGAGGGGAATTAGAGGAGTGATAGAGGGTTGGAGGAGTGAAGGGTTGAAGGTGTGTGATGGGCTGGAAGAGTGAAGTGGATTAGGGGAGTGAGAGGGCTTGGAGGAGTGATTGAGGGTTGGGGGAGTGAGGGGAATTGGAGGAGTGAGGGGGGTTGGAGGAGTGCGGTGGGCTGGGGAGTGAGGGGGGTTGGAGGAGTGATCGAGCATTGGGGAGGTGAGGGGGGGTTCGAGGAGCGATGGAGATTTGGAGGGTGTGATCGAGGGTTGGGGGAGTGAGGGAGGGTTGCAGAACAGTTGGAGGAGTGATCGATGGTCGGGGATGTGATTGAGGAATGGGGGGTTGAGGGAGGTTGGAGGTGTGGGGGGGTTGGAGGAGTGATCAAGGATTGGGGAGTGAGGGGGCTTTGGGAAATGAGGGAGTTTGAGGTAGTGATCAAGGGTTGGGGGTTTGAGGGGTGTTGAGGGAGTGAGGGGGCTGGGGGAGTGATCGAGGGTTTGGGGTGTGTGGGGGGTTGGAAGAGTGAGCAGGGGTTGGGGGAGTGAGGGGAATTGGAGGAGTGATCAAGGGTTTGGGGAGTGATGATTGTTGAGGGAGTGAGGAAGATTGGGGGAATGATCGAGGGATCGGGGGTTGAGGAGCAAGGGGTGGGGGGTTGGTGGAGCAAGGGGGGTTGAAGGAGCGAGGGGGGCCTGGAGGAGCGAGGGGGGCCTGGAGGAACGAGGGGGGCTGGAGGAGCGAGGGGGGCCTGGAGGAGGGATCGGGGGTTGGGGAGTAAGGGGGGTTAGAGGAGTGATCGATGGGTGGAGAGTGAGGGGGGTTTGCAGCAGTAATCGAGGGTTGGGGGAATGATCAAGGGTTGGGGAGCAACGGGGGTTGAAGGGGGGCTGGAGGAGCGAGGGGGGCTGGAGGAGCGAGGGGGGCTGGAGGAGCGAGGGGGGTTTGGAGCAGTAATCGAGGGTTGGGGAGTGAGCGGGGTTGGGGGAGTGAGGGGGTGTCGGAGGAGTGATTGTGGGTTGGGGGAGTGAGGGGGGTTGGAGGAATGATCGAGGGTTGGGGGTGTGATCGAGGGCTGGGGGAGCGATCGAGGGCTGGGGGATTGATGGGTTCTTGGAGGAGTGATCGAGAATTAGGAGAATGATCGAGGGCTGGGGCAGTGAGGGCATAATTCTGAAAGCTGCCGTTTCACTTGGTCCAGTCCTGGCGATGTGTTTTCAATTCCTCTCCCACACACTGAGCTGTCCCAGCTCACAGTAACCCAAACTGAGTCCAGGTCACCAAAACACCAAGTTCCCATTACCAAAGAATACCCAGTTCAGCAGGCTGAAATTCACAGAATGCTATTCCAAAATGTTCGCCACCACATTCAAAACAAAAACAAACTCCTTAAAGACTCCAGAACGTTGGGTCACGCAGAGCGATCAGAGTGATCGACTGATCACATCCCAACATCGTCCAGAAAATCTATTCAGCCCCTCCCTGCCACTCCAGGACAGGCTGCACACCTTTAAATATTGCAGCCGTCACTGTTTCTCGATCTAGAGCTGGAACAAGTTAAACAAGAAGCACAAACATTAGCAGTGAGCCAAAAGGCAAGTCGATCGGCAAGTGACAATCCCAAATCACTGCTTGTACGCACAAAGACGCGCGCGCGCAAAAACAAAGGTGCACGCGCACACAAAAACGCGCAGGTGCACACACAAAGACGCACACGAATGCACACACACACACACAAAGATACGTGGAGACGTGCACACACACAAAGACATGCGCGCGCACACACACAAAGATGCGCACGCGTGCACACAATGGTTGGAATTATCCCAGGTTTGCACTAAGTGCACTGGCGGCTTTTCATGGCGTACCGTCCCAAACCCGCCGCATTAATTATGCATTCCCGGGGTACACGCTGTTTTGATGGTGGGCAGGCTCTCATTCGCCTGCCATGCGTTCACCTCACCACATCATCACGCCAGGCATCACATTTAAAGTACAACCGTGCTCAGTGCTTCTAGCCCTGGACTGCAGCAAAGAAGACGTGGCCCCCAAAGGCAAGACGACTGCAGCCCTCGAGCGCCTTTGGATGCCATGCAGGCCCCACTCTGGCCGCAGGAAGGGCAGCTACATTACCACTCCGGGTTGTTAGGCAATGGCAGTGGTGGTCAGTGCCAATGCTGCACAGAGGAGGTTGGCCATTCATTGGTGATACAGGATGAATTATCCCATCCATGCAGCCATGATATGGCAACCATCTCATCACTCTAAACTCACACACTCAAACCCATCACACGTTCACTGGCATCTCAAGGGACATCACCACTCACTCTCTCTCACACACCCTCACACGTCCATCTGGCCTCATCTCTGGAGACTGCCTCCTCAGCCCTCGCCATCTTGAGGCCACTTGTACAGGTTAACATGTGCCCCCACGCACACCATGAGATACCCCCCCTCACCCTGTACAGCCCTCGTCCTGCAGCCTCTTCCCTTGCCCAAGGCCACTTCTCCCCCTTCCCCAAGCAAGACCTTGGCCTGCAGCCATTGAAAAGCCACCCACATATGGCTGATCTGGTAGGTAGAGACCTGCTCGTGAGCCCCCTAAAAGTGATGTGGTGCTGTCTGTGAAGCCTGGCGTTGATGACTGTGAGTGCTGCCCGAAGCGAGGTAGACAAACAAACCTCGAAGTCCTGAGTGAAGTGCAGCTCGCCAGGTGGACACCTTATATATGCTGTTGTGAAACACGTTGGTGTGTTTTGCTGCCAACTTGGGCAGATGATCCAATGGCGGGGAATGAGTCGGTGGGCTGGTCTTATAATGATATGATATTACAATGAAGTTCCCAACGTCCGATGGCGGGGAACACGGCCCGCCGTTGGACGGTCTTAGTGGACGATCGCAAACTGGTTTCACGAAGTCGTGAAACCGATTTTTGACCTTCTCAACATATTGTCCGCTCATGCCACCGAAAACACCTGATGCTGGCGGACACAGAAAACCACGGCCAAAGGCGTGGACGCAGGCGCGCGCACAGACATGGGCATGTGCAAACAGATGCGCATGCACACAGACACACAGGCATACACACACACAAAAATAAACACTCACAACGATATGCAGAGATGTATGCACACTGAGAGATGTGCACACAGCCACACACAGACACGTAGGCGCACACACTCACACACATATACAGACGCCTACAGGAATCTATGCACAGACACTTCCAGAGAGACCCCCATTGAGAGTTGTAAGAACAGACACACACAAATGCACACATTCCCGATACACACACACACGCACATGACCCGATACACACACACACACGACCCGACACATGGACGCCTCCACTCTGACACACTCACATGCCCCGACACATGCAAACACATGAACTGACACACACACACACATATATACGCAATCAATCTGACACATGCACACACGACACACATTCACATGCCCCGACAGACGTGCACATGTATAAGCCCCAACACAAGCACACGCCCCAACACGCATATGCCCCAACACGCATACGCCCCAACACCCATGCATGCACACACACCCCGACACGCACACGCACGCACACACCCCGACGCTCTCACACACACACTCGACACACACAAAAACACGCGACCCGACACACCCAACACACACAACTACACACACACCCCTACAAACACCCCTACAGACACACACCCCTACACAGACCCACAGACCCCCACAGAGACAAATACACCACACCCCAACACACAAACAGGTACACACAAACACACCCCAATGCACATGCTTCTCAACACACACATACAGGTGCACACACACACCGACGCACAGTCTCCTACACACACAAATACACCAACCTACACACATACCCACTCCTTCACACTCACTCCCTCACACAAAGATACACACACACACACACAGAGACAAATGCACACACAGACAATCACATACACACAAAGACAGAGACACAAACACACAGACATACACAGACACACACATATACACCCACACACATACATACACACGCACATACATACACACACACGCACATACATACACGCACACATGGGCACGCGCACACAAGCACAGAGACACACAGACACGTGCACACGCAGACACGCGCACACAGACGCACACACATATAGCGAGACACATACACAGACAGACAGACATGCACACACAGAGGTGCACGCACACGCAGATGGGCACAAGCACGCACACACACAAGCATGCACGCATGCATACGCGTGCACACACACACACACACACACAACACACATACACACACACACTCACACACACACACACATACACACACTCACACCAGCTAACAGCAGCTGCATTTTAAGAATTCATAAGGACAACCTAGCCCTCAGTCTCATTGTAAGAAAGCTGGACAGAAAATAAAGCTCCAATTAAACCGGTTAAACCTCCTGCAACCTACACAAGACCCAGTGTCTGTCAACATTCCAAACAAGTGCTGACTCCCCAAACACAGACACTTTACAAAGAACTCTCCTCTTTACCAAAGCACATTTATATATTATCTGGAGTTTCCATTTTTTAAACACAAGAACTGAAGGAGGGGGTTCTTAAGTTAGTTAATAATTTGCTCACATACCTTCAGATCGAGTGTTTTATAAAAACAATGTTTGGTTTAAATAGTTCTCTCCTGGTTTTTTTTAGTTTAAAGATCCAGTCCTTTTAAATTTCAGGGTCAGCCATTCTCTCTCTCTCTCTCTCTCTCTCCCTCGTCTTTTAACCAAACAAAGAAGCTGAAGCAGTTTCACCCATCCCCCATGCACACCCTCCAGTTAAAGCCTCGCTTTCACCTGCCTGGCTTCCACCCTCCCCCCTCTTCTTCTTCCCTCCCCCTCTCCCCTCCTTCCCTCCCTCCTCCCTCCCTCCCTCCGCCAACAGACTCGTGTTGAAACACACGTATAGAAGCACTCCAAACGCAGGCCGGCTGCACAACTCCGACCTGGCTTGGCTGTATCCACGCCAGGGGAATGGATGGAGTGGAATAGGCTGGGGCAGGGCCCCCTTACATTACCCCCCAACCCCCATCTTGGAATGGCCTGGAATTTGGAATCTGCGGGCTGCGGGGGCGGGTGGGTAACGGTCAATAGTGCAGCAGGATACCACGTGGGGTGGGACTGTGGTCACCCTGGGTCAGTCAAACTAAGTCATGTTACATTAGGGCAGCCTTCCACAAACCCCCTCGCTCCCACTCTTCAGCCAAAACCTTAAAGCGAGGACCCATTGCCCTCTCGGGTGGATGTAAAAGATCTCACAGACAATATTCCGAATTCTGTCCCCAACCCGCCTCGTGTCCTGGGGTCAAGATCAATCTAGAGAAGCTGCCCTTTGTGGGATCTTGCTGTGCTAACCACTACATTTCTCTTATAAATAACAGGACATACATGATTGGCTGGAAAGTGCTTTGAGACAATCCTAAGGCCAGGAAGGTACTATTGAAATGCAGCTCGCGGTTTTCCTGCGTCTGGAGGGGGCGGGGAGGGGTTGCAGCACGAAATGGTCGCTCACACCTCCCAGCTCCTCCAGCTGGGGTGGGGAGACATAGACACTGGAAGGTCATGGAACAGAGTGGTCACTGAGCAGTTCCTCGAGGTTGCTCTGGAACGGAATGCCAGGTCAGAGAGGCTGAACGGGACAGAAATGGGGGCAGTAAAGACCAGCTATTCCCCAATCATCACTTCACTTCTCCTCCCCGCCTCTCCCCTATTCCCTCCCATTCTCTTCCCCCTGTCCTCCTCTCCCCATCATTCCCCCACTTCCCTCGTTACCCCCTTGTTTTCCCCTCTGCCCCTTGTTCCATCTCTCTCCCTCATTCTCCACCTCTCCCCCCAATTTCCCCTCTACCCCTCATTTCCCCCTTCACCCCCTACCTTTCACTCATTGCCACTCCCCCATTCCCCTCTCTGTCCCAGTCCACTGGTTCCAGACCTGAGTTCTGCCTTATCACCTTTACGCTGGGTGGTGACCGATAAAGCTGAGGACCTTTGCCCCTGCTTCCAGCTAGGTTGCCCTTTGATCCCCCAGCCAAATTTCTCTGAAGGGATTTGCCCTCCTTGCGATGTAATTGTAAATCAGAGACAGTGGGTTCCTCCTCTACTGCCCCAACATCCCAGGATAGGGAGAGGGGAGAGGGGGAGGAAGAGGGAAGATAAGAAGGAATTGAGAGAGGGAAAGGGGAGAGAGGAAAGTGGGAGGGGAGGGAGAGATAGGGGAGGGAAAGAAAGGGGGAGGGAGAGATAGGGGAAGGGAGGGAGATGGGGAGGGGAGAGAGATGGGGGAAGGGAGAGATGAGGGAGGGGAGAAAGATAGGGAGAGGGGAGGGGAGAGAGAAAAAGGGGAGGGAGCGGGGGAAGAGAAGGAGCGAAAGGGGAGGGGAGCAGACTGAGGAGAGGGGCGAAGATAGTGAAGGGCAGGGTAGGAATGTGAGGGGTGGGGAGTGAGGAGGGATGGGTGGGGAGGGGTGAGGAGGGGAGCGGAGGGGAGTGGGGGAAGGGGAGGGAAGTGGGGGGAAGGGAGTGAGGAAAAGGTGGGGCAGTGACCTATACCTCAAGATGGGCTAAATTCCTCAAGGGGATAGGGTCAGTATATTTGAAGAGCGATATTGGAATTCTGCCCAAAGTGGGAAGCACTGTTTTCATCAACACGCTCACTGTGCATGTCCCTTTAAGACAAGAGCTGCAGAGCTCAATCTAAGCTCCTCAATGATCCCCCACCACCCCCCCCCCAACGCAAGCAATGGAAAGTTAAGTTAAAGAATTTCTTTCTAAAACGAAGTTCTCTGAATTCTGTCGACTTCTAAACAGGAAACCAGGCTAATTCTGCACGGCTCACTATAAACATTGTTCACACACACAGCTCCACACACAGGGCCAGGCCCACACAGCTCATACACAGCCCCTCTGACACCACGACAGCAACAAGGTGCAAACAGTACCCACTCCCCTACTGAGACATTAAGAGGGGTGGAAAGGTGGCAGGAATTTCAGCCCAACTCACTGCCCAGCAACTCCGATCATGCAGGGGGGTACGCATTGCCCTAGGACAGGATTACGTAGGGCTGTGAATCCCGCCCCCACCCCCCCCCCAGTCACATGGGCAGGCAACGCTCACACTGTAGAGGCTTTCACAATGATAAAATGACCACACAGGGTCACTACAGCATAGGAGGGCATTCAGCCCATTGAGCCCATGCTGGCTTTCTGTACACCAATCTAGTCAGTCCCATTCCCCCACTCTACCCCTGTAGTCTGGTAAGTTTATTTCCCTCAAGTGCCCATCCAATCCCCTTTTGAAATCATTCATCATTACTTCCACCAACTTCGTGGGCAACGAGTTCCAGTACATCACCACTCGCTGCATAAAAAATTTCTTCCTCACATCCCACATCCCCCTCCCCCACCCAAAACCTTAAATCTGAGTCCCTGAGTCCTTCCACCATCAGCCAATGGGAACAGCTTTTCTTTGTCTGCCTTCTCCAACCTTGTCATCATCTTGTACACGTCGATAAAATCTCCCCTCAATCTCTTTTATATTTCAGCTCTTTCCTGGACTCGAACTCAAGTTCTGTCGAAGGGTCATGAGGACTCGAAACGTCAACTCTTTTCTTCTCCGCCGATGCTGCCAGACCTGCTGAGTTTTTCCAGGTAATTCTGTTTTTGTTTTGGATTTCCAGCATCCGCAGTTTTTTTGTTTTTATCACGATTCCAAATACTCTGTTTACCATTCTCTCGATCTGTCCTGCCACCTTCAAAGACCAACACACATGAATTTGGAAAGATACAAGTCACCCCTCATGGCATCATATTCTTACAAGAGGGGTCATCTTTGCGATGGTGTGGGGTTGGAAGGAGTGGATATTGTGGGAAAGTGGCTGCAGGTAGTCCTAGGAGGGCCTGAAAGGGTCGGAATCAGGAGGTTGGTTGTCAGCAGCTGGCTTTGTCCAGATGCGTCTTTTTGTTCATTGACCTTTGACCTCCTCCAGTCCGGTTGTGGAGACACAGAGCATGTGAAGGAAAGGCTTATGACCGCTTTAATGGCAGGTCCTGTCATATGGCTGGGTCTCAGTGACTCAGACTCTGGCCTCTGAGTCAGAAGGTCATGGGTTCAAACATAGAAAATGGGAGCAGGAGTAGGTCATTTGGCCCTTTGAGCCTGCTCCGCCATTCAATATGATCATGGCTGATCCTCCACCTCAATGCCGTACACTCGCTCTCTCCCGCCATACCCCTTGATGTCTTTAGGGTCCAGAAATCTCTTTCCTTCCTAAATATATTCAGTGACTTGGCCTCCACAGCCTTCCGTGATAGAGAATTCCACAGGTTAACCACCCTCTCAGTGAAGAAGTTTCTCCTCATCTCAGTTTTAAGTGGTCTACCCCATATCCTGAGACTGTGCCCCCTTGTTCTAGAGGAAACATCCAGTCTGTCCAGCCCTGTCAGCATGTTATAGGTTTCAATGAGATCTCCTCTCATTCTTCTAAACTCATGACCTAGACGGCCCAATCTCTCTTTGTAAGACAATCCTACCATCCCAGGAATCAGTCTGGTGAACCTTCGCTGCACTCCCTCTATGACAAGAATATCCTTTCTTAAGTAAGGAGACCAAAACTGCACATACTATTCCAGGTGTGGTCTCACCAAGGCCCTGTACAGCTGCAGTAAGACAGCCTTGCTCCTGTACTCAAGTACTCTCACAATAAAGGCCAACATACCATTTGCCTTAACAGCTTGCTGCACCTGCATGCCCCACTCCAGAGGGAACTGACCCCCTCACAAACTCTCAGTGCCAGTACTGTGGGACTGCTGCACTCTGGGTGATGCTGTTAAACCTGAGTGCCCCATCTGGCCTCTCGAGTCCACACAAAATCTCCCACACCCACTAAGAGCAGGGGAGCAGGACTAAAACAGACGATCTGGTCGTAATTGCATTTCTTTTGTGGGAGCTTGCTTTGTGCAAATTGGCTGCTATTCTTTCCTCAGTGACACTACACTATTAGTTTCCCATTGGTTCTGACATTCTGAAAGACTGCTGTGGAAATGCAGGGTGGGTGTTCCTTTATACATTTATGTTTAAGTCTCTCTACCTCTATAAGATTAACCAGCCCTTTACATTAACCCTCCAACACTGGCCTCTTGCATGTTGTTTTCTCTCGAAGCTCAATCTGATCTGTGAGGCAGGAGCCCCTAATCTCGACCTCTCACCAACGCCCCTCCTGCCCTCTAAACGCTCATCCAAAAGCCCAGGTCAGCGGCAAAAACTGATTTACCAAAAGCTCAAAGGAAGGCCTACTCCTGGTCCAGCTGCCTGGCTCCTTAACCAGTCCTGTCCCCAGACACATCAGGGGGATGTTAAAGTGAGTTATTCAGGAGAAATAAAAAAGAGCAGTTACTCTTGAAATATCCTGTCTCTCTCCAATATCCTCCACCACTTACAATATTCAATCACAAAGGATTTGAGAACACTGGCCTTTCACAGTAGGGGCGGAATTTAAAAGTCAGGAATTGCAACTTCGGTTTTACAGAGACCCCTGTTAGAATAGAGCATCCAGTCCCACACCTGAGGAAGGATGTATCAACCTCGGAGGGGATGCAGTCCATATTCACAAGAATGATACTGGGGCTCAAAGAGTTAAATTCTGAGGACAGGTTACACAGACTGGGCTTGTATTCCCATGAGTTTAGAAGATTAAGGGGTGATCTAATCGAGGCGTTTAAGATGATTAAAGGATTCGATAGGGTCGAAAGAGAGAAACTATTTCCTTTGGTGGGGGTTGGTGGAGGCCAGCACAAGGGACCAGAGCCTTAAAATCCAAGCCAGGCAATTCAGGGGTGATGTCAGGAAGCACTCCTTCAGACAAAGGGGAGTGGAAATCTGGAACTCTCTCCCCTCTAACATTCCTGCTGAGGCTGGAGGGCGGGGGGGGGGGGGGGGGGGGGGGGCTGCGTAGAATTGGGGCAGGGGTGGTTTGGGGTAATAATTGGAAATGTCAAAACTGAGATTGAGAGATTTTTGTGTTTCAAGAGTCATTGAAGGAGAGGCAGGAAAATGGAGCTAAGATAAAGGTCACGAGCTGATTCAATGGTAGAATGGGCCTGAGGGGCTGAATGGCCTCTTCCTCCATCACCACACTCGTCAAAAGACAGCAGACAGGAATTCTTGTACCTAGATAATGCCATGTGTACCTCAGGATGTCTCAAACCATATCACAGTCACTGTTGGAGATACAGCAGCAAATTGGTGCACAGCAAAATCCCACAGACTGCAATGTGAATATGACCACATTTTTTTCATTGTGATGTTATAGTCATTATGACACAGGAGGCATTAAGCCCATTGAGTCCATGCCAGCTGTCTGCAGAGCAATCCAGTCAGTCCCATTCCATCGCTCTATCCCTGTATCTTGGCAAGTTTATTTCCTTCAAGTGCCCATCTAATTCCCTTTTGAAATTATTCATTGTCTCCGCTTCGACTTCCCTCGTGGGCAGCAAGTTCCAGGTGATAATTATTGGCTACAGGACACGCGGAAGAACTCCCTCTTGCTCTTCTTCCAACAGTGGTTGTGGGATCTTTTATGTCCACACGAGAGCAGAGACAGGGCTTCGGTTTAACGTCTCATCTGAAAGACAGCACCTCTGGCAGTTTAGCACTCCCTCAGTACTGTACTGGGAGTGTCGGCCTGGAGGATGAGGCAGTCCCTGAGTGAGACTCAAACCTATGACCTTCTGAATCCAAGGCGAGAGGGCTAGTCACTACGCATAAGTAGAAGGCTTAGACTGGGGCCTAGCACTTCTCAAGCCTCTCCAGTGGGCTCTGCCACCCTTTTAAACATCAAGCCCAGATTCAGAGAATATAAATTGGGACAAACGAAAGGCATAGAAAGGATGGGGAAGGGGAATGTGGAAAATTAAAAGACAGGAAGGGTGAGAGGGTTCAACCAACAGCCATCTCTCATTAGAAACTCAAAGTAAAGCAGACGTGCAAATGAAACAAAAATGAAAATTGCTGGAAAGACTCAGCAGGTCTGACAGCATCTGTGGAGAAAAAGACAGGGTTAACATTGAGAGTCTGTACGGACTTGCAACGTCAACTCTGTCTTTTTCTCCACTGATGCTGTCAGATCTGCTGAGTTTTTCCAGCAATTTTTGTTTTTGTTTCAGATTTCCAGCATCCGCAGTATTTTGCTTTTATCAGGCATGCAAATGAATTTGCCTCGTGTGAGATCCTCCATTTTATAATGCACAGATAACTATTCACCCCGTGCTCACTACTTATGTTGCCTTTCAGAACAGCGAACATGTTCATGTTAAAATTCTCATCCTTGTTTTCCAATCCTTCCAAGGCATCATGTCTCCCTATCTATGTAATAGCTATGCCAGCCCCCACAACCCTCCGAGATCTCTGCACTCCTCCAATTCAGGCCTCTTGTGCATCCCCCGATTTCCATCACTCCACCATTGGCAGCCATGCCTTCAGTTGCCTGAGCACTAAATTCTGGAATTCCTTCCCTTATCCTCTCCGCCTCTCCCTCCCTCCTTTAAAACACTAAAGCCCACCTCAGTAACTGAATTTTTGGTCACCTGTCCCCATATATCTCCTTATGTAGTTCAGTGCTTAAACTGTATCTAGTCTGCACCTTGAGACACTTCACTACACTGAAGATGTAGTCTGAATGCATGGAGTTGTTCTGTGCACTGAGGGGGTTAAATCTACACAGGGACAGCCCTATTTATATCTTCGCAGCGCTCCCCTCCCCCTCCCAGTTACAGTGCCAACAGCTGGACCTAGTCAATTCGGCTCATTAATTCAACCACGTGATAGAGCTCTTTGGGAGACTAAGCTGGGGAGGGAAGATCTAAAAATGTGAATCTCAGTGCTTTCGTCAGCCTCCTCGCCATCCCCACCCCCCATCAAACCAAAAAAACCTGCATTTACAATCCCATAGTTAATTAATTTAATCAAACATTTACAACAGGGATAATGAGCGACTGCTCACACGGCATTGCCACAGGACTCGGCACCACCCTTCCCCCAACCCCCCTGCCGCCTTCACTCAGTGCCAGGGTGGGAGTTTCCAGTGGGACTCCTCATCTCATCCCAAACACATTGATCCAGAAACAAGACTGCCTCATAACAATTTAATGAGGATGTTAGTGTGTGTGCACACGTGTGGGGTTTCCTTCAATCAAGACAGTGGCCAAGGCATCTTTGCATCTTTGGTCCAATATGAGCTGTCCACACAGACTGTGCTGCCACAGTCCTGCTGCCCATTTGCCCGCTGTGTCGCCCCCCCCCCCCCCCCCCCCCCCCCCACTCTGTACCCTCACACGGGGCCCTCTGACAGTTTCTGGAAGTGTGGGGGATGCGGGAAAGGGGTGGTTTACACAGCTCAACCTGAGTTTCGGGAGCCTCATCTGTTTTACAGGCTGTTTTACCCCAATCATCGCAGTTTTCCTTAATGCTCACTGGGCGCTCTCCCGCCATCTGAAGATTGGTGCCCCGATGCTGAGGTACAAGCAGCTCTCACCCACCCTCCCTGGCATTCTCCACCCGCTGAGCTGCCAGCACAGACACACCCAACTCCTGGCAATTTCGTGGCCTGGGCATCTGGGCTGAGGGGGTAAAAGTGGGGGTGCAGAGAGGGAAAGGGGGGCAGAGAAAGGGAGAGAGGGGGGCAGAGAGTGAGATGGGGGCAGAGAGAGGGGGGCAGAGAGAGGGGGACAGAGAGAGAGAGAGAGAAAGTGGGGGAGAGGGTGGGGTGCAGAGAGAGGCAGGAAGGACAGCAGAGGTGCCAGACCTGCTGAGTTTTTCCAGGTAATTCTGTTTTTGTTTGAGATCTCAGAGGGTTGTGGGGCTAGAGGAGATTGCAGAGATAGTGAGAGAGGTGTGGCCATGGAGAGATCTGAAAACAAGGATGAGAATTTTGAAATGTGTGGGTGATGCCAGATCAGGAGCCAGTGTAGTCGGTGAGAATGGGTGGGAGCTGGCGACTGGGTGAACAGGTTCCGGTGTGAGTTACACAGGTGGGAAGCAGAGTTTTTCAATGAGTTCAAATTACTGGGGTGGGAGGTGAGAGGGGAAGACATTAGTACAATTGAGCATGGCCGAGGGATTGATCAGGAGCGGAAAGTCTCTTCCTTCTCTGTTTCGGTTGCTGAGTGTTACAACACACCAGAATGTCTTCAGAGAAAAATTGTTTCCCTCTTGCGACTGGGATGGAGCCAGTTCAGGTCAGTCAGAGAACCCCCCCTTCCCCGGAATTGCATGATTCCCCTCTGCATCATCACTATTACGATGAAAAAACTACAGAACACCACACAAATAACCTCCTCCTTCCAAATGTATATATATCTCATTCCCTCGCACACGTTCAAGCACACAGCTGCTCGCACACAGACTCACTTCTCTCCTATCAAAACGTCCCTGACTCTTGAGCTGGACCGTGAACCCAACCAGAGACGGAAAGCAGAAGCCAGGCATGTTTACTTCTGCATCTCCTTTTTTGCCAGCCTGCAGTGCTCCCAGAGTCAGTGTGTGGGGCAGGGAAGCTTTCCTGTCGGCACATTCCACAGACGGTCGCCATTCGCCAAGGGAGGTGGTGAAAATAAGGGAATTGTTTGAGGTGATTTTATTTCTGTAAGGCGGGCATCCTGACTCACTGGTATGGAATAGGCTGGTTGCCCAGGTGATGGTGGGCTGCAGGAGGCCCCAGGCTTGGCTTGTCAACCTGGGGGTATCAAGGAGGCCTGGGGTGGGGGTAGATGGGCCGAAATCTCTCCGGGTTGTTGCTGCTGATTCAGGTGGTGCGACTTGAGTCAAGCTCAGGTGTATGGAGTAGACGTGACTTTTGGACAGGGATGGAACAGTGTGTTACTCAATCACAACTACTCCTAATCATTTGGAATTAGGGGAAAAAAATATAAAAGGTGCAAAAACAAGCTCCCATCCAATCGCGATGTGACACGACCTGTTGGGGCC
The DNA here is from genome assembly GCF_017639515.1 of Carcharodon carcharias. Lineage (NCBI taxonomy): Eukaryota > Metazoa > Chordata > Chondrichthyes > Lamniformes > Lamnidae > Carcharodon > Carcharodon carcharias. Next base: position 1,301,929 of record NW_024470690.1, read on the forward strand.
CCTGTCAACCTCAATATATACTATATATAAACTTAAACCCAGCTGGCAAATGAATGGAACAAAACTCGTTTGAGAGAAAGATGAATTATTCATAAGCTGAAACGCATTACATAATCGCAGCTCCCAATTACCACAGTCTAAGCTAATCAGTACATTAACATTTGTGTTAACTCTCCTGCCTCATCTGCCCAATTACATTCTGGTTATGTAACTGGTATTGCCCCATCAAAAGCATACTGCCAATTACCTAACATACTACCTTGCATTCACATCGTCCCTATCATGAAGTAATATGGCCCAAGGGGCTTTACAGGGATGAACCTCCTCCAGGGCAATTAGGGATGGGCAATAAAAATGCTGCCTAAGTCAGCGATGCCCAGATCCTGTGAAAAGAATAAAAATAAGGGCCTAGAATTGATACCCACCACATAAGGAGATAGGAGGTCAGGTGACAAAAGCTTGGTCAAAGAGGTAAGGGTCTTAAGGAATGTCTTAAAGGAGGAGGGAGAGATAGAGAGGGCGAGGTTTAGGGAGGCCATTTTGATCTCCATATTTGAGGGTGGATATTCTTGCATATGGGATACCGAACAGTGAAGGCTCACTAGATTGGCCCCTGGGTTGACAGGGCTGAGTAAATTGGGTGCATACTTTTTTTGAAATTTATTATTTCATAAAATGTGGGCATCACTGGCAAGGCCAGCATTTGTTGCCCATCCCCAATTGCCTTTGAACTGAGTATCTTGCTAGACCATCTCAGAGGGCAGTTAAAAGTCAACCACATTGCTGTGGGTCAGTAGTCATAAGTAGGTCAGACCAGGTAAGGATGGCAGATTTCCTTCCCTGTCGGACATTAATAAACCAGATTGGTTTTTACAACAATCGACAATGGTTTTGTGATCACTATTAGAAACTAGCTTTTAATTCCAGATTTTATTAATTGAATTTAAATTCTACCAGCTGCCATGCTGGGTGAGGCTCTGGAGGGATTTGAACATCTGGCACTGTCTGAGCGAGGTGCCATCTATCGGACTATCAGAACTATCAGCTCCCAAAGCGGCCGTTTTGAGAGCGGGAGTGAGCAGTGATGGGGTCGGACCCAGAATTGGGCTGAGAAGCTGGGAGTCAGAAAATTAATCACAGTATCCTACAGCAAACAAAAAAACAACTGTTTACACTTCCTTCAAACACTTTTACGCTTTGGTTATATAATTAATCAAAGATGGTCCTAAAAGGAAGTTTGACCCCGACAGTCAAGAGTTATCCAATTGAGTAATACAGAAGGAGGATGTCCCAAAATACTTGACAGCCAATGAAATACCATTCGGGTGTGGTTGCTGTTGTACTGTAAGAAACGTGGGAGTCAGTTTGTGCACAGCACAACCCCAAAACAGCAAGGTGATAATGAACAGATAATCTGTTTTACCGAGTGATGTTGGTTGAAGGATAAACATACTCCGCAGGATACCGGGGAAAACTCCCCCTCCCCAGCTCTGCTTCCATTAGTGGCCATGGATCCACCTGAGGGCAAACAGGGGCCTCGGTTCAACATCTCATCCATAAGATGGCTCTCTGACAGCGCAGCGCTCCCTCGGTACTGACCCTCTGACAGTGCAGCACTCCCTCAGTACTGACCCTCTGACAGTGCAGCGCTCCCTCGGTACTGACCCTCTGACAGTGCAGCACTCCCTCGGTACTGACCCTCTGACAGTGCAGCGCTCCCTCAGTACTGACCCTCTGACAGTGCAGCACACCCTCAGTACTGACCCTCCAACAATGCAGCACTCCCTCAGTACTGACCCTCCCTCAGTACTGACCCTCCGACAGTGCAGCACTCCCTCAGTACAGACCCTCTGACAGTGCAGCACTCCTTCAGTACAGATTCTCTGACAGTGCAATACTCCCTCAGTACGACCCTCTGACAGTGCAGCACTCCCTCAGTACTGACACTGGGAGTGCTGACCTGGATTATGGGCTCAAACCTCTGCAGTGGGAATCGAACAATCAATTCTCAGACTCTTCAGCAAGAGCACTGGCTGCAGAGCCACAACCAGTAAGAGCCTTGCCTCTTGCTCCCCAGTCAACACATGGATAATTCGACAAGGAAGAGTCCACATCCTCAGGAGGAAGAAGTGATCCAATTGGAGTGGGTGTGGGGGAGGGAAGGTCAGGGAGTCATAAAGTCAAAAGACCAAAGATCTCTGAGGTCAGCTGCCCCTACGATTAAAGGAAGAAGTGTTCAGGAAGACACAAAAGTAAGTGTCAGTAAGATCAACGGATAAAAGGGGAAGATTGATGACTGTCAAAGCAGGGCCGGTTACGCAGGTCCATTAGCTACTTGCCATCGCCTTGAGGCCCAAACAACAGCCAAAAGACTTCAACTATTGGGATGAGGGGGGAGGAGGGAAGAGAGGAGACAGATTCCTCACAGTTCCACAACACTTTGCAAAATGACAGGATGCAGATGACCAAATAAGGAGAGTGCGAGTTGATAACAAGTAGGACACCTTTAGCTAGGCCCAATCTGGCCGGGCTAGGCCCAATCTGGAGTGTCAGGCCAGCTCTGAAGAATTAAAGAATGGTCTTGTCCTCACTTATCACCCCACCAGCCTCCGTATTCAAAGGATCATCATCCGCCATTTCCGCCAACTCCAGCATGATGCCACCACCAAACACATCTTCCCTTCACCACCCCTGGCGGCATTTCACAGGGATCGTTCCCTCTGGGACACCCTGGTCCACTCCTACATCACCCCCTACATATCAACCCCCTCCCACAGCACCTTCCCACGCAACCGCAGAAGGTGCAACACCTGCCCCTTTACTACCCCCCTCCTCATTGTCCAGGGGCCCAAACACTCCTTGCTGAAGTGAAGCAGCATTTAACTTGCACTTCCCTCAATTTAGTCTACTGCATTCACTGCTCCCAATGTGGTTTCCTCTACATTGGAGAAACCAAACGCAGACTGGGTGACTGCTTTGCGGAACACCTTTGGTCTGTCCACAAACATGACCCAGACCTCCCTGTCGCTTGCCATTTCAACACTCCACCCTGCTCTCATGCCCACATGTCCATCCTTGGCCTGCTGCAATGATCCAGTGAAGCTCAACGCAAACTGGAGGAACAGCACCTCATCTTCCGACTAGGCACTTTACAGCCTTCCGGACTGAATATTGAGTTCAACAACTTTAGATCATGAACTCACTCCTCCTTCCCCACTCCCTTTCCGATCCCCCTTTTTCCAATAATTTATATATATTTTTCTTTTCCCACATATTTCCATTATTTTTAAATGTATTTCCAGCCATTGTTTTATCTCTACCTTTTAGCTTATTTTGATTCTGCCCCCCCCCACCCCCACCCCCGCTAGGGCTTTCTGTCCCTTGCTCGTCCTGCTTTCCACCCTTAATGTCTCCATTAGCACATTTCTTAGCTAATATCACCACCTCTTTGTCCATTTGTCTATGACATCTTTCGGTAATCTCCACCTATCACTGGCCCTCTATCCAGCTCTACCTGTCCCACCCCCCCACCCCCCACAAACCAGCTTATATTTCACCTCTTTTCTATTTTTCCTTAGTTCTGATGAAGATTCATTCGGACTCGAAATGTTAACTATGTTCCTCTCCACAGATGCTGTCAGACCTGCTGAGTTTTTCCAGGTATTTTTGTTTTTGTTAAAGGACAGTCAGCTCTGCTCAGGGAACGGTACTCAAAAGGACGTGGATTCAATCACCCACAAGAGATTTGGGCCCAGAATCCCAGGTCAACCCATAGTGCCAGTATTTTAGGGAACGCTGCACTGTTTATCAATCAATAACGTGTTCCAATCTGCGGGGTCTTGCTGTGAGCAAGGCTGCTGCAGTGACTAGACTTCAAAGAGAGTTTCAGGGTAGCATGAGGCTGTGAAATGTGCTGATATGAATGCAGGTCTTTCTTATTCAACAGGACTGGTGAATTTGCGTGCCAGTTGTATAAATCTCTGCTCAGACCCCATCTGAAGTAACTGGCTTCAGTCTAGGAACCCGTGCCTCAGGAAGGATAAATTGGCATGGCGGGGGGGGGGGGCGTGGCAGCGTTAGTGCACATTCACCAGAATGATACCGGATCTCAAAGGGTTAAATTACGAGGACAGTTTACACAATCTAGGCTTGTATTCCCATGAGTTTAGAAGATTAAGGGGTGATCTAATCGATGGGGTTTAAGATGATTAAAGGATTCGATAAGGTCGTTCCAGAGAAACTATTTCCTCTGGTTGGACGGAGACAAACAAGGGGGCGGAACCTTAAAATCAGAGTTAGATCATTCATTGGGGGGGGCGGGGATGTCAGGACACTCTACTTCACACAAAAGGGAATTGAAATCTGGAACACACTTCCAAAAATGCTGGGGCTCAATTGAAGATCTAGAAACTGAAAATCGCTTGATGAGGGGTTAACTGAATCAAGGCTGCTGGATGGAGTTGAGGTATAGATCAGCCACCGAATAGTGGAACAGGCTTGAGGGGCTGAATGGCCTCCTCCTGTTCATGTGATGGGGAGGGACTGAATGGCCGCATTCTGTTCCTGTGATGGGGAGGGGGTGTATGGCCTCATCTTGTTCCTGTGTTGGGCAGGGGCTGAATGGACTCGTCCTGTTCCTATCTTGGGGAAGGGCTGAATGGCCTCATCCTGTAACGAGAGTCCCCTCAGCTCACTCATTAGCCTCTACTGCAGGATTCCCACAGTAGAACTGACTCTCTCTCTCTCTCTCTCGTCTTTCCTTACACACAGAGAGAGACAAAGGTGGACACCAGCCAAGCTTATTCCGGAGTTCCAGCTGTTCAGCAGGGCTGGAGAGAAACCACGAGCAGAAATTCTTTTCCACCCTCCCACCCCCTAGTTGTCTCCCTCCCTGCTTAATCAGGAAAAAAACGTGCTGCTCCCCCCCAGCCGCCCCACGCACACAGCTTAAACGCACGACCTCCTGGTAATAATGAACATATCACTGTTCTCATATCAAAGTTGCTGAGGCAGTTGGGTCGTTACTCATTAGACAGAGAGGGCAAAGGATTTAGTGAGTAAGAAAAGATCAAAGATCGAAAAGCTCCTCACCACAATCGCTCACTGAATCCCGAAGATTAATCAGTTTGCGTGAGCAAGAGGCCAACAAACAGCAAAAGGCCTGCATTTCTATAACGCCTCTCATGACCTCAGGACATCCCACAGCTAATCAAAGACATTTTTTTTGGGAGTGTAGTAGTGCAGGAATCACAGCAACCAATTTGCACACAGCAAGATCCCAGCAACAGCCCGGTAATAATGACCTGATATTCTGTCTTTAGTGATGTTGGTTGAGGGATAAACTTTGGCACCAGGACACTGGGGAGAACTCCCCCCTGCTCCTCGTCCAGTAAGGGTTGTGGGATCTTTTACACCCACCCAAGAGGGCAGGCGGAGTCATGGATCAACATCTCATCTGAAAGGTGGAACCTCCGACAGTGCAGCACTCCCTCAGTACTGACACTCCGACAGTGTAGCACTCCCTCTGTACTGGCATTCCGACAGTGCACGACACCCTCAGTACTGACCCTCTGACGGTGTGGCACTCCCTCAGGGTGGCCTTTGGCGCATTGGCCTGGGTTATGATATCTGGAGTGGGGACTTGAACCTTGAACAAGGCAAGATCACCTGCTGCAAGTCATTTTGAGAGGAGAGTGGGGTGGGCGGCACCGGATGGGTGGACTAAAGTGCACCTCATTAATTTCTGGGCTGAGGTTGTGGGGTGGGTGAAGAATTGTCCAACATCCCAGGTCAAGCATGGATGGTGGAGACAGGCCAAGGCTTGCACACAAGGCCTCGCATGGTTGAACAGCTCACTGAACACCCACGTGTGAGTGAGGTTTCACAGCCCAGCATGCGACCGGACCCCAGGAGGGAGCAGTAAGAGTGGATTGGAAAGAGAAATCAGATAGTTTGGGGTCAGTGCTTGTGTTCAGAGGTTCAATGATGAAGAACCCAACCCGTGCCCCATTAAAACCAAGTAAAGGAAGAAATTGCAGTTCTGTAGTGCCTTTGGTGGCCTCTGGATGTCCAAAAGCATTCGGCAGCCAATTTATTTTGTTAAAGTATTGTCACTGTCTTAGTAATGGTCATTTGTGCAGAGCAAAATCCCACAAAGACGACACGATGACGACCATATCATGAGATTTTTTTTAAATACGTATTGGCTAGGACACTGACAGGAGTGGGTAACTATCCCCATGCCCCCCTGCCACCCCCACTCCACCCCTGCACCCCAACCCACCTCGCAGTTCTTTGATGCAGTGGCTGTGGGATCTTGCTGTGCACAAATTGGCTGCCACAGCACAGCGAAAGGAAAGGCAACCACCTCTAAGAGGAACTCATCAGTTGATGAAACGCTTTGGGATGTCCTGAACGTGGTGAAAGGCGAAGATGTAAACATTTTGATGCCGAATTTATTCCCTGGACCAACACCATAAGAACAATGTAATCTCATGGCTGATTGCGGAAAAAAAACAGCTGCCCACAAGGCAACATCTTAGAATGAATTTATTGGCATGTCCCTGAAAATTACAATAAAACAGAGACTCGCAGGCACACAAAGCGTTAACAACGCATGGCTCCTTCTGACCTGATCTCACAATTCTTTATTCTCTGCACTAGCCTCAGGGGATGCAGGCTCCAGGATGGAGATATATTATATATAAATGTCTGTGTATAAAATCAAACCAGTTCACCCAGTGATGAATGCCAGGCCAGACAAACAGCCTGACTGACAGATTTGCCTCATTAATGTCACATTTGCAGGAATGCAGAGAGAGATCAGCAGCCTCTCTCTGTACAGCACAATCCAATGCCTGGGACCTGAAACCAGAACTCACAAATCACACTCCTCTGTCAACACATAATCTCACATGTAACATTTTCTTTGACCAGTGATGCTTTTTATTTCCTCCCCAACTTCTCCCCACACGCCCTTCCCCCACCAACCCCACCCCCACCCCTGCTCTCCCTCCGACTAGTCCGGTTCTCCCTGTCCAATCGGGGGAGGGGTCTTTGATCCAGAAGCTGCTGTCAAATCCCACATCCTGGTCTTCCTTCTGACCAATAGGCTTGGCTGGTTGGCCTTTGAACCCATTAACGGGACACTGGAGTAAGGAAGATTATAACCATAACCGTGTATGACCTACCTGTGCCAGGGTTTTTTTATTCAGTTTGTCCAGGGGAGGTAGTGGCATAGTGGTAGCGGTATTGTCACTGACTAGCATTCCAGAGACGTGGCGGGACTTGGTTTGAATTCCACCATGGCGGATAGTGAAATTTGAATTCAATAAGAACTAAGTCTGATGATGACCATGAAACCATTGTCGATTGTTGTAAAAACCCAATCTGGTTCATTAATGTCCTTTAGGGAAAGAAATCTGCCGTCCTTACCTGGTCTGGCCTCCAGACCCAGAGCAATTGTTGGTTGGCTCTTAACTGCCTCTGAACAAGGGCAGTTAGGGATGGGCAATAAACATGGCCTAACCGGCAACACCCACATCCCATGAATGAATAAAAACAAGTTTATTTTAATATAGTTTAATTTTTTATGGTTAGCATTGCCCTCGAGAAGGTGGCAGTGAGTCGCCTCCTTGAACTGCTGTACTCCATGTCACGAAGGTACAACCACAATCCTGTGTTCCACAGTGGGTTTGATGCAACCAAGTGACCCACTCGGCCCTTTCAGAGTGCATTTAAGAGTCAACCACATTGCTGTAGGTCTGGAGTCACATGCAGGCCAGACCAGGTAAGGGAGGCAGATTCCCTTCCCTAAAGGACATCAGTAAACCATATGGGTTTTTACAACAATCGATCATAGTTTCGTGGTCACCGTTACTGAGACTAGTGTTTAATTCCAGAATTATTAACTGAATTTAAATTCCACCAGCTGCTCTGGTGGATTTGAACCCATGTCCCCAGAACATTAGCCGGAGATTACTAGTGCAGTGACATTACACTATGTTATAATGCCCTTGAAGGAACTGTAGATTACAAGGCTAGGGTGTGCGTCAGAATCGAGGGCTTATATTGAGTGGGGTGGTTGCGAACCAGAGTTCAATGATTTTCCAGATTAACACCTTGACTGCTCTCCGGAGCTGGTGACTTATCCACTGCCTCTTCATGCTGGGGACACTCCCTTTTCAAACTGCCCGGCCCTCTCTCCCCAGTAACCTCCCACGTCTGAAACACCCACCATTGAAACATTGGGGCTGCGAGGGGCAGAAAGAAGAATGTTAATACGGCTTGCCAGGCACCATCCTGGTAATCACAAACCATCCAACAATAATGGGAGTTGTGTGAGAAAATCAATTCCCAATCTCATAAGGTGAGGAGGTACCTGCAGTGATGGGCAACTTTGCAAACCTTCAGGTCCAAATTCACTTGTGCCTCCTGTCAAGTACGATCCCACAACCAGCAACGTGATCATGAGCAGGTAGGGAGAAGTGTTCCAAGGGCTTAGAAGGCTATTTGTCTAGTTCCCAACTCTAATCCTGTTAACCACTGTGTCTGCCTGACTTCTGCTAACCAGTGACCCCGAGGATATCAAGAAGGGCATACCACTGAAAGTCAAAGGGTCCAGTTTGTGAAGATCTTTCCCTGGCGCGGAGTTGGCACACACATTATCATACCAAAGTGCTGCTACTGTCTAAGTCCTGCTGTAGGCTGGCATGGGGCTGCGTCATTAGTGATGGGCTTTGAAATCAAAGCCTGTGGCATAGTCAGAAAGAAGTCCTTCCAGGAGCTGGGGCTATTCTGTCAGGAGCGAGGGGATTCAGATCAGAGTTTGGAGGATATTTTTATGGAATGGGTGAAGAGTGTACAGAACAAAGATTTGGGAAGGGAGAGCGGGTGAAATATTAAACATCTGTGCAAAGCTGCAGCACCTGGCACACCGAGAGTTATGATTGAACAGTCGGATCCTTATCACCCCCTGTGCTCGTTGACCTACACAGGCTCCCAGGCAAGCAACATCTTGACTTTAAAATTCTCATTCTTGTTTGCAAATCCTTCCATGGCCTAGCGCAACCCCCCCCCCCAATCACTGTAATCTTCTCCAAACTTGAAACCTCCGAGATCTCTACGCTTCTCCAATTCTGGTCTCTTGAGCATCACTCCAGCCGCACATCCCCCAATTCCCATCGCTCCACCATTAGCAGCCGTGCCTTCAGCTGCCTGGGGCCCTAAGCTCAGAAATTCCCTTCCTAAACCTCTCTGCCTCTCTCTCCTCCTTTAAGATGTTCCTTAAAACCGACCTCTTTGACCGAGCGTTTGTGGTCACATGTCCCCAATGTGTCCTTCTGAAATACCTTAATATGCCAACCAAAATAACACTGCCCTTGCCAACACACGAGGTGCCCAACTCACAGCTCTTGAAGATTGAGGACCGGTGGGTCTTTAAGCCACTAAGGATCTCACTTCAGTGACTGAGGTCATCTAGTGAAACAGACTGGGAGCTCAACCAGAGAGAATGCTGAGTCAATCTCCACTCGCTGCCTCGCCTGGTCAATTCCACCTACCTAACATCCAATTCATCTTGGCCACTTCCTGGTAAGGGTCCTCCAATTAGTTAGCCAAGGGGCCATCATTAAAAAGAGAGTGAATATTGGCAGGATATTCAACTGCACAAGACTTCAAAGCTGGTCCCAATCCCCAACTCTGCCAATGGACATGCACAAGCTTTTTCAAAAAAGGCCATGAGCCGGGGTTCATTGGGTTACACGCTCATCTCAGAGTCAGAAGTTTGTGGCTTCAAGTTTTTAGAATAAGAGTACATAATCCAAGCCAACAATCCCAGTGCAGTACTGAGGCAGCACCACACTGTTGGAGGGTCAGTACCAAGGGAACGTCGTTCTGTCAGAGGGTCAGTACCGAGGGAGTGCCGCACAGTCAGAGGGTCAGTACCAAGGGAGCGCCTCACTATCAGAGGATCAGTGCTGAGGGAGCAGGCCACAGTCAGGGAGTCAGTACTGACAGAGTGCCGCACTGTCGGAGAGTCAGTACTGTGGGTGTGCTGTACTGTCAGAGGGTCAGTACTGACGGAGTGCTGCACTGTCAGAGAGTGAGTACTGTGGGTGTGCTGTACTGTCGGAGGGTCAGTACTGTGGGTGTGCTGCACTGTCAGAGGGTCAGTACTGTGGGTGTGCTGCACTGTCGGAGATCCTGCTCTGTAGCCAAAACGAAATACCGAGTCATTATCAAATTGCTCATCTGCAGGATGCTGCTGTGCTGCCATGTTCCCCACATTACGACAGTGATTACCATTTGAAGAAATTTCATGGGTTGTGAAGTGTGTTATGATGTCCTGAGGTGATGGAAGACGCTATAGAAATGCAAGACCTTTCTTCAGTTCATTCTGCTTTCTGTGGTAGGAGGCCCAGTTGAAATGTGTAGACAGATCTGGCTCAAGCCAGGGATCTTAGGGAGTCCTTGTGTCTCTCAGGACCAGCGCTGCAGCCCACAAGTCTGCCCCTAGGGCAGGAAAGTGACGTTCTGTCACTTCACCATCTGACCCTGTTTTCTCAGAAACCATCACCTGGTAAACACACCAAAATTCAAACAGGCCCTGCGCTCAAATCCAAAAATAACCATTTTTCAAACAAAGACAGCCATCAGCCTGCCTCTGGACACACAAACCTGTCTGTAACATCACAGTTAGCAACACTTCAGGTAAACCAATTACTCACCTTCCAGCAGAACTTGCACACAGTGCACTGTCAAAAGAGTTCTGCTCAGGGGCTCAGCTGTGTAGCACTGGTTGGGGGAGGAATGGAGAAACAAACAATTAATACATAGAAACAGTCAAAGAGACCAAGACCCCAAGCGAGCGCAGGTGAGCCCCAGTGAGTGAGAGCAAGCCGGGGGGGGGGGGGGGGGGGGGGGGTGGAGGAGAGGGAGAGGGAGAGAGTGCGAGTGAGTGAGCCAGGGAGATCGCGAGCGAGCACATGCGAGCCAGCCACAGAAAGCGCGAGCAAGCCAGCCAGAGAGAACGCGATCAAGCCAGCCAGAGAGAGCATGAGCCAGCCAGCCAGAGAGAACGCGAGCAAGCCAGCCAGAGAGAGCATGAGCCAGCCAGCCAGAGAGAACGTGAGCAAGCCAGTCAAAGAAAGCATGAGCCAGCCAGCCAGAGAGAACACGAGCAAGCCAGCCAGAGAGAGCATAAGCGAGCCAGAGAGAACGCGAGCAAGCCAGAGAGAGTACATGCAAGCAAGCCAGAGAGAGCACGAGCAAGCGAGCCAGAGATGGTGTGCACGAGAGAGCAAGCCAGAATCGGCATGAGCAAGCCAGTGAGTGAGCAAGCAAGCCAGTGAGAGAGGGAGAGCTAGCTAGTAAGAGAGAGAGCCAGTGCGTGCCAGAGAGAGCAAGGGTGAGCCAAAGAGAGTGAGGGCGAGTCAGAGTGAGAGAGAGAGCGAGCCAGAGAGAGTGAAGGCGAGCCAGAGAGAGCGAGGGTGAGCCAGAGAGAGCGAGGGCGAGGGCGAGCCAGAGAGAGCGAGGGCGAGGGCGAGAGCGAGAGAGCGAGGGCGAGCCAGAGAGAGCGAGGGCGAGGGCGAGCCAGAGAGAGCGCGGGCAAGGGTGAGCCAGAGAGAGCGAGGGCGAGCCAGAGAGAGCGAGGGCGAGGGTGAGCCAGAGACAGCAAGGGCGAGGGTGAGCCAGGGCAAGGGTGAGCCAGAGAGAGCGAGGGCGAGGGTGAGCCAGAGAGAGCGAGGGCAAGGGTGAGCCAGAGAGAGCGAGGGCGAGGGTGAGCCAGAGAGAGCGAGGGCGAGGGTGAGCCAGAGAGAGCGAGGGCGAGGGTGAGCCAGAGAGAGAGAGGGTGAGCCAGAGAGGGCGAGGGCGAGCCAGAAAGAGCGAAGGCGAGGGCGAGCCAGAGAGAGCAAGGGCGAGCCAGAGAGAGCGAGGGCGAGGGCGAGCCAGAGAGAGCGAGGACGAGGGCGAGCCAGAGAGAGCGAGGGCGAGGGCGAGCCAGAGACAGCGAGAGCGAGGGCGAGCCAGAGAGAGCGAGGGCGAGCCACAGAGAGTGAGAGCGAGGGCGAGGGCGAGCCAGAGAAAGCGAGAACGAGGGCGAGGGCAGGCCAGAGAGAGCAAGAGCGAGGGCGAGCCAGAGAGCGAGGGCGAGCCAGAGAGCGAGAGCGAGGGCGAGGGCGAGCCAGAGAGAGCGAGAGCGAGGGCAAGGGCGAGCCAGAGAGAGCGAGAGCGAGGGCGAGGGCGAGCCAGAGAGAGCGAGAGCGAGGGCGAGCCAGAGAGAGCGAGGGCGAGCCAGAGAGAGAATGAGGGCGAGGGCGAGCCAGAGAGAGTGAGAGCGAGGGCGAGCCAGAGAGAGCGAGGGCGAGGGTGAGCCAGAGAGAGCGAGAGCGAGGGCGAGCCAGAGAGAGCGAGGGCGAGGGCGAGCCAGAGAGAGCGAGAGCGAGAGCAAGTCAGAGAGAGTGAGAGCGAGAGCGAGTCAGAGAGAGTGAGAGCGAGGGCGAGGGTGAGCCAGAGAGAGCGAAGGCGAGCCAGAGGGAGCGAGGGCGAGGGCGAGCCAGAGAGAGCGAGGACGAGCCAGAGAAAGTGAGGGCGAGGGCGAGCCAGAGAGAGCGAGAGCGAGAGCGAGGGCGAGGGCGAGCCAGAGACAGCGAGGGTGAGCCAGAGAGAGCAAGGGCGAGGGTGAGCCAGAGAGAGCGAGGGCGAGGGTGAGCCAGAGAGAGCGAGGGCGAGGGTGAGCTAGAGAGAGCGAGGGCGAGGGTGAGCCAGAGAGAGAGAGGGTGAGCCAGAGAGGGCGAGGGCGAGCCAGAAAGAGCGAAGGCGAGGGCGAGCCAGAGAGAGCGAGGGCGAGCCAGAGAGAGCGAGGGCGAGCCAGAGAGAGCGAGGACGAGGGCGAGCCAGAGAGAGCGAGGGCGAGGGCGAGCCAGAGACAGCGAGAGCAAGGGCGAGCCAGAGAGAGCGAGGGCGAGCCACAGAGAGCGAGAGCGAGGGCGAGCCAGAGACAGCGAGGGCGAGCCAGAGAGAGCGAGGGCGAGCCAGAGAGAGCGAGGGCGAGGGTGAGCCAGAGAGAGCAAGGGCGAGGGCGAGCCAGAGAGAGCGAGGGCGAGGGTGAGCCAGAGAGAGCAAGGGCGAGGGCGAGCCAGAGAGAGCGAGGGCGAGGGTGAGCCAGAGAGAGCAAGGGCAAGGGCGAGCCAGAGAGAGCGAGGGCGAGCCAGAGAGAGCGAGAGCGAGGGTGAGCCAGAGAGAGCGAAGGCGAGCCAGAGAGGGCGAGGGTGAGCCAGAGAGAGTGAAGGCGAGCCAGAGAGAGCGAGGGCGAGGGCGAGCCAGAGAGAGCGAGGGCGAGGGTGAGCCAGAGAGAGCGAGGGCAAGCCAGAGAGATCGAGGGCGAGGGCGAGCCAGAGAGAGCGAGGGCGAGGGTGAGCCAGAGAGAGCGAAGGCGAGCCAGAGAGAGCGAGGGCGAGGGTGAGCCAGAGAGAGCGAAGGCGAGCCAGAGAGAGCGAGGGCGAGGGTGAGCCAGAGAGAGGGAGGGCGAGGGTGAGCCAGAGAGAGCGAAGACGAGCCAGAGAGAGAGAGGGCGAGGGCGAGCCAGAGAGAGCGAGGGCGAGGGCATGCCAGAGAGAGCGAGGGCGAGCCAGAGAAAGAGCGAGAGCGAGAGCAAGGCAGAGAGAGAGCGAGAGTGAGGCAGGAAGAGCGAGGTCTCATAACAGAATGAGAAAAGAGGAGGAGAGAGCAAGAAAGAGGTGGAGAGAGGAAAGATGAGCACGCAGAAAGAGGATGGACAGAGGAAAGAGGCAGAAGAGACGTGAGAATGGAAAGGGCGAGAAATAATTGTCAAAGGAGACACAAAGCAGGGAGAGAACAACAAAACCGAAATTAGAAGCCTCCCACACCACAGTATCTTTCAGAAGCGGCTCTAGTTCAGTTCGATCATTGATGGGTTACATTAATATCAATTTCTACAGCACGACCTTGGTCACTGCACAACACATCTCCCAAAGTACACATCCAACGTCAGCATCCAGTACACACAGCTCATACTGAGTTTGGGGTGCTCACACTGAGATTGGGGTTAGATACAGAGTAAAGCTCCCTTGTACACTGCCCCCATCAAACACTCCCAGGACAGGTACAGCATGGGGTTAGATACAGAGTAAATCTCCCACTACACTGCCCCCATCAAACACTCCCAGGACAGGTACAGGACCAGGTTAGGTGCAGAGTAATGCTCCCTTTACACTGTTTGCATCAAACACTCACAGGACAGGCACAGCATGGGGTTAGATACGGAGTAAAGCCCCCTCTACACTGTCCACATCAAACACTCCCGGGACAGGTACAGCACGGGGTTGGATACAGAGTAATGCTCCCTCTAAACTGTCCCCATCAAACACTTGTAGGACAGGTACAGCACAGGGTTCGATACAGAGTAAAGCTCCCTCTACACTGTCCCCATCAAACACTCCCAGGACAGGATGATAACTGTCTCTAAATTGCCAAATGGAAGCTTGTTACAAGTTTACTCAGTTTATCCACCCGTTTCTTTACAAAGGAAGAACTTGCTACCCAGGCCGAGGTGAGAAAGGAGGTAACTGGTGCACAAGAAGACCTTACAATCGAGAGGAAGGAGGTGTTAGAAAGACTATCTTTACCTAAAATAGATAAGGTACTAGGACTGGATGAGGTGCATCCAAGGGTACTGAAGGAAGTGAGAGTGGAAATTGCAGAGGCACTAGTGATAATCTTCCAGTCTTCCTAGGACATAGAGGACTGGAGAATTATGAATGTAACACCTTTGTTCATAAAGGGAGGTTTGTAGTGGAGTTTGCCAGGGGTTAGCGTTGGGACCCTTGCTCTTCCTGATATATATTAATGTCCGAGGCTGTAGTGTTCAGGGCATGATTTCAAAATTTGTATGTGATACAAAGATTGGAAGCATTGTCAACTGTGATGAGGACAGTCTTGAACTTCAAAAGGACATAGACATGTTGGTGGGTTGGGCAAACAAGTGGCACATAAAGTTCAATGCAGAGAAGTTTGAGTGATTCATTTTGGCAGGAAAGATATGGAGAGACAGTGTAAAATAAAGGGAGATCCTCTAAAGGAGGTGTAGGAACAGAGGGATCTCGGCGTATATGTACATAGGTCATTGAAGATGGCAGGGCAAGTTGAGAGATCAGTTAATAATATATTATAATAATAAGCATATAATATCTTAGGCTTTATTAATAGGGACATTGAGTACAAGAGTAAGGAGGTCATGTTGAACTTGTGTAAGACATTGGTTAGGCCTCATCTGGAGTACTGGGTCCAGTTCTGGGTGCCATACTCGAGGAATGATGTGAAGACATTGGAGAGAGTACAGAGGAGGTTTGCAAGAATGATTCCTGGGATGAAGAATTGTAGCTATGAGGATATATTGGAGAGATTGGGACTGTTTTCCTTGGAGAAAAGAAGGCTGAGAGGAGACTTGATAGAGGTATTCAAAATCCTGAGGGTATGGACAGGGTAAATAGTGAGAAACTGTTCCCGCTGAAGAGAACATCAAGAATTAGAGGGCACAGATTCAAAATAATTGGCATAAGGAGTAAAAGTCATGCAAGGAAAAACTTCTTTAACCTAGAGGGTGGTTGGAGTCTGGAACAAACTTCCTGAAAGGGTGGTGGAGGCAGGTTCGATCGAGGTATTCAAAAAGGAATTGGATTGCTACCTGAAAAGAGAGAATGTGTAAGTTTACGGGGATACGGCAGGGGAGTAGAACCAGGTAGAATGCTGCTTCAGGGAGCCAGTGCATATTCAAAGGGCCGAATGGCTTCCTTCTGCATTGCAAAGATTCTGTGATACCGTGTTGGACACTCGAGATTGGCCCAATATGTTAACCAGGTTGTGTGGTTAATCTTGCTGTAACCGAGACTGACAGATTCGTTTTCTACACAGGACACATCTCAGTGTCAGCCAGCTGGCCAATGGGCAGACAGCCTCTGCACACAGCTTTTACAACCAGGCTGAATTGGTAAGCATATCAAGCAGCGTTGGAACTGAGGTAGGGTGAGCAGAAACCCACAGTCGCCATTCCACGAGGTTCAGCCAAGGTAGGTTGTATTGACAGAACGGCAAACCCGAGCACAGCAGCACCTCTGAAGCCCAAATTGCATCGGCCTGTCTCTGTCAGACTCAATTTCCACAGAGTAAATCGATTGCACAAGGGAACGATGGCAGGTTTTGGGTTCAAAGTCTGAAGGTCTGATTTCCGAACCCGAACCAGATAAGTGTGCCCAAAAGCCCAGGCCGCCAATCTGAGTGCAGTAGTGTGGGAGTGCTGCACTGTCAGAGGGTCAGTACTGAGGGAGTGCTGCACTGTCAGAGGGTCAGTACTGAAGGAGTGCTGCACTGTCGGAGGGTCAATACTGAAGGAGTGCCGCACTGTCGCAGGGTCAGTACTGTGGGTGTGCTGTACTGTCGGAGGGTCAGTACTGTGGGTGTGCTGCACTGTCGGAGGGTCAGTACTGTGGGTGTGCTGCACTGTCGGAGGGTCAGTACTGTGGGTGTGCTGCACTGTCGGAGGGTCAGTACTGTGGGTGTGCTGCACTGTCAGAGGGTCAGTACTGTGGGTGTGCTACACTGTCAGAGGGTCAGTACTGAGGGAATGCTGCACTGTCAGAAGGTCAGTACTGAGGAGGTGCTGCACTGTCAGAGAGTCAGTACTGAGGGAGTGCTGCACTGTCAGAGGGTCAGTACTGAGGGAGTGCTGAACTGTCAGAGGGTCAGTACTGACGGAGTGCTGCACTGTCAGAAGGTCAGTACTGATGGAGTGCTGTACTGTCGGAGAGTCAGTACTGTGGGTGTGCTGAACTGTTGGAGGGTCAGTACTGTGGGAGTGCTGCACTGTCGGAGAGTCACTACTGAGGGAGTGTCGCACTGTCGCAGGGTCAGTACTGTGGGTGTGCTGTACCGTCGGAGGGTCAGTACTGTGGGTGTGCTGCACTGTCGGAGGGTCAGTATTGAGGGAGTGCTGCACTGTCGGAGGGTCAATACTGAAGGAGTGCCGCACTGTCGCAGGGTCAGTACTGTAGGTGTGCTGTACTGTCGAAGGGTCAGTACTGTGGGTGTGCTGCACTGTCAGAGGGTCAGTACTGAGGGAATGCTGCACTGTCAGAGGGTCAGTACTGAGGAGGTGCTGCACTGTCAGAGGGTCAGTACTGAGGGAGTGCTGAACTGTCAGAGGGTCAGTACTGACGGAGTGCTGCACTGTCAGAAGGTCAGTACTGATGGAGTGCTGTACTGTCGGAGAGTCAGTACTGTGGGTGTGCTGAACTGTTGGAGGGTCAGTCCTGTGGGAGTGCTGCACTGTCGGAGGGTCACTACTGAGGGAGTGTCGCACTGTCGCAGGGTCAGTACTGTGGGTGTGCTGTACCGTCGGAGGGTCAGTCCTGTGGGAGTGCTGCACTGTCGCAGGGTCAGTACTGTGGGTGTGCTGTACCGTCGGAGGGTCAGTACTGTGGGTGTGCTGCACTGTCGGAGGGTCAGTACTGTGGGTGTGCTGCACCGTCAAAGGGCGGAGGGTCAGTACTGTGGGTGTACTGCACCGTCAGATAGTCAGTACTGAGGGAGTGCTGCACTGTCAGAGGGTCAGTACTGACGGAGTGCTGCACTGTCAGAGGGTCAGTACTGACGGAGTGCTGCACTGTCAGAGGGTCAGTACTGAGGGAGTGCTGCACTGTCAGAGAGTCAGTACTGTGGGTGTGCTGTATTGTCGGAGGGTCAGTACTGTGGGTGTGCTGCACTATCATAGGGTCAGTACTGTGGGTGTGCTGCACTGTCGGAGATCCTGCTCTGTAGCCAAAACGAAATACCGAGTCATTATCAAATTGCTCATCTGTGGGATGCTGCTGTGCTGCCATGTTCCCCACATTACGACAGTGATTACCATTTGAAGAAATTTCATGGGTTGTGAAGTGTGTTATGATGTCCTGAGGTGATGGAAGACGCTATAGAAATGCAAGACCTTTCTTCAGTTCATTCTGCTTTCTGTGGTAGGAGGCCCAGTTGAAATGTGTAGACAGATCTGGCTCAAGCCAGGGATCTTAGGGAGTCCTTGTGTCTCTCAGGACCAGCGCTGCAGCCCACAAGTCTGCCCCTAGGGCAGGAAAGTGACGTTCTGTCACTTCACCATCTGACCCTGTTTTCTCAGAAACCGTCGCCTGGTAAACACACCAAAATTCAAACAGGCCCTGCGCTCAAATCCAAAAATAACCATTTTTCAAACAAAGACAGCCATCAGCCTGCCTCTGGACACACAAACCTGTCTGTAACATCACAGTTAGCAACACTTCAGGTAAACCAATTACTCACCTTCCAGCAGAACTTGCACACAGTGCACTGTCAAAAGAGTTCTGCTCAGGGGCTCAGCTGTGAAGCACTGGTTGGGGGAGGAATGGAGAAACAAACAATTAATACATAGAAACAGTCAGAAAAACTGAGACCCCGAGCAAGCACAGATGAGCCCCAGCATGCGAAAGCTAGTCAGAGGGAGAGCGAGAGAGAGAGAGAGACAGGTTGGGGGGAGAGAGCGTGGGGGGTGGGTGGGGGGGAAGAGAGAGAGAGAGAGAGAGAGAGAGGAGGGGGTGGGAGACAGCGAGAGTGAAAGCGAAAGCAAGCCAGAGAGAAAGCAAGCCAGAGCCAGCCAGAGCCAGAGCGAACCGGCATGAGCGAGCCAGAGTGAGCCGGTGAGAGGGCGAGGGCGAGCCAGCGAGAGCGAGCCGGTGAGAGGGCGAGCCGGCGAGAGGGAGCCGGCGAGAGGGCAAGGGCGAGAGGGCGAGAGCGAGCCAGCAAGAGGGCGAGAGCGAGCCAGCGAGAGGGCAAGATCGAGAGCGAGCCAGCGAGAGGGCGAGAGCGAGCCAGCGAGAGGGCGAGAGCGAGCCAGCGAGAGGGCGAGAGCGAGCCAGCGAGAGGGTGAGAGCGAGCCAGCGAGAGGGCAAGAGCGAGCCAGCGAGAGGGCGAGAGCGAGAGGGTGAGAGTGAGCCAGCGAGAGGGCGAGAGCGAGCCAGCGAGAGCGAGCCAGCGAGAGGGCGAGAGCAAGCCAGCGAGAGGGCGAGCGCGAGCCGGCGAGAGGGCGAGAGCGAGAGGGCGAGAGCAAGCCAGGGAGAGGGCGAGAGCGAGCCAGCGAGAGGGCGAGAGTGAGAGGGCGAGAGCGAGCCAGTGAGAGGGAGCCAGCGAGAGGGCGAGAGCGAGCCAGCAAGAAGGAGCAAGCGAGAGGGCGAGAGCGAGCCAGCAAGAAGGCGAGTGCGAGCCAGCGAGAGCGAGCCAGAGAGAGCGAGCAAGCGTGCCAGAAAGAGTGCGAGAGTGAGCCACAGAGACAGAGCGAGAGCGAGCCAGAGAGAGAGCGAGAGTGAGCCAGAGAGAGAGAGCGAGAGTGAGCCAGAGAGAGAGAGCGAGAGCGAGCCAGAGAGAGAGTGAGAGCGGAAGCGAGCCAGAAAGAGAGAGTGAGAGCGAAAGCAAACCAGAGAGAGAGAGAGAGCGAGCAATCAAGCCAGAGAGAGAGAGCGCGAGCAATTGAGCTAGAGAGAGAGAGCGCGAGCAATTGAGCTAGAGAGAGAGAGAGAGTGTGAGATCGAGCTAGGGACAGTGGATGAACGATCAAGCCAGAGAGAGTGAGCGATCAAGGCAGAGACAGTGAGCGATCAAGACAGTGGGAGAAAAAGAGCAATCAAACTAGAGAGAGACAGCGAGCGATTGAGCCAGAGAGAGAGAGGGCAATCGAGCTAGAAAGAGAACGAGCGATCGAGCCAGAGAGAACGAGCAATCGAGCCAGGGAGAACGAGCAAGCGAGCCAGGGCGAATGGGCGATCGAGCCAGAGAAAGAGAGAGAGGGAGAGAGAGCGAACGAGAGCAAGAGAGTGCAAAGAAGAGGAAGAGAGAGGGAAGATGAATATGCAGAAAAAGGATGGACAGAGGGAAGAGAAACATGCAAGGTGGAAGAGACCATGAGAATGGAAAGGATGAGGAAGAATTGTCAAAGGAGACACAAAGCAGGGAGAGAACAACAAAACCGAAATTAGAAGCCTCCCACACCACAGTATCTTTCAGAAGCGGCTCTAGTTCAGTTCGATCATTGATGGGTTACATTAATATCAATTTCTACAGCACGACCTTGGTCACTGCACAACACATCTCCCAAAGTACACATCCAACGTGAGCATCCAGTACACACAGCTCAAACAGTTTGGGGTGCTCACACTGAGATTGGGGCGAGATAGAGAGTAATGCTCCCTCTGCACTGCCTCCATCAAACACTCCCAGGACAGGTACAGCACAGGGTTAGATACAGAGTAAAGCTTCCTCCAAACTGTCCCCATTAAACACTCCCAGGACAGGTATAGCACAAGGTTGGAAACAGAGTAATGCTCCCTCTGCACTGCCTCCATCAAACACTCCCAGGACAGGCATAGCACAGGGATACAGGATACAGACTAGAGTTCCCTCTACACTGACCCCATCAAGCACTCCCAGGACAGGGTGATACCTGTCTCTAAATTGCCAAATGGAAGCTTGTTACAAGTTTACTCAGTTTACTCTCCCGTGTCTTTACAAAGAAAGAACTTGCTACCCAGGCCAAGGTGAGAGAGGAGGTAACTGGTGCACTAGAAGATCTTATAATCGAGAGGAAGGAGGTGTTACAAAGACTATCTTTACTTAAAATAGATGAGGTACTAGGACCAGATGAGATGCATCCAAGGATACTGAAGGAAGTGAGAGTGGAAATTGCAGAGGCACTAGTGATAATCTTCCAATCTTCCTTAGACACAGGGGAGGTGCCAGAAGACTGGAGAGTTACGAACGTTACACCCTTGTTCAAAAAGGGATAAAGCTGGCAACTACAGGCCAATCAGTTTGAATTCACTGGCAGGGAAACTTCTGGAAACTATAGTGCGTGATAAAATCAATAGTCACTTAGACAAGTGCAGGATAATTAAGGAAAGCCAGCATGGATTAATTAAGGGAAAATCATGTTCAACTAATTTGCTGAAGTTTCTTTGAGGAATTAACCAAGATGGTTGATATAGGAAACACTGTTGATGTGGTGTATATAGATTTTCAAAAGGCAATTGATACAGTGCCACACAACAGACTTGTGAGCAAAACTCTAACTCTTGGAATTAAAGGGGAAATTGGCTCAGTGACAGGAAACAGTAGTGATAAATGGTTGTTTTTCAGCTTGGAGGAAGGTTTGTAGTGGAGTTTCCCAGGGGTCAGTGTTGGGACCCTTGCTCTTCCTGGAATATATTAATGACTTAGGCTGTAGCATTCAGGGCATGATTTCAAAATTTGCAGATGATACGAAGATTGGAAGCATTGTCAACTGTGATGAGGGTGGTCTTGAACGTCAAAAGTACATAGACATGTTGGTGGATTGGACAGACAAGTGGCAGATGAAGTTCACTGCAGGGAAGTGTGAGGTGATTTGTTTTGGCAGGAAAGAAATGGAGAGACAGCGTAAAATAAAGGGAGATCCTCTAAAGGAGGTGTTAGGAACAGAGGGACGTCGGTGTATATGTACATAGGTCATTGAAGATGGCAGGGCATGTTGAGAGAGCAGTTAATAAAGTATATAATATCTTAGACTTTATTAATAGGGACATTGAGTACAAGGGTAAGGAGGTCATGTTGAACTTATATAAGGCACTAGATAGGCCTCATCTGGTGTACTGCATCCAGTTCTGGGCGCCATACTTGAGGAATGATGTGAACACATTGGAGAGAGTACAGAGGAGGTTCGCAAGAATGATTCCCGGGAAGAATTGTAGCTATGAGGACAGATTGGAGAGGTTGGGACTATTTTCCTTGGAGAAAAGAAGGCTGAGAGGAGACTTGATAGAGGTATTCAAAATCCTGAGGAGTATGGACAGGGTAAATAGTGAGAAACTGTTCCCACTCAAGAGAACATCAAGAACTAGAGGGCACAGATTCAAAATAATTGGCAAAAGGAGTAAAAGTCAGGCGAGGAAAAACTTCTTTCACCTGGAGGGTGGTTGGAGTATGGAACAAGCTTCCTGAAAGGGTGGTGGAGGCTGGTTCGAGGGACCAGGTAGACTGCTGCTTCAGAGAGCCAGTGCATACTCAAAGGGCCGAATGGTCTCCCCCTGCACTGCAAAGATTCTGTGATACCGTGTTGCACACGTAAGATTGGCCCAATATGTTAACCAGGTTGTGTGGTTAATCTTGCTGTAACCGAGACTGACAGATTCATTTTCTACACAGGTGCAGGTTCTACTCAGTGTCAGCCAGCTGGCCAATGGGCAGACAGCCTCTGCAAACAGCTTTTACAACCAGGCTGAATTGGTGAGCATATCAAGCAGCGTTGGAACTGAGGCAGGGTGAGCAGAAACCCACAGTTGCTATTCCACTAGGTTCAGCTGAGGTAGGTTGTGTTGACAGAACGGCAAACCCGAGCCCACAGCACGTCTGAAGCCCATTATGCATCCGCCTGTCTCTGTCAAACTCAACTTCCACAGAGTAACTTGACTGCACTAGGGAACGATGGCAGGTCTTGGATTCAAAGTCGGAAGGTCCGAGTTCCTAACCCGAACCAGAGACATGAGCCCAAAAATCCAAGCTTACAATGTGAATTCAGTAGTGAGGGAGTGCCGCACTGCCATGGGGTCAGTACTAAGGGAGTACTGCACTGTCGGAAGGTCAGTACTGAAGGAGCGCGGCACTGTCAGAGGTGTCATCTTTCAGATGAGGTGTTAGTCTGAGGCCCTGCCCCCCCCTCTGTGTTGGATGTAAAAGTTCCCATGGACACTATTTTGAAAAGGAGCATGAGAGTTCTCCTGGATATCAGGTAAAAAGAAATGTATTTCTTTGACTGGAGAGCGCTTTGGGACGTCCTGAGATCAGTAAAGGTGCTATAGAAATGCAAGTCTGTTTCTTCTTTTCCAACCCCTGCCCCCACTCAGCTGAGAAATGGTAGGACCAAGGCAGTGCTGTCCTGATATTGGATCTGGGAGGGTGAGGTCGGAGGGTGGCGGGGGGTCAGTTCAAGGGGAGGAAAAACAGGGAGGGGGTTCAGGGGTGGGGTGGAGGCAGAGAGGGGGTGGGGTGGAGACGGAGAAGGTGCTTGGGCATGGAGATGGGAAGGGGGATCAGGGGTGGAGATGGGGAGGAAACTCGGGGGTGGGGTGGAAACAGGAAAGGGAGTGGGTTGAAGACGGAAAGTGGCTTGAGGGGTGGAGACGGAGAGGGGACTTGGGGGTGGGGTGGAGACAGAGAGAGGATGGGATGGAGACGGGGAGGGGATTCGGGGGTGCAGATGGAGAGGGGACTCGGGGGTGGGGTGGAGACAGGGAGGGGGTGGGGTGGCGATGGAGAGGGGGCTCCGGGCTGGAAACGGGAAGGACACTCGGGGGTGGGGTGGAGACAGGGAGGGTTTGGGGTGGAGTTGGAGAGCGGGCTTGGCAATGGAGATGGGGAGGTGACTCAGGACCCGGGTGGAGACAGGGAGGGGATGGGGTGGTGACGGAGACGTGGCTCAGGGATGGTGACGGGAAGGGGGCTTGGGGTGGGGAGTTAACCCAACTTTACAAATTGTTACACAGCTGGGGCGTGCTCTGTTCTATCATTGCCACCTCAATGTAGCTCACCAAACACCCAATTGCTGCTAAAATATCCAGTATATAAATTAGGCACCTGAGTGACCAACACTCCCACTGAGAGAAAGGGTCAACAATGCAGGAACCAGGGGACAAGTCATCCAATAGTACCCTATCAATAAAGACTTGCAGTCCAACCTCTCAGCAGTTCATTACTCGGGCAGCAGGAGGGGCTACCCCCAGTATGCTGGGTAAATATTTATCCCGCAACAAATGTCTAAAAAAAAACAGGTTATCCAGCCAGGTATCACAAGGCCATCTGTAGGATCTTGCTGTGTGTACTGCACAACTTGGTTGCCATGTTGCCAGACAAGACAACAGTGACTACTTTTCAAAGTGGGATGGCCATCGGCTTTCTGCATCCTCAGGTCGGGAGACACAGATGGGATCTCTGAAACTGCAGCACTCCCTCAGCACTGAACCTCAGTGTGGCACTTCCTCAGTCCTGATCCTCTGACAGTGCAGCACTCCCTCAGCACTGACCCTCTGACAGTGTGACACTCCCTCAGCACTGAACCTCTGACGGTGTGACTCTCCCTCAGCACTGACCCTCTGACACTGTGACACTCCCTCAGCACTGAACTTCTGACAGTGTGACTCTCCCTCAGTACTGACCCTCCGACAGTGTGACTGTCCCTCAGCACTGACCCTCTGATACTGTGACTCTCCCTCAGTACTGACCCTCTGACAGTGTGACTCTCCCTCAGTACTGACCCGTTGACAGTGTGACTCTCCCTCAGCACTGACCCTCTGACAGTGTGACACTCCCTCAGTACTGACCCTCTGACAGTGTGACTCTCCCTCAGCAGGACATTGTGAGTGTCAGCCTGGATTGTGGCACTAGCCTCTGGGCCAGGAGCTCGAAGTGATGACCTTCTGAGCCACACAACGAAAGGCGGAAATGCCATTTACTGTTTCCTGTGCAGGGGTTAAAGTTAGCTTGCATTGTGATCAAAGGGAGGAGCAACTGTGTGAATGGTAACCCGCACTCTGACAGCACAAAGCAAACCTCAGTGAGACAAAGAGAGCGAGACAGCTGAAGGTGATGAGGGTACAGAGTGTGGCTCCTCACAGCTGTTAAAATGCTCAGAGTGGTTCCAACACAAACACATGGCACAGCGCTATCCAACAGCACAACCCACAACGAAGTCAGGCTTCCAGCACACACGTGTGTGCAGGGGCTAAGTTAACAAGGTGCTCTGCTTCAAAGGCCTCACCTACCCACCCTGCTGAGAGATCTCTCCCCCAACCACACACCCACCACAGCTTCAGTGTCACTGAGCTGGAACAGAAGACAGCAGTGGGATTTAGCCACCCAGTGTGTTTGTGCATGTTGTGTGTGAGTGTGTGTAGTACAGGATCAAGCTCAACTGTGACACCCCAGAGTTGAAGGTTGCCAACTTCCATTATTTAAGTCTTGTTTTTTTTATTCATTTATGGGATGTGGGCTTTGTTGGTTGGGCCAGCCTTTATTGCCCATCCCTAGTTGCTCTTGAGAAGGTGATGGTGAGCTGCCTTCTTGAGCTGCTGCAGTCCATGTAATGTAGGTACACCCAGTGTGCTGTTAGGGAGGAAGTTCCAGGATTTTGACCCAGCGACAGTGAAGGAACGGCGATATATTTCCAAATCAGGATGGTGAGTGACTTGGAGGGGAACTTCCAGGTGCTGGTGTTCCCATGTGCCTGCTGCCCTTGTCCTTCTAGATGGTAGTGGTCATGGGTTTAGAAGGTTCTGTCTAAGGAACCTTGGTGAATTCCTGCAGTGCATCTTGTAAATGGTACACATTGCTGCTGTGCGTCAGTGGTGGAGGGAGTGACTTTTGTGGATGTGGTGCCAATCAAGCGGGTTGCTTTGTCCTGGATGGTGTTGAGCTTCCTGAGTTTTGCGGGAGCTGCACTCATCCAGGCAAGTGGGGAGAGTATTCCAACACACTCCTGACTTGTGCCTTGTAGATGCTGGACAGGCTTTGGCTTATAAATCAAATTGGCATCAATATGGCTGAAAGAGGCCCTTACAAAAGGAGCCTTTGTCCCAAACATGGAATTGTTGCTCCATGGAGCATCCATTGCCTCTGCTCATCCTCATCACTCTCACAGCACTATCCAGTCTCTCCTTCAACTCAAACACAGACAGGAGGGTCACCCATGAGGGGCATCACACCAAAGGCCAATTCTGAGCTCAGACGCACACACACTCCAACTGGAAGCAGCGGACAGCCATCCAGGCCAGGAACCCTAGCAGCTTGTTTCCCTGCCCAGGGTGTGCTCTAGTCAACTTTAACCCCCATTAACACTGCCCCACCCTCTGGCAGCTGTCTGAATACAGACCAGGGATTGAACCTACTAGCTTCAGCACCATACTACACTGTGCTCTGAAAGCCACAGGCCTGTGTCCTGAAGCCTCTTCAAATAAGCTGCAGCCCATTCCCAAGTTACAATCCCATCCCCTGCCCCACTCCCACCTCTGACCCCACCACCTCTAGCCTCCTCCACACCCACCCCACCCCGTCAGCGCTCAAAGACAAGGCTTCAACCCACTCCAGAAAACTGAACACACGATACAAGGCTGATACTCCCAGAACTGAAGGAGTGCTGCACTGTCAGAGGTGCCATCTTTCCGATAGGTTTGTAAATAGATGCCTCATTGGCCCCGAGGTGGACGGATCCCACAGAACCACTGGAAGACTGGGGGAATGCAGTTTCTCCCCATGTCCTGGGCCTACATCTATCCCTCAATCAGCATCACAACCTGGATTATCAAGTCATTATCTCATTAGTGTTGCTGGGATCTTGCTGTGTACAAATTAGTTGCTAGGTTAGCTACATTACAACAGTGGCAATGGCTTCTGAAGTGCACCATTTCCTGTGAAGCACTTTGGGACATCCTGAGACTGTGAAAGGGGCTATGAAATGCAAGCTCATTTCTTTCTCTCAAGTCTTTTCCCAAACCAGCTGTTACTTATCAAAAGCTAATTGGAGCCAAATAAAGCTCCACTTGCCCATTTACCTCAGCTCCTTCCCCTCTCTCCAGCTGCATCTGGGGCATTCAACAGGGCTTCTCAAATGTGAAAAAGGTCAAACACCTCCTTCCCTCACCCCATCCCCTGTCCCACTGCCACACACACAAACTAGAGTCCAACTCACTGAACAACACACTCCAGCCCGTGTTACACCAACAACCATGACACCCAGCAGAAAGGCACAATGAGCAACATTACTGCCAGGGTCTCAGTGATGGGAGAGAGGTCGGTAGGTCAGCTCGGGGTCAAACAGGACAGTGAGGTTATGGAGAGTCAGAGAGTCAGCCTGAGGCAGTGGCCAGAAGGGATGTGGAAAAGTGTCAAGGGATTAGGAGACAATGGCTTCAACCTTCCGGGAGAATATACCAGCATCCAGGCCTGGACAGACAAGCAGCCAGCTGACAACAATGTCTCACTGCACCCTGTGTGAATGGTAGGTGGTCTTCCTCTCCCCCTCGCTTCAGGACATGACCATCTCTGGTGTCGACTGGACAACAACTCCCCCCCCACTCACCCCACCAACCACCACACGCAGAGCCTGGGGCCTACTCCAAACTGGAGCCTGTGCTGTTGCCAGGGTATCCAGTTTCCACTCCGAGGACTCAGTACTACTTAAAGATAAGCAGCAGAGTTTGCGGGGGGGGGGGGGGGTGGCAGCAATGGCTAAATATCACATTACAAGCAGTCACCTTATAAACTAAGAGGCTGTAATACCAGTCCAGCCACTCAAAGAGGAGATTAGCACCCAAGAGAAGAAAACTGATATCGGCCCTAGGGGTCTAGGCCACTTACAGTGAAATAAAATACAGGCTTAAAGGAGGAACAGACAACGAGGACGTGGATTTCTCTAGCACCTCATCCAGAGTAAAAATGGACCAAGGCCCTGCACAGGAGCGATTATCAAACAGAAATTGACCCTGAGACACAGGGAGATACTAGGAACAGGTGACCAAACAGTTGGTCAAAGAAGTTGGTTTTAAGGAGTGTCTCAAAGGAGGAGAGAGAGGGGCGGAGAGGTTTAGGGAGGGTATTCCACAGATTAGGACGCCAGGCAGCTGAAGGCACGGCAGTCAAAGGCGGAGCGATGAGAATTGGAGGATGCGCAAGAGGGCGGAATTGGAGGAGCGCAGAGATCCCAGAGGGTTTTTTGGGGGTGAAGGAGGTTAGAGAGAGCGGGAGGGACGAGGCTATGGAGGGATTTGAAAACAAGAAAACAAGGATGGGAATTTTACAAACTGAAGCATTGCCAGACCGGGAAATAAAGGTAGGATCAGTGAGTACGGGGGGAGAGGTGTGATGAGTGAAGGGGACTTGGTGCAAGTTAATACATGGGGGTAGCGAAACTTTGAATGGCTTGTGTGCATAAATATATAGGAGGGAGGCTGGGGCTGTTCTCCTTAGAGTAGAGAAGCTTAAGGGAGAGATTTAATCGAGGTGTTCAAAATCATGAGGGGTTTGGACAGAGTGAATAAGGAGAAACTGTTTCCAGTGGCAGGGGGATCGGTAACCAGAGGCACACAGATTGAGGAGAATCAGTAAAAGAACCAGAAAGGGAAATTAAGAGAATTTTTTTTTCCCTACAGTGAGTTGTTGTGATCTGGAAGGCACTGCCTGAAAGGGCAGTGGAAGCAGATTCAATAGGAACTTTCAAAATGGGGAACTGGGGAAATAGTCGAAGGAGAAAAATTTGCAGGGCTATGGGGGAAAGAGCCGGGGGGAGTGGGGTTAACTGGAGAGCTCTTTCAAAGAGCTGGCACAGGCATGATGGGCTGAATGGCCTCTTCCTGTGTTGTAATTATAAAGATATGTTTATCTGTCTACATATATCCGATAAGTCGTTTCCATCAACCTCAGGTATTTGCGATGTTCCTGCAGAACTCCTCCAGCCCCTACAACCCTCTGTAACCTCCTCCAGCCCCTACAACCCTCTGTAACCTCCCCCAGCCCCTACAACCCTCTGTTACCTCCTCCAGCCCCTACAACCCTCCAAGATCTCTGCGCTCTTCCAATTTTGACCTCTTGAACATCCTCCAATTCCCATCGCTCCACTGTTGGAGGCTATGCCTTCAGCTGCCTGGGGCCCTAAGCTCTGGAATTCCCTCTGTAAACCTCTCCGCCTTTCTCTCCCTCCATTACGACACCCCCAAAAACCTTGGGTTTGACGGTGTTTTTGATGACCTGTTCCTGGAATCCCCTCTGGCTGTTCAGTTGCAGTTTGTGCCCGTTTACAGCAACAGCTCCCACCCACCAGCCCATGATTCTCTTTGGGATATTTTATACATTACAGACACACGAGCCAGTGCAGGTTGTTATGGTTACTGAGTGAGCCAGTGGGGGCAATGCCAAGAAAGGATGAGAATTTTAATTCTGATATGTAAGTGGGCACTGGTGGTGAGACAACAAAGAACCGAGGGGCTTGGTTAACAAGGGGCGATCAGGGCTTTGTGGGGGAGTGGATACAGGATGGGAGAACTTTTGGGTGAGGTGAAGTTAGGCAGCAGGGGGAGGTAAGGTGAAACCTGGAGTCGGAGCACAAATCTGTTCCGGAACATCCTTCTAATTCCTATTGATCAAATGCTACCGGCACATGTCAGCCCAGACAATTCCCTGCTATTGATCTCAATTACAGATCCATTTACCGTCTGGGAGGTCTGGAAAAGTCAGCAACTGATGGGCCTTACAGGAATACTCCCAGCTCAGGCCCCCTTCCTCTCACCCCACTCGATCATCCCATAGTGCTCTCCCACCTGCCAGTGACTCAGACAACATGTGCACAGTCCGGTGAGAAAGCCGGAGAGTGGTCTGTGCTGTGTTCAGCAATCAGTTGCTACGGGGGGTGGGGGTGTGAGAGGGAGGGGTAAATATCTGAATCCTGCAGTATTGGCTACAATCCAATATGGGGAGGGGGAACATGGGAAGGAGCAAATTTTTTTATAAAAACCTTAAGGATCCCTCATTTCTGTTTACCATCAATAATATCCGAGGATATTCTTGGTTCAATGATTTTCACTCTCACCTCCAAGTCAGATAGTTGAGAGTTCAGGCTCCACTCCATACAACACAGAACCAGGCCATTCGGCCCACCTGCTCCACACAAACCTTCTCTTACCCCCTCATCATCTCCCCCTATCAGCATAACCTTCTATTCCTTCCTCCCTCATGTGTTTATCCAGCCTCCCCTTAAACATATCGATACTATTCACCTCAGCCACTCCCTGTGGGAACAAGTTCCACATTCTCCCCACTCTCTGGGTAAGGAAGTTTCTCCCTTTTGGGTTTATTAGTGACTGTCTTACATTGATGGCCCCCAGTTCTGGTCCCACCCATAAGAGGAAACATCTTCTCTACGTCGACCCTATCGAAACCCCTTCAGGATTTCTCTATCAGGTCACCCCCTCAGCCTCTCTCTCCACAGCTTGTTCAGCCTTGCCGGGTAGTTTTAAAACCTCTCAGTTCTAGTATGATACTGGTAAATCTTTATTTGCAGCTTCTACAATGCTTCAAGTTCCTTTACATAACAGGAGTGCAGAATGCCTGTATTGTACTCCAAGTGTGGTCTAACCATGGTCCTTTCAAGTTCAACATCATGTATGTTTTCAATTCTGATCTTCTAGAGTGGATCCCACTGTTTTATCCTCATTTTTATGGCCTTACGAACCTACATTACTACTTTTACACTTTGTGGATCTTTACCACAACATCATTCTGATTCTCTGCCCCATTTAAGAAAAAGAATCAGGAGGCCATTCGGCCCCTCCAGCCTACTGCATCACTCAATTCAATCATGGTTGATCTTCTACCTCAACTCCACTTTTCCGCCCACTCCCAACATCCTTCAATTCCCTCAATGTCCAAAAAATCTACTGATCTCAGTCTTGAAAATATTCAATGATGGAGCATCCACAACCCTCTGCTATAGAGAATTCCAAAGATTCACGACCCTTTGAATGAAGTAAGTTCTTCTCAGCTTGATCCTAAATCACTGATCCCTTATCCTGAGATTGTGATCCCCGTGCCTCTCTATCAGTATCTATCCCGTCAAACCCTTAAGAATTTTATACGTTTCAATGAGATCACCTCTCATTCTTTAAAATTCTAGCAAATGCAGACAAAATCTATTCAATCTCACCTCAATCCTGTCATCCCAGGAATCAGTCTAGTTTAGAATCATAGAATGGTTACAGCAGAGGAGGCCATTCAGCCAGTCTTATTTGTGCTGGGTCTCTGAAGGAGCAATTCACCTAGAGCCACCCCCAGCCTTCTCTCTAACACTGCACGTTCTTCCTTTTCGGATAATAATCCAATTCCCTTTTGAAAGCCTCGATTGAACCTGCCTCCTCCACACTCCCAGACAGTGCATTCCAGATCCTAACCACTCTCTTCATGTTGCCATTGCTTCTTTTGTCAATCACCTTAAATCTGTGCCCTCTGGTTCTCAATCCTTCCACCAATGGGAACAGTTTCTCCCCATCTACTCTGTCCAGACGCTTTGTGATTTTGAACGCCTCTATCAAATCTCCTCTCAACCTTCTCTACTCCAAGCGAAACAACCCCAACTTCTCCAATCTGCCTACATAACTAAGTTCCTCATCCCTGGAACCATTCTCAAGAATCTTTTCTGCACTCTCTCTAAAGCCTTCACATCCTTCCTAAAGTGTGGTGCCCAGAACTAGAAGCAATACTCCAGCTGAGGCCAAACTAATGTTTTGTACAAGTTATTAACCACACTCGCAACCTGTCCTGCCACCTTCAATGACTTATGCACATGAACATCCAGGTCCCTCTGTTCCTGCACCCATTTTAGAGTTGTACCTTTTATTTTATATTGTCTCTCTGCATTATTCTTACCAAAATGAATCACCTCACATTTCCCTCTGCATTAAGTTTCATCTGTCAACTGTCCGCCCATTCCACCAACTTGTCTATGTCCTTTTGAAGTTCTACACTGTCAGCTTTACAGTTCACAATGCTTCTAAGTTTCGTGCCATCTGCAATCTTTGAAATTGTGCCCTATACACCAAGGTCCAGGAAAAGCAAGGGTCCCGACAATGACCCCTGGAGAACTCCACCACAAACCTTCCTCCAGCCCGAGAAACATCCACTAACCACTACTCTCTGTTCCCTGTCACTCAGCCAATTCCCTAACCATGTTGCTGCTGTCCCTTTCATTCCATGAGCTTCATTCCAAGACTGTTGTGTGGCATTGTATCAAATGCTTTTTGTCTATATACAACACATCAACAGCATTGCCTTCATCAACCCTTTCTGTTACCTCCACCGTTTTAGTTAATTTACCCATATTTGCCAAAGTAACTATTCATTTTGTCCAAATTATCATTTCTTAAAAGTTTCTCCATCACTTGAGTTAAACTGACTGGCCTGTAATTGTTGGACTTACTGTTATACCCTTTTTTGAACAAGGGTGTAAATGTGCAATTCTCCAGTGCTCTGGCACTAGTCCTGAGTCTAAGACTGGAAAATTATGGCCAGTGCCTCTGTAATTTCCATTCTCACTTCCCTAATTTTCCTTAGGTGCATCTCATTTGGTCCTGTTGCCTTATCGATTTTTAAGTACAGACGGTCTATCAAATATCTTTTCAAACTTTAAACCTCTGTCTCAGGTATACAAATAGTTGTTTGGTAGTACAGAACTTGAGCACTGCTGAAAAAAATATTTTGTCGAAGCTTTTTTGTGATTTTCAGTCGGGCGCATTTACGTGGACTGGAAGCCACAGGGGCCCTGTTCTTTGCAGGCAGAAAGAACATGTACACACATTGCGCCTGTTTCAGCTAAACAAAATAAGTGACAGCCATTCACTGGTTCATTCCTCAGGGCAATGCCTTAAGCAATCAGCAGTCAAGCTGCCTGGTTTAAATTTCAAACAATGCAGTTAACTGTCAGTCACCATTAACTGGTGCATTCTCCATGGCAATGCCTCTACCAATCAAAGTCTATTTGCCAACCAATCAGCACTCTTTCTCATACAATATAAAGTTGTCACTTCCCCAACATTGGTATTCTTGCGATTCTCCTGAAGAGTGCAAGACAAAAAGCTTCGACAAAATGTCTTTTTCAGCAATAAACTTTTAACCCTTCAAGTGCCTTACCTACCTCCTCTTTCATCGTGACCTGGGCAGTATCAACCTCTGTTGCAATGCAACTATATCCCTCCTTAAATGAGGAGGCCAAGGCACACAGGTTTTCTCAGAGTTGTCGAGACGCCGGAGACCTTCCAAAATGGTGGGCAGGACCCGGATACAAACTTCCCATACCCCTATCTTCAACAAATCCTATTGTCCCCAGAGTTGGGGGGAGGGGATTGAATGGGGGCAGTACGTGACTCCCACATGTGGGAAGCCCAAACTCTGCAGGGCCATTTGAACTCAATGCTGAGCTCAAATCATTTAAATAGCCAGACCTTTAAAAACTGAAAAAAATCCTGCCTGCATTCGAGTTGAAAAAAAATCTGTCCTTGCATTTTCAATAACTGTTTGTCGACATTACCCTAATGGCTTTCATGATAGCATTATCAATGGTTGGCCGCTTTCCACAAAGTATCATTAACACAGTGAGGAGCTGTAAATTCACAGATTACTTGACAGCTCAAAGAGATTATTAAAGGATTAGCCGTCTTTGATATGGCATTATAGATACAGATGTTTGTTTTTCTAAGGGATTAAATACTTGAGGGGATTTAAATGTATCGAATGAATTTTCATGAATGGGACTGTTTCATGAGTTGGCATGAGTTTGCACTAAGTTTTCAAAGGGGCTGTAAGGGGCAATGGGGGGTGGGTGGGAGCCATGGGTTGGAATGGAGGGTATGAGACACCATCGGGGGTGGGTGGAAAGATATGGGTGGCATGTATGGGCATGGGAAGCGGTGGGGGCAAGTGAGGGATGAGGGCTAGAGAGCCTAATGGTGAAGGAAACAACTGGGGTGAAGTCCCAGAGAACGAAGGAAGCCTTTTAACCAGCCGCTGTGGCATTCAGCAGCTCCCATGGCTGCCTCCAATCTGGGTCTGGGGCAGAGGGCCGACACACCTACAATCTTACACAACACTCCCGCCCTCAACCCCAGTATGAAAATTCCGCCATTCAGGGCGCATCCTTCCCCGAGGCAGGCACACCAAGCCGGGAAATTTCCCGACTTGAGTTACCCCTATCAGGAGTGAAAACCCAGGCACATTGCTGTTTCTGGGATATTGCTGCATGCAAAGTAGCAGCCACACTTCCTACAACAGTCAACACTTCAAAGAAAAATTTGGCCATGAAATACTGTGGGATGTCCCGAGGCAGGGTCAGGCGTCCATAAAATGTACATCCTTTCTTTAGCAACCACACCCCCTATACACCCACCATGCCTGAATGATGCCTACCACAGCTGAACAGCATGACCAGGGAAGAAGCAGAGATAAGGGGACAGTAAGCCAGCATGGGAAGAGGGTGTGGGTGGGGTAGGAAAACACGGGAGGGTGAAACGAGAAACACTAGCAAACTCCCTGCTACAAACTGCAAACCCCCTGCCTTTCACTCGCTCTCTGCTGACAAACCCCCCCCGAACACCAAGCAGACGCTTCAGTAAACGAGACCTCCCTCTGTTGTCGATGAAACCACACACACAAAATGTCCCACTGAATTGGATGACTATGAATACCCAGCTGGCGACATTTTCCGGCTAAAAAAAATCCTTGTAAATAACCTTCAGATGGTTAAAATTAAACATCTGTGTGGCACACGGCTGGAAATAGACAGCGAAGGAAGTCTGACTTTCAAAAGAAAAATCCCCAGCCAGTTGATTTTTCCCTCTCTTCCTGCTAAATATAGACAGGGAACTATTAAAAGGATTGGGCTTGGGAGAGGCAGTGCGCAAGCTGGAGGCACAGTGCGAGCAAGGGTGTGAGCAAGAAAGTGAACGAGCGAAAGAGTATGTGCACG
Organism: Carcharodon carcharias; assembly: GCF_017639515.1. NCBI lineage: Eukaryota > Metazoa > Chordata > Chondrichthyes > Lamniformes > Lamnidae > Carcharodon > Carcharodon carcharias. Next base: position 1,336,532 of record NW_024470690.1, read on the forward strand.
TATGGGAGAAATAGGGAACGAAGAGCAGGGAGGGAGGGTGGGTAGAGAGAACCGGGGGACAGAAAGAGTGGGGTGAGGGGAGAGAGAGAGCGGAGTCAGGGGAGAGATAGTGGGGTGGGGGGAGAGAGAGAGAGTGGAGTTGGGGGAGAGAGGGAGCAGGGTTGGGGGGGGAGGGAGAGCTTGATGGGGGGGGGTAGAGGATGCAGGGTGAGGGGAGAGAGCGCGGGGTGGTGAGGTTCGGTGCATGCCAGAGACACTATCCGGCCCCTGGATATTCTGTTATTCAATTGGATCATTGGCTGATCTGTACCTTAACTCCATTTACTCACCTTGATTCTCTAACTCTTGACCCACTTACCCAAGTGGGAAGAGTTCCAGATTTCCACTCCCTTTTGTGTGAGCAAGTGTTTCCTGACATCACCCCTGAACAGCCTGGCTTAAATCTTAAGGTTCTTCTCCCTTGTTCTGCAGCGCGCCCCCCCCCACCACCCCACCACCCCACCACCACCACACTCCCCACCCCCCAACAAGGAAACACTTTCTTTCTATTGAATCCTTTAATCATCTTAAAACCCTCGATTAAATTCTGCTTTATGACAACTCTGCCACCCAGAAACTAAACAGAGCCTGGGTTGGGGGTGATGGAACTAATAATCACAGGAGCCAAGGGCCTTGATGGGTCAGTTTGAAGGAGGTGGATGTACAAGCTTAGAGTCTGCCCTGGAAAGTGAGAGCTTTACCATCTGAATCGATCCCTAAAACCATTAAAAAACAAGATTCCAGCTCATTAAAACCACTTTGTTTAACAGCTTCCAACCCCTCGGGAACAGCCAGAAATCTGAATCTGCCTGTCTTCATTTCATCATTCAGCTGGAGAACGAGTAAGTCAGACTGAGAGTGCGTGCCAGGGCAGGGGAGGGGAGGAGGGGGAGAGGCATCCAGAGAGAGAGAGAGAGACTGAGATGGAGAGAGGCATTCAGAAAGATAGGCCTCCAGAGACAGACAGAGTGAGAGAAAGAGAGAGGAGAGAGAAGAAGAAAGACAGAGAAGAGGGGAGGGAGAGGGGGGGAAGAGGGAGGGAGGGGAGAGAGAGAGGGGCAATCAGAGAGATAGAGAGAGAGAGCGAGAGCGTGACAGACACAAAGCGAGAGAGAGACAGACAGAGAGCGAGCGAGCGAGAGACAGAGAGCGAGCAAGATACAGCCAGAGAGCGAGCAAGAGACAGCCAAAGAGCGAGCGAGAGACAGACAGCCTGAGAGAGAGAGCGAGAGGCAGAGAAAGCGAGAGGCAGAGACAGAGGGCGCAAGAATGAGAGTGCGAGAGGCAGAGAGAGGGTGTTAAATCTGCGGTGGCAAGGAGCAGGGTGTTAAATCTGCAGGAGGGGTGGGAGCAGGGTGTTAAATCTACAGGGGGAACGGTGAGCAGATGTTAAATCTGCAGTGGGGGGGCAGGAGCAAGCTGTTAAATCTGCAGTGGGGGAAACAGGGTGTTAAATCTGCAGCAGTGGTGCTGGTGGGATAGAGCAGAGTGGGATGGGGCGCTGCTGAATTCAGGTCAGGGAATGGAAACTCCATTCAGCACCAACACTGGCCTGCATGTTTCCAAGCAACTCCAATCTAGCACAGGGTGCATGGGGGAGGGAGGTAGAGAATTAGTCTAAGTCAATATAGTCTAGGGAATCCCACCTGGATTCTGAAGGATCCCCTGCCCAGACCCACACCCTGCTCTGGTCACTTTCCACAGGAGTGCTGATTGACAGTGTACCATTTTGCTAGCATCCAACACTGCCTCAACCTATCGGCTGGAGGCAAGGTGCTGACACTAACTAGACCCTTCCAAGTTTCCCACTCAATTCCCCACTGCAGATCAATCAACAGATACTAAAATCTCGCTCCAAAACCTCGACAACCCTCTTCCTTGGCTCTCTCCTCCCTCCCTCACTCAAACTCACACCCGCTGCTACTCTTCCACCCCACCAATCTGTAGTAATTATAGTTTTGGGAAATGTTGGACTGTAGCTTTAAGAATAATCCTGTATGTAAGACCATATGATCTGTGTAAACCAATGTGTTAGCAGCATGTGGAATCTCTACAGGGAAGCTCTTCTTTAGTTATGGAGTTTGACACACACGTATAGTTGCTGCTGCTGTCTTGTAAATTAAGTCAAATGTTTCCATTAAAAAAAATTGTCTGAGGATCAACTCTATAACAAATAGGCAGTGAGGATAAATCAGATTCGGTGCTGCCTCGCCCAGCGATTGTGAGTATCTAAGTTCATTAAAAATAACAGAAGATATACTCATCCGAAGTGCCATAGTTTGGCAGAATCAATCTCTTTTACCCAGCCACAGACAATTGGTCTCAGTATATAGAACGTCTTGCATTCTTTCAAGCAAACAAAATCATGGGGGAGGAAAAGAGGAGAGCGATTCTCCTGAGTATTTGTGGGAGCAAAATCTACAGTTTAATTCGAAGTTTGATGGCCCCCAGTGCCTCATATTCGAGACTTTCAGTGAATTAGTAGACCTCATTAAGGGACATTTTCAACCCAACCTCCCAGTCAAAATGCAGAGGTTCAGGTTCAATTCATGGAATAGAGCCCAGGGGAGACAATTGCTACCTACATGGCAAAATTAAAACAACTAACGGAATATTGTGATTTTGGTGAAACCCTAAATTACATGCTCAAAGATTGTTTAGTATGTGCCATGCAGGATGACAATATTCAGCAGAAATTGCTGGCTGAAGTGAATCTTGATTTTAAGAAAGCGTTAGAAATATCACTGGCAATGGAAAGCGCTGTAAGGAATTCACAAGCGATTCAAAGGGTGCAAAATGGTGCTGTAATCCAAATCAGGCGGGAATAGTCAGCCAAAAGTGGTGCGAAAAGCCAGGATTCTGCTGCGAAGCGGGAAACAGCTCCCTCTAACCAAAAAATGAGAGCAAACAGCTTAGCAACTAAATAAAAAAATAGTTTTCAGTGACGGGGAAACAGTCAGTCTTCTAGGGATTGGTGATTTAAAAAAGTAGAATGTTATTTTTGTCACATAAGTGGACACATAATGAAACACTGCAAAGCAAGATTTAAATGGGCTTCCAAACAACAAATAAAGTCCAATGAAGTCTTTAGTATAGAACAGCGTGGAGCAGCCAATTCTGTCATTCACTCATTATTCATTATAAAAGTTGGGAAGACAGAGCTAATATTTGTTACAGCACAAGTGAATGGTCAACCATTAAAAATGGAAGTAGACATGGGAGCTTCCGCTACTGTAATCGGAGAACACACTTGCAGATATTTAAATAATGGTGAACCTCAATTAAATTTGGAACAAACATCTGCCAAGTTGAAAAAGTACACAGGCGAAGAAATCCAAGTAAAAGGAATCAGCAGAGTAACTGTCCATTACAGAAACTAATCGGCACAGATACCCGTGATGGTACTGAGAGGCAGAGGACCAAGCCTTCTAAGATGAAATTGGTCGAGGGAAGTTAACTTCAATTGGCCAGTGAGATTTCAAAAGGAAGCTGGGAGAGTTCATGTCTCAAAAAAGGAGCAAGGCAAAGTATGGCAGAAAGAGCCTGGAGAATCCAAGGACCGCAATAGGATGAAAAAGGAGTGTGTAAGGACTCAACAACCTGAAGAAATAAAGACTGTCTTAAACAACGACATAGAAGAACAGCAGAAGAAACTCAAGGAGACTCTGCTGAATGCCAGAGGTCAAGATGAAGTGAGTAACCTTCGTAAAGAAAAGGAAAACCTGTTGAAAAACCTTCATACACTACAATATTTCCTCAGGTCAAAGGTGGTGTCTCTGGAACAGTACGAAGGGAAACAGGAAGAATTCAGAACCTCTCTGAACAAACTGAAGGATCAGTTGGCAGAGAAGATGCAGCAATGTTCAAGCTTCCAGAAGGCAGCCAACAGATACAAGAAAGAAACAGAAGAGCTGAAGAATCAGCTAAATGAAGCTAAAGGGCTTTCAAAGCAAAAGTCATAGAACTTTCCAACAGGCAAGCAGATAATGAAGTCTTGGGTAGCTCAGCTACTGATCTAAGATAGGTTGAGATTGCATCTGAGAGGAATCTGGCTGACAGTGAAGTCAAAAAGAAGACTGAGACTAAACTCTGTGGTAAAAAGAAGACATGTAGAAAGAAGATGCAGAAGTACTGATGAGGCGCCATCTTCGGACAAGACTGAGCCTAATACTTCCCAATTTGGAGGAGAAGGTGGAGAAAAGTCAAGGGAATCAAAAAGAGATTCATGATTTGCATAGTCATGAGAGACAATTTACTGTTGGAGAAGCCCTATATGTAAGGAATTTCGGTGGAGGACCGAAGTGGTTACCAGGTAAAGTTCAGTAACCGTACCATTGTAGTACCACGTAGAATTGGAGAGCTGGATTACCCATAAGCATGTGGGCCATTTAAGAAAAAGAGAGATACCACAACAAGATACTGTTCCACCTGTAACCATTACTGAACCAGTGTTTCCTGTTGAAGATGCTCAACCAAGGACAGACATGTCTGATGTCTCTGTTGGAGTGGAAGACACTGAACTGCAAGTACCTGCCAAGGTACATGCGGTTCCAGGGAATGTGTTTCCTACAAAAGAATCAGAAGTCGTGGAGCTGCGTTGTTCCACACAGATCAGGAAACCATATGAAATACTGAACTTGTAATTTCATGACCTTTGTAAATATTATAATATCATGAGATAAATAACTTTGTAAATACAAAATGTACAGAAAAATTAAAGGGTAATAATTATAGTTTTGGGAAATGTTGGACTCTACCTTTGAGAATAATCCTGTGCTATAAGATCACATGATCTGTGTAAACCAATGTGTTAGCAGCGCGGGTGACCTCTACAGGGGAGTTCTTCTTTAGTTATGGAGTTTGACGCACACGTGTAGTTGCTGCTACTGTCTTGTAAATAAAGTTAAATATTTCCACTAAGAAAAGTTGTCTGAAGATTAACTCTATAAAACTCTCCCTCTCCAACATTCACCGCACCACCATTACTCCCCACTTTTGTTACCTCAGGCCCAGGCCCCAAACTCTTCTGGTCTTCACACTCTGCAACCAGCTGATTTTCTCCCAACGCTATTTCTAACTGGTTGGACCCTCTGCTCCCCAGCATGGCCCCATGGCCTCTGCTCCTCCATCCCCACCCCCAAAGGCACTGTATTCAACATCCATGTCAACTAACTCAAAGGCCTCACATACACCGAGCACCTTTACTTCATACACCATGCTTTTGGTCTCCACTAATCTCTGGATTCATTCTCATCAGGAGGTCCAGTTCCCATTCAAGGCATGTGGATGTTCAACCATGGAAGCATCATATGGAATTTTTATCTTAGCTGACATCCACACACCACGTGTAAGGACAGCGGACAGCAGTTGAGCCCAACTCATCATCCTAAATCCTAATCCCTTCGAGATTAATCATAAAAATACCACAACTGACCGGCATCCCAAAGCTTCCAATTCCTATCTCACCTGCATTGTGACACAGGGAACTTTACTCTCCATCTAACCCGCCTTAGACTCAGATGTGGTGCCAGAGGACTGGAGAATTGCAAACGTTACACCCTTGTTCAAAAAAAGGGTGTAAAGATAAGCCCAGTAACTACAGGCCAGTCAGTTTAACCACAGTGGTGGGGAAGCTTCTAGAAACAATAATTTGGGACAAAATTAATAGCCACTTGGGCAAGTGTTGGGTAATTATGGAAAGCCAGCATGGACTGCTTAAGGGCAAATCATGCTTCAAGAACTTGGGAGCTTTTTCGAAGAGGTAATAGAGAGGGCTGATGAGGGCAATGCTTTTGATGTGGTGTACACAGTCTTCCAAAAGGCGTTTGATACATTGCCACACAACAGACTTGTGAGAAAAGTTATAGCTCATGGAATAAAAGTGTCAGTAGCAACATGGGCAGAGGGGCATGTTAGTGGGGAGGTGAAAAAGGCATATGGGACACTTGCCTTTATCAATCAAGGCATAGATTACAAAAGTAGGGAGATGATGTTGGAGTTGTATAGAACCTTGGTGAGGCCACAGCTGGAGTACTGTGCGCAGTTCTGGTTGCCACATTATAGGAAGGATGTGATTGCACTAGAGGGGGTGCAGAGGAGATTCACCAGGATGTTGCCTGGGATGAAACATTTAAGCTATGAAGAGAGGTTGGATAGACTTGGGTTGTTTTCATTGGAGCAGAGAAGACTGAGGGGCGACCTGATCGAGGTGTACAAGATTATGAGGGGCATGGGCAGGGTGGATTGAGAGCAGCTGATCCCCTTAGTTGAAGGGTCAGTCACAAGGAGACATAAGGTGAGGGGCAGGAGGTTTAGGGGGGACGTGAGGAAAAGCTTTTTTACCCAGGGGGTGATGACAGTCTGGAATGCGCTGCCGGGGAGGGTGGTGGAGGCGGGTTGCCTCACATCCTTTAAAAAGTACCTGGATGAGCACTTGGCATGTCATAACATTCAAGGCTATGGGCCAAGAGCTAGTAAGTGGGATTAGGTAGGTAGGTCAGGTGTTTCTCACGTGTCGGTGCAGACTCGATGGGCCAAAGGGCCTCTTCTGCACTGTGAGATTCTGTGATTCTGTGATGGGCGACTGGGTCAAAATCCTGGAGCTCCCTCCCTAATAGCACTGTGGGTGCACCTGAACCACAGGGACTGCAGTGGTTCAAGAAGTCAGCTCACCACTCCTTCTGAAGGGCAATTAGGGATAGGCAATAAATGCTGGCCCTTGCTTTTCCTGACATATATTAATGACCTAAGCCTTGGTGTACAGGGGACAAATTCAAAGATTGTGGATGAGATTAAACTTGGAAGCATTGTGAACTGTGAGGACGACAGTGTAGAACTTCAAAAGGACATAGACAGGTTGGTGGAATGGGCGGACAAATGACTGGTGAAGTTTAATGCGGGGAAATGTGAAATGATTCATTTCTTTAAAAAATTTATTCACAGAATGTGGGTTTCTCTAGCTGGGCCAGCATTTATTGCCCATCCCTAATTGCCCTCGAGAAGGTGGTGGTGAGTTGCTTCTTGAATTGCTGTAGTCCATGTGGCGTAGGTACACCCAGAGTGCTGTTGGGGGGGGGAGGTGGAGTTCTAGGATTTTGACCCAGCGACAGTGAAGGAACAGTGACATATTTCCAAGTCAGGATGGTGAGTGACTTGGAGGGGAACTTCCAGGTGGTGGTGTTCCCGTGTATCTGCTGCCCTTGTCCTTCTAGGTAGTAGTGGTCATGGGTTTGGAAGGTGCTGTCTAGGCAGCCTTGGTGAATGCTTGCAGTGCATCTTGGTAGATGGTACATACTGCTGCTATTGTGCATCGGTGGTGGAGGAAGTGAATATTTGTGGATGGGGTGCCAATCAAGTGGGGCTGCTTTGTCCTGGACAGTGTTGAGCTACTTGAGTGTTGTTGGAGCTGCACTCATCCAGGCCAAGTGGAGCATATTCTATCACACTCCTGACTTGTGTCTTCTAGATGGTGGACACGCTTTGGGGAGTCAGGATGTGAGTTACTCGCCACAGGATTCCTAGCCTCTGACCTGCTCTTGTAACCACAGTATTTATATGGCTAGTCCAGTTCAGTTTCTGGTCAATGGTAACCCCCAGGTTCTTGATAGTGGGTGATTCAGTGATGGTAATGCCATTGAATGTCAAAGGGTGATGGTTAGATTCTCTCTTGTTGGAGATGGTCATTGTCTGGTACTTGCGTGGCACAAATGTTATTTGCCACTTGTCAGCCCAAGTCTGGATATTGTCCAGGTCCTGCTGCATTTGGACATGCACTGCTTCAGCATCTAAGGAGTCGCGAATGGTGAACACTGCACAGTGAACATCCCCACTTCTGACCTTATGATGGAAGGTCATCGATGAAGCAGCTGAAGTTGGTTGAACCTAAGACACTACTCTGAAGAGCTCCTGCAGTGATGTCCTTGAATTGAGATGACTGACCTCCAACAACCACAACCAGCTTCCTTTCTACTAGGTATGACTCCAACCGGTGGAGAGTTTTCCCCGATTCCCATTGACTCCAGTTTTGCTAGGGTCCTTGATGCAACACACGGTCAAATGCGGCCTTGACGTCAAGGGCAATCACACTCATTTCACCTTGGGAGTTCAGCTCTTTTGTCCATGTTTGAACCAAGTCTGTAACGAGGTCAAGAGCTGAGTGGCCCTGGTGGAACCCAAACTGGGTGTCAGTGAGTAGGTTATTGCTAAGCAAGTGGTGCTTGATAACACTGTTGATGACCCCTTGCATTACTTAGCTTAGATCTGATCCGTTGCTTATGGGATCTTGATAGGAAGAACATAGAGAGTCAATATAAAATAATGGGTACAAGACTAAAGGGGGGACCTGAGTGTACATGTACATAAATCATTGAAAGGTGACAGGACAGGTTGAGAATGTGGTTGATAAAGCCTACAGTCTTCTGGGCTTTATTAATAGGGGCATACAGTACAAGCGCAAAGTCAATAGTTCAGCCTCAGCTGGAGTTTTGCCCCCTGTTCTGGGTACCATACTTTAGGAAGGAAGTAAAGATGTTGGAGAGCGTAGAAGAGATTGATAAGAATGATTCCAGGGATGAGGAACTCAGTTATATGGATAGATTGGAGAAGTTGAGACTGCTTTCCTTGGAGAAAAGAAGGCTGAGAGGAGATTTGATTGAGCCGTTCAAAATCTTGAGGGGTCTGAACAGAGTAGATAGGGGGAAACTATTCCCATTGGTGGAAGGAGTGAAAACCAGAGGACACAGATTTAATTTTTTTTTATTCATGCACGGCATACACTGGGTCAGCATTTATTGCCCATCCCGAGTTCCCTTGAGAAGGTGGTGGTGAGCTGCCTTCTTGAACCGCTGCAATCCATGTGGTGTAGGTACACCCACAGTGCAGTTAGGAAGGGAGTTCCAGGATTTTGACCCAGTGACAGTGAAGGAACGGTGATATATTTCCAAGTCAGGATGGTGAGTGACTTGGAGGGGAACTTCCAAGTGGTAGTGTTCCCATGTGTCTGCTGCCCTTGTCTTTCTAGATGGTAGTGTTGTGGGTTTGGAAGGTGCTGTCAAAGGGACCTTGGTGAATTTCTGTGATTAACAAAAGAAACAACAATGACATGAGGAGAAACAGACATGATATGAGGAAAAAACTCTCATGCAGCAAGTGGTTAGGTTCTGGAATGTGCTGCCTGAGAGTGAGCTGGGGGGAGGGTCAATTGGGTTATTATCTGAAGCAAAAAACTTTGCAGGAGCTATGACATAAAGGTGGGGGAGGGGAACTTGCTGAGTTACTCTTACAAGGAGCCAGCACAGACAAGATGGGCTGAATGACCAACTTCTGTGCAATAACCATTGTATCATTCTATAAGCCCATACTGTACCTGTAGTAGTGTAGAGGGAGCTTTAACCTGTATCTAACCCCGTGCTGTACCTGCCCTGAGAGTGTTTGATGGGGTCTGTGTAGAGGGAGCTTTACTCTGTATCTAACCCCGTGCTGTAGCTGTCCTGGGAGTGTTTGATGGGGACAGTATAGAGGGAGCTTTACGCTGTATCTAACCCCGTGCTGTAGCTGTCCTGGGAGTGTTTGATGGGGACAGTGTAGAGGGAGCTTTACTCTGTATCTAACCCCGTGCTGTAGCTGTCCTGGGAGTGTTTGATGGGGACTGTGTAGAGAGAGCTTTACTCTGTATCTAACCCAATGCTGTACCTGCCCTGGGCCTGTTTGATGGGGATAGTGGCTGCCAAAAATGAAAACAAATGCTCTTAATCCAATGCACACAAATGTTGGCAATTCACCCATACAAGCTGAAATAGTCAGCAATGTTCGAGTGTGTACCCACTGAAAAGACCGATATCACTCTCTGTCAACATGCTGCAGCAGCTTCAGAACTTCAACAATCACATCCCCCATCCTGCCAGTTCAGATTAGGGTAGGTAAATATTCCCAAACAGCTGCAGCCACATTGTCATGAGTAGCTGTGCTTTGCCCTGGGAATGGTACACTTCATTCTAGCATGTTGTCCTTGCTTGCTCTGGGAGTGCAGAGCCCAGGGAATAACCAGCTCCTAATGAAGTACAGCTTGTTCCCCCAACCCCAAGAAAACATCTTGCATTCAACACAGGGAGACGTGTTCGGTGGGTGTAGGCTAAACATCCACAGTGCTGACGACACATCAGCCACGCAAACACCACGCCAGCAACATGTATATCCCACACCAACGACAGAAGACACAAACAAAGCCCCACACTGTAACACTCTGATATATCTCACAAAGCTGGCAGCCATTCAGCCCCTTAAGCCTGCTCTGCCATTCAATTGGATCAAGGACCTGCCATTTACCCATCTTGATTCCATAACCCGGAGTTTAAAGAAAATCTCAGTTTTGAAATTCAGTTGACTCCCTCCCCCTCACCCAAAAAGCTGGTGAGGCTGGTGTGGAGAGACAGTATGTTCCAGATTTTCCCTCCCCTTGGTGTGAAGAAGTGCTTCCTGACATCCCCCCCTGAATGGCCTGGCTCAAATTAAGGCTCCGCCCCCTTTTTCTGAGCACCTCGCCACCCCACTCCCCCTCACCAGAGGAAATAGTTTCTCTCCATCGACCCTACTGAATCCTTTAATTATCTTAAACATCTTGATTAGATCACCCCTTAATCTTCTAAACATGTGGGAATACAAGCCTAGTCAGTGCAACCTGTCTTTGGAATTTAACCCTTTTGAGCCCATCGTGGGAGATAATTTTGTTTCTTAGTCCACCCAACAAACAGCAACAAGATGGATCATCAGCTCGCTCAGTATGATCTGGTGCTTTGGCTTATGGAGACTGGCCTGGCACACCAGGAGAACCCGACAATGCCATACAATCTGAAACCTGCGCCTGGCAGACAGTATATATCGCTTGAAGGGCACATCTTCCCAGAATGCTGCAGTTACAGAATGACAGAATTGTTACGGTGCAGCAGGCCATTCGGCCCATGCACTGGTGCCTGCACCGACTCTCCAAATGAGCAATTCACTTAGTCATTTGTCCACCTTCTCCCGTGACCCTGCACATTCTTCTTTTTCAGATAACCGTCCAGTTCCTTTTTGAACCTGCCTCCACCACACTCTCGGGCAGTGCATTCCAGACCCCAACCACTCGCTGCGTGAAAAAGTTTTTTCTGTCTCTTTTGCCAATTATTGTCAACCAGAGCCCTCTCATTCTCAATCCTTTCATGAGTAGGAACAGTTTCTCCGTATCTACTCTGTCCAGGCCCCTCATGATTTTGAACAGCCATCAAATCTCAGTCTTCTTTTCTCTAAGGAGAACAGTCCTAACTTCTCCAATCTATCCACATAACTGAAGTTTCTCATCCCTGGAACCATTCTTGTAAATCTTTTCTGCACTCTCTCTAATGCCTTCACATCCTTCCCATAGTGTGGCACCCAGAACTGTACACAATACTCCAGCTGATGCCTAACTAGTGTCTTCTGTAAATTGAACATAACCTCCTTGCTCTTGTACTCTATGTCCCGATTAATAAAGCCCAGGAGATTGATTGCTTTATTAACCGCTCTCTCAACCTGTCCTGCCACCTTCAATGATTTGTGCACATATACTCCCAGGTCCCTCAACTCCTGCACCCCCTTTAGAATTGCACCCTTTGTTTTATATTGGGTCTCCATGTTCTTCCAACAAAATTAATCACTTCATATTTCTCTGCATTGAACTTCATCTGCCACCCATCTGCCCACTCCATCAACTTGTCTATGTCATTTGAAGTTCTACACTGTCCCCCTTCACAGTTTGCAATGCTTCCTAGTTTTGCATCATCCACAAACTTTGAAATTGTGCCCTGTACACCAACGTCTAGGTCATTAATATATAATCATGAAAAGCAAGGGTCCCAACACTGATCCCTGGGGAACTTCACTACAAACCTTCCTCCAGCCTGAAAAATACCCATTAACCACTACTCTATTTCCTGTCACTCAGTCAATTCCATATCCATATTGCTACTGCCTCTTTTATTCCATGAGCAATAACTTTGCTCGGAAGTCTGTTGTGGGGCACTGTATAAAATGCCTTTTGGAAGTCGATGTACACCACATCAACAGCACTGCCCTCAACAACCCTCTGTTACCTCTTCAAAAAAACTCCAGCAAGTTAGTTAAACATGATTCTTTGAGGGATATGGACAGGATAAATGTGATGTGAGGAAACATATTTTCACCCAGAGAGCGGTTGGAGTCTGGAACAAACTACCTGAAAAGGGTGTGGAGGCAGGTTCAATTGAGGTTTTCAAAAAGGAATTGCATTACTATCTGTAAAGAGGGGATGTACAAGGTTACGGGATTAAGGCAGAGAAATGGGACTAGGTGGATGCTCTTTCAGAGAGCCAATGCAGACTCTATACGCCAAATGGTCTCATTCTGCATTGCAAAGATTCTGAGAGATTCTAAGAATCCATACTGGCTTTCCTTAATTCATCCACAGTTACCCATGCAACTATTCATTTTGTCCCAAATTATTGTCTCCAGATACCCGATTCTGGTCCAAGAGGTCGACATTTACCCTCCTGCACATTCCCAGTTTCCATCACTCCCCTACCGGCAGCCATCCCTGTCTAGGCGTCAAACTCTGGAATTCTCTCCCTAAACCTTTCCACCTCCTTCCCCTTGTATAGCAGACCGTTGTAACCATGGGTCAGTGGACTCTTGCTGGTTGTGGGTTCAATCCCACTTCAGAGACTTGGAAGGTAAAAAGACCCAGGCCAATGCTACCAGCGCAGTCCCGATGGAGTGCTGCACTGTCAGAGGTACAGTAAAAACAAGGCCTCACCTTCTCTCTAAAACTGTACATAAAAGATCCCAAAGATTGGAAGAAGAGCAGAGGACATTCTCCCTGGTCTCCTGGGCAATATTTATCCCTCAAAATCACAAACAGATGATGTGGTCATTATCACATGGCTATTTGTGGGACCTTGCTGTGCAAGAATTTGCTGCTGTGTTTCCTACATTACAACAGTGACTGCATTTCCAAAGTACTTCATTGGCTGTAAAGCGCTTTGGGACGTCTGGAGCTGGTGGAAGCCACTCTAGAAATGTGGGTTTTCCTCTCTCTTTTAAAAAAAAACAGGAGTGTTTGGAGTGGTGTCACACTCCAGAATAACTAATTTCTCTTATTGCAATTTACCAGCTTGTAGGAAACCATCGCCCAAGGGGATAACACCCCCACTGAGAGGGGCGCGTGCGTACAAGCATGTGTGCGCATGCGTGTTTAACACAAACCCACGTTTCAGTTGTGAAATCGGAATGAAAAGGAGTGCTGAAACTCAGTTGGCACTGAAGCCTACGGATCAATCTCTAGTGGGCGCCAGATGCCAGAAATGGAAGAACGTTATATTTTGGACGCAAATAAAGTTCAACACTTTAGGAGCACATTAACCACTTGAAATAATGGGACAAGTGGCTGTGAAATCCAGATCATGGATACAAGAAGGAACTTGGTTAAATCTATGAGACTGGGCTACGAGGGAAGTTGAAGGGACAGGAACAGCTGGGTAGACTGTCTATCTGTCCCTTCTGGCGTCTCAACTCCTCAACTTCACAACTCCAAAACATCCGACACCAACCATCAAGTCCCTCCAGGCCTCTGTCATATTCCCCACTCTGCGGCTCACTGGATTTATCCTCTTCACATCTGTTGCCCTCTTCCAAACTTTCCATCACCAAGAGTCCTTACAGCGCAGGAGGTGGCCATTCAGCCCATCAAGCCCATGCTGGTTCTCTGTACACTGATCCAGTCAGTCCTAATACCCCACTCTATCCCCAAAGCCAGGCAAGCTTATTTCCCTCAAGTGCCGTCCAACTTCCTTTTGAAATCATTCATTGTCTCTACTTCCACCAACCTCGTGGGCAGCAAGTTCCAGGTCATCACCACTCACCATGTAAAAAAGTTCTTCCTCACATCCCTCTTATATCTTTTGCACCCCCCCCCCACCAATCCTTCCACCATCAGCCAATGGGAACAGCTTTTCTTTGTCTACCTTATCTAGCCCTGTCATCATCTTGTACGCCTCTTGCTCCAAGGAAAACAACCCCAGCTTCTCCAACCTAACCACGGAGCTAAAATCCATCATCCCTGGAACTATTCACTCCTCGCATAAACTCAATCCTGCCAGATAAGATTTTTCTCAGAAGCACTGTCCTGCTCTACCTCCAGTTACTCCTGTCTGTCTGTCACCTGTCCATCTCAATCACTGTGTATAGGGAGGTGGGTGGGGAGGAATTCTTAAGAGAGTGAGACTGTTGCGGTTCAGTGGGTAGCACTCTCGCCTCCCTGGGGACAGCATTTCCCCTACAATCACCAAATACAGATAATCTGGGCCATTATCACATTACTGTTTCTGGGAGCTTGCTGTGCGCAACCTGGTTGCTGCATTTCCTACATTACAACAGTGACTATGAAACTTTGTGATGTCCTGGGGAGAAAGGTGCTAGAGAAATGCAAATTGTTTATCTCTCTCTCCCCATCTCCCTCCATGTCTGTCCATGGTGGGAATTCTGCCACAAAGACAGATATTAAAATGCCCCCCTCCCCATCTCTGTAACCTCCTTCAGCCCCTACAACTCTCCCTATCTCTGCAACCTCCTTCAGCCCCTACAACCCTCCCTATCTCTACAACCTCCTGCAGCTGCACAACACCCCCCATCTCTGTAACCTCCTTCAGCCCCTACAACTCTATCTCTGCAACCTCCTGAAGCCCCACAACCCTCCCCATTTCTGTAACCTCCTCCAGACCCTACAACCCTCCCTATCTCTACAACCTCCTGCAGCCCCACAACACCCCCCATCTCTGTAACCTCCTTCAGCCCCACAACCCTCTGAGATCTCTGCGTTCCTCCAATTCTGGCCTCTTGAGCATGCCCCGATTTTAATCACTCCACCATTGGCGGCTGTGCCTTCAGCTGCCCGAGGCCCCAAGCTCAGGAACCTCACCGTCTCACTCTCTCTCCTTAAGGCGCTCCCTAAAAGCGACCTTTCTGATCAAGCTTTTGGGTCACCTGTCCCTAATATCTCCTTGTGATTCAGTGTCAAATTTTGTTCTATAACGCTTCTCTGAAGAATCTAGGGATGTTTTACCACGTTAAAAGACGCCATACAAATGCAAGGTGGTCTTGTTTCTCTCACTGCTGGCAGCAGGACACCCGCACACACACTGACACCGTCCCGCCAACAAAGATTCAGAAACTGTACGATTAAAACAGACATTAACATTGCCTGGCAGCTAGTGCCTGCACAGGGACATGACAACAGTCACCATGCAAACTGCCCCCCCGCCCCCCCACCAACGATAACGTCTTGTCCTAACATGGCATGAATCAGGATGAGGCGGATCAGAACACAGGGGCGGGGAAAGTTCCGAACCAGCAACAAACGGAAAGCTGCCAACGTGTTGCCAACACCATGCAGGGGAAGCTGGATGCTGGTGGGGATGGTGGTAGGGTTGGGGGGGGGGGGGAGGAGGAGGAGGAATAGAAAAGGCAGTCAGGTAAAGCCAGCAGGGATAGTGCTGCAGTGTGCACAGAAGCGCTGACACAGATCCACATCCCTCTGTTCACAACCATCCACACTAACAGCTCATCTCGCCATTTCCACCTGCCCCCCCCAGTCCCACAAAATCCACTCACCAGCCTCCACATCGGCATGTCAGACAGCAAATACTAATGCGGGGCAGCAAAGGTCCCATGAGTTCCTGAGTCAACGGCAAAGGAGATGCAGACACGAAGGAAGGAGGGAGAGAGGGAGAGGGAATGGGGGTGGCAGAGGAAAAAGAGTGTGAGTGGAGGCACAAACTGACCAGTGTCTTTCACGCCCAGGCTTCCAAGTTGAGTGAGATGCAGTGCAGGGGGGATTCGAGCGCTCTCGCTCGCACCCTCTCAGCGCGCCTCCTGAGCTGCAGATTATGTCCCTCCCCGCAACAGGGACTGGAATCACTATCCACAAAACAGCGAAGGAGGCAGGGAGAGAGGGAGTGAAGGAAGGAAAGGAAAAAAGAAAAGAGAAAAGAAAAACAATGGTAGCAGGAGCCGAGAGACACCAGGCTGCAGCCAGACACAAGCAGCAGATCACAGACACGCACCATCTCAACCAACATTTCCAATCGACACACAGCAATTCCCAAACACAGTGAGACACAAGCTTGCAGAGAGCGGTATGCCTCCCGGTACAAATTTCAGACAGGAATTTTCCCTTGCCCCTATCGTATTTCTCTACAATCAACCCGATTAATAGATTTACAAAAGGCTCAAAAAAAAATGTTTTACATTTTTAAAAAAAATGAAGCAGGGTTTTTAATGTTTTGGGGAATGTGACAAGCTTTTTTTGGAACAGTAAAAAAAAAGGAGCCAGTCGGTGAATAAATAATTTGTAATCGATGATTCGATGCTCGGCATGTAGAGCCTGGCCTTTAATATCCTTCAACTCCTTTCCGAACGAAAGAATTACAAATCAGACGGAGACACCGAAACAGACACAGAGTGAGGGAGGGGCAGAGAATGAAGGTTGGCCGGGGGGGGGGTGCGAGATGCCGATAGATGGGGAGGCGAGGCATGAGATACCAAGCCAGTGGGATGGGGGGGGAGGGACCGGGAGTTGGGGGGTGGGTGGAGCCAGAGACTGAGGGGGCTGGAGGCAAGAGTGACCGAGAAGGTTGGGGTGGGGGTTGGGGACGAGGCAACATACCAACAGGTGCGGGGGGGGGAGGGTTGTGCGAGAGAACGAGAGGGGGAGGTGAGAGAAGGAAAGGGTGGGGCGAGAGAACGAGAGGGGGGCGAGAGAACGAGAGGGGGGGGCGAGAGAACGGGGGGGGCGAGAGAACGAGGGAGGACAAGAAAATGAGAGGGGGGCGAGAAAACGAGAGGGGGGCGAGAGAACAAGAGGAGGGGGGCGAGAGAACGAGAGGAGGGGGGGCGAGAGAACGAGTGGGGGGGGCGAGAGAACGAGAAAGGGAGCGAGAGAACGAGAAGGGGAGCGAGAGAACGAGAGGGGGGCGAGAGAACGAGAGGGGGGCAAGAACGAGGGGGGGGGCGAGAATGAGGGGGGGGGGCGAGAACGAGGGGGGGCGAGAACGAGAGGGGGGGCGAGAGAACGAGGGGGGGGCGAGAGAATGAGAGGGGGCGAGAGAATGAAGTGGGGGCGAGAGAACGAGAGGGAGGGGCGAGAGAACGAGAGGTGGGGGCGAGAGAACGAGAAGGGGGACGAGAGAGCAAGAAGGGGGACGAGAGAACGAGAAGGAGGACGAGAGAACGAGAAGGGGGACGAGAGAACGAGAGAACGAGAGGGGGGGCGAGAGAACGAGAGGGGGGGCGAGAGAACGAGAGGGGGGGCGAGAGAACGAGAGGGGGGGCGAGAGAACGAGAGGGGGGGCGAGAGAACGAGAGGGGGGGGCGAGAGAACGAGAGGGGGGGCGAGAGAACGAGAGGGGGGGCGAGAGAACGAGAGGGGGGGCGAGAGAACGAGGGGGGGGGGCGAGAGAACGAGAGGGGGGGCGAGAGAACGAGGGGGGGCGAGAGAACGAGAGAGGGTCGAGAACGAGAGGGGGGGCGAGAACGAGAGGGGGGGCGAGAACGAGAGGGGGCGGCGAGACAACGAGAGGGGGCGAGAGAACGAGAGGGGGGCGAGAGAACGGGGGGGGGCGAGAGAACGAGAGGGGGGGGCGAGAGAACGAGAGGGGGGCGAGAGAACGGGGGGGGCGAGAGAATGAGGGGGGGGGGCGAGAGAACGAGAGGGGGGGGCGAGAGAACGAGAGGGGGGGGCGAGAGAACGAGATGGTGGGCGAGGGAACGAGGGGGGGGCGAGGGAACAAGAGGGGGGGCGAGAGAACGAGAGGGGAGGCGAGAGAACGAGGGGGGGTGAGAGAACGAGAGGGGGGCGAGAAAACAAGAGGGGGGTGAGAAAATAAGAGGGGGGCAAGAAAACGAGAGGGGAGAGGGGGAGCGAGAGAATGAGTGGGGGAGGGCGAGTGAACAAGAGGGGAGGGGGAGGTGAGAGAACGAGGGGGGGGGCGAGAGAACGAGGGGGGGGAGAGCACGAGAGGTGGGGGAGAGAACGAGGGGGGGCGAGAGAACGAGGGGGGCGAGAGAACGAGGGGGGGGCGAGAGAACGAGGGGGGCGAGAGAATGAGAGGGGGCGAGAAAACGAGAGGGCGGCGAGAAAACGAGAGGGGGCGAGAAAACGAGAGGAAGGCGAGAAAACGGGGGGGGGGGGGCGAGAAAACGAGAGGGGAGGGGGGGAGGCGAGAGAACGGGGGGGCGAGAGAACGAGGGGGGAGGGCGAGAACGAGAGGGGGGAGAGAGAACGAGAGGGGGGTGTGAGAGAACGGGGGGTCGAGAGAACGGGGGGGCGAGAGAACGGGGGGGCGAGAGAACGGGGGGGCGAGAGAACGGGGGGGCGAGAGAACGGGGGGGCGAGAGAACGAGAGGGGAGAGGGGGAGATAGAGAACAAGTGGGGGGGGCGAGTGAACGAATGGGGGGACGAGAGAACGGGGGGGGTCGAGAGAACAAGAGGGGGCGAAAGAACGAGAGGGGGGAGAGAGAACGAGATGGGTGGGCGAGAGTACAGGGGGGCGAGAGAACGAGGGGGGGGCAAGAGAACGAGAGGGGGGTCGAGAGAACGAGAGGGGGGAGCGAGAGAACGAGAGGGGGGACGAGAGAACAAGAGGGGGGCGAGAGAAAAGGGGCGAGAGAACAAGGGGGGGCGAGAGAACGGGGGGGCGAGAGAACGAGAGGGGGGTGAGAGAACGAGAGGGGGGCGAGAGAACGAGGGGGGGTGAAAGAACGAGGGGGGGGCGAGAGAACGAGGGGGGGGCGAGAGAACGAGGGGGGGGCGAGAGAAGGAGGGGGGGCGAGAGAACGAGAGGGGGGCGAGAGAACGAGAGTGGGGGGGCGAGAGAACGAGAGTGGGGGGGGGCAAGAGAACGAGGGGGGGGGCGAGAGAACGAGAGTGGAAGTCGAGAGAACAAGAGGGGGCGAGAGAACGAGAGGGGGCGAGAAAACGGGAGGGGCGAGAAAATGAGAGGGCGGCGAGAAAACGAGAGGGGGGCGAGAAAACGAGAGGGGGGGCGAGAAAACGAGAGAGGAGAGGGGAGGCGAGAGAACGGGGGGGGGCGAGAGAACGAGGGGGGAGGGCGAGTGAACGAGGGGGGGACAAGAGAAAGGGGGGGGCAAGAGAACGAGAGGGGGGAGAGAGAACGAGAGGGGTGGGCGAGAGAACGAGAGGGGTGGGCGAGAGAACGGGGGCGGGCGAGAGAACGAGAGGTGGGGGGCGAGAGAATGGGGGGGGGCGAGAGAACGAGGGTGGGGCGAGAGAACGAGAGGGGGGGGCGAGAGAACGAGAGGGGGGCGGGAGAACGAGAGGGGGGCGGGAGAACGAGAGGGGGGCGGGAGAACGAGAGGGGGGCGGGAGAACGAGAGGGGCGAGAGATCGGGGGGGGCGAGAGAACGAGGGGGAGGCGAGAGAACGAGAGGGGTGGCGAGAGTACAGGGGGGGCGAGAGAACGAGAGGGGGGCGAGAGAACAAGGGGGGGCGAGAGAACGAGAGGGGGGGCGAGAGAACGAGGGGGGGGGGGCGAGAGAACGAGAGGGGGGAGACGAGAGAACGAGAGTGGGGGACGAGAGAACAAGTGTGGGGGACGAGAGAACGAGAGGGGGACGAGAGAACGAGAGGGGGGCGAGAGAACGAGAGGGGGGCGAGAGAACAAGGGGGGGGGCGAGAGAACGAGGGGGGGGCGAGAGAACGAGGGGGGGCGAGAGAACGAGAGGGGGGTGAGAGAACGAGAGGGGGGCAAGAGAACGAGAGGAGGGCAAGAGAACGAGAGGGGGGCAAGAGAACGAGAGATCGAGTGGGGGGGCGAGAGAACAAGGGGGGGGGCGAGAGAACAAGGGGGGGGGGAGAGAACAAGAGGGGGCGAGAGAACAAGAGAGGGGGCAAGAGAACAAGGGGGGGCAAGAGAACGAGAGGGGGGGCAAGAGAACGAGAGGGGGGGCAAGAGAACGAGAGAATGAGTGGGGGGCGAGAGAACGAGAGGGGAGAGGGGGGCGAGAGAATGAGGGGGGGGAACGAGAGAACAAGGGGGGGCGAGAGAATGAGGGGGGAGAGGGGGAGCAAGAGAACAAGTGGGGGGGGCGAGTGAACGAGAGGGGAGGGGGAGGCGAGAGAACGAGGGGGGGCGAGAGAACGAGGGGGGAGAGAACGAGAGGGGGGAGAGAACGAGAGGGGGGAGAGAGAACTGGGGGGGGCGAGAGAATGAGAGGGGAGAGGGGGAGAGACAGAACGAGTGGGGGGGGGTGAGAGAACGAGATGGGGGCGAGAGAACGAGATGGGGGAGAGAGAACGAGATGGGGAGAGAGAACGAGGGGGGGCGAGAGAACGAGAGGGGGGCGAGAGAACGAGAGAACGGGGGGGCAAAAGAACGAGAGGGCGGGCAAGAGAACGAGAGGGGAGGGGGGGCGAGAGAACGAGAGGGGGATCGAGAGAATGGGGCGGTTGCGAGAGAACAAGAAGAGAGTCAAGAGAAAGCGGGGGCCAAAGTGACCAGGGTGGGGGTGGGGGGGTTGCAGGCAGACGGTGACCAAGTCAGGGGGTTTGGGGATGACGAGAGTGACCGAGAGGGGGTGGGGGAGGGAGCAGGATGAAAGGGGTACATGGGGTACAGGAACATCGGACTTAGGTGCAGGAATCAGCCTTTCAGTCCCTTGATTCTGCTCTACCATTCAATAATTTCATAATTGATCTGTTTGTGGTTTCAGCTTCACCTTCCTGTCTGCTCCCAGAACTCTCGACTCCCTTGTCTATCAAACATCTGTCTAACCCAGCCTGGAATAAATTTAAAGACCCAGCCTCCACTGCTCTATGGGCACAAGAATTCCAAAGACTAATGACCCTCAAGAGAAAAAAATTCTCGTCCTCTCCATGTTAAATGGTAGACTCCTTATTTTTAAACTGTGTCCCCTGGTTCTAGTCTCCCCACAAGTGGAAGCATCGTCCCAGTATAATCCAATCAAATCCCCTCAGGATCTTCTGTGTTTCAACAAGATCACCTCACATTCTTCTGAACCCCAATGGGTATAGGCTCAACCTTTCTTCATAAGATAAGCCCCTCATCCCAGGAATGAGTCCAGTGAACCTTCTCTGAATTGGTTCTAACGCAAATAAAGAGATCAAGACTGTACACAATACTCCAGATGTGGTCTCACTAAGTCCCTGCACAGCTGCAGTAAAACATCCCTACTTTTATATCTCATTCCACTTGCAATAAACACCAATATTCCATTTGCCTTCCTAATCACTAGCTGTACTTCCATACTAACTTTCTGTGATTCATGTACCAGGACACCCAGATCTCTCCATACCACCGAGTTCTGCAATCTCTCTCCATTTAAATAATATACTGCTTTGCTATTCTTCCTAGCAAAGTGGGCAAGTTCACATTTTCCCACATTATATGGTTGGGGGGGGGGGGGGGGGGCGGTGGTGGTGCAGAGGCAGGGCCGAGTCAGAGTAAGTAGAATCAGAGAATGGAGAGGGGGTGGGGAAAGGGGAGAACAGAGAGAGATAGAGAAACAGAGAGCCCGCGTTGGTGTTGGGGGAGTGTTGTTTTATGTTGGCTTGTCTTGCTTTGGAGTGAATACTGAGGCTTTGGTGTGTTCAAACAACAACTAGTTTATTTTATACACTAGACTTTGTACAGATATCCATGACTAGGTGTTACACTGCTGAAACCATGAGCATTCTCCCTCGCCTAGTCATGTGCTCTTACATATGGGAGAAGTAAGCCATTCAGCCCTCGAACCTTTCAAATTCCACATTCCCATCAACCTCCGATAACCTTAGATTCTTGTTCGGCAAGGGAATCTACCTACCTCTGCCTTAAAAATATTCAATGACCCCGTCTCCGGGTGCAGAGAGTTCCAAAGTCGCACAACCCTTAGAAAGAATTTCTCCTCATCTCTGTCCTAAAAGGGCAACCCCTAATTTTAAAACAGTGCCCCCCAAGTTCTGGACTCACGCAGCACAGCAAACATCCTTTCTACATCCTTGTCAATACCATATAGGTTCTTACATACTTCAATCAAGTCACCCCTCACTCTTCTAAGCTCCAGCGGAAACAAGCCCAGTCTGTCTAACCTTTCCTCAAGACAATCCACTCATTCCAGGTACTAATCTAGTAAACCTCCTTTGAACTGCCTCCAATGCATTTCACATCCTTCCTTAAATAAGGAGACCAAAACTGCACACAGTATTCGAGATGTGGTCTCACCAATGCTGTGTATAACTGAAGCATAACATCCTTACTTTTACGTTCAATTCCTCTTGAAATGAAGGATAGCATTCCATCATCCTTCTTAATTACTTGCTGTATCTGCATACTAACTTTTTGTGACTCGTGCACGAGAACACCTAGCTGCCTCTGCACCTTGGAATTCTGCAGCCGTTCTCTGTTTAGGTAATACTCTTTTTTTATTCTTCCTGCCAAAGTGATCAACTTCACATTTTTCCACATTATACTCACATTTTGCCCACTCACTCAACCTATTTATATCAGTTTGCAACCTCATGTCCTCTTTACTTTCTTGACTATCTTTGTGTCATCTGCAAATTTAGCTACTGTGCCTTCACTCCCCTCATCTAAGTCACTGATATAAATTTTAAAAAGTTGAGGCCCCAGTACCTGTGGGACTCCACTCTTCACATCCTGCCAAGCAGAATACTACCCATTTATGCATATCCTGTTTTCTGCCAGCCAGTCTCCTATCTATGCTATGTTTGCCCCTACACCATAAGCTTTTATTTTACGCAATAACCTTTGATTCTAGAAACAATTATTCAGAATAGAATTAGTAGTCACGTGGAAAAATATGGTAAGGAGGAGCCCGCATGGATTTCTAAAGGTGAAATCATGTTTAATTAACTTGGAGTTTTTTGAAGAGGTAACAGGAATGGTCGACGAGGGTAATGCTGTTGATGTGATCTACATAGACTTTCAAAAGGCATTTAATATAGTGCCACACAACAGACTTGAGAAAAGTTTTTGCTCAAGAAACAAAAGAGACAGTAGCAACTTGGGTACAAAATTGGCAGAAAAATAAGCAGGGAGTAATGGTCAATGGATATTTTTCAGGCTGGAGGAAGGTTTGTAGTGCAGTTCCCCAGGGGTCAGTATATGGACCCTTGCTTTTCCTGATATATATATTAATGAACTAGATCTTGGTGTGCAGGGGACAAATTTCAAAGTTTGCGGATAACATAAAGCTTGGGAGTGTTGTGAACTGCGAGGAGGACAGTGTAGAACTTCAAAAAGGACATAGGCAAGTTGGAGGAGTGGGCTGAAGGATGGCAAATGAAGTTCAATGCAGAGAAGTGTGAGGTGATGCATTTTGGTAGGAAGAACGTGGACAGACAATATAAAAATAAGGGGTGAAATTTTGAAGTGGGTGCAGGAGCATAAAGACCTGCGCATCTATGTACATA
Organism: Carcharodon carcharias; assembly: GCF_017639515.1. NCBI lineage: Eukaryota > Metazoa > Chordata > Chondrichthyes > Lamniformes > Lamnidae > Carcharodon > Carcharodon carcharias. Next base: position 1,360,066 of record NW_024470690.1, read on the forward strand.
GATCATTGAAAATAGCAGGACATGTGGAGAGAGCAGTTAATAAAGCATGTAGTATCCTGGGCTTCGTTAATAGGGGCAGAGAGTACAAGAGCGGGGAGGTAATGCTGAATTTGTATAAAGCACTCATTAGACCTCAGCTGCAGTATTGTGTACAGTTCTGGGCACCACACAATATAGGAAGGATGTGAACGCTTTGGAGGGTGCAGAAGAGGTTTACAAGAATGGTTCCAGGGATGAGAAACTTCATTTACGAAGACAGCTTGGAGAGGTTGGGACTGTTCTCCTTGAACAGAAGGCAGCTAAGAGCAGATTTAATGGAGATGTTCAAAATCGTGAGGGGGCTGGACAGAGTAGATAGGGATCTGTTCCCGCTCATAAAAGGATCAAGAACGAGAGGGCGCAGATTTAAAGTAATTTGCAAAAGAAGCAAATGTGATGCAAGAAAAATCTTTTTCACATAACGAGAGGTTCGGGTCTGGAATGCACTGCCTGGAAGTATGGTGGAAGCAGGCTCAATCGAGGCAGTCAAGAGGGCATCAGATGATTATTTGAATGGAAACAATGTGCAGGGGCACGGGGAAAAGGTAGGGCAGTAGCACTAGGTCATAATGTTCATTGCAGAGCTGGTGCAGACACGATGGACTGAATGGCCTCCTTCTGTGCTGTTAAAATTCTGTGATTTTGTGATGTGGCACCTTATCAACTGCCTTCTGGAAATCCAAGTACAGCACATCTACAGGCTCCCCTTTATCCACAGCCCATGTTACTCCTTCAAAGAACTCCAATGAATTGGTTAAACATGATTTTCTTTCCACAAAACCACGTTGACTCTTCCTGATTATTTTGAGTTTTTCTAAGTACCTAGCTATAACCTTCTTAATAATCGATTCTAACACCTTCCCCATGATAGATGTCAGGCTAATTGGCCTATAGTTTCCTATTTTCTGGCTCCCTCCGTTCTTGAATAGAGGGGTTATATTTGCTATTTTCCAGCCTGATAGAACTTTTGCAAACTCTAGGGAACTTTGGAAAATTAACACCAACACATCTACTACCTCATCAGCCACCTCTTTCAAGACCCTAGGGTGAAGTCCATCAGGACCCAGAGACTTGTCAGCCCGCAGCTCCATCAGTTTGCTCAGTACTGATTCCCTAGTGATTGAAATTTCACCAAGTTCCCCTCTCCCTTCCACTTCCTGATTTACAACCATTACTGGAATGTTTTTGCACCTTCTATATTGAAGACAAGCAAAATATTTGATAATTTCATCCACCATTTCCTTATTATTTACTATTGTGAGGTCATGCACTTTGGTAGGAAGAATAGAGGCATAGACTATTTTCTAAATGGGGAGAGAATTCAGAAATCTGGAGTGCAAAGGGACTTGGGAGTCCTAGTCCAGGATTCTCTTAAGGTTAACTTGCAGGTTGAGTCTGTAGTTAGGAAGACAAATGCAATGTTAGCATTTATTTCAAGAGGACTAGAATACAAAAGCAGGGATGTGCTGCTGAGGCTTTATAAGGCTCTGGTCTGACCACATTTAGAATATTGTGAGCAATTTTGGGCCCCGTATCTCAGGAAGGATGTACTGGCCCTGGAGGGGTCCAGAGGAGGTTCACGAGAACGATCCCAGGAATGAAAGGCTTAACATATGAGGAACGTTTGAGGACTCTGGGTCTATACTCGATGGAGGGGGGATCTGACTGAAACTTACAGAATACTGAAAGGCCAGGATAGAGTGGACGTGGGGAACATGTTTCCATTAGTAGGAGAGACTAGGACCCGAGGGCACAGCCTCAGAGTAAAGGGAAGACCTTTTAGAACAGAGATGAGGAGAAACTTCTTTAGCCAGAGAATGGTGAATCTATGGAATTCATTGTCACAGAAGGCTGTGGAGGCCAGGTCATTGAGTGTATTTAAGACCGAGATAGATAGGTTCTTGATTGGTAAGGGAATCAAAGGTTACGGGGAGAAGGCGGGAGAATGGGTTGAGAAACTTATCAGCCATGATTGAAGGGTGGAGCAGACTCAGTGGGCTGAATGGCCTAATTTCTGCTCCTTTGTCTTATGGTCTTATTAACTCCCCACTGTCACTCTCTAGATGACCAACACTCACTTTACTTACTCTTTTCCTTTTTAAATGCTTCAAGAAACTCTTGCTATCCACCATGGAAATAGTGAATGTGTTGGTTGTTGTCTTCCAAAATTCTGTAGATTCTGGAACAGTCCCAGCGGATTGGGGAGTGACAAATGTAACCCCTTAAATTTGAAAAAGGAGGGAATGAGAAAACAGGGAATTACAGGCCGGTTAGCCTATCAGTATTAGGGAAAATGCTAAAGTCTATTATAAAGAATGTGATAACAGGACACTTAGAAAACATTAACAGGATTAAACAGTCAACATGGCTTTATGAAAGGGAAATCATGTTTGACAAACCTACTGGAGGTTTTTGAGGGCGTAACTAGCAGAATAGGTAAGGGAGAACCAATCGATGTGGTTGGTGTATGTGGATTTTCAGAAAGCTTTTGATAAAGTCCCACATAAGCGGTTAGTGTGTCAAATTAAAGCACATGGGATTGGGGTAATATATTGGCATGGATTGAGAACTGGTTAGCAGACAGGAAACAGAGCGTAGAAATAAATGGGTCTTTTTCAGAGAGAGAGGCAGTGATTGGTGGAGCACCACAAGGAACAGTGCTTGAGCCCCAGCTATTCACAACATTTATTAATGATTTGGATGAGGGAACCAAATGTAATATTTCCAAATTTGCTGACAACACAAAACTTGGTGGGAACGTGAGTGGTGAGGAGAATGTTGAAAGGCTTCAAGGGGATTTAGACAAGTTGAGTGAGTGGGCAAATACATGGCAGATGCAGTATAAAGTGGATAAGTATGAAGTTATCCACTTTGGTAAGAAAAACAGAATGGCAGAGTATTATTTAAATAGTGATAGATTGGGAGATGCTGATATTCAAAGGGGCCTGGGTGTCCTTGTACACCAATCACTGAAAGCAAGCATGCAGGTGCAGCAAGGTAAATGGTATGTTGGCCTTCATTGCAAGAGGACTTGAGTACAGGAGCAAGGATGTCTTACTGCATTTTTACAGAGCCTTGGTGAGACTACACCTGGAGTATTGTGTACAGTTTGGTCTCCTTATTTGACTGGCACAGACTCGATGGGCCGAAGGGCCTTTTTCTATGCTGTAGACCTCTATGGCTCTATGACTTGCCATAAAGAGATGCAGCGAAGGTTCACCAGACTAATTCCTGGGATGACAGGATTGTCGAGGGAGGAGAGATTGGGTTGACCAAGTCTGTATTCATTGGAGTTTAGAAGAATGAGAGGGGATCTCATTGAAACATATAAAATTCTAACAGGGATGACAGACTGGACGCATGAATGATATTTCCTCTGGCTGGGGGGTCTAAAACAAGAGGTTCACAGTCTCAGGATATAGGGTAGACTATTTAGGACTGAGAGGAGGAGAAACTTCTTCATTTAGAGGGTGATGAACCTGTGGAATTCTCTACCACAGAGGGCTTTGGAGGCCAAGTCGCTGAATATATGTAAGAAGGAAATAGATAAATTTCTAGACTCTAAAGGTGTCAAGGGGTACGGGGAGAGCGCGGGAGTATGTTGTTGAGATAGAGGATCAGCCACGATCACATTGAATGGTGGAGCAGGCTCGAAAGGCTGACTGACCAACTCCCGCTCCTATTTTTTCTAGCTGGCTTCCTCTCTGATTTCTTCCTCCTGGTTAACCTTTTAGTCATTCTCTGCCGTTCTTTATATTCTGAGATATCATCTGTCCTGCCACTCATCTTTGCACAGTTATATGCTTTCCCCTTAAGTTTGATGCTTTCCCCAACTTCTTTAGTTAACCACGGATGGTAGGTCTTCCCTTTAGAATTTTCCTTTATAGTAGGAACATACTTATTGAGTATTCGGAAATATCCCTTTAAATATCTGCCACTGCTTCTCCATTGATCTATCCCCTAGCCTAGTTTCCCAGTTCACTTCAACTAGCTCAGCTTTCATGCCTGCATAATTGTCCTTATTTAAATTTAAAATACTAGTCTTAGACCCACTCTTCTCCCTTTTGAAATGGATGTAAAATTCAATCATATTGCGATCTCTGCTATCTAGGGGTGCCTTCACTCTGAGGTAATTAATTAATCCTGTCTTGTTACACAATACCAAGTTCTAATATAACCAGCTCTCTGGTTGGTTCCAGATCTTGCTGCTATAAGAAACTATCTCGAAAGCATTCTATGAACTCATCCAGGCTACTACAGCCAATCTGATTTTTCCTGTTTATAACTAAAATCACCCATGTTTATTGCTATCCCTTTATCACAATCATCCAATATTTCTTCTTGTATACTTTGTCTTACATTGTGGTTACTGTTAGGAGACCTGTAGACCACTCCCACTAGTGACTTCTTTCCCCCACTATTCCTTATCTCCAACCAAACTGATTCTACATCTAAATCTCCTGAACCAAGGTCATCTCTAACTATTGCATCAATGCCATCCTTAATTAACAATGCTACCCCTCCACCTTTACCTAGCTTCCTATTCTTCTTGAAAGTCATATACCCCTGAATATTCAGGACCCAATCTTTGTCATCCTGCAGCCACATCTCTGGAATGGCTATCAGATCACACTTATTTATTTCAATGTGCGCTATTAATTCAATTACTTTGTTATGAATGGTACACACAGCTACAAAGCCTTTAGTTTTGTCTTTTTATCTTTGTGACATCTAGTCTTAACAATTGGTGTATTCTTAGATTTTATCTCTCTGCCCCTTTCTGCTATTCTATGACCCTCATTTCCCATATGACTATTATGGTCTCCTACCCTGAATCTACCCCTTGATTGGCCACATCTACCCAAGCTTGATCCTTCACCCGGCTTTGTTTAGTTTAAAGCCCTCTCTACTTCCCTAATTATGCGATTCGCAAGAACACACATCCAGCACGGTTTAGGTATAGACTGTCCCAATGATATAGCCCCCACTTTCCCCAGTACTGGTGCCAGTGCCCCATGAACCAGAACACACTTGTCCCACACCGGTCTTTGAGCCATGCATTTGTCTCTTTAATCTTATTTATCCTATGCCAATTTGCACATGGCTCAGGTAATAATCCAGAGATTATTACCTTTGAGGTTCTGCTTCACAATTTGGTGCTTAGCTTCTCATACTGACAACGATGGCTACATCATCATTAGGGGAGGTGTTATTTACATAGTCCTAGAATGAACCCTTATGAGTATTCAATCACACTCTTGACTTGTGTCTTGTAGATGGTAGACAGGCTTTGGGTGTCAGGAGGTGGGTTACTTGCAGCAGGATTCCTAGCCTCTGACCTGCCCTTGTAGCCACAGTATTTATATGGCTAGTCCAGTTCAGTTTCTGGTCAATGGTAACCCCCAGGATGTTGATAATGGGGGATCAGCAATGGTAATGCCATTGAATGTCAAGGGGAGACAGTTATATTCTCTCTTGTTGGAGATGGTAATTGTTTGGCACTTGAAGGACGCGAATGTTACTTGCCACTTGCCAGCCCAAGCCTGGATATTATCCAGGTCTTGCTGCATTTGGACATGGACTGCTTTAGTGTTGGAGGAGTCATGAATGGTGCTGAACATTGTGCAATCATCAGTGAACATCCCCACTTCTGAACTTGTGATGGAAGGAAGATCATTGATGAAGCAGCTGAAGATGGTTGGGCTGAGGTCACTACCCTGAGGAATTCCTGCAGTGATGTCCTGGAGCTGAGATGACTGACCTCCAACAACCACAACTATCTTCCTTTGTGCTCGGTATGACTCTAACCAGTGGAGAGCTTCCCCCTGATTCCCATTGACTCCAGTTTTGCAAGGGCTCCTTGATGCGGCCTTGATGTCAAGGGCAGTCACTCTCCCCTCACCTCTGGAGTTCAAGCTCTTTTGTCCATGTTTGAACCAAGACTGGAATGAGGTGATTCTGACATCACAGATTCAATCTGTCAGGAAGTTTCACAACAGTCCCTGATCATGTTCCTGTCAGACTTGAAAGATCAGTCATCTCTCTGAACTCCTTTTACTTGACTTGGATGTGTCTTCACTGAGAGTTTCCCAGTCATGGGAAAGAATTTAAAAACAAAAAAACTGCGGATGCTGGAAATCCAGAACAAAAACAAAAACAGAATTACCTGGAAAAACTCAGCAGGTCTGGCAGCATCGGCGGAGTAGAAAAGAGTTGACGTTTCGAGTCCTCATGACCCTTCGACAGAACTGAAAGAATTTGTTCGGTAGACTGACCACCCTTGCTTTATTATGGTTCTTTATTAATTTCTGACCTAACATCAGGTTCTTCCAAATGTATGACTTATCATCTTCTTTGATGAACAGAAATGTGATTCCTCCAGTTTTTACATACGGTACATTCTGAAGTATGTACTAATTTCTGATTGTCATCTCGCTGGACTATTACTCCTCCTTTCCCCAGTCCAATTTCTGGATTTGAACTTGATCCATTTCTTCCCTGTTACACTTTTTTCAATCACATCTCTCTATTTGATTTTACAGGTTTATCCCTATCTTTGTATTTCGCATGCTCCATATCCTTGCTTCAAGTTTTCCCTCTTTTCATGCTTCGTATCTTTGTCTTTCCTTTCTTCTGGAGCTTTTGCTCCTTCTTGGACTCTCAGATAGTCCTGACTTCTAGCCCTCAGATAGTCCTGACTTCTAGTCCTGAAAGTAATTCTTTGGGGAGGATAGAAACTGCAAGGAACCCACCTGATCAATGTCTTGGTTTCCCTCAGAATTCAGCAGGCCTTTAACAATGAGGTCACTTTCTTCCCAGGTAGAAAAGTCAGACAATGTGGGGCTTGGCTCCATGTCTAGTTTTTGACTACTTTGATTGCTAGCATCCTCGATGATCGCTTTTGATGGCTGGATGGGTGTAGGTGTACTTTCTAGAAGGTCACCACTGTTGCATGAATGTGGTAATTGAACAGAGTATTCCTGGCATCTGATTTTCATCTTCCATTTTTGAAGCAATACTGCAGAATGATGTGTGATCACTCACATTTTCCTGCTTCTTCTAGTCTATTTTTTTCATTGCGCATTTGTTCCGAGCGAGTAGACTTTCCCCCTCCTGGAACATCCTCCTGCAAAACAGCTGGGCCATCAAGCTCTGTGAAGAGTGTCAAAAAGTCAGCACTGAAGTCACAATCAAAATCTTCATTTCAGTTGGATAATTTCAAGGATTCATTTCTGAAGTCACCCTTGGATCCTTGTTGCCTGACTTCAACTTTTTTTGATACAATTGATGCCTATACAATCTCTTCTACTTAAAGGAGAGAATTCCTGATTCTGTGGAACTTCCTGTCATAAAATCCATTGATCCCGGTGTCCCTGGGTGTCCAATTTGCAGTCCGTGGAGATTGTAACATTTAAAAAGGTACAGGATGTTCCTGCCTAGTACCAATGGTGAGACCCTCTGGAAGTGTGAACAACTCTTCTCGAGGCAGTTTTGGGAAGTCAGCCTGCAAGTGTCACAGAGACAGGGTAAGGTCCCAGTTAAGTTAAAAAGTTAGAGAAAGGGCTTGCAGGGAGCAGATTTTAAGTAAAGAGGGCTGCTGGGGCAAAAGTACCCCTTTGGAGCAATAGTGTTCTGTTTGGCATGGCCATAGATTTGAAAGTGTGCTTGCAAACTAGTGTTTGAGAGTACTCGGGAATCCAGGAAGAAGGAATCTCAGAAGGTGAGACTGAAGCCCTGTGAAGTGGGCCATCCAAGTGGGAGTGACTTTTGGAGAAAATTCGAAAGAGAAATCTTCGAAGGTGAAGCTTGGAATCCCGGGGTGAGAGAGTTTGAATGAGATTGTTTGATTTGGTGTTTACTGACATCTGGGTGGGTTCCTGAGAAATCCATGGACACTATCTTGGATGCATCTGTCATTTACTCTAGTGTCGTGTGTTCGACCACAGTTTGCCTGTTGAATCACATGTACCTCATCCTTACCCTGACTGTTGGTGTATAAAATAGATATTGTAAATTGTTTTATCTTTCTGAGCTAGTAAAGTTTATTTTTGTTTGTTCAAAACCTGTGGAATCGGGTGACTTTTTTTTCCCCAAACGCAGGTGTCTTGAATCTCAACCTTTACCTAATTTAAACAAAACATACTGGTCCCTAACTGGATCTCCCCCCACATCCAGGGGTCTGGCCAAGGATCATAATGTAAACATGTTTCCTTTATCTTTTTAAAATATTTTTTTACCTTGTACTAGAGCATTGTCTGTAACTTTCATGTGACTTTTGGTTCAATCCCTCCTGGGCTGTACAGCTGGGTTTCCATTGGCTGCAGGCAATGCATTGGTAACCATGGTTCACTGAATGACAAAACCATCACACACACTCCAGGATCGAATGTAAAGTTGGCAATATCTGTAGACATATATATCTGCATTCCAGAATGCATGATTGAGGTCACTGATCTCACCCAGGAAATATTTTTATTCCTCTACTGGGGAAAATTCAACTTTATTAATAATCTTATGCATGAGGACTTTTTCTTTGAAACCTGTGAAGTTAGAGGTGTTGACTTTGGCACATTTTCCTGAAATGTCCAATTCTTCTGCAGAACTGTCCATGCCTGTGGGTCTATTTGGAGCAACAGAGCTAGCCGGGTTTTATGGAGTCTTGGAGTTTCTCTCCAAATTTGTACCTTCTTTCCGGATGCTTGTTTTATACTCCTGGGCTTAAGGAATTGTATGGTCACTGGAGGTTTCCTGAGACAAGGTTTTTCTACGCCTCTCCGTATTGCGCTGTTCTGTTTACGGACCAATGTTTGTCTCACCATCTGTATTCCTTGTTCTAAGGTGAGGTCTTCCTTAGATTGCAATAAGACTGATAGGAATCCATCAGTAACACCGACTAGACTGTGGACTCGTATTAATTCTGTTTTTGGATCTCCATACTCACATCCTTAAACTAGCCTGTAAATAAAAGCATCTACTGGTTCACCTGGTTTCTGGAGCCTTTTCTTGAATTTGGCCCTTTGCAGAATTTTTTTGCTGCTCTTGTTAAAATGTAGTTATTGATGGCTTTCAATACTTCTTCAAATTTATCTGAGGTCTCATTGGTGCCCTGTCTTGCAATATCATCTGTTGTTCCTTTGAAGTAATGCAATGTATTGACTTGTTCAGCTTCAGATTTACTGTCCAATCCTGAAACAATTCGGAACCTCAAGAATCATCTTCTCCAAAGTGTCCAGCTTTGAGTTTGTTTTCATTTCCATGTGTCTAAACCTCTCAGATAGCATCAAATTAGGAACCACCCAAGCTTTTAGGTGGTTTAGCCAAAGTTTTAAATTTCCCTTCCAGTATTTGAAGCTTTCCAGCACTGTTCATCCCCTCACCGAGAGCCACTGTGGTCACCATCTCTCCCCGGAGGATTTCTGTTAGTCTTGGTATTTATTTCTCGAACACTAAAAGGCTGTTTAAAAACTGCTTTGCTTTAAGCTATTTCGATAATCTCGTCACTCCTTCCCCTGAAGCATCGGGTACTTGCAGCCGCTTTTTTTCCTCTTTTGTGCTGACTCGCGGTCGCCATGTATAATAGTGTCGAGCTCAGACCCGGACCTCAGGGTTTACCATAACCCACCCTTATCAAGGATCTGGTTTTCCCAGAGCTGCCTGCACAGTGCGCTGTTAAAATCAATTTTTGCCCTTTTTAACGGTTGCTCACCAGTTCCACAATCTTTGCTTGGTTCTCCAACTCAAAGCCTACAATTGCTGGATCGGGGTTTTCTTCATAGCCCACCGTGTGCTGTGGTGCCACCCTGAACAACCTTGAAAGTTGTTGTTCTAACTCTTCCTGCCTCCCCCTTGTCTATGGAGCAGATTTGGTGTTCTTCATCTGTGCCTCAGAGTTCTGCAGTTTTGGCACCACTTTTATAAGTCAGACTTTAAATTTTCAGCCTTTCGGGGTCCATCACCACTGCCACCATGTTGTATGCGAGTTAAGTCTAGCTTCAGAATAATTACTGGGACGTTGGTATGTTCAAACACCAGCTGTTTTTTTAAAATACAACTGAGCTATGTACAACTACTTAAGACTAGGTGTTACACTGCTGAAGCCATGAACCCTCTTCTCTCCTAGTCATGTGTTCTCTGACATCACCATTATGGGAGATGCAATTTACACAGCCCCACACATTAACCCTTACAAACGTTAACACTATGGGGAAAGAGCGTTCGTCTCCAGCTTCGAGTCATTGTCACTGCAATTCATGTAACAAACCTGATTTTGAAACAGTCCTCTCAATTACAACAGAAACTCCGCCCCACTGACCTTCAATATAGCGCAAGTCTCTCACTGACCTGGCCTGCCCAGTATTCAATCTCAGAATTGTTACAATACAGAAGGGGGCCAAATCTGCCCATCGTGTCAGCACTGGCTCTCCAAATGAGCAATTCACCTAGTGCCATTCCCACCTTCACCCCATAACCCTGCACATTCTTCCTTTTCAGAAAAGAGTCCATTTACCTTTTGAATGTTTCAGTTGACCCTGCCTCCACCATGCACTCAGGCAGTGCATTCCAGACCCTAACCACTCGCTATGTAAAAAGCCTTTTCCTCATTGCCTCTTTTATTGATCACCTTAAATCTGTGCCCTCTCGTTCTCGATCTTTCTACCAATGGGAACAGTTTCTTCCTATCTACTCTGTCCAGACCCCTCATGACTTTGATCTATCAAATCTCCTCTCAGCCTTCTCTTCTCCAAGGAAAACAGTCCGAGCTTCTCCAATCTATCCACGGAGCTGAAGGTCTTCATCCCTGGAACCAATCTCATGGATCTTTTCTGCACTCTCTCCAACGCTTTCACATCCTTCCTAAAGCATGGCACCCAGAACTGGATGCAATACTCCAGCTGAGGCCAAATTAGTATCATTTACAAGTTCAACATAACCTCCTTGCTCTTGTACTCTATGCCCATATAAAAGCCCAGGATACTGTATGCTTTATTAACTGCTCTCTCCACCTGTCCTGCCACCTTCAATTATCTATGCACATCCAGGTCCCTCTGCTCCTGCACTCCATTTAGAATTGTACCCTTTATTTTATATAGTCTCTCATGTTCTTCCTACCAAAATGAATCACTTCACATTTCTCTTCGTCTGCCACCTACCCACCCATTCCACCAACTTGCCCATGTCCTTCTGAAGTTCTCCACTATCCTCCTCACAGTTCACAATACTTCGGAGTTTTGTACCATCCACAAACTTTGAAATTGTGCCCTGTACACCAAGGTCGAGGTCAGAAAGAGTAAGGGTCCCAACACTGACCCCTGGGGAACTCCACTACAAACCTTCCTCCAGTCTGAAAAGCAACTATTAACCACTACTCTCCACTTTCTGTCACTTAGCCAATTCTGTATCCATGTTGCTACTGCCCCTTTTATTCCATGAACTATAACATTTCTCACAAGTCTGTTGTGTGGCACTGTATCAAACGTCTTTTGGAAGTCCATATCAATAGCACTGCCCTCATCAACCCTCTGTTACCTTTTCAAAATACTCCAGAAAGTTAGTTAAACACGATAGATAAAAGCAAAATATTGCAGATGCTGGACATCTGGAATAAACCAGAAAATGCTGGAAAAGCTCAGGAGGTCTGGCATCTGTGGAGAGAGAAACAGAGTTAACGTTCAAGTCTGTAGGACTCTTCCTCAGAGCTCTGATACATCCTTCAGTATCCTTGGATGCATCTGATCCGGTCCCAGTGCCTTATCAACTTTAAGTATAGACAGTCTATCCAATAGTACATCCTTATCAATTTTAAATCCTTCTAGTGTTTGAATTACCTCCCTCTTTTACCATGGCTTGGGTAGCATCTTCTTCCTCAGTAAAGACAGATGCAAAGTATTGTTTTAATGCCTCAGCTGTGCCCCCTGTCTCCATGTGTAAATTCCCTTTTTAGTCCCTAATCAGCCCTATTCACCTTTTTACTATTTATATGCCTATAGAATACTTTGTGATTCCCTTTTCTGTTAGCTGCCAGTCTCTTTTCATATTCCCTCTTTGCTTCTCTTATTTGCTTTTTCACCTCCCCTCTGAACCTTCTATATTCAGCCTGGTCTCAATTGTATTTTCTACCTGACACCTGTCATAAGCACACTTTTTCTTCTTTATCTTAACTTCTATCTCCTTTGTCATCCAGGGAGCTCTGGATTTGTTTGTCCTATCTTTCCCTTTCAAGGAAATTTACCTTGACTGTGCCTGAATTATCTATTCTTTGAAGGTAGCCCATTGCTCAGTTACCGTTTTACCTGCCAATCTTTGGTTCCTGTCTATCCAGCCCAGCTCCGTTCTTGCCCAATTACAGTTGGCTTTGCCCCAGTTAAATTATCCTTACTCTGGATTGTGCTTTGTCCTTTTCCATTGTCAGCCTAAAATGCACAATACAATGATCGCTGCCCTCTAAATGTTCGCCCACTGACACTTGGCCCACCTCATTCCCAAGGACCAGATCTAGCAGTTGGACTGTACACATACTGCTGTAGAAAATTCTTCTGAACACGCTCTAGGAACTGTTGCCCATCTCTGTCCTTTATACTACTAATATAGACTGGGATAGTAAAGTCCCCCTTTCTCCAGCACTGCAGTGCTCTCCTTAACAAATGCTACCACCCCTCCCCTGTTTTTTCTTTCCTAACTTTCCTGAACACCTTGTATCGTTAAATATTTAACACCCAGCCCTGCCTTTCCTTGAGCCAGGTCTCTGTTATCGCCACAACATCATATTTGCACAAGGCAATCAACGCCCAATCTTATTTACCACACTTCCTGCATTCACAAACATGATTTAGACTCAATTACTTTCTCCTTTACTCTGAACCCACTTACATTTCCTACCCTAGTGCTATCTGTCTCTCCCAGTATCCCGTACACCTTGGTATCCCTCTCGAATATTATCTCCTGGTTACCACACCCCTGCCAAGTTAGCTTAAACCCTCCCCAGTAGCAATAGCAAGGGACTCCGTCCCACTCTGTTCAGGTGCAATCTGTCCAGCTTGTACAGGTGCCGCCTCGCCCACAGCTGGCCCCAATGTCCCAAGAATCCAAAGCTCTCCCTCCTGCACCATCTTTCCAGCCAAGCATTCATCTACTTTACCAGCCTATACTCCCTTGCATGTGGCACTGAGAGTAATCGGAGATTAAATTATCTGGAATTTACATTCCCCGACTGCCATGGTGTGATTGGTACTCACTTGTCCAGACCATTAACCCAAGCCTCAGCATTACTAATCCAACAATAACTGCTATGCCACCAGAGCTTTAACAGTGCTGTCCTGATCTCTGTGCTAGGTAATCCATGGTACCCAGCACTCAGTATAATGCCCAACACTCAGTATAATACCCTGCTCACACTCACTGCGTAGACAGGCAATATGAGAGGCCACTCTGGTCAACAGCCCCTCCCCACTCTGCCAAACTATACCCCAGCCTGGGACCCTACTGACCCAATAGAAAGATACTGGCTCAGTTAACAAAGCTGCGGGAATGATTAATTAATTTCATCAAAGGTGATATATAAAGAGACCACAAACATCTTGTAAAATGAGTGTTGAAACAGGTACAACAGCACACAGATCTGGAGTTCCAGATACAGCAGAAGGAAAAAGCAAGGAATCCCTTGAGGGAATACATGTAAAAAACAGAAAATAGTCACTTGGTAATATGGACCTTACTGAGAAGAGAGATATGCTGGCAAAAAGCAAAATGAAAAGAGTGGACAGAATGTCTCTTATTAGAAGCAGAGATCTATTGAGCTTGTAACGGCCTCTGGTTAGACTACACTTGGAGTGACTGTGAATAGTTCCAGTCTCCATATTGTAAGGAGAATATAGTGGCACTGGAGAAGGTGCAACATTTCACATGGTTGACATCAGAACTGTGAATTTAAAACTAATCCAGGCTGAATAGGCTGGGGGGGAGCTCTTTTCTCTAGATGTGAGAAGGCTGAGGGGTGACCTGATAGAAGTCTTTAAATTTCTGAAGGGGATTCAACAGAGTAGACTTTGGGAAGATATTTCCACTTGTGGTGGAGACCAGAACTCGGGATGATCAATATAAGGCATTCACTGATAAATCCAATCGGAAATTGAGGAGAAACTTCCTTGGGGAACTTGCGGAAGAACGTGGAACTCGCTCCCACAGGGCACTGCACTGTGGGTGGGGAGGGGGTGGGCGGGAGTGGAGGGGGCGCCGCACTGTCGGAGGGTCAGTACTGAGGGGGGCCGCATTGTGGGAGGTACCTGCCCTGTCAAGCCCTAAGAATTTTATGTTTCAGTAAGATCACTCCTCGTCTTTAACTCTAAACACTGCAACAAACACATAGAAACTAAGAGCAGGAGTAGGCCATTCAGCCCTTCAAGCCTGCTCCGCCATTCATTATGATCATGGTTGATCATCCAACTCAATAGCCTGCTCCCACTTTCTCCCCATACTCTTTGATCCCTTTCGCTCCAAGAGCTATATCTAACTCCTTCTTGAAAGCATACAATGTTTTGGTCTCAGCTACTTTCTGTGGTAACAAATTCCACAGGCTCACCACTCTCTGGGTGAAGAAATTTCTCCTCATCTCAGTCCTAAATGGTCTACCCCATACCCTCAGACCATGACCCCTGGTTCTGGACTCACCCACCATCCTTCCTGCATCTATCCTATCTAGTCCTGTTAGAATTTTATAGGTTTCTATGAGATCACCCCTCATTCTTCTGAACTCCAGCGAATATAATCTCAATCTCTCCTCATACATCAGTCCCACCATCCCAGGAATCAGTCGGGTAAACCTTCACTGCACTCCCTCTATAGCAAGCACATCCTTCCTCAGATAAGGAGACCAAAACTGAACACAATATTCCAGGTGTGGTCTCACCAAGGCCCTGTACAATTGAAGCAAGACATCCCTGTTCCTGTACTTGAATCCTCTGGCTATGAAGGCCAACATACCATTTGCCTTCTTTACGGCCTGCTCCACCTGCATCCTTACCTTCAGCGACTAGTGTACAAGGACACCCAGGTCTCATTGCACATTGCCCTCTCAATTTACAGCCATTCAGATAATAATCTGCCTTCCTGTTTTTGCTACCAAAATGGATAACCTCACATTTGTCCACATTATACTGCATCTGCCATGCATTTGCCCACTTACTCAGCTTACTACAAATCACACTGAAGCATCTCTGCATCCTCCTCCCAGCTCACCCTCCCACCCAAGCTTTGTGTCATCTGCAAATTTGGAGATATTACGTTTAATTCCCTCATCTAAATCATTAATATATATTGTGAATAACTGGGGTCCCAGCACCGATTCCGGTCCCGGGGATTTATTGGCCTTCAATCCCATCAATTTCTCCAACACCATTTCCCTACTAATACTGATTTCTTTCAGTTCCTCCCTCTCTCTAAATTCTGTGTTCCCCAACATTTCTGGTATGTTATTAGTGTCCTCCTTTGTGAAGACAGAACCAAAGTATGTATTTAGTTGAAAGATAAAAGCAAAAAACTGCAGATGCTGGAAATCCAAAACAAAAACACCTGGAAAAACTCAGCAGGTCTGGCAGCATCTGCGCAGAGGGACACAGTTAACGTTTTGAGTCCGTTGAAGGGTCATTCGAACTCGAAGCATTAACTGTGTCCCTCTCCGCAGATGCTGCCAGACCTGCTGAGTTTTTCCAGGTATTTTTGTTTTTGTTATGTATTTAGTTGGACAGCCATTTCTTTGTTCCCCGTTATAAATTACCCTGTTTCTGACTGTAAGGGATCTACATTTGTCTTCACCAATCTTTTTCTCTTCACATACCTATAGAAACTTTTACATAGTTTTTATGTTCCATGCAAGCTTACTCTCGTACTCTATTTTCCCCTTCTTAATCAATCCCTTACCTCCTTTGCTGAATTCTGAATTGCTCCCAGTCCTCAGGTCTGTTGTTATTTCTGGCCAATTTGTATGCCTCTTCCTCGCATCTAATACTATCTCTAATTTCCCTTGTAAGCCATGGTTTAGCCACCTTTCCTGTTTTACTTTTGCGTCAGACAGGAATATACAATTGTTGCAGTTCACCCATGCGCTCTTTGAATGTTTACCATTGCCCATCCACCATCATCCCTTTAAGTAATGTTTCCTAATCCATCATAACCAACTCACGCCTCATGCCATCGTAGTTTCCTTTATTAAGATTCAGGACCCAAGTCTCAGAATCAACTACGTCACTCTCCATCTTGATGAAGAATTCTATCATATTATGGTCGCTCATCCCCAAGGGGCCTTGCACAACTAGATTGCCAATTATTCCTTTGTAATTACACAATACCCAGTCGAGGATGGCCTGTTCTCTCGTTGGTTCCTCAATGTGTTGGTCCAGAAAAACATCCCGTATACACTCCAGGAATTCCTCCTCTATGGTATTGTTACTAATTTGATTTGCCCAATCTATATGCATATTAAAGTCACCCAGAATTACAGATGTTTCTTTATTACATGCATCTCTAATTTCCTGTTTAATGCCATTCCCAACATCACCACTACTGTTTGGGGGTCTATATACAACACCCACTAACGCTTTTGTCCCTTAGTGTTTCTCAGCTCTACCCATACAGATTCCACATCATCGGAGCTAATATCTTTCCTCACTATTGCGTTAATTTCCTCTTTAACCAGTAATGCAACTCCACCGCCTTTTCCTTTTTGTCTGTCCTTCCAAAATACTGAATACCCCTGGATGTTCAGTTCCCATCCCTGGTCACCCTGCAGCCATGTCTCCGTAATCCTGACTATATCATACCTGTTTACATCTTTTGCATGGTTAATTCATCCACTTTATTGCAAATGCTCCTCGCGTTAAGGCACAAAGCCTTAAGGTTTGTCTTTTTAAACTTACTTATCCCTTTCCCACTATTTTTCACAGAGGCCCTGTTTGATTCTTGCCCTTGATTTCTCTATCACTTTTCTTATTCCGCTTTCTGTCTTTTGTTCTTGTCTTTGATTCCCCTTCCTCTGACTCCTTGCATAGGTTCCCATCCCCCTGCCATTTTCGTTTAAACCCTCTCCAACCACTCTAGCAAATGTTCCCCCTAGGACATCAGTCCCAGTCCTGCCTAGGCATAACCTGTCCAGTTGGTACTCGTCCCACCTCCCCCAGAACTGGTCCCAATGTCCCAGGAATCTGAAACCCTCCCCTTCACACCATCTCTTCAGCCAAATGTTCATCTGATATATCCTGCTATTTCTACTCTGACTGGCATGTGGCACTGGTAGTAACCCTGAGATCACTACCTTTGAGGTCCTACTTTTCAACTTATTTCCTAACTCCATATATTCTGCTTTGAGGACCTCATCCCTTTTTTTTAATCTATGTCGTTTGTACCAATGTGTACCATGACCACTGGCTGTTCACCCTCCCCCTTCAGAATGTCCTTTAGCCGCTCTGAGACATCCTTGACCCGAGCACCAAGTAAGCAACATACCATCCTGGAGTCTCGATTACAGCCACAGAAATGCCTATCTCTTCCCCTTACAACTGAATCCCTTATAACTCTTGCATTCCTACACTTTTTACTCCTCCCCTGTGCAGCAGAGCCAACCGCGGTGCAACGAATTTGGCTGTTACTGCTTTCTCCTGAGAGGCCATTCCCCCCAACAGTATCCAAAGTGGTATATCTGTTTTGCAGGGGAATAGCCACAGGAGATTCCTGCACTGTTTGCCTAGTCCTCTTGCTTTGCCTGGTGGTCACCCATTCACTTCCTCAAATAATAGGAACTTGCATTTCTGTAGCACCTGTCACCACCTCAGGATGTCCCAAAAGTCCTTTCTGGCAAGGCAAGTGTAGTCACTGCTGTTGTGGGATTTTGCTGTGCATCATTTGGCTGCTGTTTCCTACAGCAGTGACTACACTTCACAAGTATTACATTGGCTGTAGAATGCTTTAGAAAGTGTCGAGTTTATGAAAGGGATTAAGAAAAATGAAAGGTTTTTAACAGGTCTCCTAATAATCATGATAACACCAGCCACCCCCACCCCCTTCAAATTAAACATCTGCCCCACACGCTACAATGCACACACACTCCTGGTGGAGGAGGGCATCTCTCTATGGAGCCCACACAGATGGCCGACTGGGGATACACCCGTGGCTTGTCCACACAAACAGCCCATCTGGACATCTGTGGAGGTCTAAACTGGCACTGCCAATAAGGGAAGTAGGGTATAAAATGTCTCTCAGAAACCTCAAACCACTTAAATGCTTCCTCTTTACAAAAAACGGGAAGCCAGGGGATGCAAGAATATTGAGGGAATCTTGAGCAAGACTCAAACCATTTCTCAATAATGACGTGGGACTTCCTGTAAACTCCGAGCCCAGGGCAGAACAGATTTTGAATAACTCAGGTCCCAACCCTGGATAGGAACAGGGAGAGGTCATTCAGTCCCTCCAATCTGCTCTGCCATTCAGTTAGATCAATGGCTGATGTGTCTCTTAACTCTATCTAGACTGCTTGTTCATGGGAGGGAGGGGGGAGAAAAGAGTTCCAGATTTCCACTCCTTTGTGTGAAGAAGTGCTTCCTGACATTACCCCCAAATGGCCTGGCTCAAATTTGGAGCTTACTGGGTCAGAACCTGCTCATCTCTGCAGAATCAACGACCTCTCCAAGGAGCTCTGGGAGAAGAGGTAGAGAAAAAAAACAAGATCAGGATCCCACTGTTGGTCACAGTCAACCTGACTGAACAACAATTTCAATTGGTAAAGCACCATTCATATGGTAAACATCCCAAGCTTCTCAGAATCATAAGCAGATAAAAATCAACATCGGGCAAATGAAGGAACAGACAAGTGAGATCAGTTTTAAGGAGTCTGAAATGAGGAGAGAGAGGGGCGTAGACAGTAGTTCATTCCCACTATCAACTGTGAACTCCAGTCATGCCATTGCTAAAACCATGATAACATCCAACTTGTGCCTTTTCTTGGAGAAACCCTGCCCTGTAGGATGATGCAGGGTTCACCATCACATCATGGAGTCAAGCAGGCATCAGGGTTTCCAATTCTCCCCATCATCTCACAGATCGACTGCACAGTCCCTTCAGGAACTGTGGAGGGCCAGCACCGAGGGAGCGCCACACTGCCTTTCAGATGCGATGTTAAACCAATGTCTGGTTTCAGTAGCTCCCATAGTCTCTAGTTCGAAGAAGAGCAGGGCCAGTGGGGGAGTGATATTCATCCCCAATCAATATCACTGAAGGGGCAGATAATCTGAGCCACTGCCACATTCCTGTTTGTGGGATCTTGCTGTGCACAAATTGGCTGCTATGTTTCTGTTGGATCTAGTGCCCTTGGTTTGCTGGGGCTAAAGGATCCGGGTTGCACGTTTGTTTCGGGGTGACTGAGTGGGCACAGAGACAGAGAACATCAGTAGATCACTGTTAGAATAAATGCATGCTGTTTACTTCAAATTAAACTCAGCAGCTACACTTCTGTGCAAAGCTCTGTCTTCACTCTTCGGTGTCTAACTCAAGACTCTCTCACAGAGGTAACACGTGCTACTCTGTTGTTGGCTATTAAGATCATGTGATGTTGCATTACAACATTTGTCTTAAAGGTATATTACATATCAGATTACTACATTCCTCCCCCTTTACTGAAAAATACATTTTACAATGTTTCGATATATCAAGTTATTTACACAGATCGATTATTACAAAGTCAGTCTCTCTGGGGGTTTCCTTATGCATATTGAAAGTCTCAGCTCTATAGCAAAAACAGAATTACCTGGAAAAACTCAGCAGGTCTGGCAGCATCGGCGGAGAAGAAAAGAGTTGACCTTTCGAGTCCTCATGACCCTTCCACAGAACTTGAGTTCGAGTCCAAGAAATTCCTTCACATCTCAGTTTTATATCAGAGTGTCCCCTTATTCTGTAACTATGTCCCCTAGTTCGAGAATCCCCCACTCGAAACATCTTCTCAAAATCTACCCTGTCAAACCCCCTCAGAACCTTGTACGTTTCAATAAGATCATCCCTCATTCTTCTAAACTCTAATCAATAAAGGTCTAACCTGTTTAGCCGCTCTTGATGATAAGTCAACCCCTTCATCCCAGGAATCAGCCTCGTGAATCTCTTTTGAACTGCCTCCAATGCCAGTATAACCTTTCTTAAATAAGGCAACCAAAACCGTACACAGTGCTCCAGGTGTGGCCTCACCAATACCCTGTACATTTGTAATAAGACTTCCCTATTTTTAAATTCAAAACCCCTAGCAATACAGGCCAAAATTCCATTTGCCTTCTTAATTACTTGCTGCACTTGCATGCTAACTTTTTGTGTTTCATGCACAAGAACACCCAAATTCCTCTGTGCTGCACTTTTCTTGGAGTCTCTCTCCATTTAAATAATAGTCTGCCGTTTGATTCGTCCTACCAAAGTGCGTGACCTCACATTAAACTCCATCTGCCACGTTTTTACCCACTCACTCAACCTGTCTATATCCCCTTGCAGATTCCTTATGTCCTTATCACAACATGCCCTCCCACCTATTTTTGTATCATCAGCAAATTTGGTTACATTACACTCTACCCATTCTTACAAGTCATTAATATAGATAGTAAACAATCGAGGCCCTAGGACTGATCCTTATGGCACTCCATTAGTTATTTCCAACCGAAAAAGACCCATTAATCCCAACTCTCCGTCTTCTGTGTGTTAACCAATCCTCAATCCATGCCAATACATTACCTGCAATACCGTGAGCTCCTATCAATACAATAACCTTTTATGTGGCACTTATCGAATGCCTTCTGGAAATCCAAATGCACTACGTCTACTGGTTCCCCTTTATCGACTCTGCTTGTTATATCCCCAAAGAACTCTGGCAAATTTGTCAAGCATGATTTCCCTTTCGCAAAACCATATTGATTCTTGTTTGATTTTCTAAATATCCTATTTCTTCCTTAAAATTTTAAATTTGCTTTCCTAAAGTACATTAGTGAACCAGATGGGCTCATGGTTCATTAGACTTTTAATTCCAGATTTTTATTAAATTCAAATTCCACCATCTGCCGTGGCAGGATTTGTACCCAGGTCCCCAGAGCATTACTGTGGGTCTCTGGATTACCAGTACAGCGACAATAGCACTACGTCATCACCTCCCCAATGTCTATAGTGTCCTCCACTGTGAAAACTGATGCAAAATATTGGTTTAAATTATCTGCCATTTCCCTGCTCCCTGTATTCAATTCTCCAGTTGCATCCTCCAAGGGTCCCATGCTCACTTTCATTTTATATACCCGAGAAGCTCTTGCTGTTTGTTTTCATATTTCTTGCCAATTTAATTTCATAATCAATTTTCTCCCTCTTTATTAGCTTTTTAGTCATCCGCTGCTGGTTCCCAAAAATTTCCCAATCCTCTGGCCTACCACTAGTTTTCGCCACTTGGTATGCCTTAGTTTTTGATTGGATGACTGCCTTTGTTAACCACGGGTGGTTCATCCTTCTCATCAAGTCCTTCTTTTTCAGGTACAGTTGGCCCTTCAAGCACATTAATACTAGTTTGAGTTCTTTCAACAGGAGATGTTGATTCCGTCTCGAACACTGGCGGAATCATTTCTGGAGATTTGGTTTCTCCTCTTCTTAACATGATCCACGTCTCCTTATTACTTGATCTTCGACTTTCAGGTGTTAGGAAAGAGGTCCTGTTACTGCGCTTATTTCGGCGAACAACCATGCTGGTCCTTCTCTAAAATTTTTCATAAATACCTTTCCTACATTAAATGTTCTGTCCTGACTGTGACAGTCATGTCCGATTTTCTGACTTACCTGACTTCTTTCCACCTTCTCTCCCAAGTTTGGCATAATTATGCTCAGTCTCAATCGGAGATGGCGTTTCATCAACAATTCCACAGGTGTGACACCTGTTGTTGTATGAGGAGTGCTTCTATAATGGAAAAGAAAACATGCTAATTTTTGCTATAGAATCTCCAGACAATTTCTTCATAAAAGATTTGAACATTTGAACTGCTCTCTGGGAGAGTCCATTTGAAGAAGGGTGGTATGGTGACATTTTCATATCAGTAATACCTTTGAAGCTCGGTTAAATTCAGCACTTGTGAACACTGTTCCATTGTCTGATACGAGCACTTCAGGTAGTCCGCTGATAGTGAAACTTTGTCATAGATTGTTTATTGTCGCAGAAGATGTAGGTGACCTCACTTCATATATGTCCATCCATTTTGAATAAGTGTCTATGATAAGTAGAAACGTTGTTCCCACAAAAGATCCCACACAGTCGACGTCTACTCGTACCCATGGCCTTCCTGGCCACTCCGAGGGGTGTAACGGAGCTGTTGCAGGTAATTTTTGTACTTGTTGACACAACGTACAACTTCTCACTAAGGTTTCCATTTCTCCATTCATTCCCGGTCACCACTGGGCGCTATTGCCTTCATTTGGGAAGTTCTGGGGTTCTGTGAATCTGTGAAGTTCAGGTAACAAAGGCTTTCATCCTTTTGGAGGAACAATCACTCGTGTTCCCCCACAATAAAATACCTTCCTGGCTGGTTATCTCATATTTTCTCTGGAATTACGGTTTCATTTCATCAGATTCTTGTTTTTGTGACCAATCATGGATAACTTGACCTTGCACTTTGGATAAGACTGGGTCTTGATTTGTCCAATCTTTAATTTGTCTAACACATATCAATGATGAATCCAGGAAGTTCGATAATAAAATGAATTCTTGAGGAATTGGAACATCCTCATCTATTACTTACATGGGCAAATGACTGAGTACGTTTGCATTTGCAATTTGACTTCCGGGTCTACGAATGAAAACATACTCATAGGCTGCCAAGATCAATGCCCATCTTTATACTCTTGCTGAGGCTATAGTGGGTGTAGCCTTGTCTTCGCTGAATAACCCTAATAATGGCTTGTGGTCCAATATGATCATAAAATAATGATAGTGTACATATTGGTGAAACTTCTTAACACCGAAAATGATTGACAGGCCATCTTTTTCTATTTGAGAGTACCCTTTTTCTGCTCCATTGAGTGTTCTTGATAAATATCCTATAGGTCATTCTGATCCATCATCCATTCAATGGGAAAGCACTGCTCCCATTCCATAGCGTGATGTGTCAAGTTAATTTCAACTCTTTTTTTGGGTCAAAATGTACTAGAAGGGTAAATGATTGTAACAACTGTTTCATTTTTATGAAAGCTTCTTCCTGTGATGTTTGCCAAGACCAACGCTGGTTTTTCTTGAGCAAGTAATACAGGGGTGCCAGTTCTGTCAACAAATTAGCCATAATAATTGGTCGTTCCCATGAGTGATTTCAGTTCAGTTGTATTCTTTGGCGCTGGGGCTTCTCTAATGGCTTTCACTTTTTCAACTGGATGTAGGCCTTGTGAATCTACCTTGTGACCGCGGTTAAGTTACTTCTTTCGCCTGGAATGTGTACTTTTTTTTTCAACCTCACTCCAATCTGCGAAAAACATTTCAAAACTTCTTCCAAGTTCATCAAATGTTCCTCTTCAGTGAGTCCAGTCACGGGAACATCATCCAAATAAAGTATAACGTGGGGCAATCCCTGTAGTAATATAGAATTACTTTGGAATATGGCACAAGCAGAAGATATGCCAAATGGTAAATAGGCACATTGGTACAACGCTTGTGCATTTATGACAACAAAATTCCAGGAGGCCTTCTCTAATTACCACTGTCAATAAGCATGACTCATATCTAACTTCATGTAGGCAGTTCCACCTGCCAGTTTAGTGTATAAGTCTTCAATTTTAGGTATGGGTGTATACCCAATTTTGTCATTTATAGTCCCCACATATTCAAATGCTTCGGTCAGGTTTGAGAACAGGTACAATTGGTGCTGCCCACTCTGAAAATTGTACTGGTTGTACCACTCCCAATTTTTTTTAATCTGTCCAGTTCAGCGTCTACCTTTGCCCGCGTTGCATAAGGTACCGGTCTTGCCTTCATGAATCTTGGTGTTGCCTCTGGATCTACATGAATTTTTGCTTGTAGCTCCTCAATTTTTCCAAGTTCGTCCTTGTAAACTGAGGCATATTTTTGTAGTAGCTCTGATAGCCCATTAATTCTCGGCCGGAAGGTTTCAGTCCATTCCAATTTAATTTCTTTCAGCCAGTTTCATCCGAGGAGACCAAGTCCCTCGCCTGCTGCTACCATTAAGGGTAATTTCACTGTTTGACCTCCGTAGTGTACTGTGACTTTACATATGCCCTTGACTTGTATGTCTTCTCCCATTAAAGTTTTCAATTAAGCATCAGTTTCTTCCAAATTTAGTTTACGTTCCCACTGATTCAGGTATTTAAAAGTATGCTCAGCTATGACCGTAGTGGCTGCTCCAGTATCCACCTCCATTCTGATAGGCTTCTCATTCACTCTCATGGTTACACAGATAGGCTCTGTTCTCCCTACCTTTAAATTATATAACAAATAGATATCAGGATCTATTACTTCAGCCTTTTCGATGCTGCTCATCTCATTGGGTTTTTGCTTTTGCCTAAAAGTCTGCCTAATTCTATCTTTAAAATGTCTCATGAGGTGCCCATTTCGATCGCAGAAGAAATGTTCAACCTTTTTAAACTGTGATTCATTACAAGGTTGTCTGCTTCCACCTCTGTTACTATCATGCCATGTTTTTGCTGCTAAGTTCTCTCTTTTTATTTGTCTGCCTGCGGTGGCTATTTGCCGCTTCTGAGTAAAGCTTTGCACTTTCGCACTCTTTTTGGTTGAAGCTCCCCACCCAACGTGGAGGGCGATGCATTTTGCGTTCCTCGTATGGCGTCTGAGTCTTGCACTGCACCTTACATTGCCAGAGTGATTTCCAATGCCTTTTGAAAACCTAAATTTGTTTCAGACAGCAATCTCGTCTGAATTGCATCTTCATTTACACAGCATACCAAATGATCTCGAAGCATATCATTGGTAGATGTACCAAACTCGCAATACTCAGTTAATTGTTTCAGGCTTGTCACATAACAAGCAACTGTCTCCCCCATGGCTCTATTCCTTGAGTTAAATTTGAACCATTGCATCCTCACCGACGGCTTGGGCTGGTAATGATTCTTTACGAGGTTCACCAAGTCATCAAAAGTTTGAGTCTGGGGCACTGGGTGCCAACAAATTTCAAATTAATCCATATGTCTTACTCCCACATGTGTACAGAAGGATTGCAGGCTTCTTCCCCTCCCCCACAATGTTGTTTGGCTGGCACATAGTGAGATCAATCAATCAAGATTGGATCAAAAAGCACCACTCCTCCAAATTGCGGCATGCTCTTGAGCAGATTGCTTCGACGATTAAGGAAATTTTCTTTTACTTATAACTACCATGCGAGGCACAGCCCAATTTCAGTTCTTCTGATTTCCTTCATTCTCCCTCGCTTTTTAACTTCTTTTTTTAATGTGCCTTTTAGTGCTTTTACTCTCGTTGCCAGTTTGTTGGATCCAGTGCCCTTGATTCATTGGGGCTAAAGGATCCGGGTTACGTGGTACAGGCACACAAAACCTCAGGAGATCGTTGTTAGAATAAACACATGCTGTTTACTTACAAACTAAGCTCAGCAGTTACACTCAACTCGAAACTCTGTCTTCACTCTTCAGTGTCTAACTCAAGACTCTCTCACAGAGGTAGCCTGCGCTGTTATTGGGTATTAAGATCATGTGATCTTACATTACAACATTTGCCTTAAAGGCATATTACATATCAGATTACTACAGTTTCCTACAATCCAAACAATGCCTCGCTGAAGTGAAAGGTGCTATCCAAATGCAATTACTTTTCTTTCCCCTTTCTCTGGAAAAGAGAAGGTTGAGGGGGTGACCTGATAGAGATCTTTAGAATTCAGAATGGGTTTTGATAGAGTAGACGTAGAGAAGATATTTCCACTTGTGGGGGAGCCCAGAACTCAGGGCCATCAATATAAGGCAGTCACTAATAAATCCAATGGGGAATTCAGGAGAAACTCCTTTACCCAGAGAGTGGACAGAATGGAACTCGCTCCCACAAGGAGTGGTTGAGGTAAATAATATCGGTACATTTAAGGGGAAGCTGGATAAACACATGAGGGTGAAAGGAATAGAAGGATATGCTGATAGAGGGAGATGAGGAGGGGGTGGGAAGAGGCTCATGTGGTGCAGAATCACCAGCATGGAGCAGATGGGCCAAATGGTCTGTTTTTGTGCTGGCAATTTTAAGCAAATTTCACTTGCACTAAAATAAAAACCTGAAAGGGGCAGGTGGGGGGAGGATGGGCGGGGGAGAGGGAGGGGTTGGGGGGGTGGTGTCACACTAACCAAGTTGGAGACAGCCTGATGAGCAACTTTACCCTGTGGCTTGGAGAACTATTTAGAAACATATCCCTGTGGACTTTCCAGCTGGACAGTCCCTGGACATCCAGCAGGCCCAAGGAGCGAGTATGGGAGTGATACTCAGTCCAGGATGCTGATCACTTCAGTTTCAGTGTTGATCAGTGAATGAATTTATTGAGATATTGGGGCTGGTGCACTCAAGTGATGTAAAACCACACGATCAGCTCAGCACACCCACAGGCAGCTGCTTACTGACACACTTCAACAGTCACATAGTGAGTGATCCTTACCCTGCTGAATAAACAGTGACTCTGTACAGTGACACAGTGAGTGATCCTTACCCTGCTGAATAAACAGTGACTCTGTACAGTTCCACAGTGAGAGATCCTTACCCTGAATAAACAGTGACTCTGTACAGTGACACAGTGAGTGATCCTTACCCTGCTGAATAAACAGTGACTCTGTACAGTTACACAGTGAGTGATCCTCACCCTGCTGAATAAACAGTGAATCTGTACAGTTACACAGTGAGTGATCCTCACCCTGCTGAATAAACAGTGAATCTGTACAGTTACACAGTGAGTGATCCTCACCCTGCTGAATAAACAGTGAATCTGTACAGTTACACAGTGAGTGATCCTTACCCTGCTGAATAAACAGTGAATCTGTACAGTTAGAGTGTGTGACCCTCACCCTGCTGAATAAACATTGGCTCTGTACAATTACACAGTAATTCTCACCCTGCTAAATAAACATTGGCTCTGTACAGTTACACAGTGAGTGATCCTCACCCTGCTAAATAAACATTGGCTCTGTACAGTTACACAGTGAGTGATCCTCACCCTGCTAAATAAACATTGGCTCTGTACAGTTACAGTGAGTGATCCTCACCCTGCAGAATAAACAGTGACTCTGTACAGTTACATAATGAGTGATCCTTACCCTGCAGAATAAACATTGGCTCTGTACAGTTACAGTGAGTGATCCTTACCCTGCAGAATAAACAGTGACTCTGTACAGTTACAGTGAGTGATCCTCACCCTGCATAATAAACAGTGGCTCTGTACAGTTACATAGTGAGTGATCCTTACCCTGCAGAATGAACAGTGACTCTGTACAGTTACACAGTGAGTGATCTTTACCCTGAATAAACAGTGACTCTGTACAGTTACAGTGTGACCCTCACCCTTCTGAATAAACAGTGACTCTGTACAGTGACACAGTGACTCTGTACAGTTACACAGTGAGTGATCCTTACCCTGCTGAATAAACAGTGACTCTGTACAGTTTCACAGTAAGTGATCCTCGTCCTGCTGAATAAACAGTGACTCTGTACAGTTACACAGTGAGTGATCCTTACCCTGCAGAATAAACAGTGACTCTGTACAGTTACACAGTGAGTGATCCTTACCCTGCTGAATAAACAGTGAATCTGTACAGTTACACAGTGAGTGATCCTTACCCTGCTGAATAAACAGTGAATCTGTACAGTTACACAGTGAGTGATCCTTACCCTGCTGAATAAACAGTGAATCTGTACAGTTACACAGTGAGCGATCCTTACCCTGCTGAATAAACAGTGAATCTGTACAGTTACACAGTGAGTGATCCTTACCCTGCTGAATAAACAGTAACTCTGTACAGTTACACAGTGAGTGATCCTTACCCTGCTGAATAAACAGTGAATCTGTACAGTTACACAGTGAGTGATCCTTACCCTGCTGAATAAACAGTGAATCTGTATGGTTACACAGGAACGGCCTCAGGAATTGAAATGTCAGATGGGTTCACCTCTGATTTGAAAAGGCACTGACCATCAAATGGTGAGCCAGAGGGAAAGGGTGGGTGGGGAATGCTGGAAGGTTTAGGTAGTATGGCACCAGGGATCCTTTACCCTGCTTTCCCTCTGGCCCAGGCCATTATCTAATGGCTGTCAGGTAAATCCATAACCAGTAGCAATTGCAAAATAAGCATGCAAGTCTCACCAAAGCTGCTCCTGCCCAGGCTAAGGGCAACTTCCATAGCGAGTCAGGAACTGGCAGGATTTTGGCGGTGGCATATTAAACACTCTTAGGTCAACATCCTGGCCTAGGGTCTCCTCAAATTCTGTAGCTTGTTATAACTTTAGTGGGACCTGCCAAACACACACAGACACACGAAAGGGCAGAAAGATAATCTCCCACAGGGGAACAAACAGTCTCTTTTGACAACACTTGTGTAAAACACACAGGATGTGCTTTGAAGCTAATTGCAGGCTAGGGCACTTCCGCCACAAAAGAGGGAACAATTCTTTGTTAGAATGACTGCCCGTTAATGGATAGCCTGTCACTTCCTGTGATTCACCCTCCCCCCCCACAGCCAACCGACCACACTACCCCACCCCTTGCGAGTGACTGAAAAGAGAGAGAAAGAGAGACACCCATGTTCGAGTACACTGAATAGATCAAACATCCACAAACCTTGTATCATTCCCAACCCTCAACCATGCCTGATCGAACACTTTAAAAATCAGCAATTTCCCCAAGAATGTGGGAGCAACATAAAGTTAAACTGGCCTCAGTGCCGCTTGATTTGGCAGGCTGTGGAAGGGGACAGGGTAGGGAGTGATAGTGGGGGGAGACTTTGCCCCTTATCTCACTGATGCAACCACTCCCTACCCCGCCAATGGCAGTTGAGAACACGCTCCAATGTGATGCCCTTAGTGGTCGCACAGCCAAGTCAACCCACCCGCACCAATGCACGTCACTCAGGCAAGGTACCACAGAAGCATCTGTAGAACCCTGTTAGTCACTACATAAGCTTCAGCTCATCCAAAACTATGCTGCCCGTGTCCTCACATCGGTCCTCACTGCGCTCACTGACCTACACTTCCCTGTGTAAACAAGGGCTCTCTCTTAAAATTTTTGTCCTGTTATCAATTCAGTCTTTGGACAAGGTCAGTGGGGCTTTGGGGTTAAGGGGTGAGGGCTTTGAGGGGGCAAGGGGTGAACTGAGTCAAGGATTGTTAAACTGCCCATCCCCCACCCTGAGGGTTGACATCACCATGTAGCCCGGGGCATCTGCAACAGTCAGGATAGTGTTGCGTCGAGTGGGTAGTGATGCAGTCAATGACACACAGACACTCACCACCCACCCTCACACGTGACCTGTCATGTGCCATGTCGAGCTTTTTATGGGTTGTGTAGGGGAGGAGGGCACGAGATGCAATTAGACACAAAGTGCAGATGGTGTGCGTGTGTTTAAATACTGCAAATTCAGTCAATGTCTCCAGGCTTCAATTGTGGTCTGCGGTGGGAGCCACCAGTACGGTTTAATTGTTGCTTATCCCAGGCTGCTGTGGCACAATGCAGTGGTGACATTTAACAGGAGACTCCGGCTGCCAGACTTTCAACGTTCAGATTTCTCACTGCACAGTGTGGAGAGCTCAACGACGAACGCTGCAGACCCTCAACTAGCCATCCTCTGAAATGGGCATTGGAAACAGAATCACAGTATCTTTACAGTGCAGAAGGAGACCATTTGGCCCACTGACTCTGCACTGGCTTTCTGAAAGAGCATTCTACCTAGTCCCACTCCCCTGCCTTATCCCCGTAACCTTGTACATTCTCTCTTTTCAGATAGAGATCCAATTCCCTTTTGAATACCTCGATCGACCCTGCCTCCACCACAAGATGTATGAGCAGAAGTAGGACATTCGGCCCATCGAGTATGCTCCAGCATTCAATGAGACCATGGTTGATCTAATAATCCTGAACTCCACTTTCCTGCCTTTTCCCCATAACCCTCGATTCCCTTACTGATTAAAAATCTGTCTATCTCAGCCTTGAATATACTGAAAGACCCAGCCTCTACAGTAAAGAATTCCACAGATTGACTACCCTCAGAGAAAAAATTCCTCCTCATCTCTGTCTTAAACGGGCAACTCCTTACTCAGATTATGCCCTCTGGTCCTAGACTCTCACAGAATCACAGTGCAAAAGAGGCCCTTCGGCCCATTAAGTCTGCACCGACACATGCGAAACACCTGACCTACCTACCTAATCCCATTTACCAGCACTTGGCCCATAGCCTTGAATGTTATGACGTGCCAATTGCTCATCCAGATACTTTTTAACGGGTGTGAGGCAACCCGTCTCCACCACCCTCCCAGGCAGTGCATTCCCCACGAGGGGAAACAAGGTCTCAGCATCTACCCTGTCAAGCCCCCTAAGAATCTTACACGTTTCAATAAGGTTGCCTCTCCTTTTTCTAAACTCCAATAAGTACAGGCCCAACCTACGCAATCTCACCTCGTAAGAAAATCCCTCCATACCTGGAATCAACCTAGTGACCTTCTCTGGACTGCCTCCAATGCCAGTATATCTTCCCTTAGATAAGGGGACCAAAACAGTTCCCAGTATTCTAGGTGTGGTTTTAGTTTGTGTGTGTAGTTTTAGTATGACTTCCCTATTTTTATACTCCATTCCATTGGCCTTCCCCATTACCTGTTGAACTTGTAAGCTTTTTGGGATTCATGCACAAGGACCCCCAAATACCTCTGTGCTGCAGCTTTCTGCAGTCTTTCTCCATTTAAATAATATTCAGCTGCTCTATTCTTCCTGCCAAAGTTCATAACCTCACATTTTCCACATTATATCCCATCTGTCAAGTTTTTGCCCACTCACTTAACCTGTCTACATCCCTCTGTAGACTCCTTGCGTCATCCTCACCACTCACCTTCCCACCAATTTTTGTGTCATCCCCAAATGTGGCGACAGTATTCACTTCCCTCATCTAAGTCATTAATATATATTGTAAATAACTGAGGCTCCAGCACTGATCCCTGTGGCACTGCACTAGTTACAGGTTGCCATCCCAAAAATACCCCCCTCATCCCAACTCTATGTCTTCAATTGGTTAGTCAATCCTCTACCCATACTAATATATTACCCCCAACATCATGGGCCCGTATCTTTTTAGGTAGCCATATGAGCGGTACCTTATCGAACACCTTCTGGAAATCCAAATATATTACATATACTGGTTCTTCTTTATCCATCTTGCTTGTTGCCTCCTCAAAAGAATTCTAATGAATTTGTTAGGCATGATTTCCCCTTCATGAAGCCATGTTGATTCTGCTTGATTACATTATTTATTTCTAAATGCTCTATTACATTCTTTATAATAGACTGCAACATTTTCCCAATGACAGACATTAAGCTAACTGGCCTATAGTTACCTGTTTTTTGTCTCCTTCTCCAGTTCTCTGGGACTTTTCCAGAATCTAAGGATTCTTGGAAGATTACTATCACTGCACTCACTATCTTGTAGCTACTTCCTTTAATATTCTAGGATGCAACCCATCAGGTCCCGGGGATCTATAGGCCTTTAGCCCCATTGGTTCCCCCAGTACTTTTTCTCTAGCGATAGTTATTGTATTTATTTCCTCGCGCCCCCACCTTTTGTCCCCTGACCCTTTCAGGAAGTTTGTTCCAGACTCCAACCACCCTCTGGATGAAAACTTTTTCCTCACATCACTTTTACTCCTTTTACCAATTACTCTGAATCTGTGCCTTCAATTCTTGATGTTCTCTTGAGTGGGAACAGTTTTTCACTATTTACCCTGTCCATACCCTTCAGGATTTTGAATACCTCTATCAAGTCTCCTCTCAGCCTTCTTTTCTCCAAAGCAAACAGTCCCAACCTCTCCAATCTATCCTCATAGCTACAGTTCTTCATCCTGGGAATCATTCTTGTGAATCTTCTCTGTACTCTCTCCAATGTCTTCACATCCTTCCTCAAGTATCGCACCCAGAGCTGGATGCTGTACTCCAGATGAGGCCTAACTGATGTCCTATACATGTTCAACATGACACACTTACTTAATGTCCCTATTAATAAAGCCTAAGATACTAAATGCTTTATTACCTGCTCTCTCAACATGCCCTGCCATCTTCAATGACTTATGTACGTATACACTGAGATCCTTCAGTTCCTGCAGCTTCTTTAGCGGCTCTCCCTTTATTTTATACTGTTTCACCATATCTTTCCAGCCAAAATGAAATCACCTCACACTTCTCTGCATTGAACATCATCTGCCACCTGTCTGCCCAATCCACCAACATGTCTATGTCCTTCTGAAGTTCAAGAATATCCTCATCACAGTTGACAATGCTTGCAATCTTCACATCATCTGCAAACTTTGAAATCATGCCCTGAACACCACAGTCTAGGTCATTAATATATATCAGGAAGAGCAAGGGTCCCAACACTGACCCCTGGGGAACTCCACTACAAACCTTCCTCCAATCTGAAAAACAACCATTTATCACTACTCTGTTTCCTGTCACTCAGCCAATTTCTTATCCAAGTGCTAACTTTCCCTTTTATTCCATGACCTACAATTTTGCTCACAAGTCTGTTGTGTGGTACTGTATCAAATGCCTTTTGATATGAGTAAACACATTGATAATCAGGCTTGCAAAACTGTTGGCATGTAGACCCACTGAGCAGCTGTCTGATACATGTTGAAGCCAGTGCAATAACGAATAACAGACCTCAAGAGGGGATGGGGACAGAAAGATCACAGATTCTGCACAAGAAGTTATTATAAAGCATCTGTGTCACTTCTCACAAAAAAAAAGTGCCCACACACACTGACCCTGGGCCCACTGACCAGCCCAAACCCCTCGGAAAAAGCAGAACCATAGACTGATTGCAGCTCAGCAGACCATTTGGCCCATGCTTATCTGCTGGATTTCCAAAGCAGCATTTTGGAAAGTGCCACTGCTTGGGGTTTCTTTATCAGACAGCAGGGGCTCACTGAGACTATGTTGCCTCGAGTCAGGACCTTGTGGGTTTGAGTTCCAGCTCCGAGATGTGAGCCCACAATCCAGGCCGGTACTTGCAATGCAGCGCTGAGGGAGAGCCAGACTGGGCAATGGGAGGGCCTAGGGGGGCGCCAGCACTGCTGGTGGAGACCAGCGCTGAGGGTGGGTTGGTGCCAGCGCTGGGTGGGGGGAGGGCCACGTTGCCAGGGTGGGGGGGGCACCAACACCGCCAGTGGGGACCAGCGCTGAGGGTGTGGCGGTGCCGGTGTTGGCCTGGTTGGGGGGGGGGAGAGGAGAAGAGGGCGGCCACCAGCACTGCCGGTTGGGACCGGCGCTGAGAGTGGGGTGGTGCCAGTACTGCTGGGTGGGGGGAGGTGAACACTATCTGGGGGAAGAGGGGGCACCAGCACTGCCGGTGGGGACTAGCGCTGAGGGTGGGGTGGGTGCCGGTGCTGCCCGGGGGTGGGGCCAACCTGTCAGAGCGTTGTCATTTTCCAGAAATGAAACCAAGATCCTGTCTGCCCCATTCAGGTGGATGTAAAAGGTCCCACAGCCAATGGTGAAAGAAGAAGAGAAGGCCAGAGTTCCTCTCTGGTGTCCAGAGGCCAAAATATATCCCTCCAGCAACATCGCTAACTAGTCATTACCACATTGTTGTTTACGGGATCTTGCTGTGCACAAACTGACCTTGTTGCTGTTCCAAAACAGTGACTACACTTCCAAAAGAACAGTACTTGATTTCCAAAAAAGCATTTTAGGAAAGACACGATATAAAAGCAAGTCATTTTTAAAAACATGGATTCAGCCCCAGCTGCAGAGTTGTGTCCAATTCTGTGCCCCACACTTTAAGAAGGGTGTCAAGGCCTGGGAGAGGATGCGGAGGAAATTTACCCAGAATGGGACCAGGGATGAGGGGCTTCAGTTAATGTGGAGAGAGACTGGAGAAGCTGGGATTGTTCTCCTTGGAGCAGAGAAGGTTAAGGGGGAAGATTTAATCAAAGCGTTCAAAATTATGAGGGGGTTGAACGCAAGTAAGAGAAAATGTTTCCAGTGGCAGGAGGGTCGGTAACCAGAGGGACACAGATAGAAGAGAATCAGCAAAAGAACCAGAGGGGGAGATGAGAATTTTTTTTCCACAGCGAGTTGTTGTGATCTGAAGGGCGCTGCCTGAAAAGCCAGTGGAAACAGATTCAATAGGAACTTTCAAAAGGGAATTGGATAAATACTTGAAGGGGAAAAGTTTGCAGGGCTATGGGGTAAAGAGCGGGGAGAGTGGGACTAATCGGATAGGTTTTTCAAAGAGCCGGCACAGATACGATCGGCTGATTGGCCTCCTTCTCAACTCGTCCATTTAGAAGGCCACAGGGATTGAATGAAACAGTTTGTGAGAAGTAAGGGGGGGTGGAATTATTTTTACTCTAAGTCATAAAAAGCAAAGCTGCCCTTCCCCCAAGTCAGAAGTACACTGGGGTCCTGAAGGTCGCACTCTCAAACCACACCCCCTCCACAATTAAAAATATCCTAAGCTCACATTCGAGCCGGCTGCATGTGTTAGAGACGGGGAGCAGGCACCTCGGCCTACACACCTTGGTCCCACAGCACCGCTCCGTAGGCCCCTGATTCACAGCAATGTGTTTTCAGTATGACTAACCAAATTTTCAGAATGCGTCACTACTTCCTCCCCCGCCAGCTCTGCCCTGTTGGCTCATAGCTGCCCAGAGTGAACAGGCCTCAGGCCCTAGAGTTGGTCACGTGCCTCATTTCGGCGAAGTGGTGTCAGAGAGCATCCCCGTACCCCCCCAACATCCCAACACCACAGCTCCTCAGCTGGTGCCCATGAGGACCTTCAACTTGCGAAACCCTCAGCAAGCGTACAGAGGTAAGATAATGCTTCCTAATAAATAGTTTGTACTCGATAAGATCACAATCCAGGCAGCAACGCTGTACTCACCCTGAGATACCAAGCTCCTGGGTCCATCCGCAATTCATCCCTCCTCTCCTGGGCAGCGTGTCCATCTGCACCAAAAGAAAAATGGCCGGGAGGTCATTAATGCCTCATCTGAACCAGGACCTTTGGCAATTTCGGGTTAGCGATCAGGACAGGGTATGTCATCAACACGGCCGGCAATTATTACCCATATCATCTCGTTATCCCAAGGAGGTACAAGGCCGACTGGTCAGCAGTTTTGATTCTGACCAAGTGGCTTCAGTGTCCTCAAAAGGACAGTTCAGAGACCACACTGGCATGGGAATGGACTCCCGTATAGGCCATGATCCGGCAAGGACGGCAAATTTCCATTCCAAAAAAAAAGGGACATTAGTGATACATTCAGGTGTTTAACTGCAATGCAACAACTGAGCATCATCCAGCACAGGGCACCATTTGGCCCAGCGTGCCATGCTCTTTGAAGGGGCTATCCAATTAGCCCCACTCCCATCCCATTCTTTCTGCCATTGCCCTGAAACATTAGCCCTTGCGTTCCTGTCCACCTGCCTGTTACAAGCTTCTAAAATGTCCAAATTCTATCAGCCTCATCACTTCCACTGTAGTCAGAGCTGTCATTTTCACTTTCTTTTAAAACGCGAATTCAACTTCACAAACTGCCAATGATAAAATTAAAATTTGGACTCTCTGGATTACCAGTCCACCCACCAACAGAATTCCAACACCGCAGTTCATTTGACTGACAAAGATATCTTATTTATCTCAAAGCAAAAGTTTGTGTGAAAGACCGAGAAGGTATTAGCAATGGAGAGAAGCGGAGGTGAATCAGGATAGGGTGACAAGTCAGCATGCAGTGAGGCATTTTGACTGGTCACTCCCTGCAAGTAAGCAGGAGTAAGGGAGGGCACTTTGTGTTTTCAAATCCATTCATGACCTTGCCCGCCCCCTTCCCTCTCTCAATAACCTCCTCCAGTCCCTACAACCTTCCCTATCTCTAACCTCCTCCAGCCCTACAACCTTCCCTCTTTCCATAACCTCCTCCAACTCTACAACCCTCCCAATCCCTGCCCTTCTTTGGAATTCCCTCCCTAAACCTCTCCACCTCCATCTTCTACAACAACTTATATTTATATAACAGACTTTAGCATAATGGAATGCCCCAAGGTGTTTCACAGGAGCATTAGAAAAGAACATTTGACATCGAGCCACAAAATAGGGACCAGGCGGTCAAAAGGTTGCTCAAAGAGGTCTTTGGAGCATCTTAGAGAGGTGGAGAGAGATAAGGAGGGAATTCCAGAGCTCAGGGCCCCAGGCAGCTGAAGGCAAGGCTGCCAAATGGTGGAGCGATGGAAATCGGGGGATGCAAAGAGGCAGAGATCTTGGAGGGATGTGGCTCTGGAGGAGGTTAGATAGAAAGGGAAGGGTCGAGAGCATGGAAAGATTTGAAAACAAGGATGAGAATTTTCAAATCAAGATGTTGCTTCACTGGGAGCCAGTCTGGGACAACGAGCACAGGGGGTGATAGGGGAGCAGACTGGGTGTGAGTTAGGACACGGGCAGCAGAGTTTTGGTTGAGCTCAACATTACAGAGGGCAGAATGTAGGAGAGCAGCTAGGAGCGCGTTAGAAAGACAGGCTCTCTTGCCTAGAAGAGAGAAGGATGAGGGGTTGTTGGATCCTGGCCACTACTTTGGTTGAACTAATCAATCTGGGTTGTACGCTTGTTTCAGGATGACCGAGTTGGTACCATAGACAGTACACATCAGCAGACAGTTCTTATGTAAAACACATTCTCTTTATTTACAAAGGAACTCAGCAGCTACACTTGTGTGCTTACAACTCAAATCCTGTCTCTACATGACAGAGTCTTACTCAATTCGGACTACTAACTACTAAGGTAGCCTGTGCTACTCTGCTATTGGATAATAAGATCATGTGATCTTCGATTATAACATTCTTAAAGCTACATTGCACATCAGATTACCACATCCCTCCGCCTTTACTCAAATACATTTACAGTAACAATTACAATTTTTCTCAAAATATCAAACTATTTACGCAGATCAGTCATTTACAAATTTTCCTTGTGTGTAGAATGTCTCAGCTCTACAACTTCAGATATTTTGTCAGAAATCTCCTTTTCTGGTGTTGTCCCAACATCAGGTTCTTTGGTGGGCACCTGCAAATCTGTTTCCTCAACTCTTGCAGATACAGCTGACCCTTCAGACACATCTGTACTCAGTTGAGTTCTTTCAACAGGAGGTGTTAACACAGTCATGAACACTGGAGGAATCATTTCCTGATACTTTGTTTCTCTCCTTAGATGATCTATATGTCTCCGTAAGATTCGGTCTTCTACTTTCACATGGTAAGAAAAAGGTCCAGTGACTGCACTTATTTCACCTGATAAATTTTGGAGAAGGACCAAAATGGTTTTCACGTAAACCATCTCTCCTTCTGTCATGACTATGCCAATCATGTCCAATTTTCTGACTTCCCTGACTCCTTTCCACCTTTCCCCCTAAATTTGACGTTACTATGCTCAATCTCGTTCTGAGATGGCATTTCATCAAAAAATCCACAGGTGAGACACCAGTTGTCGTGTGTGAGGGGTGGTTTTGTAATGGAAAAGAAAATGTGGTCGCTATGGAGTCTCCAGTTAATTTCTTATCATTTTTGAAAGTTTGAGCCGCTTGCTCGGCCAGTCCATTCGAAGAAGGGTGGTACGGTGAAGTTTTTATATGAGTGACATTGTTAAGGCTGATAAACCGTCAAAACCCAGCACTCGTAAATGCCATGCTGTTATCTGATACGACCACTTTCAGTAGTTAGCTGTTGGAGGTAACTTTTACACTTGCTGACACTACATGCAACTTTTCACTAAGCTCTCTATTTCTCCATCCAATCCAGGCCACCAGTGTGTGCAATGGTCTTCATTCGGGAAATACCTAGATGTGCACAATATAGCTCAGTTAACAACAGCTTTTGACCTTTGGGAGGGACAAACACTCGAGCTACCCACAATAAGATACCATCCTGGCTGGTTATCTCATATCTGTTATGAAAATACAATTTAATTTCGTCAGATTCCTGTTCTTATGAAGAACCTGTTCTCATACTTTGGTTAAGACTGGGTCCCGACTTGCCCAATCTCTGATCTGCCTAGCACACACTGGGGACGAACCTAAGAAGTTCAATAATAAAACAAGTTCTTGGTGAACTGGAACATCCTCATCGTTTTCTGTCAAAGGCAAATGACTTAAGTGCATCAACGTTTGCAATTTGATTTCCAGGCTTGTGGATGAAAGTATACTCAAACTCTGCCAGAACTAATGCCCATCTCTGTATTCTTGCTGAGGCTATGGGTGGTATAGCCTTGTCCTCGCTGAACAATTCTAGCAAAGGCTTGTGGTCCGAAACAATAGTAAAATGACAACTGTGTGTGTACATACTGGTGAAATTTCTTGACACCAAAGATGATAGAAAAAGCGGCTTGTCAATCTGTGAGTATCCCTTTACCACTGTGTTGAGCATTCTTGATACATATCCAATAGATCACTCTGCGCCATTGTCCATTCAATGGGAGAGCACTGCTCCCACTCCATAGGGAGGTGCGTCACATGTCAGAACTAACTCTTTTCTTTGGTCAAAATGGACTAATAGGGCGAATGGGTGTAACAGTTGTTTCACCTTTGAAAACTTCTCTCTGTGGTGTTTGCCAAGACCAACATTGGTTTTTCTTGAGTAGGTATTACAGGGGTGCCAGTTCTGTCGACAAATTAGGCATGAAGCGCCCATAGTAATTGATCATCCCCAAGAATGATTTGAGCTCAGAGATGTTCCTTGGTGCTGGTGGCTCTCTAATGGCTCTCACTTTTCTTCAACTGGGTGGAGGCCCTGTGAACCTACCCAGTGACCTAAATAAATTACCTCTTTCACTTGGAATGTGTACTTTTCTTTTTAAATGCACTCCCACCTGTGAAAAACGTTTCAAAACTTCTTCCAAGTTTGCCAAATGCTCCTTTTCATTTAGATGATGTTCTAGTGACAGGGCTCAATAAACTACAACGTGAGGCAATCCCTGCAGTAAATTTTCCATTGTTGCCTGGAATATGGCACATGCACAGGATACAGCAAAAGGCAACTGGGTATATTGGTACAACCCTATGCGTGTATTAATTGTAGCAAATTTCTGGGAGGCCTTCTCTAACTTCAATTGTTGATTAGCATGGCTCATATTGAACTTCGTGTAGGCGGTTCCACCTGCCAGCTGAGCAGACAGGTCTGCTTTATTGACTACGGTCAATTTGTAGTCTCCACAAATTCGAACACTTTGGTCAGGTTTAGGTACAGGGACTGTTGGTGCTGCCCATTCTGAGAACTGTACAGGTTGTAACACTCCCAGTTTCACTAATCTATCCATTTCGGCATCTACCTTTTTCTGCATTGCATCAGGTACTGGTCTTGCCTTCATAAATCGGGGGGTAGAGTCTGGATCCACATGAATTTTTGCTTGTAGCCCTTGGATCTTCCTGAGTTCATCTTGGAAAACTGAGGCGTATTTTTGTGGGAGCTCAGGTAGCCCACTGGCTCTCATCTGGAAGATTTCAGTCCAATCCAATTTAATTTCTTTCAGCCAGTTTCGACCAAGGAGATTTGGCCCCTCACCTGCTACCACCATCAAGGATAATTTTACTGATTGGCTTCCGTAACGTACAGTAACCCTGCTTATGCCTTTGATTTTGATGTCTTCTCCCAGCTAAGTTTTCAATTTGGCATCTGCTTGTTCCAAATTTAATTTACATTCCCCATAATTCAAGTATTTAAAAGTATGCTAAACAAAAACAAAAATACCTGGAAAAACTCAGCAGGTCTGGCAGCATCTGCGGAGAGGAGCACAGTTAACGTTTCAAGTCCGAATGACCCTTCAACAGAACTAAGTACCAATAGAAAAGAGGTGAAATATAAGCCTCTTTTAGCATATAGGTATATCACCTCTTTTCTATTTTTACTTAGTTCTGTTGAAGGGTCATTCGGACTTGAAACGTTAACTGTACTCCTCTCCGCAGATGCTGCCAGACCTGAGTTTTTCCTTTTGTTTTTGTTTTGGATTTCCAGCATTCGCAGTTTTTTTGCTTTTAAAAGTATGCTCACCTATTACCGTAGTGGAAGCTCCTGTATCTACCTCCATTCTGATAGGTCTATCATTCACCCTCACTGTTACATAAATTGTATAATCTAAAAGGTAGGAAGAACAGAACCAATGAATAAATATCGGAATCTGTTGCTTCAGGCTCTATGTTATGAATCTTGCGGGGTTTTTTCTTACGATTGAAAATCTGCCTGATTCTATCCTTACAATGTCTCATGAGGTGTCCATTTCAATGACAGTAAAAACATTTGATTTTTCAAACTTCCATTCATGCTTCCAGCTCATTGCCGTTATTCCATGTCACTACTATGTCATTTATTTTTATTTGTCTGCAAGCTGTGGCTGCTTCTCTCAGAGCTGTACATTTTTGTACCCTTTCTGGCTGGGGCTCCCCGCCCAATGTGGAGGACGACTATTTTGCGCTCCCATATGG
Organism: Carcharodon carcharias; assembly: GCF_017639515.1. Lineage (NCBI taxonomy): Eukaryota > Metazoa > Chordata > Chondrichthyes > Lamniformes > Lamnidae > Carcharodon > Carcharodon carcharias. Next base: position 1,400,801 of record NW_024470690.1, read on the forward strand.
CTTTCGAGTCCCTCACTGCACCTTCCACAGCCAGTGCTATTTTCTGCACCTTCTGAAAATCCAACTTTGTTTTCAGGCAGTATCTTCATTTATACCGCGTGCCAAATGATCTCTAAGCATTTCATTTACAGATGTACCAAATTCGCAATATTCTGTTAACTGTTTCAGACTTGCCACATAACAAGTGACTGTCTCCCTTGGGGCTCTAGTTCTTGAGTTAAATTTGAACTGTTGCATCGTTACAAAGGACTTGGGCAGGTAATGATTCTTCACAAGGTTCACTGAATCATCAAAACTTTTCAAATCCGGGGCACTGGTGCCTTCAAACTTCGAATCAATCCATAGGTCTTACTCCTACACATAGATAAGACAATCGCTTGCCTCTTCTCCTTCCCCGTAATGCCATTAACTTGGAAAAAGAGGCATTCAACATAATGAGACCATTCATCCACTTTTGGGTCGAAAGGAACAATTCTTCCAAACTGCGGCATGCCTCAAGGAGACTGCTTCGACGATTAGGATGGAAATTCTACTTATAATTACCACGTGAGGTACGGCCCAATTTCAGTTCACTTGATTTCCTTCCTTGCTTTTTCCTCATCGCCAGTTTGTTGGATCCTGGTCACTAGTTTAGCTGGACTGATGGATCCGGGTTGCACACTTGTTTCGGGATGACCGAGTTGGTACCACAGATAGAGATCAGTAGACGATTCTTATGTAGAATACATTCTTTTTATTTACAAAGGAACTCAGCAGCTACACTTGTGTGTTTACAACTCAAAACCTGTCTCTACATTACAGACTCCAACTCTAGTGCTTATTGCTGACTACTAAGGTAGCCCACGCTACTCTGCTATTGGATACTAAGGCCAGGTGATCTTCCATTATAACATTCTTCTTAAAGGTATATTACACATCAGATTACCACAGGGGTGACTGGAGAGGAATCCGTAGCTTGCAGGTGATAAATTTTGTTCGGTAATAGTTCACATGAAGCACATTGGGAATGTCTTCCTGTGGTAAAGATGGTAGATAAATGGGAGTCATTGTAAGGAGGCTTCACAGATTCTGAAAGAGTTTGACAGGGTGGACACTAAGAGATTGTTTCCCCCCCACCAGCTGGGAAATTTAGAACATGAGGGCACAGACTCAGGGTAAGTGGCCAATCATTTAGGACTGAGTTGAGGAGAAACTTCTTCGCTCAAGAGAGTTGTGAATTTTTGGAATTCTCTACCCCAAAGGGTTGTGGATGCTCCATCGTTGAATCCATTTAAGGCTGGGATAAACAGATTTTTGGTCTCAAGAAATTAAGGGATATGGGGAGTGGGTGGGACAGTGGAGATGAAGCCCAAGGTCAGCCATGGTGGTATTGAATGGCAGAGCAGGCTCGACGGGACGAACGGTCTGTTCCTGCTTTGTGTTCTTGTGTTTACAGCTTGGGGGAATTCCTGAATAACAGGGGCAGCACAGGAGCCACAGAGTCAGTGCGTCAATTTGAATGCAAGGAGGGAGGAGTGTGTGAGAAAGTGTTGGGGAAAGTGACAGGAGAGTTTCTAGCTATGACACAGTGTCATGGAGAAGTGAAAAGTGGGCTGGATAACAGAATCTCACTTGATACTGTGCAAATCTTTACTTAAACTCTCCCCTCATTCAAACTTTCTCATCTCAACCCCAGACACTAACAGTGTGGTCAAAAGTGGGCTCACGATCTTTAATCCTCAGTTGTAATCCCTCAGCCTCAACTCAACTTTAAAATTCTCATCCTCACCTTCAAATCCCTCCATGGCCTCGCACCCGTCCCCCCTCCCTCTCATCTCCTTCAGCCCCACAGCCCTCCCAGATCTCTGTTCTCTAATCCTGGGCTCTTGCACACCCTCTCCACCCCCGATTTCCATCGCTCCACCATTGGCAGCTGTGCCTTCAGCTGCCTGGGCCCTAAGATCTGGAATTCCCTCCCTCAACCTCTCCGTCTCTCTCTCTCCTTAAAACCTTCTCCTTTGAACAAGCCTTTGATCCCCTATCTCTAATGTGGTCTGCTCCATGTCATTAAATGAGTTTTGATGATAGCTCCTGTTACATACAGTGGGAGCCCCAGGATGTTGATAGTGAGGGATTCAGCGATGATAATGCCATTGAATATCAAGGGGTGATGGTTATATTCTCTCTTGTGGGGGATGGTCATTGCTTGGCACTTGTATGGTGCGAATGTTACTTGCCACTTGTCAGCCCAAGCCTGGATATTGTCCAGGTCTTGCTGCACTTGGACATGGACTACTTCAGTATCTGAGTCGCCGTGAATGATGCTGAACATTGTGCAATCATCAGCGAACATCCCAACTTCTAAAACAAAAACAGAATTACCTGGAAAAACTCAGCAGGTCTGGCAGCATCGGCGGAGAAGAAAAGAGTTGACGTTTCGAGTCCTCATGAACTTGGTTTTTATCCCAACTTCTAACCTTATGATGGAAGGTCATTGATGAAGCAGCTGAGGACACTACCCTGAGGAACTCCTGCAGTGATGTCCTGGAGCTGAGATGACTGACCTCCAATAACCACAACTATCTTCCTTTGTGCTAGGTATGACTCCAACGAGCAGAGAGTTTCTCCCTGATTCCCACTGACTCCAGTTTTGCTTGGGCTCCTTGATGCTACATGGTCAAATCGTGCCTTGATGTTAAGGGCATTCACTATCACCTCACCTCTGGTGTTCAGCTCTTTTGCCCATGTTTGAATCAAGTCTGTAATGAGGTCAGGAGCTGAGTGACCCTGGCAGAACCCAAACTGAGTGTCAGTGAGCAGTTTATTGCGAAGCAAGTGCCACTTGATAGCACTGTTGTTAACCCCTTCCATTACTTTACTGATGATCGAAAGTAGGTTGGTGGGGCAGTAATTGGCTGGGTTGGATTTGCCTTGCTTTTTATGTATAGTACATGCCTGGGCAATTTTCCACATTGCCGGGTAGATGCCAGTGTTGTAGCTGTACTGGAACAGCTTGGCTAAGGGCATGGAAAGATCTGAAGCACAAGTCTTTAATACTATTGCCGGAATATTGTCAGGGCCCATAGCCCATAGAAGAATACAATTCTGTAGTGGCTGATGGCCCACAGCACCTCGTGGATGCCCAGTTTTGAATTGCTAGATCTGTTCCGACTCTATCCCATTTAGCATGGTGGTAGTTCCACACAACACGATGGAGGGTATTCTCAATGTGAAGACAGGACTTTGTCTCCACAAAGACTGTGCGGTGGTCACTCCTACCAATACTGTCATGGACAGATGCATCTGCAGCAGACAGGTTGGTGAGGATGAGGTCAAGTATGTTTTTCCCTCATCACCTGCCGCAGACCCAGCCTAGCAGCTATGTCATTCAGGACTCGGCTAGCTCAGCCAGTAATGATGCTCCTGAGCCATTCTTGGTGATGAGCATTGAAGTCCCCCACCTAGAGTACATTCTGCGCCCTTGCCACCCTCAGTCCTTCCTCCAAGTGGTGTTCAACATGGAGGAGTACTGATTCATCAACTGAGGGAGGGCAGTACATGGTAATCAGCAGGGGGTTCCTTTGCCCATGTTTGACCTAATGCCATGAGACTTCATGGGGTCTAGAGTCGATGTTGAGGACTCCCAGAGCAACTCCCTCCCGACTGTATACCACTGTGTCGCCCGCTCTGCTGGGCCTGCCCTGCCAGTGGGACAGGACATACCCAGGGATGGTGATGGTGGTGTCTGGGACATTATCTGTAAGGTATGATTCTGTGAGGATGACTACGTCAAGCTGTTGCTTGACCAGCCTGTGAGACAGCTCTCCCAATTTTGGCACTAGCCCCCAGATATTAGTAAGGAGGACTTCGTAGGGTTGACAAGGCTGAGTTTGCCATTGTCATTTCCAGTGCTGGTTCAAAGTCGAGTGGTCCGGCTGGTTTTATTCGACTTTTCTGTAGCTGTTTTAGATACAACTGAGAGGCTTGCTTGGCCATTTCAAGGGGCGTTTAAGAGTTAACCACACTGCTATGGGTCTGGCGTCACATATAGGCCAGACCGGGTAAGGATGGCAGATTTCCTTCTCTAAAGGACATTAGTGAGCCAAATGGGTTCTTTTGACAATCGACAATGGTCATCATTACTGAGACTCGGTTTATAATTAATGGAATTTAAATTCCACCAGCTGCCGTGATGGGATTTGAACCCATGTCTTACAGCTTAAGCCTGGGCCTCTGGATTACTAGTCCAGTGTACTAGTACATTATCTCTACCCTACTCGCTCCCCAGGCATCCGGTAGCCAAATGACCATGAAGCTGAACAGGCACGCAGGGATATCAATCTGCTAGCCCTGGGACATCCCCTGGACCTCTTCCTGGTGCCCGCTCGTCATATATGACCCTCCATGGAAAGCAGTAGTCGACCATGAGTAGCATCATAGCCGGTGTGCGCACACAGACAGTTAGAAACGGGAAGCCTAGCTGAGAGATGGTGAGTAAGTAACTGGGGGCGGTGCATGAGAACCAGATAACATCACGAAATAAACGAGAGAAATGAAGAGTGAATGAGTCCAAGAGGTTTGCCATATCAGATTTCGGTGTGTTTGAGCTGCAGTCCTCCACTGGGAAACGGACACAATGCCCACGCTCATTCGCAGCCTCAACACATAGCCCCACTGACAAAAGAAATGTAAAACAGCGGGACCCCCTTCCCAACAACACAGTCCGAACCCCTCCACCCCCCCAACAGTATAGCTCCACACAGACAGACGCACCCCCCCGCCACACACACACAGACACACCCCCTCTGCCCCCCACACACACACACAGACGGACCCCCTCCCCCCACACACACACACACACACACACAGACACACCCCCTCCCCCCCACCACACATACAGACAGACGCACCCCCTTCCCCCTACAAAGACAGACGGACCCCCTTCCCTCCCACACACAAACACACCTACCTCAGTATCGGACAGGACATCCCACCGCCTGCTGCTCCCGGAGAGGCACTAGGGGATACAGCAATGCAGCTCCACCGTCCAGTCTGCATCCCGTCAGCAGAGTGCATGAGGAAGGACGATGACCCCCCAAAGAAGCTGCACCTTGAAACACAATAACCTGGGGGTTACTGCGGGCAGAACATTCAAGCAAAGATCTTACACAAACCGCCTCCATTCCTGGTTAGAACTCAGCTGGAAAATTGTGGATAATTCAGGAAAGCTGTAAAGTCCGTCGAGAGGATAGAGAGCACGTTTTACCAGGACTTTACTGGGGATGAGAGTCTCAGATAAGAAGAGTGATGGGAAAAGCTGGGATTGTTCTCGTTGGAACAGTGGAAGGTGAGGAGGTGACCTGATCAAGGTTTAAGATGAGGAGAAGTTTTGAGAGAGCGAGGGAGAAAGAGACAATTCCCTCCGGAGAGTGGGTCTACATTACACCAGGGGCTTCACTTCATTGAGTGTATAGCACTTTGAAATGTGACCGCAAAAGGCGCTATATAAATGCAGGTTTTTCTTTCAATAACCAGAGGTTAGAGATTTAAAATCATTGACATGAGATTTAGAGGGGAAAAAAGGGGGCACGTTTTGTCACTTAGGGAGTTGTTGGGATCCGGGACATTCTCCCTGAGAAGATGGTGGAAGCTGATTCCATTGATAGTTTTCAAAGCGGACTGGGCAGTTTCCCGACGATGAGGAACTCACAGGGATATGGATAAAGCTGGCGCTGTGGGACTGAGCTCGACTGCTCCTTCCGAGAGCCGGCAGAGGGTTGATGGACCAAATGGCCTCAATCTGTGCTGGAAGATTCTATGGTCTGATGAACATTTACTTTGCACTTCAGTTCAAGCCTCAAGAAACTTGATCTCAAGACTTATCAGCACCAGCTTTGCAATAAACAGCAACTAGAAGGTGACTGTCATGACTCACGGGGGGAGGGTCCCACTCCAGGCCAACACTCCTCCCAGCGTCAGTAACAGAGGGAGTGCTGCACTGTCAGAGGTGCTGTCTTTCAGACAAGAGTTAAACCAGTCTGCCCTCTCAGGTGGCTGTAAAATAGCCCCCTTACCCAGTACTATTCCCATAGCTTTGTGCTCGTGAACTGCTAATCCAGAGAACTGGGGTCAAATCCCAGCACAACAGTTAGTTTAGAATTACTTTTGAATATGAAAACCTGGAAATAAAAAAAAATATGGACACTGGTGGAAGTGAGAACATGGCTGGAGAAACCTCAACAGGGTTCCTCAGGCACATCCTCACCCAACTGGGGCCTACAGGTGACTCCAGTCCCACGCCAACATGGCCAGGCAGTCTCTCAGTTCAAGGATGCCACTAGGAAGACAATCAACCCTGGTCTTCCTGAGACACTCTCAAAGAATAGGATACTCCTGGGGTGTTGGCAACTTTGTTTGAGGTGTGAGAGTGGGGAAATAAAACAAATGACGAGAGGTGATCTCACTGAAACAGCTAAAAAGGCTTGGAGGGTTTGACAGGGTCAATGCTGAGGAGCTGTTTGGCCCCTGGCTGGGGAGTCGAAAATGAGGAGGCCGCTGTCTCAGAATAAGGGGCCAATCATTTAGCATTGAGATGAGGAGAAATTTCTTCATTCAGAGGATTGTGAATCTTTGGGAATTCTCTACTTGAGGATTGTGGATACTCGACCTTGAGATCGAGAAATGAATCGGCTCGAAGGCCCAGAGGAACCGACAAGTGGTGCCATGGCTGCAGCTTGGCTGCCACCCTGTGGTCTCACAAAGAATGGCAAATACACCATAAGTCAAGTATCAGATATACCAGCAAGCTGCGAGGGGCAGTCAAGAGGGTGGAGGAAAATTAAGAATTTTAAAGAGAGGCAAGAAGAGGGGAAGTTCTCCCCTGTGTCCTGGGGCCAAAATTTATCCCTTCGCCAACATAACTGAAAACAGATTATTTGGTCATTATCACGTTTTGGTTTATGGGATCTTGCTGTGTGTATATTGGCTGCCTCATTTCCTACATTACAACAATGACTATAAATGTACTCCATTGGTTAAGAGAGACAGACTGGAAGCACCCCAGTGACCATAATCAGAACTCCATGTAACACTCCCATGCCGCACTCTCCTCACCACCACCTCTGCCCAACTTCAGCTGATCTGCTGCAGGAACTCACCTTCATCACTTCCCTCATTCTCCAGCCACCTGTGCCCTACCTTAAACTTCAATGATGCCCCACTGCCCCCCAAGTGCCCCCACCACACTGACCAGAGTTGGCTAATTGCCCCCTCTTGCTTAATTTATAGAATTCTTATTCAAGGCCTCACCCCAAACCTCCATGCACAACAGACACACCCCTTCCCCCCCACTTCAGGAGGGGAAGACAGGGTACGATTGTGGGGTGCAACCTCATGTAAGAGCCCCAGCTCCATTTCATCCCACATGGCAGTGGAGACTCCAACAATCTCAGTCCCCATCCCTGGGGCTACAAACCTCTCACCACCCCCACCATCTGCATGTTCAGGACCAAGTTCTTCAACAAGGCTTTCAACTCCCCCACCCCACCTCATCCCTAATCTCCCCGCTTCCTGAAACAGTAACGCTTCCTCATCTGTGAAAGCTGAAGGATTTTTTTAAAATTCAGTGGAAACGTGGGGCTGACATTTCAGGAGGAAATTGGTCACTGAGTGATATGCCCAAGCACCACCAGGTGGCACCACATGTCACCATAGGCCGTCAATAATTAAAAATAAATCATTTCTAAACCATTCAACTGATATTCATTCCTCCATCAATTATTAGTATATGTAAAATAAATGACTTGTATGTAAGCAACGTGTAAAACATATTTGGTCATTCGGAAGTACAAAACCTGAGTATCACTGAGAGAGATTTTGGCAAAGCTTTTTGTCTTTCACTCATCAGGACACTCGCAAGACGAATATCTTCAACATAATGTCTTTTCAACAATGCTAAAACAGATGTTTGTTTAATCGACAGATTAAATATGAAATCATATCTGATATAAATATTAATCACATCTAAATAACGGACCACTTACATTTAGATAGAATTTACTTCAAATATCCAAATGCAAATTCATATAAATGAACATATGTAAATGCCATTAAATATTTACAATTATTTGCAAATATAATTAAATATTAATTTAGATAAAAGTGTTATGTTTAGATGAGTCATTCACATTTAGATCTTATTTATAAAGCCAATTCTAAATTTCAGTTTTTGATCAAATATTGAATTTATGTAAATGTAATTTTTTTATAAATATATGCAAATAATAATTTACAGAAATGTTTGTTTAATCGTGGATCAGTCTAAATGTAAATGATCCACATCTAAACAAACATTTCCATAAATTATATTCTCATTTATAAATATTTAATTACATTTACATATATTCAATATTAATTTGTTTAAAACTTAAATTTAAATACTATAATTTCTTCATTATATTTACACACATTCATCCTTGTATTCTCTGCAGTTGTTTTGTTATTTTGATATCTAGATTGATTTTATTGTTCTATTTAATATTCTATAGACACCTAAACATTGCTCTTTGCATATCCCCTCCTCTCCACAAACACCAACTCTCACTGGGGTACAGTTAACTAATGCTTTCTGAAATCTTGTAAACATATAAAAATAACCAACCAGCAATTTAGGGCAAGGGGAGGAGGGCAGAAAAAAGACAGAAACCAGAGCCCAACTCACACAAGACTGGAAACATCCCATTAATATTGTACAGTGCACCCTGCAACGTGCTGAGGTGGTCCAAGGAAGCTGAACAATGCACTCCGAGGGGACCAAGGCCCACTGTCAGACATTCCCTCCCTCCACCCTCTACTCAAATCCCATTCCTCCTCCCCCTCTGCCCTCCCCAACCCCCCACTGTCTGTGGGGCCACGTTTACAATCTTGCTGCAGATAAGAGTGACACTGATCGCTTGTTTTTTTCAATTCTCACTGAGTCAGAATGGAAAATTCTAGACTAAACAAAGGCTCCTACTCACTGAGCTGACTCACTCTGACCTCCCCAGTACTTCAACTAACAACACACTCAACAATCTGAGCCACACATCCAGTATCATTTCTAGCACAGCACCCTGGGCCTCAAACAACACCCTGAGGAGTGGAGATGGGGGTGGGGGGGGGGTGTTGATTGAAAAGGAAAGGTTGGCGAGTAGTGGGGTCCCATCAAACACTGAGATAAAAACAAAAAACTGTGGATGCTGGAAATCCAAAACAAAAACAGAATTACCTGGAAAAACTCAGCAGGTCTGGCAGGACTCGAAACGTCAACTCTTTTCTTCTCCGCCGATGCTGCCAGACCTGCTGAGTTTTTTCCAGGTAATTCTGTTTTTGTTCCCATCAAACACTCTCAGGACAGGTACAGCACGGGGTTAGATACAGAGTAAAGCTCCCTCTACACTGTCCCCATCAAACACTCCCAGGACACGTACAGCACGGGTTTAGATACAGAGTAAAGCTCCCTCTACACGGTCCCCATCAAACACTCCCAGGACAGATACAACACAAGGTTACATATAAAGGCCACTCCACATGATGCCTATATACCTCAGCCACATCCACAGAAGTGTGATATTTTCAATTTGCCAAAGTGTGGCCTCTCTCCCTGAGAACTGGCAGTGAATGGGTCATAACTGTTCGCGTTTACTTACAGCAAATCTTCATTCCAATCAACACACACACACACATTCTCAGTCTCTGCTTCCAAATAGTAACAAGCAGCAGCAGTAAGGATGCATGGATTAGAACCAGTGGCCTTCTCACAGATAGCTAACTCCTTCTAGATTTCCCAGTCCCCCTCACCTCCCCAAGGCACTGCCTCTCGCTGGGGAGTAGGACACGCGAGCAGGCCACCTGTGGCTCTGATCCATGGGCAGCTTAGATAGGAGGCTGTGCCAGCTGCCATAGCCGGTCTCAGACACTCACCATCTCACCTCACAGGGTGGTGCCTGGGAAAGATAGTGCAAGGGCATGGTATGGGGGATTTGGTGTGAAACAACAAGCCCAGGAGTGGAATCCTGCCCCTTGAGGCGCGCGGGAGTGTGAGCGAGCACGCACTCGAGAGAGAAAGATGGCTAGGGAAATGCACACTTTCAAAGCAATATGCCAATCAGCCCTGGCATTGCTCCTGGTTAGAGAATGTGCTGAAACATGACAGCTCCAATGTAGTGTTTACAGCAAGTGTACACCACCAGTGACAGATTACTCAGAATTACTCATTTCATACAAATCAAGTTTGTAAACTTTTTCTCCAGTTTTGCCACCCCCACTTCCTCCTCTCTTCCAGGCACTGCCCCACCCAAGTGCACATGGCCTGCTACTATCCCACCACTCTGAGCAGCGCATCACAGTTGCTGGAACAGACGTGTTTACATGCTCTCTGCCAAGGGGATGAGATGAAAGCTGGATAGTAACCAACAGCAGGAGGTTCTGAGTTGATAATCTTCCTCCAAAACCTCCACCTGCTTACCCCTCTAAGTGGTGGTGGAGGGTGGCAATGGGCTACTCTGCTGTAGGCATCAGATCAGCCAATTCCTTCCTTGCCCCTAAGGACACAAAGGCAGGTGCACAGCCGCAGCCGCCCCGGGACAGGTCCACTGCGGTGAGCCCCCTCTCCACCCGCAAACTGAGTGTTCTTAACAGAGTGGGCTGGGGATTAAGAGCCAGGATCGCAATCACCACCTGATTTGAATTCATTATTCCAACCCTAACAACAAGATACAAGAAATAAAAATGAAGTTGGCGTTAGTAATGGGGGGGTGGGGCGGGGGAGAGAGAATCAGGGTGGGTTGGGGGAGGAGAGAGAGAGCGTCGGGGTGGGTTGGGGGGGGAGAGAGAGAGTCCGGGGCGTGGGGGGGAAGAGAGAGAGAGAGTCGAGGGGATGGAAGAGAGAGAGAGAGAGAGAGAGAATCGGGGGGGGCGGAAGAGAGAGAGGGAGAGAGTCGGGGGGGCGGAAGAGGGAGAGAGTCGGGGGGGCGGAAGAGGGAGAGAGTCGGCGGGCGGAAGAGGGAGAGAGTCGGCGGGCGGAAGAGGGAGAGAGTCGGCGGGCGGAAGAGGGAGAGAGTCGGCGGGCGGAAGAGGGAGAGAGTCGGCGGGCGGAAGAGGGAGAGAGTCGGCGGGGGAAGGAGAGTTTGTCGGCGGGGGAAAGGGAGTTTGTCGGCGGGGGAAAGGGAGTTTGTCGGCGGGGGAAAGGGAGTTTGTCGGCGGGGGAAAGGGAGTTTGTCGGCGGGGGAAAGGGAGTTTGTCGGCGGGGGAAAGGGAGTTTGTCGGCGGGGGAAAGGGAGTTTGTCGGCGGGGGAAAGGGAGTTTGTCGGCGGGGGAAAGGGAGTTTGTCGGCGGGGGAAAGGGAGTTTGTCGGCGGGGGAAAGGGAGTTTGTCGGCGGGGGAAAGGGAGTTTGTCGGCGGGGGAAAGGGAGTTTGTCGGCGGGGGAAAGGGAGTTTGTCGGCGGGGGAAAGGGAGTTTGTCGGCGGGGGAAAGGGAGTTTGTCGGCGGGGGAAAGGGAGTTTGTCGGCGGGGGAAAGGGAGTTTGTCGGCGGGGGGAAAGGGAGTTTGTCGGCGGGGGAAAGGGAGTTTGTCGGCGGGGGAAAGGGAGTTTGTCGGCGGGGGAAAGGAGAGTTTGTCGGCGGGGGAAAGAGAGTTTGTCGGCGGGGGAAAGAGAGTTTGTCGGCGGGGGAAAGAGAGTTTGTCGGCGGGGGAAAGAGAGTTTGTCGGCGGGGGAAAGAGAGTTTGTCGGCGGGGGAAAGAGAGTTTGTCGGCGGGGGAAAGAGAGTTTGTCGGCGGGGGGAAAGAGAGTTTGTCGGCGGGGGAAAGAGAGTTTGTCGGCGGGGGAAAGAGAGTTTGTCGGCGGGGGAAAGAGAGTTTGTCGGCGGGGGAAAGAGAGTTTGTCGGCGGGGGAAAGAGAGTTGTCGGCGGGGGAAAGAGAGTTTGTCGGCGGGGGAAAGAGAGTTTGTCGGCGGGGGAAAGAGAGTTTGTCGGCGGGGGAAAGAGAGTTTGTCGGCGGGGGGAAAGAGAGTTTGTCGGCGGGGGAAAGAGAGTTTGTCGGCGGGGGAAAGAGAGTTTGTCGGCGGGGGAAAGAGAGTTTGTCGGCGGGGGAAAGAGAGTTTGTCGGCGGGGGAAAGAGAGTTTGTCGGCGGGGGAAAGAGAGTTTGTCGGCGGGGGAAAGAGAGTTTGTCGGCGGGGGAAAGAGAGTTTGTCGGCGGGGGAAAGAGAGTTTGTCGGCGGGGGAAAGAGAGTTTGTCGGCGGGGGAAAGAGAGTTTGTCGGCGGGGGAAAGAGAGTTTGTCGGCGGGGGAAAGAGAGTTTGTCGGCGGGGGAAAGAGAGTTTGTCGGCGGGGGAAAGAGAGTTTGTCGGCGGGGGAAAGAGAGTTTGTCGGCGGGGGAAAGAGAGTTTGTCGGCGGGGGAAAGAGAGTTTGTCGGCGGGGGAAAGAGAGTTTGTCGGCGGGGGAAAGAGAGTTTGTCGGCGGGGGAAAGAGAGTTTGTCGGCGGGGGAAAGAGAGTTTGTCGGCGGGGGAAAGAGAGTTTGTCGGCGGGGGAAAGAGAGTTTGTCGGCGGGGGAAAGAGAGTTTGTCGGCGGGGGAAAGAGAGTTTGTCGGCGGGGGAAAGAGAGTTTGTCGGCGGGGGAAAGAGAGTTTGTCGGCGGGGGAAAGAGAGTTTGTCGGCGGGGGAAAGAGAGTTTGTCGGCGGGGGAAAGAGAGTTTGTCGGCGGGGGAAAGAGAGTTTGTCGGCGGGGGAAAGAGAGTTTGTCGGCGGGGGAAAGAGAGTTTGTCGGCGGGGGAAAGAGAGTTTGTCGGCGGGGGAAAGAGAGTTTGTCGGCGGGGGAAAGAGAGTTTGTCGGCGGGGGAAAGAGAGTTTGTCGGCGGGGGAAAGAGAGTTTGTCGGCGGGGGAAAGAGAGTTTGTCGGCGGGGGAAAGAGAGTTTGTCGGCGGGGGAAAGAGAGTTTGTCGGCGGGGGAAAGAGAGTTTGTCGGCGGGGGAAAGAGAGTTTGTCGGCGGGGGAAAGAGAGTTTGTCGGCGGGGGAAAGAGAGTTTGTCGGCGGGGGAAAGAGAGTTTGTCGGCGGGGGAAAGAGAGTTTGTCGGCGGGGGAAAGAGAGTTTGTCGGCGGGGGAAAGAGAGTTTGTCGGCGGGGGAAAGAGAGTTTGTCGGCGGGGGAAAGAGAGTTTGTCGGCGGGGGAAAGAGAGTTTGTCGGCGGGGGAAAGAGAGTTTGTCGGCGGGGGAAAGAGAGTTTGTCGGCGGGGGAAAGAGAGTTTGTCGGCGGGGGAAAGAGAGTTTGTCGGCGGGGGAAAGAGAGTTTGTCGGCGGGGGAAAGAGAGTTTGTCGGCGGGGGAAAGAGAGTTTGTCGGCGGGGGAAAGAGAGTTTGTCGGCGGGGGAAAGAGAGTTTGTCGGCGGGGGAAAGAGAGTTTGTCGGCGGGGGAAAGAGAGTTTGTCGGCGGGGGAAAGAGAGTTTGTCGGCGGGGGAAAGAGAGTTTGTCGGCGGGGGAAAGAGAGTTTGTCGGCGGGGGAAAGAGAGTTTGTCGGCGGGGGAAAGAGAGTTTGTCGGCGGGGGAAAGAGAGTTTGTCGGCGGGGGAAAGAGAGTTTGTCGGCGGGGGAAAGAGAGTTTGTCGGCGGGGGAAAGAGAGTTTGTCGGCGGGGGAAAGAGAGTTTGTCGGCGGGGGAAAGAGAGTTTGTCGGCGGGGGAAAGAGAGTTTGTCGGCGGGGGAAAGAGAGTTTGTCGGCGGGGGAAAGAGAGTTTGTCGGCGGGGGAAAGAGAGTTTGTCGGCGGGGGAAAGAGAGTTTGTCGGCGGGGGAAAGAGAGTTTGTCGGCGGGGGAAAGGGAGTTTGTCGGCGGGGGAAAGGGAGTTTGTCGGCGGGGGAAAGGGAGTTTGTCGGCGGGGGAAAGGGAGTTTGTCGGCGGGGGAAAGGGAGTTTGTCGGCGGGGGAAAGGGAGTTTGTCGGCGGGGGAAAGGGAGTTTGTCGGCGGGGGAAAGGGAGTTTGTCGGCGGGGGAAAGGGAGTTTGTCGGCGGGGGAAAGAGAGTTTGTCGGCGGGGGAAAGAGAGTTTGTCGGCGGGGGAAAGAGAGTTTGTCGGCGGGGGAAAGAGAGTTTGTCGGCGGGGGAAAGAGAGTTTGTCGGCGGGGGAAAGAGAGTTTGTCGGCGGGGGAAAGAGAGTTTGTCGGCGGGGGAAAGAGAGTTTGTCGGCGGGGGAAAGAGAGTTTGTCGGCGGGGGAAAGAGAGTTTGTCGGCGGGGGAAAGAGAGTTTGTCGGCGGGGGAAAGAGAGTTTGTCGGCGGGGGAAAGAGAGTTTGTCGGCGGGGGAAAGAGAGTTTGTCGGCGGGGGAAAGAGAGTTTGTCGGCGGGGGAAAGAGAGTTTGTCGGCGGGGGAAAGAGAGTTTGTCGGCGGGGGAAAGAGAGTTTGTCGGCGGGGGAAAGAGAGTTTGTCGGCGGGGGAAAGAGAGTTTGTCGGCGGGGGAAAGAGAGTTTGTCGGCGGGGGAAAGAGAGTTTGTCGGCGGGGGAAAGAGAGTTTGTCGGCGGGGGAAAGAGAGTTTGTCGGCGGGGGAAAGAGAGTTTGTCGGCGGGGGAAAGAGAGTTTGTCGGCGGGGGAAAGAGAGTTTGTCGGCGGGGGAAAGAGAGTTTGTCGGCGGGGGAAAGAGAGTTTGTCGGCGGGGGAAAGAGAGTTTGTCGGCGGGGGAAAGAGAGTTTGTCGGAGGGGGAAAGAGAGTTTGTCGGAGGGGGCAAGAGAGTTTGTCGGAGGGGGCAAGAGAGTTTGTCGGAGGGGATGGGGAAGAGGAGCAGCAATAGGTGTCTCCAAGTGAGCCATGACCAACATGTAGGAGCGCACCAATCTGGTAGGGGCACCACCATCACTCCTGTGCTCTGTGGGATCTTGCTGTGCCAGTCGAATGGCCTATTTGCCACTCACCCCTTCACCCACATACAAAATGAAGAAACCCAGTGAAGGCAAGGGGAAGGAGGTGGTATACTTTGGGGTGGGGGTTAGGAGATGGATTTCTGCACATTGTGCCCCAGCTGGTTACTTTCCTGAGTGAAAGTATTACTTTGTTGCCACGTGGAGCACTGGCGCCCTCTACCGTCACAGACTGGGGGGGGATTAATCCTCCCTCCCTCCCTCCTTAAAGCAAAAATAAACCGCGCCACTCTCAAACCACATGACGGGGGGGGGGGGGGGAAAGAGAGAAAAAAACTGCGACACTCCTGCAGGCCTAAGCCAATTTTTTATGGGGGTTATTTTTTCGGGGGGGGAAGGGGGGTCCTACACAGAAGAAGATAGTTTTAAAACCATAAAATGCAACAATTAAAAATGTATCTAAGACACAGACGGATACATTTGGATGCGACACTGTAACAAAATGCAACAGATACATTTCGGAAATTGCAACAACCTTGGACACAATGTTATATCTCTGAAAGTTACATCAAATAATCTTTCTCTCCATTTCCTTACCTGCTTTGCAACATTTCACGCCGCTGGCTGCGTGGCTGCAGATCTCCGCACATCTCAAAAACTGTTTTACCCCCAACCCCGTAAAAAAAATGCTCCATCGATCAGCATCCCTGAGACCGGGTGCCACCCCCTCCTCCTGCCCCAATCCCCTAAGCAATGCTAAACCAAGAAGTCCAGCTGAAACAGGTTGGGAAGGTCGACCTCAAACCCTGCTCGGAAGAGGCTCCAGCATTTTCTGCGCCTTAAAAAGTTTAACAAATTCCAATTGCGCAGTTTCAGACTCAGACAGACACACACTCTCTCTCTCTCTCTCTCTGTGACTCTCTAATAAACAGCCCCTCCTCCCTTCCCAATGCTGCAGTCGCTTCTAGTCTCAGCAACAAGCTCCTGGCTGGAGATTTAAAGCGATACCGTCCTTCAGGGGTTTTTCTTTATTGTCTTCACATTAAAACTGATAAAGAGAGAAATCTGCATACCACACACATTTTTTTAAAATACAAATCACCAGTTACTTGGTTATTACAATGATAGTTACATTAGATTCTGCTCGAACTGCAAGGGCCAAGAGGATGCTGCTATTCTCGATGAGCTTAGGTAGTGTTTGTCGATGTATAAAGTATCAGAAAGAGTCCAAGAGGCAAAACCACAAAGGTACTCACTCCAGAAAGGTCACTCGACCCATTTTCCTGCAATCCTCATAAACAATTTATGTTTTATTTCTCCTCAGGATGTGGGTTTCCCTAGCTGGGCCAGCACTTATTGCCCATCCCTAATTGCCCTTGAAAAGGTGGTGGTGAGCTGCCTTCTTGAACCGCTGCAGTCCATGTGGTGTAGGTGCTGTTAGGGAGGGAGTTCCAGGATTTTGACCCAGCGACACTGAAGGAACAGTGATATATTTCCAAGTCAGGATGGCGAGTGACTTGGAGGGGAACTTACAGGTGGTGGTGTTCCCATGTGTCTACTGCCTTTGTCCTTCTAGATGGTAGTGGTCGTGGGTTTGGAAGGTGCTAAGGAGCCATGGTGAATTTCTGCAGTAGATGGTATACACTGTGCGTCAGTGGTGGAGGGAGTGAATATTTGTGGATGTGGAGCTAATCAAGCTTTGTCCTGGATGGTGTCGAGGTTCTTGATTGGTGTTGGAGCTGCACTCATCCAGACAAGTGGAGCGTATTCCATCACACTCCTAACTTGTGCCTTGTAGATGGTGGACAGGCTTTAGGGAGTTAGAAGGTGAGTTACTCATCGCAGGATTCCTAGTCTCTGACCTGCTCTTGTAGCTACAGTATTTATATGGCTAGTCCAGTTCAGTTTCTGGTCAATGGTAACCCCCAGGATGTTGATAGTGAGGGATTCAGTGACAGTAATCCCATGGAATGTCAAGGGACGATGGTTGGATTCTCTCTTTTGGAGATGATCATTGCCTGACACTTGTGTGGCATGAATGTTACTTGCCACTTGTCAGCCCAAGTCTGGATATTGTCCAGGTCTTGCTGCATTTGGACCTGGACTACTTCAGTATCTGAGGAGTCACGAATGGTGCTGAACATTGTGCAATCATCAGCGAACATCCCCACTTCTTACCTTATGATGGAAGGAAGGTCATTGATGAAGCAGCTGAAGATGGTTGGGCCCAGGACACTACCCTGAAGAACTCCTGCAGTGATGTCCTGGACCTGAGATGACTGAACTCCAACAACCACAACCATCTTCCTTTGTGCTAGTTATGACTCCAACCAGCAGAGAGTTTTCCTCTGGATCCCCACTGACTCCAGTTTTGCTAGGGCTCCTTGATGCCACACTCGGTCAAAAGCTGCCTTGATGTTAAGGGCAGTCACTCTCACTTCACCTCTGGAGTTCGGCTCTTTTGTCCATATTTGAACCAAGGCTGTAATGAGGTCAGCTGTTGAGTGGCCCTGATGGAACCCAAACTAGGCGTCAGTGAGCAGGTTAGTAGGGAGGGCTCTTGCAGGACCAATTGGACTGGGTATTCCATTATCATTTCCAGTGCCCGGGTTGATGCTGAGTGTTATATCCATTTTTATTCTTCTTTGACTTTTCTATAGCACTTCAATACAACTGAATAACTTGCTAGGCCATTTCAGAGGCAATTAAGAGTCAACCACATTGCTGTGGGTCTGGAGTCACACGTAGGCCAGACTGGGTAAGATGCCAGATTTCTTTCCCTAAAGGACATTAGTGAACCAGATGGGTTTTTACAACAATTGATGATAGTTTCATGGTCACCCTTACTGAGTCTTGTGTTTAATTCCAGATTAATTTAAGCAACTAAATTTAAATTCTCTCTCCAGCTGCCATGGTGAGATTTGGACTCAGCACTCACAATGATTACTCATACTGAAAAATAATCATGCTAGAAGTGTACCCACATGCAGAAATTGGGAGTGGCAATTGGAGTGATGAGTGGAAATTAGTAAGGGGGTATTAGAATGGGAGGGGATATTAGGTTAATGAGGGGCTGTTTTCAGCATCAGATTGTTGAATGAGTGAAAATCAAGTGAGTGGGAATTGAGCGAACATGGATCATATGAATGAGGATCGAGTAAGCATTGAGTGAGGATCGAGTGAGTGAGGATACATGTGCAACTGGACCAGACCCCGGGAATGCCCTGGATAAGACGGGAGGAGCTGACAATTGGGGACTTAGCCCCAGCTCCAAGACAGATCAGACACAGAGCTGGAAATTACTGAAGTTCCAAGTGGGAAATAGTAGTATACAACAGTGTCTACAGAGAGAGAAAGAGAGAAGGGGATAGAGCTGGGAAATTCCTTAATATACAAGATTAAAACATTATGACACATACAAACTCAAGAAGTTCAAACAACAAGAATATTTTAAAAATAACAACCACCTGAAAAGTTCATCAATTAGACCACAGCTGGAGAACTGTGTCTGATTCTGGGGCCCACACTTTAGGAAGGATGTCAAGGTCTGGGAGAAGGTGTGGAGGAGATTTCCCAGAATGGGACCAGGGATTAGGGACTTCAGTTAATGTGGAGAGAGACTGGGAGCAGAGAAGATTAAGAGGGAGATTTAATCAAGGTGTTCAAAATCATGAGGGGTTTGGATACAGTAAATAAGGAGAAACTGTTTCCAGTGGCGGGAGGGTCAGTAACCAGAGGGACACAGCTTGAAGAAAATCGGCAAAAGAACCAGAGGGGGAGAGGAGGAGAATTTTTTTTTTACACAGCAAGTTGTTGTGATCTGGAAGGCGCTGCCTTAAAGGGCGGTGGAAGCAGATTCAACAGGAACTTTCAAAAGGGAATTGGAGAAATACTGAAAAATTTGCGGGGCTATGGGGAAAGAGGAGTGAGGGAGGGGGACTAATTGGATAGCTCTTTCAAAAAGCTGGCACAGGCATGAAGGGCTGAATAGCCTCCTTTCTGTGCTTTATTAATTTATGATTTATATGCAAAAAATTAATGATAAATTATTTCATTTCACCAGATTCAGAATCTAATGTTCAGTTTCCTCTAACCCCTACCCAACCCCGCCCCCGCTTCCCAAACTCAATCCTGGAACTGGGATCCTGTCAGGGAATTGTTATGGACTCTGTGTTCTGAAGGGTGAGTGGGGGTCAGCACACACACAGGTGGGGGTGGGAGGAGGGGGAGACCCAGCCGCAAATCTAATCACCTCCCTACCCCAGGACAATTCAGCACCCCGCTCCTCCCCCAACACAACACAACACCTAGCCACCACCGCCACCACCCCCCACCCCCCTCCCCCACAGTGGGGGGAGGTGGGGGGGGGGGCGGTGTCAGGCAGGGTGTGTAACAGTCTGAGATATCTGGGCTCTCTGGGACGTCACGTGGACGAGTTCGGGATCACCTCGCTTAACTGGTTGGCATTAGCAGGCAGCTTTAAAATAATGAGCAGGGTCTCAGGGTAGCCTGGGATGTGGCTGTGCCCTCAGAGGCCCCATGGAAACCATCCCCTCCCCAAAGCCAGATGTTTAAGCCCTGGTCAATGGCTATTGGGGAATGGTGGACGCCCTTTGACCTACATCCCCAGAGGGAGCCACTGCTTTCAGGGAGGGAGAGTGGTGGGGGTGGGGTGGGGGCGAGGAAAGTTCCAGATTGAAGGAAATCACCAAAGTGAGTGTCTCACCACCACTCACTCCTCAAAAAGAGAGAATAAAATAAATTGGCATGCCACACCCCACTCGGCTACCTGCTTACGCTTTCAGGACAGTCATGAGGCCATTTATTTGAGTCCCGCTCTAGGTCTTCAGCACTGAAGTACCAAGGGAGTGCTGCACTGTGGGAGGATGCGTTAAACCCTGTCTGCCCCTCTGAGTGTGGATGAGAAAGATCCCGCAGCCACTATTGTAAAGGAGGGTGGGGGCCACTGGCAGGGGGGAGTTTTCCTTGGTGTCCTGGGCCCAATATTTATCCCTCAACTAATATCACTAAAAAACAGATCATCTGACAATTATCACATTGCTGTTCGTAGGATCCTGCTGTGCAAAAATAGGCTGCTGCATTTCCTACATTGCACAGTGACTGCACTTCACAAATGATTTTATTGACAGTGACACGTTTTGGGTGGTGCACTGCTTGGGAAAGGTGCTATTGAAATGCAAGTCTCTCTCTCTTTTCTTTAAAATGTTAGAGTAAGGAGCGAGTTTCTGTTTGAAACCAGACTGGATCTGTGTTTCCTGTCACTGCTGACTGAGACGAGATTGTGACTGCGGGATTGTGTGAAGGTGGTGAGCTATTGCAAGTTAAACAGTATGCCGAGCCCAAGCTGTATCCTCTCATTAACCGGCAAGCAAACTCTGCTACAAATAACAAATCCACATTTTTATCATGTCTTCCACCACCTCAGGACATCCCAAAAGGTGTCTCAGCCAATGAAGTACTTATTTAACATGCAGTCCTCATTGTAATGTGGAACACACAGCAGCCGATTTGCGCAGAGCAAGATCCCACAAAGAACAATGTGCTAATGAATTGGATAGTGTGTGCCTTTCTTAAACATGTTTGTTAAGGGATAAACATTGGCTCCAGGACAAAGCGCAAGAGTGGAGAAAGGGGGCCTCAGTTTAACATCTCTCATGAAAAGCAGCATTGCTGACAATGCCCTCAGCATTAGCCGAGATTTTGTACTCGAGTCTCTGGAGTGGGGCTCGAACCCACGGCCTTCTGACCCAGTGAGCCCACAGCAAGAGCTTGCTCTGCTTCCTCCACAGCCCAATCCCTCAACAATTTCCTGTCATTTATCTCCTCGTGTGATTGAGCTTGACCCAGGGTCGAGCCCCAGGAACCTTCACGCTGGGAGTCAGATCAGGAATTCCCTCTCCTGATGTCAATGATGGAGCAGCAACAGTAGCACAGGCACTGCCACAGAGTGAGGCATCATCACCTTCCAGGACAATGAGTGTCACAGTCTGAGAGCCATTCCATATCGTGTTTTTAAAGTGGGCTCTTTGACTGTGGGTGGCTTTGTAGCTGAAGCAGACCCTGCCTTCACCAGGAGTGTGTCACTTGGCCATGATCAGGAGCTGAAACCCCAGCTGACTTCTCCCCATCCCAAGCCCAGGAGCTGGAAGCACAAGGTGGGACTCCCTATAGCTCAACCCCAACACCAAAACTACCCCCCCCCCGCCCTCAATCTCAGTCTCTGGCCCTCATCTCATGGGCCAATGGATTCCAAATCATGAGGAATGGCCTTGTATTTGATAACACCTTTCACTGCCTCAGGGCATCCTACAGTGCATCCCAGTCAATGATGGACGTTTAGAAGGGTAATCACTGTTGTAATGTGGCAGTCAAATTGTGTACAGCAAGATCCTGCAAACACCAATCAGATAAATGACCAAATAACCTGCATTTTTCAGTGATTTCAGTTGAGGGATTAATATTGGAGGCGACGGAAGGGAGAACCTCCCCTAGTCTTCGTCCAATATGGGAGAGGGTGGGAGCGAGAGGGTGTGGGAGTCCAGAATGAGAGCCGGAACTTAAATTGACAGTCAGGCCATCCAGGGGACGTCAGGAAGAACTTTTTCACACAAAGGGGAGTGGAAATCTGGAACTCCCTCCCCCAAGAAAAGCTGGGGCTTGCCAGAAATTGTGAAAACTGAGACTGATCAATTTTTGTTGGGGGAACAGATTAGGGCTACGGAGCCAGAGTGGGTAGACGGGGTTAAGATACAGATCAGCTGTGACCTACAGGTAGCGGAACAGGGTTGAGGGGCTGAATTGCCTCCTCCTGATCCTATATTTCCTGTTTCTGTTTTCTAGAAGATTCTACCTCGTGAAATGAGTGCAAGATCACGGAGCCTCCAACTAGGCCCCACCTTATCAGTGCTTTGACTGCGGCTGTGGTTTAGCTTTTCACACAGTGAATGCCAGAAGTTTCAGTGTAATGAACAAGTTGAAGGTTTTCTCCAGTCTGGTTGCCATGGTAACAAGCGTAGGATTTCTATCTTCAGTTCAATGAGGGATTATCGAGGTGAAGCACTGGTAATTAAATAATTAGTATAGAAGAGAGGGGGGGGGGGAGGGAGTGAGAGGGGGAGGGAGTGAGAGGGAGAGAAAGAGAGAGGAAGGAGGGTGAGAGAAAGAGAGTCAGAGAGGGGGAGAGAGAGAGGGAGAGAGAAAGGGAGACAGAGAGGGAGGGAGTGAGTGAGAGAGAGAGGAGAGGGTGGGAGAGGAAGAGAGGGGGAGGAAGGGGAGGAGGAAGAGAGGGGGAGGAAGAGAGGGGGAGGAAGAGAGGGGGAGGAAGAGAGGGGGAGGAAGAGAGGGGGAGGAAGAGAGGGGGAGGAAGGAGGAAAGAGAGATGGAAAGAGAGAGAGAGAAAAAGAGAGGGAGAGAGAGGAAGTGGGAAAGAGAGAGGAAGTGGGAAAGAGAGAGAGGACAAGGGACGGAGAGGGAGAGAGAGAGGAGAGAGAGAGAGAGGGAAACAGAGAGAGAGACAGAGAGAGGGAGGACAAGAGCAGAGAGACGGAACGAGAGAGAGAGAGATGGAGAGGAAGAGAGAGGGAGAGAAAGAGAGGGGAGAGGGGGATAGAGAGAGCAGGAGAGAGAGAGGGAGAGAGGGGGGAGAGAGAGAGAGAGGGGGGAGAGAGAGAGAGGGGGGAGAGAGGGGGAGAGAGAGAGAGGGGGAGAGAGAGAGAGGGGGGAGAGAGAGAGAGGGGGAGAGAGAGAGAGAGGGGGAGAGAGAGAGAGAGGGGGAGAGAGAGAGAGGGGGAGAGAGAGAGGGGGGAGAGAGAGTGGGAGAGAGAGAGAGGGGGAGAGAGAGAGGGGGAGAGAGAGAGGGCGGAGAGAGAGAGAGGGGGAGAGAGAGAGAGGGGGAAGAGAGAGAGAGGGGGAAGAGTGAGAGAGAGGGGGAGAGAGAGAGAGGGGGGAGAGAGAGAGAGGGGGAGAGAGAGAGAGGGGGAGAGAGAGAGGGGGAGAGAGAGAGGGGGGAAAGAGAGAGAGGGGGAGAGAGAGGGTGATGAAGAGGAAGAGGGAGAGAGAACAGGGGAGAGAGGAAGGGAGAGAGAGAGAGCAGGAGAGAAAGGCAGAGAGAGAGAGGGAGAGCAGGAGAGAGGGGGAGAGGGAGAGAGCGGGGGAGAGAGCGGGGGAGAGAGTGAGAGGGAGAGAGAGGGAGAGATAGGGGGCAGAGAGGGAGGGGGAGGGGGAAGGGGAGGGGGAGGGGGTAGAGAGAGAAAGGCAGAGGGATAGAGAGGCAGAGGGGGGAGAGGAGGGAGAGAGGGGGTTAGAGAGAGAGGGGGTTAGAGAGAGAGAGAGACACAGGAAGAGAAAGGCAGAGAGAGAGGGGGATAGAGTGAAAGGGAGGGAGAGAAAGAGCGCGAGGGAGATTGGGGACTAAAGACAGAGGGAGACACTCACACTCACACACAATCGCACACACTCACTCACAATATCATACGCACAATCACAAACACACACGGACACATTTACAAACAGACACAGATACACACACACACCCACATGCACTCATACATATTCACATGCATACACACATGCACACACTGAAACACAGAGACACATACACACTGAAACACACACGCACGCGTGCGCACACAGGCACACATACACACACTGTCTCTCACACACACACTTACAAACACTCACACTTACAAACACTCTCTTAAACACACGCGCACACACTGCCCCATGTCCACACACACATGCATACACAGACACACACCCATGCACAGAGACACAAATACACACACACACCGACGCACAGAGACATACACACACACATGCATGCACGCGCACACACACACACGGCGATAGCATAATGGTATTGTCGTGGGACTGGTAACCCACAGACCCATTGCCAATTGTTGTTAAAAACCCAGCTGGTTCACTAGTGTCCTTTAGGGAAGGAAATCTGCCATCCTTACCTGATCTGGCCTACATGTGACTCCAGACCCACAGCAACGTGGTTGACTCTTAAATGCCCTCTGAAATGGCCTAGCAAGCCACTCACTTGTGTCAAACTGCTACAGTCTCAAAAAACGAATGTAACTGGAGGGACCACCTGGCATCGACCGAGGCACCAGAAACAACAACGGCAAACTCAGCATTGTTGACCTTGCAAAGTCCTCCTTACTAACATCTGGGGGCTAGTACCAAAATTGGGAGAGCTGTCTCACAGACTAGTCAAGCAACAGCCTGTCATAGTCATCCTCATGGAATCATACCTTACAGATAATGTCACAGACACCACCATCACCAGCCCTGGGTATGTCCTGTCCCACCGGCAGGACAGACTCAGCAGAGCGGGCTGCACAGCGGTATACTGTCGGGAGGGAGTTGCCTGGGAGTCCTCAACATCTACTGTGGACATGAAGTCTCATGGCATCAGGTCAAACATGGGCAAGGAAACCTCCTGTTGATTACCACATACTGCCCGCCCTCAGCTAATAAATCAGTGCTCCTCCATGTTGAACACCACTTGGAGAAAGTATTGAGGGTGGCAAGGGCACAGAATGTCTTCTGGGTAGGGGACTTGAATGACCATCATCAAGAGTGGCTCGGTAGCACCACTATTGACAGAGCTGGCCGAGTCCTAAATGACATAGCTGCTAGACTGGGTCTGCAGCACGTGGTGAGGGAACTAACAAGAGGGAAAAACAGGCTTGACCTCATCCTCACCTCCTTAATAACATCTGGAGGCTCGTGCCAAAATTGGAAGAGCTGTCTCACAGACTAGTCAAGCAACAGCCTGACATAGACATCCTCACAGAATCACACCTTACAGATAATGTCCCAGACCCACTGACAGGACAGACCCAGCAGAGGTGGCAGCACAGTGGTATACAGTCAGTAGGGAGTTGCCCTCGGAGTCCTGAACATTGACTCCAGACCCTAAGAAGTCTCATGGCATCAGGTCAAACATGGGCAAGGAAACCTCCTGCTGATTACCACGTACCCCCCTCCCTAAGCTGATGGATCAGTGCTCCTCCATGTTGAACATCACTTGGAGGAAGCACTGAGGGTGACAAGGGTGAGGAATGTTCTCTGGGTGGGGGACTTCAATGTCCATCACCAAGAGTGGCTTGGTAGCACCACTACTGACCGAGCTGGCTGAGTCCTAAATGACATAGCTGCTAGACTGGGGCAGGTGGTGAGGGATTCAACAAGAGGGAAAAACATGACATCATCCTCACCAACCTGCCTGCCACAGATACATCTGTCCACGACATTAATAGTAGGAGTGGCCAATGCAGTCATTTTGGAGACAAAGTGCCGCCTTCACATTGAGGATACTCTCCATCATGTTGTGTGGCATTACCACTGTGCTAAATGGGATAGATTTCTAATAGATCCAACAACTCAAGACTGAGCATCCATGAGGCGCTGTGGGCCATCAGCAGCAGCAGAATTGTACTCGAACACACTCTGTAATCTCATGGCCCGGCATATGCCACACTCTACCAATACCATCAAGCCAGGAGATCAACCTAGATTCAATGAAAAGTGCAGGGGGGCATGCCAGGAGCAGCACTAGGCATACCTATGAGGTGTCACCCATGTGAAGCTAAAAAACAGGACAACTTGCATGCCAAACAGCATAAGCAGCAAGTGATAGACAGAGCTAAGCGATCCCACAACTAACAGATTAGATCTAAGCTCTGCAGTCCTGCCACATCCAGTTGTAAATGGTGGTGGACAATTAAACAACTCACTGGAGGAGGTGGCTCCACAAATACCAACCTCAATGAAAGGAGGAGCCCAGCACAGCAATGCAAAAGATAAGGTTGAAGCATTTGCAACCATCTTCTGCCAGAAGTGCCAAGTGGATGATCCATCTCAGCATCCTCTGGAGGTCCCCAGCATCACAGATGCCAGTCTTCAGCCAATTCAATTCACTCCATGTGATATCAAGAAACGGCTGAAGGCACAAGATACTGCAAAGACAATGAGGCCTGACAACATACCGGCAATCGTACTGAAGACTTGTGGTCCAGAACTTGCCGTGCCCCTAGCCAAGCTGTTCCAGAACAGCTACAACACTGGCATCTACCTGGCTATGTGGAAAATTGCCCAGATACGTCCTGTACTCAAAAAGCAGGACAAATCCAAACCTGGCCAATTACCGCCCCATCAGTCTACTCTCGATCATCAGTAAAGTAATGGAAGGGGTCATCAACAGTGCTATCAAGCGGCACTTGCTTAGCAATAACCTGCTCACTGATGCCCAGTTTGGGTTCCGCCAGGGCCACTCAGCTCCTGACCTCGTTACAACTTTGGTTCAAACATGGACAAAAGAGTTGAACTCCTGAGGTTAGGTGAGAGTGAATGCCCTTGGCATCAAGGCAGCATTTGACCGAGTGTGACATCAAGGAGCCCTAGCAAAACTGGAGTCAATGGGAATCAGGGGGAAAACTCTCTGCTGGTTGGAGTCATGCCTAGCATAAAGGAAGATCGTTGTGGTTGTTGGAGGTCAGTCATCTCAGCTCCAGGACATCACTGCAGGAGTTCCACAGGTTGGTGTCCTAGGTCCAACCATCTTCAGCTGCTTCATCAATGACCTTCCTTCCATCATAAGGTCAGAAGTGGGGATGTTCACCGATGCTCGGACGATGTTCAGCACCATTCGGGACTCCTCAGATAGTGAAGCAGTCAATGTCCAAGTGCAGCAAGACTTGGACAATATGCAGGCTTGGGCTGACAAGTGGCAAGTAACACTCAAGCCACACAAGTGTCAGGCAATGACCATCTCCAACAAGAGAGAATCCAACCATCGCCCTTTGATGTTCAATGGCATTACCATCACTGAATCCCCCACTATCAACATCCTGGGGGTTACCATTGACCAGAAACTGAACTGGGCTAGCCATATAAATACTGTGGCTACAAGAGCAGGTCAGAGGCTAGGAATTGTGCAACGAGTAACTCGCTTCCTGACTCCCCAAAGCCTGACCACCATCTACAAGGCACAAGTCAAGAATGTAATGGAATACTCCCCACTTGCCTGGATGAATGAAACTCCTACAACACTGAGAAGCTGGACACCGTCCAGGACAAAGCAGTCCACTTGATTGACACCACATTCACAAACATTCACTCCCTCTTCCAACACAGACGCACAGTAGTAGCAGTGTGCACCACCTACAAGATGCACTGCAGGAATTCACCAAGGCTCCTTCGAAAACACCTTCCAAACCCACGACTATTACCACCTAGAAGGACAAGGGCAGCAGATGGATGGGAACACCACCACCTGGAAGTTCCCCTCCAAGTCACTCACCATCCTGACTTGGAAATATATTGCCATTCCTTTACTGTTACTGAGTCAAAATCGTGAGACTCCCTTCTTAATAGCACTGTGGGTGTACCTACACCACATGGGCTGCAGCGGTTCAAGAATGCAGCTCACCACCACCTTCTCAAGGGCAACTAGGGATGGGCAATAAATGCTAGCCCAGCCAGCGAAGCCCACATCCTGTGAATGAATTAAAAAAATAGGAGGGCATGCCAGGAGCAGTACCAGGCATACCTAAAAATGAGGTGTCAACCTGGTGAAGCTACAACACAGGACTACTTGTGTGCAAACAGCATGAGGAGCAAGTGATAGACAGAACTAAGCGATCCCACAACCAACGGATCAGATCTGAGCTCTGCAGTCCTGCCACATCAGGTCGTGAATGGTGGTGGACAATTAACTCACTGGAGGAGGAGACTCCACAAACGTCCCCATCCTCAATGATGGGGGAGCCCAGCACATCAGCGTAAAAGATAAGGCTGAAGCATTTGCTACAATCTTCAGCCAGAAGCCCCAAGTAAATGATTCATCTTGGCCTCCACCGGATGTCCCCAGCATCACAGATGCCAATCTTCAGCTAATTCCATTCACTCCACATGATATCAAGAAAAGGCTGAAGGCACTGGATACTTTAAAGGCTATGGACCCTGACAATATTCCAGCAATAGTACTGAAGACTTGTGCTCCAGAACTTAAGCCGCGCCTTAGCCAAGTTGTTCCAGTACATCTACAACACTGGCAACTAGCCAGCAATGTGGAAAATTGCCCAGGTATGTCCTGTCCACAAAAAGCAGGACAAATCCAGCCCGGCCAATTACTGCCCCATCAGTCTACTCTCAATCATCAGTAAAGTAATGGAAGTGGTTATCAACAGTGCTATCAAGCAGCACTTGCTTAGCAATAACCTGCTCATTGACGCCCAGTTTGGGTTCCATCAGGGCCACTCAGCTCCTGACCTCATTACAGCATTCACTCTCATACACCCTCCCCCCAAGGACATTCACTCTCATACACCCTCTCCCCAAGGGCATTCACTCTCATACACCCTCCCCCCAAGGACATTCACTCTCATACACCCTCTCCCCAAGGGCATTCACTTTCCTGCACCCCCTGCCCTGCCCCCTCCCCAAGGGCATTAACTCTCATACAGCCCCTGCCCTGCCCCCTCCCCCCAGGGCATTAGCTGTCATACACACCCTCCCTGCCTCCTCCCCAAGGACATTCACTCTCATACACCCTCTCCCCAAGGGCATTCACTCTCATACACCTCCTGCCCTGCCCCCTCCCGAAGGGCATTAGCTGTCATACACCCCCTGCTCTGCCCCTCCCCAAGGGCATTCACTCTCATACACCCTGTCCCCAAGGGCATTCACTCTCATACACCCTCTCCCCAAGGGCATTCACTCTCATACACCCTCTCCCCAAGGGCATTCACTCTCATACACCCTCTCCCCAAGGGCATTCACTCTCATACACCCTGTCCCCAAGGGCATTCACTCTCATACTCCCTGTCCCCAAGGGTATTAACTCTCCTACACTCCCTGCCGTGTCCCCCTCCCCAAAGGCATTAGCTCTCATACAACCCTGCTTCACACCCACCCCCTCCTCAAGGGCATTCACTCTCATACACCCTGTCCCCAAGGGCATTCACTCTCATATACCCTGTCCCCAAGGGCATTCACTCTCATATATCCTGTCCCCAAGGGCATTCACTCTCATATACCCTGTCCCCAAGGGCATTCACTCTCATATACCCTGTCCCCAAGGGTATTCACTCTCATATACCCTGTCCCCAAGGGCGTTCACTCTCATACACCCTGTCCCCAAGGGCATTCACTCTCATATACCCTGTCCCCAAGGGCATTCACTCTCATATACCCTGTCCCCAAGGGCATTCACTCTCATATACCCTGTCCCCAAGGGCATTCACTCTCATGTACCCTGTCCCCAAGGGCATTCACTCTCATATACCCTGTCCCCAAGGGCATTCACTCTCATATACCCTGTCCCCAAGGGCATTCACTCTCATATACCCTGTCCCCAAGGGCATTCACTCTCATACACCCTGTCCCCATGGGCATTAAGTCTCCTACACTCCCTGCCGTGTCCCCCTCCCCAAAGGCATTAACTCTCATACAACCCCTGCTTCACACCCATCCCCCCTCCTCAAGGGAATTAACTCTCATACACCCTCTGCTTCACCCCCCCTTCCCACAGGCATTAACTCTCCTACACCCCCTGCTGTGTCCCCCTCCCCAAGGGCTTTAGCTCTCATACACCCCTTGCCTCACTCCCCCCACCCAAGGGCATTAACTCTCATACACAACCTGTCTCACTTTCCCCTTCCTAAGGGCATTAACTTTCATACATGCCCTGCCCCAACCCCCTCCCCAAGGGCATTTACTAAACTGGTCTCTGAGGAGGCACCAGTCGACCAATCATCCTTCCTAAGTAGCCAACCCAGCCCAGGTGTGACTGGTTAAGTCAGTGCCGGCTAGCTATTTGGCCAAGGTGGGGCTTTGTGGCCCAGGCTGAGCCCAGTCCTCACCCTGACAGTCCACACAGGGTCCTCACCACTGGGTAGCAAACATAGGAACATAGAAAATAGGAGGAATAGGTCATTAGGCCCTTTGAGCCTGCTCCGCCATTGATTATGATCCTGGCTGATCCTCTATCTCAACACCATAATCCCGCTCTCCCCCCATAACCCTTGACACCTTCAAAGCCTAGAAATTTATCAGTTTTCTTCTTCAATATATTCAGTGATTTGGCCTCCACAGCCTCTGTGGTAGAGAATTCCATAGGTTCACCACCCTCTGAGAAGAAGTTTCTCCTCATCTCAGTCCTAAATGGTCTACCCCGTATCCTGAAAACTGTGACCCCTTGTTGTAGACCCTCCCAGCCAGAGGAAATATCATCCCTGCATCCAGCCTGTCCATCACGGTCAGAATTTTATACGTTTCAATGAGATCCCCTCTCATTCTTCTAAACTCCAGTGAATACAGATCTACTCGGCCCATTCTCTCTTCATACAACAATCCTACCATCCCAGGAATCAGTCTGGTGAATGTTCGCTTCACTCCCTCTATGGCAAATATATCCTTCCTTAGGTAAGGAGACCAAAACTGCATATACTCCTCCAGGTGTGGTCTCACCAAGGGCCTGTACAGCTGCAGTAAGACATCCTTGCTCCTGTACTCAAGTATTTTTTATTCATTCACGGGATGTGGGCATCGCTCACTGGGCCAGCATTTATTGCCCATCCCTAATTGCCCTTGAGAAGGTGTTGGTGAGCTGCCTTCTTGAACTGCTGTGGTCCATGTGATGTAGATACACCCACAGTGCTGTTAGGAAGGGAGTTCCAGGATTTTGACCCAGCAACAGTGAAAGAACGGTGATATATTTCCAAGTCAGAATGGTGAGTGGCTTGGAGGGGAACTTCCAGGCGGTGGTGTTCCTGTCTATCTGCTGCTCTTGTCCTTCTGGATGGTAGTCGTTGTGGATTTGGAAGGTGTTTTTGAAGGAGCCTTGGTGAATTTCTGCAGTGCATCTTGTAGATGGTACACACTGTTGCTACTGTGCATCGGTGGCGGAGGGAGAGAATGTTTGTAGATGTGGTGCCAATCAAGCAGGCTGCTTTTTCCTGGGTGTTGTCAAGCCTCTTGAGTGTTGTTGGAACTGCACTCATCCAGACAAGTGGGGAGTATTCCATCACGCTCCCAACTTGTGGCTTGTGGACAATCTTTTGGGAGTCAGGAGGTGAGTTACTCATCACAGGATTCCTAGCCTCTGATCTGCTCTTGTAGCCACAGTATTTATATGGCTAATCCAGTTCAGTTTCTGGTCAATGGTAACCCCCAGGAGGATGATGGTGGGGGATTCAGTGATGGTAATACCATTGAATATCAAGGGGTGCTGGTTGGATTCTCTCTTATTGGAGTTAGTCATTGCCTGACACTTGTGTGACACAAATATTACTTGCCACTTGTCAGCCCAAGCCTGGATATTATCCAGGTCTTGCTGCATTTGGACAATGAGCTGCTAGAGTATCTGAGGAGTCGCGAATAATGCTGAACATTGTGCAATGATCAGCGAACATCCCCACTTCTGACCTCATTGATGAAGCAGCTGGAAATGGTTGGGCCTAGAATACTACTCTGAGGAACTCATGCAGTGATGTCCTGGAGCTGAGATGACTGACCTCCAACAACCACAAACGTTTTCCTTTGTGCTAGGTATGACTCCAACCAGCAGAGAGTTATCCCCCTGATTTCCATTGACTCCAGTTTTGCTAGGGCTCTTTAATGCCACACTCAGGTGTGGCCTTGATGTCAAAGGCAGCTATTCTCAAATCACTTTGGGAGTTCAGCTCTTTTGTCCATGTTTGAACCAAGGCTGTAATGAGGTCAGGTGGTGAGTGGCCCTGGCGGAATCCAAACTGGGTGTCATTGAGCAGGTCATTGCTAAGCAAGTGCTGCTTATAGCACTGTTGATGACACCTTCCATTACTTTAGTGATGAACTAGAGTAGACAGATGGGGCAGTAATTGGCTGGATTGGATTTTGTCCTGCTTTTTGTGGACAGGCCATACCTGGGCAATTTTCCACATAGCCGGGTAGATGCCAGTGTTGTAGCTATACTGGAACAGCTTGCCCTCTCACAATGAAGGCCAGCATACCATTTGCCTTCTTAACTGCATGCTTGCTTTCAGTGATTGCTGTATAAGGACACCCAGGTCCCTTTGTACACCAACATTTTCCAATCTATCACCATTTAAATAATACTCTGCCATTTCGTTTTTCCTAACGAAGTGGATAACTTCACACTTATCCACGTTATACTGCATCTGCCATGTATTTGCCCATCTACTCACCTTGTCCAAATCACCTTGAAGCCTCTTAACATACTCCTTACCACTCACATTCCCACCAAGTTTCACGTTGTCAGCAAACTTGGAAATATCACATTTGACTCCCTTATTCAAATCAGAAACTTCACCGTATTGCACCCCACCTCCTTCTTAACCGAGGACAGTTTCTAGCCCTCCCACCCCCTCGCCACCGCAGAGAATGTAAGATCCATTTTGCCAAATCCATTGCAATTTTTCTAAACGGTCAAGAGGGAAACAAAAGAACTTTGCATTTATATAGCATCTTTCATGTGCCTGAGACAACCCTCCCCTGCCACCTGAAGCTGTCCATACCAAAATCTTTGAAGTGTAGTCACTGTTGGAGTATGGGAAACATGGCAGCCAACACATGCACAGCAAGATCCCACAAACAGCAATGTGATGATGACCCAGGTTATCTGTTTTTTGTGATGTTGGTTGATGGATAAATATTAGCCTCGGGACACTGGGGAAACATCCACCCTCTCCCCTCTCCCCCTTCGCCAAAATAATGACCTTTTACATCCACTCTGAGAGGGTCAGACAGGTCTAACAATGCAGCATTTCCAGGGGCTGGAAAGGTTTTCTATTCCCGTTCCCCACCCCTCATTCGTTTTGGTTTTAGGCCTTTTCCAATGAGGCCAATGGACACAGCAGGGTGATTCGGGGTCAGGCTGATGACTAGTACTCTGAGAAAATAAGGTTTGGGGCTTTTTTCCCTAGATATTCAGCATTATCCACTCCAATGAACAAACCTCACATACCCTACGACTGGAGTGTGCGTTTATCCATGTCAGTGTCTCACCTTTGAGTCAGGAGGTTGTGAGTTCCAGCCCCACTCCAGGAACACGAGGCCACAATCCAGGCTGACCGAGGGTGGACTGCACTGTCAGAGGTGCCATCTTTCAGATGACACTATAGGCCCCATCTGCCTCTTCAAGTGGATATACACGATCCCTGGCCAATATGTCTCCCTCTATTGAAAAGAAAAGCCCAGATTATCTGAGTTATTCATTGTTTATGGGATGATGCTGTGTACAAAACGGCTGCCAGGTCAATCTAAAACATTCACTATTTTACTGGCTGGGATAGGTTTTGGGGAGTCACAAAGTTCGAATAAGGTGATAAAAAGGTTATAAAAAGGTGACCTTTTCTTAAATTTTATAGTCCCGCTAAATTTCATCTGGCTCTGCTCGTCCAACAATCTTTCCCAAATCCCAGGGCAGGCCCAGGGATGAACTCCATCCACTGAAGAAAACTATTGAAAGGTTTGACTGCTCCAATCTGGCTGGCCTCAGTTCTTGATGCTTTGCCAGGTTGTGGTAGGCATAGGTAAACACTGATGTAGCTAGGCCAATTAGCATTCAATACATAGGCCCAAATAAATTTACCCTAAATTAATTGGAATCAATCATATGAATGAGCTCTCAGTGGGTTAAAGGAGACTGTCCAACATCAAACTGTGAGGAACATAATGCCTGGAGGCAGAAACACTTGCCTGACAATGGGAAATCTGTAAATCAATCTCACTTTGTCACTGCTCAGCAAGAGTTAATTCTACTAACAATTAAGCACAGTCTCACTTAGTGTGCTGTCAGTAGGTAGCACACTCCCTCCCTCACCCTGAAGCTCATGGATTTGAGAGCCCACACTCCACAAGCCCCAGCTGACACTCCCTGCACCAGGAGTGCTGCACTGCTGGAGGTGCCGCCTTCAAAAGAAGGTGTCAAACCAAGGACTCTGTCTGACCTGATGCAAGAGATTCCCGCGGCCACTAGTAGAAAGACAGAACAAAAATAAAAATACCTGGAAAAACTCAGGTCTGGCAGCATCTGCAGAGAGTTAACGTTTCGAGTCCGTATGACTCTTCAACAGAACAGTTCTAACTCAAAACGTTAACTGTGTTCCTCTCCACAGATGCTACCAGGTCTGCTGAGTTTTTCCAGGTATTTTTATTTTTGTTTTGGATTTTCAGCATCCGCAGTTTTTTGCTTTTATCTTAGTAGAAAGACAGAGTTCTGCAGCTGCTAGCGCCATCAGGAGCAGATTATCTGCAGCGTTAACCTCATTGTCCCTAAAAGGCCCAGAGGAACTCAGTCTAAGCAAGTAACGCATCGGATGCCTGTGGGATCTTGCTGCACGCAAATCAGCTGTCTGTTTTCCGACATAACAATGGTCATTGCACATCAAAGAATACTTCACTGTCTGCAAAGTGCTTTGGGATGTCCTGAGGTGGTGAAATGAGTACAAATTCTATCCTACTGACCTTTCCTCCTTTCTAACAATCACTGAATTTTATAATAAACTCGAAATGTCGAGGAAATATGGGGGCAGTTAGAGTGGATGATGGTGATAGGGTGAAAACAACAGCAGAGGGAACTCGACAGTGGCAGGGCAAGTTGGTAAGATGGTTCAGAAAGCGTACGGGATCCATAGAATCATCAAGATTTACAGCAATAAATGAGACCATTCAGTCCATCGTGTCCTCAAGTAGCCATCCAGCCTACTCTTACTTTCCAGCTTTTCCTCCACAGTCCTACAGGTGACGACACCAAGCTTTTCTTATTCATTTATGGATGTGGGTGTCGCTGGCTAAGCCAGCATTTATTGCCCATCCCTAATTGACCTCAAGAAGCTGGTGGTGAGCTGTCTTCTTGAACCACTGCAGTCCCTGGGTGTAGGTACACTCACAGTGCTGTTAGGGAGGGAGTTCCAGGATTTTGACACAGCAACAGTGCACATTGAAGAGTTTTGTTTTTAAAATGTGCTGAAGGGTTTCTGCCTCCACTACCCTCTTAGACAGTGAGTTCTAGATCCTCACAACCCTCTGGGTGAAAAATATCCCTCCAAACCTCCCACCTGTTTTCTTAAATTGATGCCCCGATTACAGACCCCTTGACCAAGGAGAGTAACTCCTTACTATGCAATCTATCTAAAACCCACATAATTTTATAAACTTCAATTAAATCTCACCTTGGCCTTCTCTGTTCCAAAGAAAACAACCCCAGCCGATACAATCTTTCTTTATTGCTAGGATTCTCTAGTTCCAGCACAATCCTGTATAAATCTCCTCTGTACCCGCTCCAGTGTGATCACATCTCTTTGTATGTTTAAGTAGGGGGTACTGTATACAGAAACAATGAGTTCATTTTAAACCTTTACAAGTCTCTGGTTCGGCCTCAGCCTGTGTACTGTGTCCAATCCTACCTTCTGCAGGTTAGGAAGGAAGTGAAGCCTTGGAAAGGAGGGTTACCAGGGTACATACAGATATTGGAAAAGATTGTTCTCTTCAAGATTGGTTGAGCTATTGAGAATTCTGAGGCATTTCAGAGTAAATAGGGAGAAAGGTTTCCTCTGGGCTGTTATCAGATCCAGAGATATAATGATTGGCTAAACAACTAGGGAGGAAAATGAGGAGAAACTTTTTCACCCAAAGGATGTTTATGTTTGATGAAATCAGATTCCACGACAACTTTGAAAGCAAAATCCATGAAGATTCTTGAAGGACAAGGAACAAAGCTGGAGTATGGGGTTAAATTGGATCTCTCTTTCAAAGAGCTGGCATAGGTACAATGGGCCAAATGGCCTCTCCTTATTCTATAATTCAAAAGCCTGAGTGGAGTTTTAAGGACATCTTTGAGGCAGTTAAGGGGGTGGCAAAGCCTAGGGAGCCCACAGGGGTGGGGTGAACTAATGGCCCTGCAACTGGGGGAGACAGAAGGGGTAAAGTGAAGGGGAGGGGGGAATGGTGGAGGAGGTGGAGCATGTGGAGGTGGGAAGGAAGGATAGGAGGAGGGAGAGGAGTGGATGGAGAAGCAGATGGGGGAGTGGAAAGAGGAGGGGCAAAGGAGAGGGGAATGAAGGAGTGGGTGGAGGAGGGGGTAAGGGAGAAGGGGAGAGAGGGAGGAAGGGGTGGAGGAGAGGGTAGGGAGGAGACCATAAGACAGAAGCAGAAATTAGGCCATTCAGCCCATCGAGTCTGCTCCACCATTCAATCATGGCTGATAAGTTTCTCAACCCATTCTCCCGCCTTCTCCCCATAACCTTTGATCCCCTTACCAATCAAGAATCTATCTATCTCGGTCTTAAATACACTCAGTGACCTGGCCTCCACAGCCTTCTGTGGCAATGAATTCCATAGATTCACCACTCTCTGGCTAAAGAAGTTTCTCCTCATCTCTGTTCTAAAAGGTCTTCCCTTTACTCTGAGGCTGTGCCCTCGGGTCCTAGTCTCTCCTACTAATGGAAACATCTTCCCCACATCCACTCTATCCAGGCCTTTCAGTATTCTGTAAGTTTCAATCAGATCCCCCCCTCAGCCTTCTAAACTCCATCGAGTATAGACCCAGAGTCCTCAAACGTTCCTCATATGTTAAGCCTTTCATTCCTGGGATCATTCTCGTGAACCTCCTCTGGACCCTCTCCAGTACATCCTTTCTGAGATACGGGGCCCAAAATTGCTCACAATATTCTAAATGTGGTCTGACCAGAGCCTTATAAAGCCTCAGCAGCACATCCCTGCTTTTATATTCTAGTCCTCTCGAAATAAACGCCAACATTGTATTTGCCTTCCTAACTACTGACTCAACCTGCAAGTTAACCTTAAGAGAATCCTGGACTAGGACTCCCAAGTCCCTTTGCACTCCAGATTTCTGAATTCTCTCCCCATTTAGAAAACAGTCTATGCCTCTATTCTTCCTACCAAAGTGCATGACCTCACACTTCCCCACATTATATTCCATCTGCTACTTATTTGCCCATTCTCCTAACCTGTCCAAATGCTTCTGCAGCCTCCCCGCCTCCTCAATACTACCTGTCCCTCCACCTATCTTTGTATCATCTGCAAACTTAGCCAGGATGCCCTCAGTTCCTGGATCTAGATCATTAATGTACAAATTGAAAAGTTGTGGTCCCAACACTGACCCCTGTGGAACTCCACTAGTAACCGGCCGCCATCCTGAGAAGGACCCCCTTATCCCCACTCACTGGCTCCTGCAAGACAGCCAATCTTCTATCCATGCTAGTACCTTGCCTCTAACACCATGGGCTCTTATCTTACTGAGCAGCCTCCTGTGCAGCACCTCATCAAAGGCCTCTGGAAGTCCAAGTAGATAACATCCATTGGCTTTCCTTTGTCTAACCTACTCATTACCTCTTCAAAGAATTCTAACAGATTTGTCAGGCGTGACCTCCCCTTGATGAAACCATGCTGACTTTGCCCGATTTTACAATGCACTTCCAAGTATTCTGAAATCTCATCTTAATAATGGATATAATAGAGACACAATGGGCTGAATGACGTCCTGCACTGTAAAATAATTCTGTGATCAGTTATCTGGGCAGAAGATTCACTGAGCAACCTGCTCTGTACACCAAAGGTCAGGAGCAGTCTGTTACGAGTTCTCATTTGGAGAGCCAGTTCGGACACGATGGGCCAATTGCCCTCCTTCTGTGCCGTTAAAATTCTGTGATTCTGAGTGTGTCTTTATTGAACTGAATGTATCATGGCTGCCCCAGACATTCCAGCATGACAGAGGTCACATGACTATGGCAAGCCAGGTAGGACACTTAGTGATGATTGAATTTCAAAATCCAAACATCCCCTTTCCGTAACAAACAGACAGATTTGCATGCACTCTCATGTGTAACTGTGAGTTACTCACTACACCACAACTGTTCTCATGCATTAACAGGCTGTTCATTGTTCTCATCAGTCTCTGCACATTCATTGCACACACAGTCACTAATGGTATGTGTGCACGTTGTCATTGGCTGTTCATCTGGGTGATGATCCTTCTTTGGGAAGTGTCGTTCCTGTGGCACTTGTTGCCATGGTAACTTGTTCCATTTTGGTTGTTTGGTACTGGTGGACCTCTAAGAGTGATGATCATTCTGTACGCTGTGCAGCTGCTGAGATTGCATCCTCCTGATTGGCCACCTGCAGTGAAGGAACAGCTTCTCTAGCTGTTTGGATAGACCTGCGATGTGCCGTATATTTGGTCGTTCACTTCCACCATGTACGATCAAGGTGACAACTGCTCTACACATGTCCCTTGGATAGACCTGCGGTTGTGCCGTATATTTGGTCGTTCACTTCCACCATGTACGATCAAGGTAACAACTGCTCTATACATGTCCCAAGTACCATGTGGGCTGACTTCTGTTGACAGCATTGAAGGTTTGTACCCTGACGGGCTCTCCAATGCTCAACTCTGTCAATGGTTTGGCAGTCTGATCAAAATTAAATTTGGCTTTCTGCCGTTTCACCTTGATTTTTTAACTCAAGCCTTTTACTACTGTTGACCAGTAGCTTTTTTGCTATTGGAAGAATAGTTTGGGTGCAACATGCACTCTTTGGATTGGACTTCTTTCCATGCCTTCAGGCGGTGTGTTTCTCCACTCAAGAATTGCCTTCTATGTGGCTATGCTAGATTTGCTCAATTCTTTGATGATGCCTTTGGCGATTTTTACTGTTGTCTCAGCCTTTCCATTTGATTGGGGATGGTGTGGAGATCATGTGCAGTGTTGAATTTCCTAATCCTTTATGAAGCAGCTGAATTCTTCACTCATGAACTGAGGGCCATTGTCACTCATCACAATGTCTGGAATACCATAACGACTGAAGTGTGTTTTCAGGCATTCTCCTATTTCTCCTGCTGTCGTTGAAGTCAGCTGATCAGAATAGTAGTCTACAGTGACAAGATGATCAATTCCTGCTAGGGTGGAGAGGCCTACTCCCAGCTTCATCCATGGTCCGGCTAAGATATCTAGCATCAACAGCTCTCTAGCTTGTTTAGCTTGGTACTCGTCACAAGCACCGCACTGACCTATGTGGTCTTTAATTTCATCGCTCATGTTTGGCCAGTGGAGCACTTCTCTGGGCTTCCTTAGACTTGATTCAATTCCTTGATGACTTGCATGGATGCGCTTCGGCATCTCTCCTCTTATCTCCTTAGTGATGATGTCACCATTTCTTTGTACAAGATGCCATCTTTCGCTGTCAATTCACCTCAGTATGCCCGATATGCTCGTGACCAAAGGTGTGTCCTTGGTGCTCTCAGGCCATTCTTTCATCATTACTTCTTGCAGCACTTGGAGAGTTGCATCGTGTTGGCTAGTTCGCTTGACTTGAGCAAGGCACTTGTCTGTCAGATTCAATGTCTCTGCTGGGTTGATGACTTCCAGAGCAGTTCCAGCTGCTGCTTCACGTTGAATGTGGAAGGTTTTACATTGTTATAGCATCCTCAACTTTCTTCATAGGGAGTGCTGCTCTGAATAGCATGTCTGCGATGTACATCTGTTTCCCTTGCTTGTATGTCATGTCCAGATGATATCTCAGTAAACAAAGTAACATTCTTTGCAGACAGTTTGGAGAAAAATGCTTTGGGGCTTGTGGTCAGACTCCACTGTTACTTTGTCTCTCCCAAGCAAGTATTGATGAAAATGCTCACAAGCAAAAACAATAGCCAGGTTCTTTCTCGATCTGAGTGTAGCATCATTTTGTTTGCATTAATACCCTGGATGCATATGCAACTGGTTGTTCTTGCTGCATTAGAGATGCTCCCAGACCCATCTCGTTGGCATCACTGCAAGGTGGCTTCATCATTGTACTTCAGCACTGGTGTTATGGTCACTAGCTGTTTGATTTTAGTGAATGCTGCTTCTTGTTCTCTGCCCCAATACCACTGCGCCTCTTTGGCAGTGAGCTTGTGTAAGGGTTCACACTCCAACAACAAATAAGACAAAAAATTTGCGAATCCAACAAATTGTTGCACTGCTTTCACACTGCTGGTTGCTGCATTACTGCTCACCTTGTCAGGATCTGGGCGAAGACTATTCGCTGTCAGTACATGATCTCTGTGCTTGACATCAGGCATTTGCAATTTTTTCTTGTTCAGCTTCAGGTTCACCTGGCGAGCTCTCTCCAGCAGTCGTAATAAATTATGGCTTCTTCCATTGTGTCTCCACATCCATAGGCTAGTAGAACATCCACTATGGCTTCCACTCTGGGAAGATCGCTGACTATCTCATGCTGTCTGTGTCGATACTCTTCTGGAACCATGGAAATGTCAAATGGCATGTGCAACCATCTGTATCTCCCGAACGGCGTCCAGAATGTCGTCAGAATGCTGCTGTTTTCATCCAGTTTCACTTGCCAGTAACCATTCTTCGCATCAGGGTAATGAAGATCCTGGCCTTGACAAGTTGTAGCAAAATTCCTTCGATGGTTGGCATGGGGCAGTGAGATTTATTCAGCACTTTATTTAGATCCTTTGGGTCTAAGCAAACTTACAACTTTCCAGGTTGTTTCACTGTTACTATTCCAATAATCCAGTCTGTCGGAGTTGTCACTTCTTTTCCAGCTCTATTCTGTTTTCTAGGCTTGATTTGGGGGGCAGCTGGAACTCTTCTCGGCAGATACTGAATTGGTCTTACACTTCCATCTACTTTGAGATGATGTTCACTAGGTAGATATCCAAACCCTGTAAACATATCTTTGTACTCCATCTAGGATCTGTTCAGCGGTCAGTGGTTGTGTGTGCTGTGACACGTCGGAAATCTCTGTTGACATGTTTAGGGTTACCAGTCCAAGCTTTAGTCTTGCTCCAGCTGAGATGAGTGGCTGTTGTGTCCCAACTATGATCTGGAACTCCAGATCTTCCTGCGAGGGTGGGTTCTCAGATTAGCGTGTCCTCTTGGTATGAGTATCATGCCATCATATAGTGTCAATCTTACATTCAAGGGCTTCATTTTTGGATCACCACGTTGAGCCACTTCACACAAGTCCGTGAAGGTCATGATGTTGTATGTCTATCTGACACTTCCTCAACCTCCATACAACCCATTGTCTGGTGTATAGTGATTCGTCAGGATCTTTGGCTGATAGCTCTCCAGTGGCTATCTATATAGGCTTGTTTTACTTCTTTCTAGCCAAACACTTGCGTGCAAAGTGATTCAGCTTCAGCATTTATTGCCCATCCCAAATTGCCCTTGTTCAGAAAGCATTTTTAAGAGTCAACCACGTTGATGTGGGTCTGGAGTCAAGAGGACTTTCTCCACGCTGGGCAATCCTTCTTTTCCTTTGTATGATGTCCTTCACAATATTTGCATCCTGCTCTATGTCCGCAATTGTTCTGCTCTTTCGGCTTGGAATGTCTCTCAGCATACTGTGTCTCCTGGTCTGTTCTGCCATGCATGTGCTCTAACTGATGTTTTACAACCTCTACATTTCTGCATATGTCTATCACTTTCTTGAGAGTAAGTTTCTCCTCTTTCAGTAGACTTGTTCTCACTGTCGGATTTTAATTGCCGAGTTCACATGAGCCTGTGAGATGTGTTGCTGCAGTCACATACTGATCGATGAACTCTTTTTCACCTCAAGCTCTAATGTTTAACACATAGCGTTCATAAATTACATTCACTTGGAGTTCAAAGCGTGCCAAAATCTCAGCCATCTGTTTTCTCTGGACTTCAGATAGATTTAGGGTGGAATACAATTTGTAGCAGTCCCTCCCCAGCTGTTTTAAAAGTGTTGCTACACGTATTGACTCTGGCTTGTTAATTAAATCAGTTGCAATCTTGTAGTTTTACCATTGCAAATGAAAACATTGCCAGTTCTGCTGCACATCTTTTATTCTGACAGGAGCTGGGAAGTGGACAATTTACAGCCATTTTTGTTTCAGCCAGTGTTTTACTTGCAGCCTTCAACTTGTGTTAGCTATTCCTTGTCTGTGTTTTAATTTTTAAGCAGCTTGGAACATTTCAGTGTTCCTCTTCCAGCTTTTCAAAACTCAGTCTCAGCTCCACTCCTGACACCATGTTACAAACTCAAAGCCTTTCTAGTGTAGTGTCTTGATTGAACTGAATGTATGTTTTTAATTCATTTGTGTGATGTGGGCGTCGCTGGCTAGGACAGCATTTATTGCCCATCCTTAATTGCCCTTGTTCAGAGAGCATTTTTAAGAGTCAACCACACTGATGTGGGTTTAGAGTCACACATAGGCCAGGCAACTTCCTTCCCTAAA
Source organism: Carcharodon carcharias (assembly GCF_017639515.1). NCBI lineage: Eukaryota > Metazoa > Chordata > Chondrichthyes > Lamniformes > Lamnidae > Carcharodon > Carcharodon carcharias. The sequence goes on from NW_024470690.1 coordinate 1,442,917, forward strand.
TTACATTAGTGAACAAGATTGGTTTTTATGACAATCAACAATGGTTTCATGGTCATCATTAGACTTTTAATTCCAGGTATTTATTGAAATCAAATTCCACCGTCTGCCATAGCGGGATTCGAAGCCTGGTCCCCAGAGCATTACCCTGGGTCTCTGGATTACCAGTCCAGTGGCAATACCGCTACGCCACTGACACCCCCATAAAGCATGGCTGCCCCCAGACATTCTCTCATGGTAGACGTCAAATGACTATGGCAAGCCAATTAGGACATTTAGTAATGTTCAGGTTCCAAAACCCAAACACTGACAATGGGCCTCTGCACAGGTAGGGGGTCAAAGGGACATCCCCATCTCTCTCTCTCTCATGTTTCTCTAGATTAATATGGGAAATCACTTCTCTTTCAAAATAAATCTGGTGCCTGAAGATGGACTTTTCAGAGTGGTTTGGCTCATTAAACGGAGGATGGAACCTCTAGGATCAAAACGGAGCATAGAATCTTTCATCCCTCTCTGAACCTGAATTAACAGTTCAGCTTTCTTTTCTCTCTGACCTTACATTATTCCAGCACTAATCAGAGCATCTGAACAACAGCTAGGTAGCCAACGGGAGGTGGGGTGTGACCAGGAAGAGAGCTAATGAGATAACACAGGGTCTCAGGGGTATTGGGGGGGAAGAGGGTGAGGGAAGCGAGTTCCAGGAATAACCTCCGATGGTGGGCACCAGCTGTGGTGTTGGTGGGGGTGCAGCGGTAGGAGGTTCAGTCAATGAACAGGGGCTGGAGGAGATCATAGGCTTATGTAAAGACCAGGGAACAAGGCCCTGGAGAATAGGGTGAGAATTTCAAGCGTCATTTTACCTGCTGGCTGCAATCGCAGCTTTTCACACTGTATTGTCCCAAACTCGCCATATTAATTATGCATTCCCAGGAAACACACCGTTTCCACGGCAGGCAGGCTTTCATTCGCCACGTCATCAGCCACAGCCTCTGCGGGTAGCCCTTGCCCCCAAGGAGCCAACTCTGCAGCTTCTGTGGACCCTGAATGATCTCGGGGATCTGTGACCAACTGAGGATGTAGGAGCCGTACAGACTCCCTGGAAACCATGTGCAGACCTGCAGGATGCGTTTCTGGTGGTCGCATACCAGCTGCACATTCAGTGAATGGAATCCCTTGCAGTTGATATAGTCGACCGCAGGTTGCGACAGAGATTTGAGCGCCACGTGAGTGCAGTCGATCGCACTCTGCACCTGTGGGAAACCTGAGGGATGAGCAAATCTAATTGCTCTTGTATCCTGGCTGTCCTGGTCTCAGGTGAAATGCACAAAGTGAAGATGGCATCCTAAACCTCATGGATGCATTTGTGGATGGAGGTTTGTGATATCCCACAAAGGTCACCTGTGGAACCCTGAAAGGAGACACTGGCATAGCAATTTAGTGCCATGGACACTTTCATATTCACTGGCAGTGGATGCCCTTCACGTCCCCATGGTGCCAAATCCTGCAGTAGCTGGCAAATGTGACCGACCAGTTCCCTCGACAGGCACGGTCTTCAGTGATACTGTTCTCGGTCATCTGCAGGAATGAAAGGCGGGCGTCTATAGAACTTGGGTCTAGCTAGGCGACGGCCAGTGATGGCTCTCTATGGTTCTTCAGCAACATGTGCAGGGCCCTAGCTGCCCATTCTTCCAGAGGGTGCTGCTCCTCCCTCTGTGCAGCCAGGCACCTCAGTCACTCTCTTTTCTGCTGTCTCCATTTTTTGTAAGCCATCAGGCATACAGCTAGGTCACCAGGCTCCCTGTTTCTGATGTACTCCTGCTGCAGGATGAAAGACGACCTATGGTTAGCACGGGTGTACTAAGAATGTGTCTTGGTTAAGTGTGAGGCCCCTTAACACATCCCGGAGAGTGCTGGCCACCACTTGGATGACCAGAGTTTAGTGTGCTGCATGGCTGCCCGGAATCCCGTCCTCCTCCGCCTGACCAACCGACGGCAGCTTTGCCCATTGGACTGCATGGTGTGCTCTCAGTTCAGGCACAGGTATTCTCCTAACTCGCACTGCAAGGCTGCACTGTTAGCTTGATTCATGGGGGAGACTGGTCCAAAACAGGATGCTGACATTGCAAAAAGCTGTGAGTGCCTCCACCAGTGACTGCTCCACGGCCAGCTTTAGCAAGGAGATTGTACAACGTGCGCAGTCATAGAACAGTTCAGCAGTCCACTAAGATGCTCATTAGTTTGCTGTTTGTGCCGGGGGTTTTTGGGGGGTGGGGAGGGTGAAAAGCTCTGGAGCACTTGGTGGCACTTTGATGCCTCCATGTTACTTGACTGGGCAGATAAGCTAAAAGCCCAAATCCAATCTTATCATAGTGGCTACACCTGAACTGTCTCAGCTGCAGAGGAACGGTCACTTTATACAGGTGTCCCTAATGCATGGCTGCTTCACTCACCCACCCTTCTCCCCCCAGCACGTGTTTGTGCACTACCTTCAATCGTAGGGCAGCCCTTGCCCACCATCACCCCCCCCACCCCACCAAAGTCACCTCTACCGCAGGGCAGCCCTTTCCCACCCCTCCCCCAAGTCACCTCTACCAAGGGCAATCCTTGCCCCTCCCCCCCACAATGTGCTTCAACCTTGAAGTCCAACAGGCCACCCTTGCGAGCACTCCGCAATGTTACTGTGTACTCACCTCCAAGTTCCCCTTGATGTGCAGCTTGCCAAGCACACGCCTTTTATCTGCTGTGGTGAACCACGTCGGCATGATTGCTGGATGATCATGCGAGGGGGGGGACAATTCTGGCAGGCTACGCTTATAATGGTATGATGTATTACAATAAGGTCCCCGATGGTAGGAAACGTGGCCCGCCAACGCCAGGAGGAGAGGACAATCGCAAACTGGTTTCATGACGTCATGAAACTGATTTCTGGCCTTCTCGCCATATTGTCCACTCATGCCACCGAACACACTCAATGCCAGTGGGCACGGAAAATCCCAGCCTTTGCCCCTTCAATCTGTCTCCAACCTCTGGCCATTCTCCAGCGTGGGGGAGAGTTGGCCAACTTGTACCCCAATGTGCTAAAACCCAAAGACCACCAGCCCCTAATGCCTGAAACCTTGTTTCCAACATTAGTTTGAGACAGAAGATCTTACGCACTGAACAATAACAACTTGCATTTATATAGCATCTTCAACATTGTTTAAATGTCCCAAAGTCCTTCACAGGAGCAATTATCAAACAGAATGTCACCCCGAGCCACATAAGAGATATTAAGGGCAGGCGATCAGAAAGCTCGGTCAAAGTGGCCAGGTTTTAAGGAAGAGGGAGAGGTGGAGAGGTTTAGGGAGGGAATTCCAGAGGACCAGGCAGCTAAAGGCACTGCTGCCAATGGTGGAGCGATGGGAATCGGAGGATGTGCAAGAAGCCGAAATTGGAGGAGCGCAGAGGTCTTGGAGGGTTGCAGGGGCTGGAGGAGGCTACAGAGATGGGGAGGGGCGAGGCCATGATTTGGAGGGGGGGGGGGGGGGGCGCGGTGGATGGTGGATTTGAAAACAAGAATGAGAATTTTAAAACCAAGATGTTGCTTGACTGGGAGCCATTGTAGGTCAGTGAGCACTGGGGGTGATAGGGGAAAGGGACTTGGTGCGAGTTAGGACATTGGCAGCAGAGGTTTAAATGCACCACACAGAGGGTGGAAGGCTGGCCAGGAAAGAGTTGAGTGCGAACAGGAATGAGGGCTTCAGCAGCCAATGAGCTGCAAGGAAGAATGCAGAGCAGAGGCTCTGTGCCCATGATTGGGAATGAATGAGGGGGAGGAGTTTACACAGCCCAGTGAGGGCAATCTGCCAAGACTGTATAAGGCTGTCCTTGTACTTCTATCTCTTTGAGAAAGAGGAAGCATTGGACAAGGTTCCTGCTCCTGACTTCACTGTACAGGCCACTGTTGGCAATGGAGCACGTTACAAAGAAGGACAGAGCAAACCTTGGCTCTCCCCACCAGACTGGAATTGGATGCTAATGCCGTGATATGAGACTAAATTGGACAGCTACAAGCAGGACTAGGCCATTTGACCCATCGAGCCTGCACCATCATTTATGCCTCACCTTCAATCTTGGCTCCATTTTGCCATCTATTCTCCATGTCCCTGGTTTCCTTTCACATTCACAGATGGGTTGGATGACCTCTTTCTGTGCTGGAAGATTCTGTAAGAACAATCATAGGTGAGGCCTAATTCGGGAGAACAGGCAGCTGAAGTCATGTAGTTGGGCGGACAACAACAGTCAGTCCCCAGCAATGGGACAAGGAGAGGAGAGGGAGGGGGAGGTCATCCAAGTGCCTGCAAAGTCTAAACCTGTGGACAGGCCCCAATCTCAGTCAGGAGGCAGTCTCATCTGGAGAAACTGGGTTCAGTCCTGGGCCTGCACCTCAAGAAGGACGTATCAGACTCAGAGGGGATGCAGTGCAGATTCACCAGAATGATACCAGGCCTCAAGGGTTAAATTATAAGGACAGGTTACACAGACTGGGCTTGTACTTCCTTGAGTTCAGAAGATTAAGGGGTGATCTAATCAATGGGTTTAAGATGTTTAAAGGATTCAATAGGGTCGATAGAGAGAAACTATTTCCTCTAGAGGGGGTGTGAGGGGAGTCCAGAATAAGGGGGCAGAACCTTAAAATTCAAGTCAGGCCATTCAGGAGTGATGTCAGGAAGCACTTCTTCACATAAAGGAGGGAAGTCAGGAACTCTCTCTCTCTACCCCCCCCCCGAAAAGCTGGTGAGACTGAAGTGGGGAGCAGGGTCAATTGGAAATTTCAAAAGATTGATAGCTTCTTATTTGGTAAGGGGATTAAGAGTTACAGAAGCATGGTGAATAGATGGAGTTAAGATACAGGTGAGCCATGATCTAATTGATGATGAAACAGGTTCGAGGGGCTGAATGGCCTCCTCCTGTTGCTAGATCATTGAATTGTGTATCTATCCAGGACCCAGTCTTTTTAACCTGCATGGTTGATGGAATAAAGGCTGTTACAATGCCTTTCACAACCTCAGGATATCTCAAAGCACTTTCCAGTGAATGATGTATTGCTTTTTAAAAAGATGTTGTAATATAAGGAAACACCGTAGCCAATTTGTACGCAGCAAGCTCCCACAAACAGCAACATGACAACAACCAGATCATCCGTTTTAGTGATGTTAGTTGTGGAATAAATATTGGCCCCAGGAGACAGAGAACTCCCCCTCTGCTCTTCTTCGAAATAGTGGCTGTGGCATCTTTTTACATCCACCAAGGAGGGCATACACGGCCTGATTTTAATGTCTCATCCAAAAGACAGTGCAGCACTCCCTCAGTACTAACACTGGGAGTGTCAGCCTGGGTTATGGGCTCAAGTCTCTAGAGTGGGGACTCAAACCCGTGTATGTTTGACTCTGAACTAAGTGTGCTACCCACTGAGATGAGAAAAGGACCACAGTCCCCAGGAGAACTTGGATGGCCCCTCGCACACCGTCTTTCTCTTGCTTTGACCATTGGTTCGGAGGGAGTCCAGCTTTCCAACTTGGTGTTTCTACTGAATGAAGAGGTATTTAGGAACCAGTGAATGTGTACATTGAGGTAGGTGCAGCAAGACCTGAACAATATTCACGCTTGAGCTGTTAAGTGGCAAGTAATATTCACACCACACCAGTGCCAGGCAGTGACCATCATCTCTTGACATTCAATGGCATTACCATCACTGAATCCCCCACTATCAACATCCTCAGGGGTTACCATTGACTAGAAACTGAACTGGACTAGCCATGTAAATACCATGGTTACAAGAGCAGGTCAGAGGCTGGGCCTTGGATTTTCACAGAGTCATGGAGATTCTAGGGATCTATAGAAAATGGTGGGCGGACCCAATCTGGAAGTCTCACCCCATTTCTGACATCACATTTTCACTGGTGGGGGAGTGGTCACCCCTCACAAGAGGGAAAGCCAAACTCAGTAGGACCTTTTAAATTCAGTTTCACTGTAACAAAGACCTTAACCCAGGTCTTTGCTACAAGAGGATTTCACACCCTAGGTGAACCTTCAGCCTGCCTCCCCCAACACCACCCCTCCCACCAGAGTTAATTTTAATAAAGAAAATATAAAATAAGGCATACAAATTCTTAAGGGGGTGCAGGACCAGAGGGACCTGGGTATATATGTGCATAAATCATTGAAAGTGGCAGGACAGGCTGAGAGAGCAGTTAATAATGCAGTTAATCCTGGGCTTTAGTAATAGGGGCATAGAGTACAAGAGCAAGGAGTTTCTGTTCAACTTGTATAGGACACTGGTTAAACCTCAACTGGAGTATACAGTTCTGGGTGCCACACTTTAGGAAGGATGTGAAGGCATTGGAGAGGGTGCAGAAAAGATTCAAGAAAATAGTTCCAGAGATGAGGAACTTCAGTTATGAAGATAGATTGGAGAAGTAGGTAATGTATTTGGGGAGGGCAAACAAAGCAAGAGAATACTCAATAAATAGGAAGTTATTGAGAGGAGTTGAGGAAGTCAGAGACCTTGGAGTGCATGTCCACAGGTCCTTGAAGGTGGCAGGACAGGTGGGTAAGGTGGTCAAGAAAGCATATGGAATGTTTTTCTTTACTGGACGAGGTATAGAATCCAAAAGCAGGGATGTAATGATGGAACTGTATAAAACACTGGTTAATTCATAGCTGGATTCACCCAGAAGGTGGTGGGTGTCTGGAATTCACTGCCGAAGTTGGTGTTTGAGGCTGAAACGCTTAACTCATTTAAAAGGTACTGGATCTGCATTTGAAGTGCTATAACCTGCAAGGCAACGAACCAGGAAAGTAGGATTAAAATGAGCGGCTAGTTTCTTTTTCTGGCTGGCACATACGTGGGCTGAATGGCCTCTTTCTACATTGTAAATTTTCTATGGTTCTAAGTTGGGACTGTTTTTCTTGGAGAGGAGAAGGCTAAGAGGAGACTTGATAGAGGTTTTCGAAATCATGAGGGGTCTGGACAGTAGATGGGGAGAAGCTGTTCCCACTCAAACAGATCCAGAACCAGAGGCAACAAATTTAAAGTGATTTGCAAAAGAAGCAAATGTGATGTGAGAAAGCAACTTTTTCATACGAGTCTGGGAAGAATGTCCTGCAGTCAGCATCACTGTGAAGCAGTCTGGGAAGAGTGTCCTGCAGTCAGCATCGCGGTGAAGCAGTCTGGGAAGAGTGTCCTGCAGTCAGCATCGCAGTGAAGCAGTCTGGGAAGAGTGTCCTGCAGTCAGCATCGCGGTGAAGCAGTCTGGGAAGAGAGTCCTGCAGTCAGCATCGCGGTGAAGCAGGCTGGGAAGAGTGTCCTGCAGTCAGCATCATGGTGAAACAGTCTGGGAAGAGTGTCCTGCAGTCAGCATCGCGGTGAAGCAGTCTGGGAAGAGTGTCCTGCAGTCAGCATCGCGGTGAAGCAGTTTGGGAAGAGTGTCCTGCAGTCAGCATCGCGGTGAAGCAGTCTGGGAAGTGTGTCCTGCAGTCAGCATCGCGGTGAAGCAGTCTGGGAAGTGTGTCCTGCAGTCAGTTCTTATTGAAAATAGAGTGACATGACAAGACAGTTCAAGAGAGCGACGGAGAGATCGGAACCAGCATGATTGCAGGGAAGCTTCAAAAAAGTGATGTCAGCACAAAGGTGAGAGCTGATTGATGAGTAGTGGGTAAGTGTTTTTCTCCAGTTTAAGAAAAAATTAAGCTAAGGAAAGGTAAGGGTTCTAGTTTTTATTTAAAGTACATAAATAATTTAAGTTAAATACAGTAAAAAAATGTTAAAGGGTTTTTTTTTCAACTAGACTGGCAGGGCAGCTCAGTCCTGTGTTATGTACTGCCTGCAACATGTGGGAAGTCCTAGACGCTCTGGCTGATGTGTGCAGGATGTGCCACCAGCTGTAGCTACTTGAGGTCTGAGTTTGAGCTTGAGCGGCAGCTGGAGGCACTAAGGTGCTTCCATGAGGCTGAGTTTCAAGGATAGCACGTTTTTAGACGTGGTCACCCCACAGCTTACAGAAGTGCAGACAGAAAGGGAATGAGAAACCAGTAAGAAGAAAGGTGTCAGGCTAGGAAACAGATTAAAAAACAGGACCTCAAAGGTAGTAATCGCTGGATTACTTCTGGTGCCACACACTACTGAGTATAGAAATAGGAGGTTAGTCCAGATGAATGTGTGGCTGGAGAGATGGTGAGGAGGGAGGGCTTTAGGTTTCTGGGGGCGGTTGCACCTGTACAAGGCGACGTATTGCATCTGAACCAGAATGGGACCAACATCCTTGTGGGGAGGTTTGCGAGTGCTGTTGGGGAGGGTTTAAACTAACTTGGCAGGGGGATGGGATCTTGAGAGGAGGTGATTCAGCAAAGGGAGATGCACAGCCAAAATTAGATGAGAGAACAAATGTGTCTGGAAGGCATAGAAATTATAGGCTAATTAAGGCACAAGGGAGTTTGGCAAGGTTGGATGGTATTTATTTTAATGCAAGGAGTCTGACAAATAAGGCAGATGAGTTGAGGGCACAAATTAACACATTGTCATTGCTGTCACAGAGACATAGTTGAGAGGGGCAGGATTGGCAGCTCAATATTCCAGGATATAGGGTCTTCAGGCAAGACAGGAAAGGGGATAAAAGAGGAGGGGGTATTGCAATATTGATCAAGGAATCAATTACAGCAGTAAGGAGGGGTGACATCTTAGAAGGCTCCTCAAATGAAGCCATATGGGTAGAACATAAAAACAAAAAAAAGGAGCAATCACATTGCTGGGAGTGTACTTTGGGCCCCCAAACGAACAGAGAGAAATAGAAGAGTAGATATGTAAGCAAATTTCAGAGAAGTGTAAAAATAATAGGGTAGTAATAGTGGGGGATTTCAACTTCCCCAACATTAACTGGGTTTGTCATAGTGGGATAGATTTAGAGGGAGCAGAATTCTTAAAATGCATCCAGGAGAGCTTTCTAAGCCAGTACATGGAAGGTCCTACAAGAGACAGGGCAGTCCTGGACTTAATTTTAGGGAATGAAGCTGGGCAAGTGGTGGAGGTATTAGTGGGGGGAACATTTTGCAGATAGTGATCATAACTCCATTTGATTCAAGGTTGTTAAGGAAAAGGACAAGGATGGGCCAGAAATCAGAGTTCTAAGTTGGGGGAAGGCTGATTTTAATAAGATCAGATATGATTTAGCAGAGTGGACTGGGAGCAGCTACTTTTCAGTAAATCTGCATCAGAGCAGTGGGACTCATTCAAGAAGGAAATAGGGAGAGTACAGAGCCAACATATTCCAGTAAAGATAAAGGGTGGGACCGACAAATCCAGGGAACCCTGGATGTCAAGGGATATACAGGATTGGATAAAGAAAAAAAAGGAAGCTTATGGCAGATACCAAGGGCTCAAAACAGCGGAAGCCCTAGAGGAGTATAGAATGTGTAGGGGGGAAAACTTAAAAACGAAATTAAGAGAGCAAAAAGGGGGCATGAAAAAAAACATTGGCAGGTAAAATAAAGGAAAATCCAAAGTTATTTTACAAGTACATTAAGAGTAAGAGGATTACTAGGGAAAGCCCATTAAGGACCATAATGGTAATTTGTGTGTGGAGCCAGAAGACGTAGGAAGGGTTCTAAATAAATACTGTGTTGGTGTTCACAAGTGAGAGGGATGACGGTGGTATGGAAATCAGGCAGAAGGACTGTGATATAATTAAAGAAATTAGCATAGAAGGGGAGGAGGTTCTAAGTGGTCTGGCAGGCTTAAAAGTAGCTAAATCTCCAGGCCCGGATGAAATGTATCCCAGGCTGTTGAGTGAGCAAGGGAGGAGATAGCAGGGGCGCTGGCAATTTTCAATACCTCCCTGGCCATAGGAGAGGTGCCAGAGGACTGGAGGACAACCAACGTGGTACCGTTATTCAAGAAAGGAGGAAGGGATAAACCAGGGAACTACAGGCCAGTCAGTCTAACCTCAGTGGTGGGGCAACTATTGGAAGCAATTCTGAGGGACGGAATTAATCTACACTTGGAGAGGCAGGGATTAATCAAGGACAGTCAGCATGGTTTTGTTAAGGGGAGGTCATGTCTGACCAATTTGATTGAATTTTTCGAAGAGGTGATCTACACAGACAAGGGCAATGCATTTAACTTAGCCTACTTGGATTTCAGCAAGACTTTTCATGAGGTCCTGCATGGGAGACTGATAACAAAGGTAAGAGCCCATGGGATCCAAGGCAATTTGGCAAATTGGATCCAGAATTGGCTGAGTGGCAGGAAGCAGAGGGTGATGGTCGAGGGGTGTTTTTGTGACTGGATGCCTGTGTCCAGTGGGGTTCCACATGGATCGGTGTTGGATCCCTTGCTGTTTGTGGTATATATAAACGATTTAGACTTGAATGTAGGAAGGTTGATCAGTAAGTTCGCGGATGACATGAAAATTGGTGGGGTGGTAAATTGTGAGGAGGATAGCCTTAGATTACAGGAGGATATAGACGGGTGGCAAATGGAATTCAATCCAGATAAGCGTGAGGTGATGCACTTGGGCAGGACAAACAAGGCACGGGAATATACGATGAACGGTAGGACCCTGGGAAGTACCGAGGATCAAAGGGACCTTGGTGTGCATGTCCACTGGTCCCTTACTGTAGCGGGTCAGGTAGATAAGGTGGTTAACAAGGCATATGGAATACTTGCCTTTATTAGCCGAGGCTTGGAATACAAGAGCAGAGAGGTTATGCTGGAACTGTATAAAACACTAGTTAGGCCACAGCTAGAGTACTGTGTGCAGTTCTGGATTCCTCATTATAGAAAGGATGTGTTTGCACTAGAGAGTGTGCAGAGGAGATTTACCAGAACGTTGCCTGAGCTGGAGAGTTTTAGTTATGAGAAGATTTTGGGTAGACTGGGGTTATTTTCCCTGGAGCAGAGGAGATTGAGGGGGGACATGATTGAGGTGTATAAAATTATGAGGGGCATAGATAGGGTAGACAGGAAGGGACTTTTCCCCTTGGTGGAGGGATCAATAACCAGGGGGGCATAGATTTAAGGTAAGGGGCAGGAGGTTTAGAGGGGATGTGAGGAAGAACTTTTTCACCCAGAGGGTGGTGGGACTCTGGAACTCACTGCCTGAAGGGTGAGAGAGGCAGAAACCCTCATAACCTTGAAGAAGTATTTGGATGTACACTTGCGATGCCCGTGGCAAACAAGGCTATGGTCTTAGTGCTGGAAAATGGGATTAGAATAGTTGGGGACTTGTTTGGCCAGCAGATATTGATGGGCGGAAGGGCCCTTTTCTGGGCTGTAGACCTCTGACCGGGAGTGGTTCGGGTCTGGAATGCACTGCCTTGGAAGTGTGTTGGAGGAAAGTTCAATCGAGCCAGTCAGGAGGGCGTCAGATGATTATTTAAATAAAATCAATGGGCAGGGGGCAGGGCCGAGGGCGGGGGAGGGGGCGGGGGAGGGGAGGGGGCGGGGGAGGGGCCGGGGGGCGGAGGGGGGAGGGGCCGAGGGGGGAGGGGGCGGGGCCGAGCGGGGAGGGGGGGAGGGGGCCGGGGGGGGGGGGCCGGGGGGGCCGGGGGGGGGAGGGGCCGGGGGGCCGGGGGGGGGGAGGGGCCGGGGGGCCGGGGGGGGGAGGGGCCGGGGGGCCGGGGGGGGGGAGGGGCCGGGGGGCCGGGGGGGGCCGGGGGGGCCGGGGGGCGGGGCGGGGGGGCGGGGGGGGCCGAGGGGGGAGGGGCCGGGGGGGGCCGAGGGGGGAGGGGCCGGGGGGCCGAGGGGGGAGGGGCCGGGGGGGCCGGGGGGGGAGGGGCCGGGGGGGCCGAGGGGGGAGGGGCCGGGGGGCCGAGGGGGGGAGGGGCCGGGGGGCCGAGGGGGGAGGGGGCCGGGGGGCCGAGGGGGGAGGGGCCGGGGGGCCGAGGGGGGAGGGGCCGGGGGGGCGAGGGGGGAGGGGCCGGGGGGCCGAGGGGGGGAGGGGCCGGGGGGCCGAGGGGGGAGGGGGCCGGGGGGCCGGGGGGGGGAGGGGCCGGGGGGCCGAGGGGGGGAGGGGCCGGGGGGCCGAGGGGGGAGGGGGCCGGGGGGCCGAGGGGGGAGGGGCCGGGGGGGCCGAGGGGGGAGGGGCCGGGGGGGGAGGGGCCGGGGGGCCGAGGGGGGAGGGGCCGGGGGGCCGAGGGGGAGGGGCCGGGGGGCCGAGGGGGGAGGGGCCGGGGGCCGAGGGGGGAGGGGCCGGGGGGCCGAGGGCGGGGGGAGGGGCCGGGGGGGCCGAGGGGGGGAGGGGCCGGGGGGCCGAGGGGGGAGGGCCGGGGGGCCGAGGGGGGAGGGGGCCGGGGGGCCGAGGGGGGAGGGGCCGGGGGGCCGAGGGGGGAGGGGCCGGGGGGCCGAGGGGGGAGGGCCGGGGGCCGAGGGGGGAGGGGCCGGGGGGCCGAGGGGGAGGGGCCGGGGGGCCGAGGGGGGGGGGGCCGGGGGGCGCGGGGGGGGGGGGCCGGGGGGCCGGGGGGGGGGGGGGCCGGGGGGCAGGGGGGGGAGGGGCCGGGGGGCGAGGGGGGAGGGGCCGGGGGGCAGAGGGGGGAGGGGCCGGGGGCAGGGGGGGAGGGGCCGGGGGCAGGGGGGGGAGGGGCCGGGGGCAGGGGGGGGAGGGGCCGGGGGCAGGGGGGGGAGGGGCCGGGGGCAGGGGGGGGAGGGGCCGGGGGCAGGGGGGAGAGGGGCCGGGGGCAGGGGGGAGAGGGGCCGGGGGCAGGGGGGAGAGGGGCGGGGGGCAGAGGAGAGGGGCGGGGGGCAGAGGAGAGGGGCGGGGGGCAGAGGAGAGGGGCAGGGGGCAGAGGAGAGGGCAGGGGGCAGAGGAGAGGGCAGGGGGTAGGGAGTAGGGGGAGGGCTAGGGGGCGGGGCAGGGCAAGGCAATGGCACTGAGTCATGAACGCATTCGGAGACGCGGGATGGGCCCCAGCGGCTCCTCCTGTAACACTGTGATTTCTGAAAATGAATCGTGTGCCCCCGTCAGTCCCAGTCTCCACTTCCAAACCCCGTCAAACTCATGCTCAACGGTCTCCACCCACCGCCCCCCGCCCCCCCCACCCCGTCCCCGCTCTCGGCCTCCCACTGCTGTGCAGCAACAAAGTCCCCTTGGTGTCTCCCACTGGATCCACCCGCACCCACCCTATTCGGGTCACCGGCCTCTCCCCATCCCCAGAGCGTGCGGCCACATCACATGAGTTAACTTTACCCCAATTCCCTCAGGTGGAACCCTCTTTCCACACCCTCTCTCCCCCTCCTCCCCCCGGGCTTTTTCCACCTTTGTATTAATTCTCCGATCTCCATTGTAACTGGACTGTGCGCTGTCTGCCGAGGAGGAGCGGTTGTTGTTGCTGCTGCTGCTGCTGAGCACTGAGCACTGAGAGAGAAGATGGCCGCCCTTGGCTGGGAGGCCGCGAGCATCGTGACCAACCGACACCAACGGAAAAAGCACGAGCGGTGGCCGACAACGTTGGGGGTTTGGGGGGGGGGGGGGTGGTGGGATGGAAGGGGGTTGTGGGGGGGGGGGGGGGTGTCACGGGATTGCGGAGAGAGGGGCGGCGATTGGACGGACGGACGGACGGCAAAGCACGCGGAGGGACACGGCAGGTTGTCATTGGAGGTTTAACGAGCACGTGCACGGGGCAGTGGACAGGGAGTCCGAAGGCGGAGAGCCTACCTTCTGAGTGCCCCCGGGCGGAACCACACTACCCACTCCCCAAAAAAAAATCACCAAAAAAAGAAATGGTCAGCCGAGGTCACCCATCCACGCCCTATCCTTAACCCGCAGTGAGTGACAAAATGTAACTTTTTTTTGGAATATAGATGTAAATACTCCTGACGGGCAGAGAAGATCTGTACAACTGCCACCAAGCTGTGAAGTCATTTAAATCCTCAGCCCTTTAAAAGTTAAAGCAGCCTGCCCCGTGGTTACAAACTGTTCTAGCAGTTACAATGGCTATTTGTTGACAAAGGGTATTTGATGCAGTGCCACACAGACTTGAGCAAGGTTACAGGTCATTGAATGGAAAGGGACAGTAGCCATGTGGCCATAAAATTGCCCAAGTGATGGGAAGCAGATGTTTTCAGGCAGGAGAAAGGTTTGTCATCCTAGGGGTCGGTTTTGGGGCCCTTGCTTTTCTAGATAGATAGATAGATATATATATATATATATATATATGCGGAGAAACGTGAGGTGATTTATTTTGGTAGGAAGATCATGGACAAACAATATAAAATAAAGGGTAGAATTCTAAAAGAGGTGCAGGAACAAAGGGACCTGGGTGTGTAATGTGCTTAAATCATTGAAGGTGCCAGGACAGGTTGGGGGCATGGTGAGTAGAGCATACAGTATGCTGGGTTTATTAACAGGAGCAAAAGAGTACAAGAGCAAGGGGGTTATGCTAAATTTGGATAAGTCACTAATTTGACCTCAGATGGAGTATTGTGTCCAGTTCAGGGTGCCACACTTTAGGAAGGACATGAAAGCATTACAGAGAGTGCAGAAAACATTCACCATGGTTCTAGGAATGAAGAACTTCAGTTACATGGATAGATTGGAGAAGTTGGGATTGTTCTTTGAGGAGAGAAGGCTAAGAGATTTGATAGTCTGGACAGGTCAGATATGGAGGAGATCAAGAACAAGGGGGCACAGATAAGCAGCAACAGCAGTTATGAGACAAAGATACTTTCTTCATGCAGCAAGGGTTTAAGATCTGGAATGCCCAAGAGTGTAGTGGAGGAAAGTTCAATTGGAACAGGGAACTAGATTACTTAAACAATAATGCAGAAGATTACAGAAAGGAGATTGCTCAGAGCTGGTGCAGACAATAGGTTGAATAGACAATAGTGCCCTTCTGCACTGTAGCAGTTCTGAGATGTGATACCCCAAGGGCAGTCATTATGGAAAGCAGATATACATTGACAACCACATCAGCCCAACATAGTTTGATTGGCAGCTTGAGGTTAAAAGATTAGTTGTCTTTGCTGTGGGGTTATGAATACAAGTCTGTTTAAAGTTTTTAGCAGGCTTCCATTAATCAAACTTGGAGGCTCTAATAGATATTTAGACATATTTTATTGCATCTTAACATGACACCCGAGGTCTGCCCATGGTGGAATGGAGGGTGTAAGGACAACATGTGAATTGATATTGGGGTAGGCATAGAGAGCTTGAGGGAACACGAGGCCCTTTCAGCTATTGCAGCCCAAAAGTGCAAACAAAGATGCCTTTGTTAAGGTTAAGATGGGGGAAATTTGACATGTGCTGCCAGTTCAAGAAGCAAAAACAAAAATCCACACTTTTAAGACCTGCAGGTGAACAAGCCAATATTTAAAGAGCCCTACATTATATGGAGGAGTATATATACTGCTGCCTGTGGTAGTGAGGGTTTTCAGTAAATTGGTACAATTCAGAGATTCCATATTCCCCAGGAACCCAATAGGCAGACCCATTAACTTCACAAGAGCAGTGGAACCTATCCTCCATATCGACTTGGATTGCTATTTGTCTCAGTCAACCATCAAAACAAAGGCAAAATAAGCCATTACAATGAGGCACAGATTCCATGATCACTGGTGAAAAGCTAAGTGCACTGACCAAACAGGATAGTCAGTCCTCATGAACCACAAGATATTTATTTAACCAACAGAAATAGGGAAAGCTCAACATTTAGAGCTTCTGTGGCCCAAGTCATCACCAATGCAAGAACCACCGGACCAGATCACTCATTCCACCAATTTATCGATGATTTGGTCACTAGTTGACCCACATTTGCTTGTGTTTCCTGTACAGGGACAAAGCTATTAATGAAGAAAAGATCAGAGACACTGCTGTCACAGTCAGGGCAACAATAAAGACCACCTCAGACTCCACACCTACAAGGCAATGAGAAACCAATGGTTATTGAAGGAACAGAGGGGAAAATGGAAACCACTAGTCAGCCAACTCAACACTTGGAGACCTCTCCTGCACCCTTCGCTAAGCCACATTCAAGGATTCTGTTGCCAGCTTAGTCACATCAGTATCCAGAATGAACAGAGGTCCAAGCAAGGCCTCACCCTCCCCCTTCAATCCAGCTTCATCCTTTGCAATATCAAAATTGTAGTTAGAAAGGGGAAGGGGGGACCTCCCAACATAGAGAGGATCAATGTCCTACCAGCTTAAAGGTACAAGATCTCTCCTTCCTCTGGAAGGAAACCACAACTCCCTTGTGGCACCAGTTAGCCACATGGCAGTTGTCACAAATGTCAATGCTCGATTCTGCCAAAGGGATCCACCTAAACAAGAAAAGCAGTCCATCAACCAGGTTGTGCATAACATCTCCACACAACACATCCCTGAGGAAGAGGGGAAACTTACACATTCTGCACCTTCTGGAAAGTACAAGCTTTGTTCATGGAATCTCTACGATCTACTGGAGCAACTTTCAGGTGACAGATGATGAAAATCTGAGGGACACATTCAACACAAGTCATTCTTCAGTGACTCCCTCCCAACATGGAGACTTCCCTCCTTTCTACCCTTAATGTCACTATTAGCACATTCCATAGCTAATATCACCACCATCAGCACTCCTTTATCCTTTTGTCTATGACATCTTTGGCAATCTTTGCCTTCATCTATCACTGATCCTCTATCCAGCTCTACCCATCCCACCTTTCCCCACCCCCCCCCACCCAGCTTTTATTTCATCTCATTTCTATTTTTCCTTAGTTCTGATGAAGAGTCATATGGACTCGAAATGTTAATTGTATTCCTCTCCACAGATGCTGTCAGACCTGCTAAGTTTTTCCAGCTATTTTTGTTTTTGATGGAGACCCCAATGATCAGCTTCCTCTTACCAGGGAACGGTCATCTCCAGATAAGCAGAATGCATCCAGGTCAAACTGGAGTTTGCCCAGCTCCCGCTCGTCTCTTGGCAACACAAAGGTTGCAAAGGAGTCCTCAGCTTTGCTGTCCAGGAGGTAACTGAAGATTAAAAAGGGACATGAAGTGAATCAGGTGAAGCCATGGAAATGGGACCAGCTGGAGAAAGCAGAGAGCTCCTTACCCATTGTGGTCAATGATGCTGTATCTCGGGGTGGAGTCTTTGTCTGGGGGCTCAGTGTAACTACACAGCAGTCAATGCGGAGCTTCAGGTTGGTCACTGAAACAGAGGCCTCAATGTGAATGAGCTCACCCAGGTAGTAGAGAGCGTGTGATCTGTAAGCCAGTCACCTGAAGTACAAGAGGACAAGGGTTGGAGACCAGGTGTAATTCTGTGAGTGACTACAGGAAATCACTCCCCACCCACCAACCACATACCATTCATTAGGCGCGGAGAGAATGACAGATGCCCTTCTCCAGAATTGGAGAAGAATGGGATCCAGCTGGGCTTGATGGGGTTACTGCTCACATTGCCTTTCCAGGAAGGGAAGTGGAGTCATTTTAGGACAACCTCAGAACACCACCAGCTGTAGATCTTATTGACAATCAAGTAAAGATTCTCACCTAAAATAATATTCATGGGAACAAGAGCTCCATTCATTCTCACAATGACAAATCCATGATACTCTGAGGTGTGGTTAAGGTGGGTTGTGTAGATCAGGAAATCTCCAGTCATTTGGAAGACATCAATTTAAGATTGAAGAGCGAGTGTAGAGATGTATATTCTACTCAGGAGTAGAAAATGAAGGGGATCCCATTGAAATTGCTCAAGGTTCTGACAGGATAGAGGCCAAACACCGAACCTACCCCACCGAATAGAGAGACTGTTTAGAGTTGGGAGTTAGTTACACAGCAAGTTAGGACTGGGAGCCAGAAAAACCTTCACTTGAGGGTTGAGGAGATTTGAAGTTCTCTACCCCAGAGAGAGCTGTGGATGCTCTGAGCAGATCCAAGACTGAAATGGACAGATTTTTGGGCACCAAGATAGTTGAGGATAGTACAGAAAGATGAATGGAGGTAAAATCAGCCAGGATTAATACAATGCTGGAGCTACTTTGAGGGACTGAGTGGGCTACTCATGGTCCTATTCCTAACCATCTTGTGGAGTTGGAAAAGATGCAGCCTGAGCAGTTAATGCAAGGAGGGAGAGACAGTCATAAGAGTTAAACTAGTTGCTAGTGAAAAAAAGCTGACTCAATGAGAGAACAGCTTCACTTCAGTTATAAAAGAAATTGTCAGCAATTACCAGAGCAGTTTGACCCCTCATTGAATCCAGGTTCCTATGTATTCCGATCACAGGGAAGGTGAAAGGTGTGGAGTTAGCCTTTAATGCACTGCAGCCCAATTCCCCATTGAACACAAACTCCACCCCTAGACTCAATTAATGTGAATATTCAAACTGAATGATCTGATGGTGGGACAAGGACACTGAACAATCTACTAGATAAGATGTAGAAAAGGAAAAACTTGTAGTAAGTGAAAGCTTCAAGACCAATGGGGTTTGTAACAGGGTAGAGAGAACAGCTAAAGCAAGCTATAATACAGAATTGAAGCTACCTTGAGCTTTTATAGGAGTAGGAATCTTCCAAATATCAATGAAATTACATCCAGTGTTGGAATGAAGAGATAGGAAAAGTCTCCACCCCAAGCTTAGAGCAAGGGTTGACAATTCCTATTAGCTGCAATCTGCTGCCGCACTCATGGAGTCCATAGTCAAAGAGGACAATGCAGTTCTGAGAATGGATCCTGGTTGGCTAACAACCTGCTATTACCAGGGTCTGGTCAGCAGCTTTAATCAGGTGCTTGGTTCCAAATAAATCCAGCTGGTCCCTGACCAGTAGCTTGGCCTCTCCACACTGCATTATCACAGTCTGCAGAGCAGACACACTTTGACCCACAGACACCAAAGGGAGAGCCAGGAAGAGGAACACAAGTGGCCTTCTCAATACTCCATAGAAAGTCCCAGTCTCTAGACCAGTGTTAAATATCAGAAACACAAACAGCTCTACCCCAAACCAGCCCCTATGCTAACTATCCCATCAAACTAACTCCTATACCTCCACTGGGAATTCTGCTAGAATCCACTGCTCCTCTTTATACACAGCCTGAACTCAGCTGAAACTAACGACATGAGGTGTGGTTAAACTAACCTCATGACATCCATTCCAGTTAATAATCTTCCTCATTGAAAAGCAAAATACCGCAGATGCTGCAATTCTGCAAACAAACCACAAAGAGCTGGAAATACTCAGCAGATCAGGCAGCATCTGTGCCGACAGAAACAGAGTTAACATTTCAGATTTGTCAGAACTGGGAAAGTTACAAACAGATTAGGTTTTGAGCTTACTCACTCTGCTTTGTCTCACTCCATCTCAAAGCTGCCTTGACACACAGTAACAGCAACATGTACCATCTATAATATGCATTGCAGCAACTCACCAAGGCGCCTTAGACAGCACCTTCCAAACCCACGACTGCTACACCTGAGAAGGACAAGGGCAGCAGATAGATGGGAACACCACCGCCTGGAAGTTGTTCTCCAAGACACACACCATCCTGACTTGGAAATATATTGTCATTCCTTCACTGTTACTGGGTCAAAATCCTGGAACTCTGTCCGTAACAGCACTGTGGGTGTACCTATACCACATGCACTGCAGTGGTTCAAGAAGGCAGCTCACCACCACCTTCTCAAGGGCAATTAAGAATGGGTAATAAATGCTGTTCTGGCCAGCAACACCCACTTCCCATGAAAGAATAAAGAAATGAAATTGGAGATTGATCTACTTCTACTGGTGTTGACAGGGTGTGCAGTGATCATTCTCTGACTCGGAATAAAATCTCCAGTTGGTCTTTCTGGGCTGATGTTTTACACATGATAGAGCACTAGCCCCTGAGCCAGAATGTCATGGATTCAATCCTAGGATCTTGAGCCTCTAATCCAGGCTGCCTCTTTCCGTGCAATATTGAGGGAAGGCTACACTAAAGGAGTGCTGCGTTGGAAGTATTATCTTCATGGATATGATGGTAACAACTACTTGCATTTACACTGCCCTCCAATGTTTTAAACCGTCCCAAAGTGCTTCACGGGACCATTCTGAAACAAAACATGACATCGAACCGCATGTGGAGATATTAGAGACAGATGACTGAGAGCTCAGTCAAAGAGGCCGGTTTTAAGGAGCACCTTAAAGGAGGAGAGATTTAGGGAGGGAATTCAAGAGCTTAGGCCCCAAGTAGCTGAAGGCACGGTAGCCAATGGTGGAGCGATGGGAATCGGAGGATGCACATGAGGCCGGAAATGGAGGAGTGCTGTAGGAATGGAAGAGGTTACAGAGATAGAGAGGAAGGGGGTGAGGCCATGGAGGGATTTGAAAACAAGGATAAGAATTTTAAAATCAACCCATTACTTAACCAGGAGCCAGTGTAGGTCAGAGAGCACTGTGGGGTGATGGTGATTGGGGCTTGGGACGAGTAAGCACACAGCCCAGGCCTTGCTACATTTGAACATTGACTGCAGATCAAGGCAGCTTTGAGATAGAGCAAGACAAAGCAGTGTGAGAAAGCTCAAAACCTAATCCGTTTGTAACTTTTCCCAGTTCTGACAAATCTGAAATGTTAACTCTGTTTCTGTCTGCACAGATGCTGCCTGATCTGCTGAGTATTTCCAGCTCTTTGTGTTTTGTTTGCAGAATTGCAGCATCTGTGGTATTTTGCTTTTCAATGAGGAAGATTATTGTTTGGAATCGATGTCATGAGGTTAGTTTATTGGTTAGTTTAACCACACCTCGTGCAGTTAGTTTCAGCTGAGTTCAGGCTGTGTATGAGGAAGAGCAGGCTTGGCCTAAATAGCCAAGTGGTTATGGTACTGGGCTTGTAACCCCAAGATCAAGAGTTCAAATCTCACAATGGCAAACAATGTAACTTCATCTGAATAGGAACAGATGGAAACGTGGTTTGTACTCGAAAAAGTTGCAGTGCGATCAAGTGTGCAACTGTTTGGCTTGGCCTAAGTAGCCAAGTGGTTATGGTACTGGGTTTGTAACCCCAAGATCAAGAGTTCAAATCTCACAATGGCAAACTATGAAACAATGTAACTTCATCTGAAACAGATAGAAACAGGTTTACTCAAAAAGAGTATCAAGAGTTCAAATCTCACAATGGCAAACTATGAAACAATGTAACTTCATCTGAAACAGATGGAAACAGGTTTACTCAAAAGAGTATCAAGAGTTCAAATCTCACAATGGCAAACTATGAAACAATGTAACTTCATCTGAAACAGATGGAAACAGGTTTACTCAAAAGAGTATCAAGAGTTCAAATCTCACAATGGCAAACTATGAAACAATGTAACTTCATGGGAGGCTTCCCCTCCTTGAGGCTATGGTGGGACGTGGGCAAGACTCACGTCCGAGTTTTCTGTCAAGAGTACGCGAAGGGGTCGACAAAGAGACGCAAATCCAGGGCCGAGGAGTTGGAGAAGGAGGTGCTCGACCTGGAGGCACGTCTCCGTCAGCCCGACGCGGACCCGGCCCTGCGGTCGGTGTACGATGAGAGGAAGGGCGCGCTGCGGGACCTGCAACTGGTCGGGTCTCGGGGCGCGTTCGTGAGGTCGCGGATCTGTTTCCTTAAGGAGATGGACCGTGGCTCTCCCTTCTTCTACTCACTGGAAAAAAGGCACGGGGTCCTTAAGCAGCTCTTTACGCTGTTGGCCGACGACGGATCCCTTGTCTCGGATCTGGAGGGCATCAGGGCCATTGCCCGAGATTACTACACTGCCCTGTTCTCTCCGGATCCGTCCAGTGAGGAAGCTTGCAGAGTTTTGTGGGAGGACCTGCCGCAGGTCGGCCCGGAGTGCGCCGGAAAGCTCGACTCCCCTATAAGTCTGGGGGAGCTGACCGGCGCACTCGACGGTCTTTCTAGGGGCAAAACCCCGGGACTAGACGGGCTGACCGTGGAGTTCTTCAGGGCGTTCTGGGACGTCTTGGGGAGCGACTTCGCGGGGGTCCTGGGGGAGAGCATTGCTACCGGGGAGATGCCCCTTTCGTGGCGCAGGGCCGTGATTGCCCTGCTGCCGAAGAAGGGGGATCTCCGCCTTCTTAAAAACTGGCGCCCGGTCTCCCTCCTCAGCACGGACTACAAAATCTTCGCCCGAGCCATGTCTTCTCGGCTCGGCACCGTGCTGGACCACATGATCCACCCTGACCAGTCCTACACCGTCCCGGACCGAACCATTTATGATAACATCCATCTGGTCCGGGACATCATCCACCATTCCCAGAGGGCTGGTCTGTCGAGCGCCTTCCTGTCTCTCGATCAGGAGAAGGCGTTCGACAGGGTGGATCACGAATACTTACTCGGAACTCTGCGAGCTTTCGGGTTCGGGACGCATTTTGTCGCCCGGATCCGACTTCTGTACACCGCCGCGGAGTGTCTAGTGAAGGTTAACGGGTCCCTGACGGCGCCCCTTCGCTTTGGGAGAGGGGTACGTCAGGGCTGCCCCCTGTCTGGCCAGTTGTATTCTATCTGCGTGGAGCCTTTCCTGCGCCTCTTGCGGAGGAGGTTGTCGGGATTGGTTCTGCGCGGGCCGGGCATCGGGGTGGTCCTTTCGGCTTACGCCGATGACGTGCTCCTTATGTTTAGTGACCCGGCTGACCTGCGGAGGATGCGCGAGTGCCAGGAGGTCTACTCTGCCGCTTCTTCTGCCAGGATCAACTGGGGTAAATGTTCTGGACTCCTGGTCGGTCAGTGGCAGATGGATCCCCTACCCGAGGAGCTCAGGCCTTTCACCTGGAGCAGGACCAGCCTCCTCTACCTGGGGGTCCATCTCTGCCCCGCTGAGGAATCCTGGCCGGCAAACTGGCAGGAACTGGAGACCAAAGTCACCGCTCGCCTGCGGCGCTGGACAGGACTGCTCCGAGTGCTATCTTACCGAGGTCGAGTTCTGGTCATAAACCAGCTGATCGCCGCCATGTTGTGGTATCGGCTGGTCACTTTGACCCCTCCCCCGGACTTTGTCACAAGAATCCAGAGATTGTTAGTCGACTTCTTCTGGGACAAAAGATTGCACTGGGTCGCTGCCGAGGTTCTGAGTCTCCCGCTTAGGGAGGGTGGTCAGGCGCTAGTGTGCCTACGCACACAGGTGGCGACTTTCCGCCTTCAGACCCTGCAGCGATACCTCTACGTCGAGCCTCCTCCTAGATGGTGTGCCCTGATGACGTATTTCCTCCGTCAGGTGCACGGCCTGAATTATGACGTGCAGCTCCTGTTTATAGAACAGCTGGGCCTCGGTGGCTCCTTGCAGGCGTTGCCCGTCTTTTACCAGGACCTGATCAAAGTCTGGAAAGTGGTCGCCTCGCGACGCAGCTCTCCCCCGTCAGGAGTAGCGGCTATCGTCAGAGAGCCGCTGCTCAGGAATCCGCCCCTCCGTCCTTTTCAGTGGTTGGCGGAGAGGAGGGCTGTGGCCGCAGGGGTGACCAGAATCGGGGACGTGCTGGGTGGCGGAGGACTGGGCTGGATGCTCCCGCAGGAGTTGGCGCGACGCGCGTCTGTGAGTGTCCAGGTCGCAGCCGATGCCATCCAAGACCTGAGAACGGTCGTGCTCGGACCCGACGTTATTTTGGGTCTTGAGGCGGCCCAGGTGCGCGGTGGTCTTCCGTCTGAGCGTTCCCCTGTTCGGACGGAATTCCACATTGGCCCCAAGCCCCGAACCCTCCCTCGGGTGCTGGTGCCCCGCAATATGAGCCGCCTCGGGGACATGCCCTCTGTGCCTTTTGGCACGGCAAAGAGGAGCTTTTTGTACGGACTGCTGCTGCACACCTTCCATTTTCTCGCCCTTGTCCGTCGACCGGACACGCCCTGGCGTGCCTTGTTGCCGTCCGGCGGCGGAAGCCCCCGATGGGAGGCCCTCTACGGAGGTGTCCTCCCCCTTTCTATCGGAGACCTGGGTTGGAGGGTGTTGCATGCAGCAGTCCCTTATAATAAGAGGATGCATTGGTTCGCGGACTCTCAGGACACGTGCCCTTTTTGCGGTCTTGTGGAGTCCGTGGACCATGTATACATAGGGTGTTGTAGGCTGCACTCCCTTTTTAGTTATTTGAAAAACCTTTTATTGATGTTTTGTTTGCACTTCAGCCCCACGCTCCTGATCTATGGGCACCCGGTGCGGAAGGGGGTCGGGAAGGAGGAGGACCTCCTCGTGAACCTGCTCCTGGGCCTGGCCAAGTTGGCCATTAACAGGTCCAGGCAGCGGGCGATCGACGGGGGAGTCCCGCCCGATTGTTTGTCCCTCTTCCGCGGCTACGTTCGCTGCCGGATGTCCCTGGAGAAGGAGCACGCGGTGTCTGCTGGCACTCTCGAGGCCTTCCGTGCTCGGTGGGCACCGCGGGGACTGGGGTGTTTTGTTGACCCCTTTAATCACATTTTGATTTAAAGTTTGTAAGTTTCCTTTAAAACTTTGTTCTTGGTTTTACAGCTGACCTGAATTAGGGGCTGTGCCTGATTTATCCCAATTTTGTTGATTTGGTTTTCATTTAAAAGATTATCAAGAGTTCAAATCTCACAATGGCAAACAATGTAACTTCATCTGAATAGGAACAGATGGAAACGTGGTTTGTACTCGAAAAAGTTGCAGTGCGATCAAGTGTGCAACTGTTTGGCTTGGCCTAAGTAGCCAAGTGGTTATGGTACTGGGTTTGTAACCCCAAGATCAAGAGTTCAAATCTCACAATGGCAAACTATGAAACAATGTAACTTCATCTGAAACAGATAGAAACAGGTTTACTCAAAAAGAGTATCAAGAGTTCAAATCTCACAATGGCAAACTATGAAACAATGTAACTTCATCTGAAACAGATGGAAACAGGTTTACTCAAAAGAGTATCAAGAGTTCAAATCTCACAATGGCAAACTATGAAACAATGTAACTTCATCTGAAACAGATGGAAACAGGTTTACTCAAAAGAGTATCAAGAGTTCAAATCTCACAATGGCAAACTATGAAACAATGTAACTTCATGGGAGGCTTCCCCTCCTTGAGGCTATGGTGGGACGTGGGCAAGACTCACGTCCGAGTTTTCTGTCAAGAGTACGCGAAGGGGTCGACAAAGAGACGCAAATCCAGGGCCGAGGAGTTGGAGAAGGAGGTGCTCGACCTGGAGGCACGTCTCCGTCAGCCCGACGCGGACCCGGCCCTGCGGTCGGTGTACGATGAGAGGAAGGGCGCGCTGCGGGACCTGCAACTGGTCGGGTCTCGGGGCGCGTTCGTGAGGTCGCGGATCTGTTTCCTTAAGGAGATGGACCGTGGCTCTCCCTTCTTCTACTCACTGGAAAAAAGGCACGGGGTCCTTAAGCAGCTCTTTACGCTGTTGGCCGACGACGGATCCCTTGTCTCGGATCTGGAGGGCATCAGGGCCATTGCCCGAGATTACTACACTGCCCTGTTCTCTCCGGATCCGTCCAGTGAGGAAGCTTGCAGAGTTTTGTGGGAGGACCTGCCGCAGGTCGGCCCGGAGTGCGCCGGAAAGCTCGACTCCCCTATAAGTCTGGGGGAGCTGACCGGCGCACTCGACGGTCTTTCTAGGGGCAAAACCCCGGGACTAGACGGGCTGACCGTGGAGTTCTTCAGGGCGTTCTGGGACGTCTTGGGGAGCGACTTCGCGGGGGTCCTGGGGGAGAGCATTGCTACCGGGGAGATGCCCCTTTCGTGGCGCAGGGCCGTGATTGCCCTGCTGCCGAAGAAGGGGGATCTCCGCCTTCTTAAAAACTGGCGCCCGGTCTCCCTCCTCAGCACGGACTACAAAATCTTCACCCGAGCCATGTCTTCTCGGCTCGGCACCGTGCTGGACCACATGATCCACCCTGACCAGTCCTACACCGTCCCGGACCGAACCATTTATGATAACATCCTTCTGGTCCGGGACATCATCCACCATTCCCAGAGGGCTGGTCTGTCGAGTGCCTTCCTGTCTCTCGATCAGGAGAAGGCGTTCGACAGGGTGGATCACGAATACTTACTCGGAACTCTGCGAGCTTTCGGGTTCGGGACGCATTTTGTCGCCCGGATCCGACTTCTGTACACCGCCGCGGAGTGTCTAGTGAAGGTTAACGGGTCCCTGACGGCGCCCCTTCGCTTTGGGAGAGGGGTACGTCAGGGCTGCCCCCTGTCTGGCCAGTTGTATTCTATCTGCGTGGAGCCTTTCCTGCGCCTCTTGCGGAGGAGGTTGTCGGGATTGGTTCTGCGCGGGCCGGGCATCGGGGTGGTCCTTTCGGCTTACGCCGATGATGTGCTCCTTATGTTTAGTGACCCGGCTGACCTGCGGAGGATGCGCGAGTGCCAGGAGGTCTACTCTGCCGCTTCTTCTGCCAGGATCAACTGGGGTAAATGTTCTGGACTCCTGGTCGGTCAGTGGCAGATGGATCCCCTACCCGAGGAGCTCAGGCCTTTCACCTGGAGCAGGACCAGCCTCCTCTACCTGGGGGTCCATCTCTGCCCCGCTGAGGAATCCTGGCCGGCAAACTGGCAGGAACTGGAGACGAAAGTCACCGCTCGCCTGCGGCGCTGGACAGGACTGCTCCGAGTGCTATCTTACCGAGGTCGAGTTCTGGTCATAAACCAGCTGATCGCCGCCATGTTGTGGTATCGGCTGGTCACTTTGACCCCTCCCCCGGACTTTGTCACAAGAATCCAGAGATTGTTAGTCGACTTCTTCTGGGACAAAAGATTGCACTGGGTCGCTGCCGAGGTTCTGAGTCTCCCGCTTAGGGAGGGTGGTCAGGCGCTAGTGTGCCTACGCACACAGGTGGCGACTTTCCGCCTTCAGACCCTGCAGCGATACCTCTACGTCGAGCCTCCTCCTAGATGGTGTGCCCTGATGACGTATTTCCTCCGTCAGGTGCACGGCCTGAATTATGACGTGCAGCTCCTGTTTATAGAACAGCTGGGCCTCGGTGGCTCCTTGCAGGCGTTGCCCGTCTTTTACCAGGACCTGATCAAAGTCTGGAAAGTGGTCGCCTCGCGACGCAGCTCTCCCCCGTCAGGAGTAGCGGCTATTGTCAGAGAGCCGCTGCTCAGGAATCCGCCCCTCCGTCCTTTTCAGTGGTTGGCGGAGAGGAGGGCTGTGGCCGCAGGGGTGACCAGAATCGGGGACGTGCTGGGTGGCGGAGGACTGGGCTGGATGCTCCCACAGGAGTTGGCGCGACGCGCGTCTGTGAGTGTCCAGGTCGCAGCCGATGCCATCCAAGACCTGAGAACGGTCGTGCTCGGACCCGACGTTATTTTGGGTCTTGAGGCGGCCCAGGTGCGCGGTGGTCTTCCGTCTGAGCGTTCCCCTGTTCGGACGGAATTCCACATTGGCCCCAAGCCCCGAACCCTCCCTCGGGTGCTGGTGCCCCGCAATATGAGCCGCCTCGGGGACATGCCCTCTGTGCCTTTTGGCACGGCAAAGAGGAGCTTTTTGTACGGACTGCTGCTGCACACCTTCCATTTTCTCGCCCTTGTCCGTCGACCGGACACGCCCTGGCGTGCCTTGTTGCCGTCCGGCGGCGGAGGCCCCCGATGGGAGGCCCTCTACGGAGATGTCCTCCCCCTTTCTATCGGAGACCTGGGTTGGAGGGTGTTGCATGCAGCAGTCCCTTATAATAAGAGGATGCATTGGTTCGCCGACTCTCAGGACACGTGCCCTTTTTGCGGTCTTGTGGAGTCCGTGGACCATGTATACATAGGGTGTTGTAGGCTGCACTCCCTTTTTAGTTATTTGAAAAACCTTTTATTGATGTTTTGTTTGCACTTCAGCCCCACGCTCCTGATCTATGGGCACCCGGTGCGGAAGGGGGTCGGGAAGGAGGAGGACCTCCTCGTGAACCTGCTCCTGGGCCTGGCCAAGTTGGCCATTAACAGGTCCAGGCAGCGGGCGATCGACGGGGGAGTCCCGCCCGATTGTTTGTCCCTCTTCCGCGGCTACGTTCGCTGCCGGATGTCCCTGGAGAAGGAGCACGCGGTGTCTGCTGGCACTCTCGAGGCCTTCCGTGCTCGGTGGGCACCGCGGGGACTGGGGTGTTTTGTTGACCCCTTTAATCACATTTTGATTTAAAGTTTGTAAGTTTCCTTTAAAACTTTGTTCTTGGTTTTACAGCTGACCTGAATTAGGGGCTGTGCCTGATTTTTTCCCAATTTTGTTGATTTGGTTTTCATTTAAAAGATTATCAAAAGTTCAAATCTCACAATGGCAAACTATGAAACAATGTAACTTCATCTGAAACAGATGGAAACATGTTTGTACTTGAAAGAGTTATAAAGAGGAGCAGTAGATGCTAGTATAGTTCCTAGTGGAGATATAGGAGTTAGTATGATGGGATAGCTAGTATAAGGGTGGGTTGGAGTGGTTTGATGTTTCTGATAATTAACACTGGTTTAGAGACTGGGACTTTCCATGGAGTATTGAAAAGGCCACTTGTGTCCCTCTTCCTGACTCTCCCTTTGGTTTCTGTTACTGGGTGCCTGTGGGTCAAAAGTGTGTCTGCTCTGCAGACTGATAATCTTTTAAATGAAAACCAAATCAACAAAAGTGGAATAAATCAGGCACAGCCCCTAATTCAGGTCAGCTGTAAAACCAAGGACAAAGTTTAAAGGAACCCTCTGCAGACTGATAGTGCAGTGTGGAAAGGCCAAGCTATTGGTCAGGGACCAGCTGGATTTATTTAGAACCAAGCACCTGATTAAAGCTGCTGACCTGACCCTGGCGATAGCAGGTTGTCAGCCAACCAGGATCCATTCTCAGAACCATTCTTTTTGACTATGGACTCTGAGTGGTGGGAGATTGCAGGTAATGGAATTATCAGCCCTTGCTCTAAGCTTGGGGTGGAGACTATTCCTATTTCTTCATTCTAACACTAGGTATATTGTCACTGATATTCCAGTCTCTTGTTCTTAAACTTCAAGGTAGCTTCAATTCTGTATTGTACCTTGCTTTAGCTGTTCTCGCTACCTGTTACAAACCCCATTGGTCTTGAAGCTTTCACTTGTTGCTGCAAGTGTTTTTCATTTTCTACATCTTGTATAGTAGATTTTTCAGTGTCCTTGTCCCACTATCAGATCATTCAGTTTGAATGTTCACATTAATTGAATCAGTCGGGTTTGTGTTCAATGGGGAATTGGGCTGCAGTGCATTAAAGGACAACTCCACACCTTTCACTTTCCCTGTGATCAGATCACATGGGAACCTGGATTCAATTGGCGGTGGTGGGGGGTCAAACTGCTCTGGTAATTGCTGACAATTTGTCTTAAACTGAAGTAAAGCTGTCCTCCATTGAGCCAACTTTTTTTCAGTGGTAACTAGTTTAACTCTTGTCCCTGCCTGTCTCTCCCTCCTTGCATTAACTGCTCAGGCTGCACCCTTTCCAACTCAACAAGAAGGTTCGGAATAGGAGCATGATTAGCCCATTCAGCTCCTCGAGCTTGCTGCACAATTCCATTAATCCTCTCTGATTTTACATCAATTCATCTTTCTGTTCTATGCCTCACCTCCCTTAGTGCCCAAAAATCTGTCCATTTCAGTCTTGGATACACTCAGTGTCCACAGCTTTCTGGGGTAGAGAACTCCAAAGATTTTCAACCCTCAAGTGAAGCAATTTCTGTGTCTTGATCTTGACTTGATGTGTAATTGACTCCCAGCTCTAGACACCCAATACTTGGGGTTTTTTTTGGGGGGCTGTGGAAGTCTCTTGGCATCTGTCTATCAGGAGCTTGAACAATTTCAATAGGATCCCCTTCATTTTCTACTCCTGAGTAGAATGTACATCTTTTCACTTGCTCTTCGATCTTAACCTGATGTCTTCCAGGTGACTGGAGATTTCCTGATCTACACAACCCACCTGAACCACACCCCAGAGTATCATGGATTTGTCATTGTGAGAATGAATGGAGCTCTTGTTCCCATGAGTATTATTTTAGGTGTGAATCTTTACTTGATTGTCAATAAGATCTACAGCTGCTGGTATTCTGAGGTTGTCCTAAAATGACTCCACTATCCTTCCTGGAAAGGCAATGTGAGCAGTAAGCCCATCTGGATCCCATTCTTCTCTACCAATTCTGCAGAAGGGCATCTGTCATTCTCTGTGCCTAATGAATGGTATGTGTTGGGTGGGGAGTGATTTCCTGTAGTCACTCACAGAATTACACCTGGTCTCCAACCCTTGTCCTCTTGTACTTCAGGTGGCTGGTTCACAGAGGGCACTTTGACTGTCTACTACCTAGGTGAGCTCATTCACATTAAGGCCTTTGTTTCAATGACTTACCACATGCCCCTGAGGCTCCATGTTGACTGCTACGTAGTTACACTGAGCCTAGAAAGACTCCACCCTGAGATACAGCATCATTGATCACAATGGGTAAGGAGCTCTCTGCTTTCTCCAGCTGGTCCCATCTCCATGGCTTCACTTGATTCACCGCCGCCACCCCCCCCCCCCCCCCCCCCGCTAACCTGCTGCTTTGTTTCCCATTAGTCATATTTCTTGGAGTCCCCTCCCCCCCCCACCCCGCCTACTTTCTAGTTTAAAGTCCTGTTGACCACCCTATTTACCCTTTTTGCTAGAAAATTGGTCCCAGATCGGTTCAGGTGGAGACCGTCCCAACGGTACAGATCCCTCCTGTTCTGATACTGATGCCAGTGACCCGTGAAATGGAACCCCTCTTTCCTGCACCACTCCTTTAGCCATGTGTTTACTTCCCTTATTCTCGCGTCCCAATGCCAATTTGCACGTGGCTCAGGTAGTAATCTGGAGATTATAACTCTTGAGGACCTATTCTTTAATTTAGTTCCTAGTTCCTGATAATCCCCAAACAGGTCCTCTTTTTCCTAGTCTTACCTATGTTATTTGTCCCGACGTGGACCACAACAACTGGATTCTCCCCCTCCCTCTCCAATATCCTTTCAAGCCGGTCAGAGATGTCCCTCACCCTGGCACCGGGCAGGCGACATACCGTGTGGGACTCTCGATCCTGCTTACAAAGGAAGCTATCAATTCCCCTAGTTATAGAATCCCCTACAACTACCACGTGTCTTTTTGCTCCCCCTTCTTGAATGGCCTCCTGTGCCACAGTGCCGTGGTCAGCTGGCTCATCCTCCCTACAGCCCTCTTCCTCAACCACACAGGGAGCAAGTACCTTGTACCTGTTGGACAGGTTCCCAGCCTCTGACCTGCCCTTGTAGCCATAGCATTTATATGGCTAGTCCAGTTCCAATTCTGGTCAACAGTAATCTTCAGCATGTTGATAGTGGGAGATAGTCATGATAATGCCATTGAATGTCAAGGGGGTGATGGTTGGATTCTGTCTTGGTCATTGCCTGGCACTTGTGTGGCACAAGTGTTACTTGCCACTTGTCAGCCCAAGGCTGGATATTGTCCAGGTCTTGCTGGATTTGGAATGGACTGCTTATGTATCTGAGGTGTTGTGAATGGTGCTGGACATTGTGCAATCATCAGCGAACATCCCCACTTCTGACCTTATGATGGAAGTAAGGTCATTGATGAAGCAACTGATGTTTGGGCTGAGGACACTTTCCTGAGGAACTCCTGCAGTGATGTCTTGGAGCTATGATTGAGCTCCAACAACCACAAGATTGTTGCTAGATATGACTCCAACCAGTGGAGAGTTTTTCCCCTGATTCCATTGACTCAGTCAATGCTGCCTTGATGTCAAGGACAATCACCCTCACGTCACCTCTGGAGTTCAGCTCTTTTGCCCATGTTTGAACCAAGGGGTCAGGAGCTGAGACCCCCTGGTGGAACACAAACTGGGTGTCAGTGAGCAGGTTATTGCTAAGCAATTGCCAGTGGATAGCACTGTTGATGACCCCTTCCATTACTTCACTGATGATGGAGAGTAGACTGATGGGGTGGTAATTGACTGGGCTGGATTTGTCCCACCTTTGTCCTTCTATTATCAACAAGCAGCAAAAGAAGTGGAAGATTGGTTATGGTTTCAGGGTGGTGTTGGTGTGAGGGTGGGATTGAGGCTGTGGCCTGTTCCCTGTTCCTCATAGAGGGCTGTGGGATCTTTGATATTCACCAGAACAGGGAGAGTGGGCTTATGATTTTTTGGATCTTCCGAGGCAGAGTGTCTGTGACAATGCAGCACTCCCTCAGGAAGGAACCAGGGTGCTGACCTTGCTTTTGGGCTCAAGTCTCTGGAATTTGGACCTACAACAGAATCTCGGATGAAAACAAGAGAAAGAACTTAGAAACATAGAAACAGAAACTAGGAGCAGGAGTAGGCCATTCGGCCCTTCGAGCCTGCTCTGCCATTCATTATGATCATGGCTGATCATCCAACTCAATAGCCTGCTCCCACTTTCTCCCCATATCCTTTGATCCCTTCCTCCCCAAGAGCTGTATCCAACTCCGTCTTGAAAACATACAATGTTTTGGCCTCAACTACTTTGTGGTAGTTTATTCCACAGGCTCACCATTCTGGGTGAAGAAATTTCTCCTCTTACTCAGTCCTAAATGGTCTACCTCAGACTGTGCCCCCTGGTTCAGGACTCCCCCACCATCGGAAACATCTTTCCTGCATCTACCCTGTCTAGTCCTGTTAGAATTTTATAGGTTTGATGAGATTCCCCCCTCATTCTTCTGAACTCCAGCGAAAAAAACCCAACCGACTCAATCTCTCCTCATATGTCAGTCCTACTGTCCCAGGAATCAGTCTGGTAAACCTTTGCTGCACTCCCTCTATAGCAAGAACATCCTTCCTCTGATAAGGAGACCAAAACTGTGCACAATATTCCAAGTGTGGTCTCAGCAAGACATCCCTACTCCTGTACTTGAATCCTCTCGCTATGAAGGCCAATGTACCATTTGCCTTCTTTACTGCCTGCTGCATCTGCTTACTTACCTTCAGCGACTGGTGTACAAGGACAGCCAGGGCTCGTTGCACATTCCCCTCTCAATTTATAGCCATTCAAATAATAATCCGCCATCCTGTTTTTCCTACCAAAATTGGATAACCTCTCATTTATCCACATTATACTGCATTTGCCCACTCACTCAGCTTGTCTAATCACTCTGAAGCCATCTCTGCATCCTCCTCACAGCTCATCCTCCCACCCAGCTTTGTCATCTGCAAATTTGGAGATATTACATTCAGCTCCCTCAACTATATCATTAATATATATATATATATATATATATATTGTGAATAGCTGGGGCTCCAGCACCGATCCCTGCAGTACCCCGCCAGCCACTTGCATAGGCAAGTGAACATAAACTTGCATTTATATAGCACCTTTCACAACCCCAGGATGTCCCAGTGTTTTACAGCTGATGAAGTACTTGTGGTGTTTGGCTGCAGTGGTCCTATATTACAACAGATTAATCAACATCAAATACACTCCCACAAACAGCATCAAAATAAATGAGCAGATCATTTTTTAGTGCTGTTAGCTGTGGGATAAATATTGGCCAAGACACTGAGGAGAACACCCCTGCTCCTCTTCAAATAGTGGTCATGGAAGATCCAGTTGAGAGGGCAGGTAGGGCCTCATATTAACATCAAAAGGTGGCACTTCCGACAGTACAGCACTCCCTTAGTACTGCACTGGGAGTGTCAGCCAAGATTTTGTACTCAAATCTGGAAGTTCCCCTCCAAGTCACTCACCATCCTGACTTGGAAATATATCACTCTTCCTTCCCTGTCGCTGGGTCAAAATCCTGGAAGTCCCTTCCTAACAGCACTGTGGGTGTACCTACACCACGTGGACTGCAGCGATTCAAGAAAGTGGCTCACCACCACCTTAAGGGGCAATTAGGGATTGGCTCGAAACGTCAACTCTTTTCTTCTCCGCCGATGCTGCCAGACCTGCTGAGTTTTTCCAGGTAATTCTGTTTTTGTTTTGGCAATAAATGCTAGCCTAGCCAGTGACACCCACATCCCATGAACAAATATTTTAAAAGTCACCAGAGTTGGTCTCTAATCCACAACTGTAGTAATCTGATGTGTAATATGCCTTTATAACAAATGTTATTCTTGATGTTGATACCCAATAGCAGAGTAGAAAGGGCTACCTCTGTAGTCAGTCTTAAGTTAGAGTCTGAAAAGTAAAGACAGAGTTTTGAGTTGTGTGCACACAAGAGTAGCTGCTGAGTCCCTTTTTTGTAAATAAACAGAATCACAGAGTGCAGAAGAGGCCCTATGGCCCACTGAGTCTGTACTGACGTGAGAAATGCCTGAGCTACCTACCTAATTGCACCTCCACCACCCTCCCAGGCAGTGCAATCCAGAATGTCACCACCCTCTGGGTAAAATAAGTTTTTCCTCACATCCCCCCCTCCATGGCACCCCCCCCCCAAAAAAAAAACCTCCTGCCCCTCACCTTGAACTTGTGTCCCACATGATTGACCCTTCAACTAAGGGGAACAGCTGCTCCCTATCCACCCTGTCCATGCTCCCCAACCTTGTACAACTCGATTAGGTCGCCCCTCAGTCTTCTCTGCTCCAACAAAAACAACCCGTCTATCCAACTTCTCTTAATAACTTAAATGTTTCATCCCAGGCAACATCCTGGTGAATCTCCTCTGCACCCCCTCCAGTGCAATCACATCCTTTCTATAATGTGGCGACCAGAACTGCACACAGTACTCCAGCTGTGGCCTCACCAAGGTTCGATACATCTCCAACATAACCTCCCTACTTTTGTAATCTATGCCTCGATTGATAAAAGCAAGTGTCCCATATGCCTTTTTCACCACCCCACTAACATGTCCCTCCACCTTCAAAGATATATGGACACACACGCCAAGGCCCCTTTGTTCCTCAGAACGTCCTAGTGTCATGCCGTTCATGGAATACTTCCTTGTCAAATTATTCCTTCCTTGTCAAATTATTCATTCCAAAGTGTATCACCTCACACTTTTCAGGGTTTAACTCCATCTGCCACTTATCTGCCCATTTGATTCTTCTGAGAATGGATCTACTGAACTTCTCTGTCTTGGTACCAATTTAGTCACCCCCAAAAAAAGCATGAACCCTTTAGCCCCAACAAACCAGGGCACTGGATCCAACAAACTGGCGACAAGAGTTAAAGGCAAGAAAAGACACGATGAAGTAAAAAGCAAGAAAGAATGACAGAAATCAGAAGAACTGAAATCAGGCCATATCTCGCACGGTAGTTGTAAGTAAAGAAAAATTTCTTTCCTGATCGTCAAAACAATCCCCTCAGAGTATGCCACAATTTGGAAGAGCGGCGCTTTTTGATCCAACCTTGGACATCTGATCTCATTATGTTGAATGCTTTGCGTTGTTCTTCCAGGCGAACAACATTGCCGGGGAAGAGAAGAAGCAATCCTCTTATCCACATGTGGGAGTAAGACATATGGATTAATTTGTTGGTGCCCAGTGCCCCAGACTCAAAGTTTTGATGACTTGGTGAACCTCGTAAAGAATCATTGCCAGCCCAAGCTGTCGGTGACGATGCAACGGTTCAAATTTAACTCAGGGAATTGAGCCATGGGGAGACAGTTGCTTGTTATGTGGCAAGTCTGAAACAATTAACTGAATATTGCAAGTTTGGTACATCTACCAATGATATGCTTAGAGATCATTTGGTGTGAGGTATAAATGAAGATACGATTCAGAAGAGGTTGCTGTCTGAAACAAACTTAGGTTTTCAGAAGGCATTGGAAATCACTCTGGCAATGGAAGGTGCAGTGTGAGACTCAAAAGCCATACAGGGAGTGCAAAATGACACCATCCTCCATGTTGGGCTGGAAGCTTCAGCCAAAAAGAGCACGAAAGTGCAAAGCTTTACTCAGAAGCTAGCAGACAAATAAGAGATAATTTAGCAGCAAAAACATGACATCATGGTTATAGATGGAAGCAGACAACCATGTGATGAATCACGGTTTAAGAAGATCGAATGTTTTTGTCATCGAAATGGACACCTCATGAGACATTGTAAAGATAGAATCAGGCAGACTTTCAGACCAAAGCAAAAACCCAATGAAATTAACAGCATTGAAAAGCCTGAAATAATAGATTCAGATATTTATGTAATTTAAATGTAAGAAGAACAGAACCTCTCTGTAACCATGAGGGTGAATGAGGCCCTTCAGAGTGGAGGTGGATACTGGAGCAGCCACTACAGTGATAGGTGAACATACCTTTAAATACCTGAATCATGGGGAATGTAAACCAAATTTGGAAGAAACATGCCAAATTGAAAACTTACACGGGAGAAGACGTAAAAGTCAAGGGTATATATAAAGTCACAGTACGCTACGGAGGTCAAACGGTGAAATTACCCTTAACGGTAGCAGCAGGTGAGGGACCTAGTCTCCTCAGATGAAACTGGCTGCAAGAAATTAAATTGGAATGGACTGAAATCTTTCAACTGAGAACTAATGGGCTATCAGAGCTACTACAAAAATATGTCTCAGTTTACAAGGACGAACTTGGAAAGATTGAGGAGCTACAAGCAAAAATTCATGTAGATCCAGAGGCAACACCAAGATTCATGAAGGCAAGACCAGTATCTTATGTAATGTGGGAAAAGGTAGACGCCAAACTGTAAGCTGCATTGGTTGTATCAATCCCAGTTTTTCTAATCTGCCCAGAGCGGGCAGCACCAATTGTACCTGTTCTCAAACCTGACCGAAGCATTCGAATACGTGGGGACTATAAATTAACAGTCTAAGTGGCTAAGTTGGATGGACACCCCGTACCAAAAAATTGTAGACTTGCACATAACATAGAAACTAGGAGCAGGAGTAGGCCATTCGGCCCTTTTGAGCCTGCTCCGCCATTCATTATGATCATGGCTGATCATCCAACTCAATAGCCTGCTCCTGCTTTCTCCCCATATCCCTTGATCCCTTTCACCCCAACAGCTATATCTAACTCCTTCTTCTGAAAAACATGCAACGTTTTGGCCTCAACTATTTTCTGTGGTAGTGAATTCCACAGGCTCACTACTCCTCTGGGTGAAGAAATTTCTCCTCCATTTCAGTCTTAAATGGTCTACCCTGTATCCTCAGACTGTGACCCCTGGTTCTGGACTCCCCCACCATCGGGAACATCCTTCCTGCATCTACCCTGTCTAGTCCTGTTAGAATTTTATAGGTTTCTGAGATCTCTTTCCCGCCCCCCACCCCCCCAATTCTTCTGAACTCCAGCGAATATAATCCTAACCAACTCAATCTCTCCTCATATGTCAGTCCCACCATCCCAGGAATCAGTCTGGTAAACCTTTGCACTCCCTCTATAGCAAGAACATCCTTCCTCAGATAAGACCAAAACTGTGCACAATATTCCAAGTGTGGTCTCACCAAGGCCCTGTGTAATTGCAGTAAGACATCCCTGCTCCTGTACTCGAATCCACTCACTATGAAGGCCAACGTACCATTTGCTGCCTTTAGCGCCTGCTGCACCTGCATGCTTACCTTCAGCATGCAGTATGAGGACACCCAGGTCTCGCACATTCCCTTCTCCAATTTATAGCCATATACGCTAAACTGGCAGGTGGAACAGCCTACACGAAGTTAGATTTGAGTCATGCTTATCGACAATTGGAATTAGAGAAGGCCTCCTGGAAGTTTATCACCATTAATACATAAAGGGTTGTACCAATATACCCATTTACCCTTTGGTGTATCTTCAGCTTGCACCACATTCCATAGAACCGTGGAATGTTTACTACAGGGACTGCTCCATGTTGTTGTTTATTTGGATGAAGTTCTCATGACTGGACTCACTGAAAAAGAACATCTGATGAACCTTGAAGAGCTTTTGAAATATTTTTCAGAGGTGGGAGTGAGGTTGAAAAAACATGCACATTCCAGGCGAAAGAGAGAATTTATCTTGGTCACAAGGTAGATTCACAAGGCCTACATCCAGTTGAAGGAAAAAGTGAAAGCCATTAACGAAGCCTCAAGGCCAAAGAATACATCCGAACTGAAATCATGCTTGGGGATGATCAATTACTGTGGATGCTTCTTGCCTAATTTGTCGGCAGAACTGGCACCCCTATAATATTAGCTCAAGAAAAACCACAGATGGTCATGGCAAACACCACAAGAAGAAGCTTTCACAAAAGTAAAACAGTTGTTGCAATCATCTACATTTCTGGCACACTTTGACCCAAAAAACGAGTTGGTATTAATGTGTGACGCATCTCCCTATGGAGTGGGAGCAGTGCTTTCCCATCAAATGGATGATGGATCAGAACAACCTATAGGATATGTATCGAGAACACTCCGATCAGAAAAAGG
Organism: Carcharodon carcharias; assembly: GCF_017639515.1. Taxonomy (NCBI): domain Eukaryota; kingdom Metazoa; phylum Chordata; class Chondrichthyes; order Lamniformes; family Lamnidae; genus Carcharodon; species Carcharodon carcharias. Next base: position 1,481,115 of record NW_024470690.1, read on the forward strand.
GTACTCTCAAATAGAAAAAGATGGCCTGCCAATCATTTTTGGTGTTAAGTTTCACCAATATGTACATGGTCATCAATTTACAATCAAATCATTAGGATTATTCAGTGAGGACAAGGCTGTACCCCCTTTAGCCTCAGCAAGAGTACAAAGATGGGCATTGATCTTGGCAGCCTATGAGTATGTTTTCATTCATAGACCCGGAAGTCAAATTGCAAACGCAGACGCAGTCAGTCATTTGCCCATGCAAGTAAAAGATGAGGATGTTCCAATTCCTCAAGAATTCATTTTGGTGTTGAACTTCCTGGATTCATCATCGATATGTGTTAGACAAATTAAAGATTGGACAAATCGAGACCCAGTCTTATCAAAAGTGCGAGGTCAAGTTCTTCATGGTTGGTCACTAAAACAAGAATCTGATGAAATGAAACCATAATTCCAGAGAAGATATGAAAAAACCAGCCAGGAAGATATCTTATTGTGGGGAGCACAAGTGATTCATCCTTCAAAAGGATGAAAGCCATTGTTATCTGAATTTCACAGTGCACATCCTGGAATTTAAAATGAAGACAATAGCACACAGCTATATGTGGTGGCTAGAATTGGATGGAAAAATAGAAAACTTAGTGAGAAGTTGTATGTTGTGTCAACAAATACAAAAATTACCTACAACAGCTCCGTTACACCCCTGGGAGTGGCCAGGAAGGCCATGGGTACGAGTACACATTGACTGTGGGATCTTTTGTGGGAACTTATCATGGACGCTTATTCAAAATGGATGGACAGATATGAAGTGAGGTTGCCAACATCTTCTGCTACAATAGGCATTCTCTGACAAAGTTTTACAATCAACAGAGTACCTGAAGTGGTCGTATCAGACAATGGAACAGTATTCACAAGTGCTGAATTTCACCGATTTATCAGCCTCAACGGTATTATTCATGTGAAAACATTTTCCATACTACCCTTCTTCAAATGGACTCGAGAGCAGTTCAGATGTTCAAGTCTGGTATGAAGAAATTGCCTGCAGATTCGATAGTGAATAAATTAGCACATTTTCTTTCTTCTCCATTATAGAACCACTTCTCATATGACAACAGATGTCACACCTGTGGAATTATTGATGAAGCGCCGTCTCTGATCATGATTGAGCCTAATCATGCCAAACTTGGGAGAGAAGGTGGAAAGAAGTCAGAAAATTGGACATGACTGTGACAGGACGTTTAAAAGAGAGAAAGTACATGTGAAAAATTTTAGAAGGCCAGCATGGTTCTTCAGTGAAATAAGTGTGGTAACTAGACCTCTTTCCTACCACATGGAAGATTGAGTCATAAGGAAACGTGGATCATACAATAAGAAACAAAATACCCAGAAATGATTCCACCAGAGTTTGTAACGGAATCAACGTCTCCTGCTGAAATAACTCAGCTGAGTACGTATGTGTCTGAAGGGCCGACTGTACCTGAAAAGAGTCAAAGAAACAGATTTGCAGGTACCCACTGAAGAACCTGATGCTCAGACCACTACAGTGAGGGAGGTTCTGAAACTGTAGAGCTGAGACCTTCTACACGCAGAAGGAAACCCCCAGAAAGTCCAACTTTGTAAATTATTTTTGTGAGTAATTGGATATTTTCAGAAAACTTGTAAAATGTATTTCTGAGTAAAGGGGAAGGAATGTAGTAATCTGATGTGTAATATACATTTAAAACAAATGCTGTAATGAACGATTACATGATCTCTATACCCAATAGCAGATAGCATAGGCTCCCTCTGTAGTCAGTAGTCTTGAGTTAGAGTCTGAAGAGAAAAGACAGTTTTGAGTTGTGAGCACACAAGTGTAGCTGCTGAGTCCCTTTTGTAAATAAACAGAATGTGTTTCTTTTAAGAACAATGTACTGATCATCAGTTCACCCCGAAACCAGCGTGCAACTCAGATCATTTAGCCCCAACAAACCAGGGCACTAGCTCCAACAACAACCTTCGGCCTCAAGGTGAGAGTCTGACACCCTGATGTCTATAAGATCACTTATCCATGGGCCAGCTTTCAAGTTTATTAATAAACTCCATGTTATATTGTCTCACCACACTACACACAGTGAATCACTTTCATGGTTTAGTGACTCTCCTGCATCTGTTGGACTGCCCATCAGATGAGTTTGTTGGCTCCGGGGTCCCGGAAACCCCATGATGCACAGCACATGATCATTCAGTCCATCGTTCCTGATCCTCTCTCCACTAAGTCGGAGTCTCGGACATTACCAGCATGGGGATGGTAAATGTGTTCCATGTTCTCCATGCCCGAGCTTTCCAAATACAATGTCAGGACAGATCCTGCTTCACTTCTATCATTTTCACTGACATCACAATGTGCCTTGCCAGGCCTAGCTGTCATGGAAACAAGTTACTTGGTTAGTCATTCACTTTGGGCGATGGTGTTGCTGTGGTAACATACACGTTTCCATGCATGTTGCAGTCTAGAGCTATTGATAGTGATGGTGGAGACTCCCATGTTCTTTCCATCACATGGCTGACCAGGAATATCTCCTGCTCTTACTGCCTGTTGTTTGTGTGCGCATATGCGCGTGAGAAGATTTTTCAGCTCTCAGCCTGTTTGGCTGTAACCAGTTACGAAAACACTGTCCTTGACGATCAAGTCCTGGGCTGATAATCGAAGCTAGTCCAGCGCCAAGCCTTCCCACTCCGCGTAGGCCAACAGCTGTCACTAAATGTAATCCTACTGCAGTATTAGTTTCCCATAGCCCTGTATTAATCCCAAACTAACCCCACTGCCCTGCTCTCTCCCCATAGTCCTGTATCAATTGCAAACTAACTCCACTGTCCTGCTCTCTCTCCCCACATAGCCCTGTATCAATCCCAAACTAATCCCATTGTCCCGCTGTTGGATCCTGGTCACTAGTTTAGTTGGACTAATTGATCTGGGTTGCACCCTTGTTTCGGGATAACCGAGTTGGTACCATAGACTCAGCAGACAGTTCTTATGTAGAACACATTCTATTTACTTACAAAGGAACTCAGCAGCTACACTTGTGTGCTTACAACTCAAATCCTGTCTCTACACTAGAGTCTTACTCTAGACTACTCTAATGACTACAGACCACTAAGGTAGCCTGTGCTACTCTGCTATTGGATATTAAGATCATGTGATCTATTATAACATTCTTTTTAAAGGTATATTACACATCAGATTACCACACCCCTCCCCCTTTACTCAGAAATATATTTTACAGTTACAATTACACTTTTTCTCAAAATATGAAATTATTTACGCAGATAAGCAATTTACAAATTCAGTCTTTCTGGGGGATTCCTTATGTGTGTAGAATATCTCAGCTCTACAACTTCAGATATTTTTTCAGAAACCTTTTCTGGTGTTGTCCCAACATCAGGTTCTTTGGTGGGCACCTGCAAATCTGTTTCCTCAACTCTTGTAGATACAGCTGATCCTTCAGACATATCTGTACTCATCTGAGTTCTTTCAACAGGAGATATTGATGCAGTCGTGAACACTGGAGGAATCATTTCCTGATACTTTGTTTCTCTCTTTATATGATCTATATGTCTTCATCTGATTCGGTCTTCTACTGTCACGTGGTAAGAAAGAGGTCCAGTGACCGCACTTATTTCACCTAATAACCACTTTGGCCCTTCTCCAAAATTTTTCACATATTCTGTCTCTCCTATGGTAAACTTTCTGTCACAACTAAGCCAATCATGTACAATTTTCTGACTTCCCTTACTTCTTTCCACCTTCCCTCTCCCCCCCCGCCCCCAAATTTGGCATTATTAAGCTCAATCTCACTCCAAGATGGCGATTCATCAACAATTCTGCAAGTGTGACTGTTGTTGTGTGTCAGGGATGGTTTTATAATGGAAAAGAGAACGTGCTAGCTTGGTCCCTAGCTCCAGTTCATTTCTTCATTCCATTTTTAAATGTTTGAACCGCTTACTTGGCTGGTCCATTCGCAGAAGGGTGGTACGGTGAAGGTTTTACATGAGTGATACCGTTGAGGCTGATAAACTGTCAAAACTCAGCACTGCCGTTATCTGATATGACCATTTCTGGTCGTCCATTGATGGCAGAACTTTGTCATAGCTTGTCAATTGTAGCAGAAGATGTTGGTGACTTTACCTCATATACGTCCATCTGTTTTGACTGAGCATCAACAATAAGGAGAAACATTGTTCGCATAAAAGGTCCCACATAGTCAATGTGTAATCACACCCATGGCCTTTCTGGCCACTCCCATGGGTGTAAGGGAGCTGTTGGAGGTAACCTTTGCAGTTGCTGACACTGCGTACAATTTTTTACTAAGCGCTCTATTCCTCCATCCATTCCAGGCCACCATAGATAGCTGCATGCTATGGTCTTCATTCAAGAAATACCTGGATGGGCACTATGTAGTTTAGTTAGCAAAGGCTTTCACCCTTTTGGAGGAACAATCACTCGAGCTACCCACAATAAGCTACCATCCTAGTTGGTTATCTCATAACTTCTGTGAAAATACAGATTCATTTTATCATATTCCTGTTCTTGTGACCAACCGTGAAGAACTTGTTCTCGTACTTTGGACAAGACTGGGTCTCGACTTGCCCAATCTCTGATCTGTCTAGCACATACCGGGGATGAATCTAAGAAGTTCAATAATAAAACAAGTTCTTGAGGAACTGGAACAACCTCATCGTTTTCATTCAAAGGCAAACGACTAAGAGCATCAGCATTTGCAATTTGATTTCCAGGCCTGTGGATGAAAGTATATTCATACACTGCCAGAATCAATGCCCATCTCTGTATTCTTGCTGAGGCTATGGGTGATATAGTCCATGCTGAACAATCCTAGCAAGGGCTTGTGGTCCGAAATGGTAGTGAAATGACGACCATGTACATGCTGATTAAATTTCTGATACTAAAAGTGATTGACAAGCCTCCTTTTTCTATTTTTGAGCATCCCTTTTCTGCTGTGTTGAGCGTTATTGATACAGATTCAATAGGTCACTCTGAGCCATTGTCCATTCGATGGGAGAACACCGCTCCCACTCCATAGGGAGATGTGTCACATGGCAGAACTAACACTTTTCTTTGGTCAAAATGCACTAACAGAGTGAATGAGTGTAACAGTTGCTCTACATTTGTAAAAACTTCTTTCTGTTTGCCAAAACCAACGTTGGTTTTTCTTGAGTAGGTATTACAGGGGTGCCAGTTCTGTCGACAAGTTAGGCATGAAGCACCCATAGTAACTGATCATCCCCAAGAATGATTTGAGCTCGGAGATGTTCCTTGGTGCTGGTGCCTCTCTAATGGTTCTCACTTTTTCCTCAACCAGGTGGAGGCCCTGTGCATCTACTCTGTGACCTAAATAAATTACCCCTTTCGCTTGGAACATGTATGTTTTTTTATTAAACGCACTCTCACCTGTTAGAAATGTTTCAAAACTTCTTCCAAGTTTGCCAAATGTTCCTTTTCAGTGAGTCCTGTCTTTTGGACCTTAATCTAAATAAACTACAACGTGAGGCAATCCCTGCAGTAAGTTTTCCATTGTTGTCTGGAATATGGCACATGCAGAGGATATAACAAAAGGCAACTGGGTATATTGGTACAACCGTTTTGTGTGTATTAATTGTGATGAATTTCTGGGAGGCTTTCTCTAACTCCAGTTGTTGATTAGCATGGCTCATATCAATCTTCATGTAGGCAGTTCCACCTGCCAGCTTAGCAGACAGGTCTTCAATTTTTGGTATAGAGTATCTGTCCAACTTAACCATTTTATTGACAGTCAATTTCTAGTCTCCACAAATTTGAACACTTTGGTCAGGTTTAGGTACAGGGACTGTTGGTGCTGCCCATTCTGAGAACTGCACAGGTTGTAACACTCCCAGTTTCACTAATCTATCCATTTCGGCATCTACCTTTTTCTGCATTGCATCAGGTACTGGTCTTGCCTTCATAAATCGGGGGGTAGAGTCTGGATCCACATGAATCTTTGCTTGTAGCCCTTGGATCTTCCTGAGTTCATCTTGGAAAACTGAGGCACTTTTTTTTAATAGCTCAGGTAGCCCACTGACTCAGCTGGAAGATCTCAGTCCAATCCAATTTAATTTCAGCCAGTTTCATCCAAGGAAAATTGGCCCCTCACCTGCTATCACTATCAAAGGCAATTTTACTGATTGATTCCTGTACTGTATAGTAACTCTTCCTATGTCTTTGATTTTAATGTCTTCTCCCATGTAAGTTTTCAATTGGCATCTGTTTCTTCCAAATTTAATTTATGTTCTCCATGATGCAGGTATTTAAAAGTATGCTCGCCTATCACCGTAGTAGCTACTATTATTTGCCCTCCCTGTTACATAGATTGGTTCTGTTCTTCCTATCTTTAAAGTATACAATGAATAAATATCGGAATCTGTTACTTCAGGTTTTTCTGTGTTATGAATCTCACGGGGTTTTTTCTTTTGATTAAAAGTCTTGCAATGTCTCATGAGGCATCCATTTCAATGACAGCAAAAACATTTGATTTTTTTAAACTTCCATTCATTACAGGATTGTCTACTTCCACCTCTGTTCCATTTTTTTTTCTGCTAAGTCATTTCTTTTTATTTATCTGTAAGCTGTGTCTGCTTCCCATTTCTCATCAGAGCTGTATATTTTCGTGCCCTTTCTGGCTGGGGCTCCCCACCCAACGTGGAGGACTCCCCGAATGACTTTAGAGTCCCTCACTGCACCTTCCATAGCCAGTGCTATTTCCTGCGCCTTCTGAAAATCCACATTTGTTTTGGACAGTAATCTCTTCTGATTCGAATCATTTGTACTGCACACCAAATGATCTCTAAGCATTTCATTTATGGATGTACCAAACTTGCAATATTCTGTTAACTGTTTCAGACTTGCCACTTAACAAGCGACTATCTCCCCTGGGGCTCTAGAACTTAAGTTTGAACCATTGCATTGTTACTAAGGGCTTGGGCTGGTAATGATTTTTCACAAGGTTCGCTGACTCATCAAAACTTTTCGAATCCAGGGCACTAGATGCCATTAAACTTTGGATCAATCCATAAGTCTTACTCCCATATGTGGATAAGACGATCACTCACCTCTTCTCCTCCCCTGCAATGTCATTAACTTGGAAAAAGAATGCAACATAATGAGACCAATCGTCCATCATTGGGTCGAAAGGATCAACTCTTCCAAACCGCGGCGTGCTTCGAGGGGACTGCTTCGACGATTAGGCCAGAAATTCTACTTACAATTGCTTTGCGAGGTACTGATTTCGGTTCACTTGATTTCCTTCCTCGTTTTTTACTTGCCTTTTTTCTCGTCCTTCCTTTTTTTTTGCTTTTTCACCTTGCCAGTTTTTTGGATCCTGATCACTAGTTTAGTCGGACTAATGGATCCGGGTTGCACACTTGTTTCAGGATGACCAAGTTGGTACCACTGACAGAACAGGTCAGTAGACAGTTCTTATGTAGAATACATTCTATTAATTTGCAAAGGAACTCAGCAGTTACACTTGCATGCTTACAACTCAAATCCTGTCTCTACAGACTCTAACTCTAGACTACAGACTACTGAGGTAGCCCATGCTACTCTGTCATTGGATAATAAGATCATGTGATCTTCTGTTATGACATTCTTCTTAAAGGTATATTACACAACGGATTACCACAGCCACTCTTTCCTCAAAGACCAGTATCAATCCCAAAATAATCCCACTGCCCCATGCTCTCTCCATAGCCCTGTATTGATCCCACAGTGCTGTTAGGGAGGAAGTTCCAGGATTTTGACCCAGCGACAGTGAAGGAACGGCGATATATTTCCAAGTCAGGATGGTGAGTGACTTGGAGGGGAACTTGGAGGTTGATGTTCCCATCTATCTGCTGCTCTTGGCCTTCAAGATGATAGTGGTCATGGGTTTGGAAGGTGCTGTCTATGGAACCATGGTGAGCTGCTGTAGTGCATCTTGTAGATGGTACACACTGCTGTTACTGTGCATCAGTGGTGGAGGGAGTGAATGTTTGTGGATGTGGACCAATCTAGTGGACTGCTTTGTCCTGGATGGTGTCAAGCTTCTTAAGTGTTGTGGGAGCTGCTCTCATCTAAGCAAGTGGGGAGTATTCCATCACACTCCTGACTTGTGCCTTGTTGTTGGTGGACAGGCTTTAGGGAATCAGGAGGGTTTACATTAGGTTTACTTGGTTCCCAAGCCCAGTACTAAGATCAGCATCAAATGCTCCGAGCTCAGGCCTAAACCCTCTCAGCTCAGCCACAACCATTGACTCACCACAGGATTCCTAGTCTCTGACCTGCTGTTGTAGCCACAGTATTTACATGGCTAGTCCAGTTCAGTTTCTGGTCAATAGTGACCCACAGGATGTTGATAGAGGGGGATTCAGCGATGGTAATGCCATTTAATGTCAAAGGGCGATTGAGATTCTCTCTTGTTGGAGATGGTCATTACCCGGCACCCAGTGCTGTATTTGATTTAGGTTTACTTGGTTCCCAAGCCCAGTACTAAGATCAGCATCAAATGCTCCGAGCTCAGGCCTAAACCCTCTCAGCTCAGCCACAACTATTGATGAATAACGCCCATTCCACTCCAGTCCAGTAAAACTGCCAGCCTGTGGTCTCTGAGAGTGGGGATGTTTCTATTTTGGTTCGGTTCTGGTGAAAGTTCATCTTGTTGTGAAATGTGAACTCTGTTTCTTGCCACAGATGCTGCCAGGTCTACTGAATATTTCCAGCACTTTTTGCATTTATTAGATAGGCGGTGGCTTCTGTTTAACGTCTCATCATGAAAGACGGCAGCTCCAACAGTGCAGCACTCTCTCAGTACTGGTTGCGCTCATGTCTGCGCCTACAGTCTCTGGAGTGTGGCTTGGGCCCACAACTTCCTAACTCAGGTGAAAGTATCGCCATAGCAACCAGTATCCTAACCTATCTTAAACTATCAAAAGAACCGGAGAACGATGCTGTCTTTCCATTATCCACTTTATTGAATATCCATCACATGTGGTTTATGCAGCAGCCTTATATCGCAGAATGCCCACCAAGGTTGCGCAGAACAAAACCCCAACCAACAGCGTCAAGCCGAGAACCGTAGCCACTTTAGCCCTCCTATTATCTGAAATAAAGAAGAAGAATCAGTTAAAAGCAAAATACTGTGGATGCTGGAAATCTGAAATAAAAACAAAATGCTGGAAGTACTCAGCGGGTCTGACAGCATCTGTGCAGAGAGAAGCAGAGTGTTAGGGGGAAATTAAATATATACACATAATAAAAAAGAAGCACACAGTAAGAATTTGCTAAACATACTTAAAATCTCCAAGCAGCCATGGACGCTCAACCTATAGACAGCTGAGGGTAAGCAGATGGACATTGCACACAAAGGGGCTTTGAGTTTGTGTGATTTACTCAATTTCAAGAGCTAATGTCCAGTCACAGTGGTGTAACGATGTGGTGAAGCCTTGAGAGCTGGACTGGAAATAACATAACATAAAGTTAGACTAGGTATGCTCCTCTCTCAGATAGGGACGGGGCAGATGGTTTAACTAAGATATGGGAGGTCATACAAAGACAAGAGAGGTCTTTGATGAAACACAAGCAGTCTTAAGTTGTGAGAACCGAGGTCTTTGCGAATGTGTTTTTATTTTGATTGGATAATATAATTATGTATACACCCTTTAGAATAATTGGTTAGCAAAATCACATGTTTATGTACTCAATAGGATAGTTTTAACATGGTACCTGTGTGTAGGTTACCGATTGGATATATTCAAATGTACTCAAATGTATTGTGATCAGTAAAAGTACAAAATTAGTGAAATGTACTTAATCAGGGAGCAGCTGGGTCTTCATTCTTAGGAATGATTGCAGCTCCCTTTCATATGCTTGAATAAAACCAGTAAAAAGAAGCCTGAGTCTCTGTGGTAGTTGTGTGATCGGGGATTGTAGTTTCACCTCTTCAACTGGCCTATGTGGTAGTTGCTGGATAGGAGGAAATACCCTCTTCACAGAGTTAACGTTTTGAGTCCATATGACACTTCTTCTGAGCTAAAGAGAAGTAGAAATGCGATGAACTTTATACTGTTTAAGGGGATGAAGCAGGATAAAAGGTCAGCGATAGGTGGGGGCTAAGGAGAGATTGACAAAGATGTCATGGACACAAGACAAAGGGAGTGTTAATGGTAGTGCTAAGGGCTAAAGAAGGTGATAATGGTGGCATAAAGGTAAGAAAGCAGAATGTGTGAATAGCAGGACTAGAGTAAGCACTCTGAAAGAACAACATGGAACAAGGGGTGGGGGGAGGGTGCAGTGGTTGGGGAAAAAGGAATAAAGAAGGGGATAAAAAGGGGATAAAACAGTGAGTAAATGAATAAAAGTAAGTAAATAAAGAATAAATGTAAAATTTTATAAAGGGATTAAAAGGGGGTGAAGATAGAGGAGAGAGTTCATGGTCTGAAGTTGTTGAGCTCAATGTTAAGTCCGGAAGGCTGTAAAGTGCCTAATTGGAGCAGAGGGGACTGAGGAGAGACCTAGCAGTAGCGTATAAAATGATGAAGGCTAGAGTGGATTGGAAGACCCCTGGGTTGAGGAGTCCATAAAGAGGAGACATAGATTTAGGGTAACAGAAAAGAGGTTTAGATGGAGTTTGAGAGTAATATTTTCCACCAGACACTGGTGGGGAGCTGGAACTCATTGCCTGAGAGGGTGACAGAAGCAGAAACCCTCATCACGTTTAAAACGTACTTGGATAGTTACTTGAGAGCTGGAAAATGAGATTAGGCTAGATGGCCACTTATCGGCCAGGACAGGCATGATGGGCCATGTGACCTCCTTCTGTGCTGTAAGTTTCTCTGAGTAACAGAAATACTAAATTAAATTGTCAAGTTACTGCAAATAGCTGCCTTGATAATCTACTCTGGCCACCAAATGTACTAAGAGTGATAGTCCTTCCATCACTCCAGCAACAATAGTACAATTCTCCTCAGGAAAGCTGCTGAGAGGCTTAAGGGCCTAACACACAGTGTCATTTGAAAATGGTGGGCAGGACCCGATTCCAGGATTCTTGGCACCCCAAATTACACTGGTGTGGGATAAGGTTGCGTCCTACATTCCCAGCCTGGCAGCCTTCATTGTTGGGGTAGGTAAGCATCTCTTAGTGCCATACTCCCACCTCCCATGGAATTTTAATGGAGTCAGGCCAGCTTCTCCATGACTTGGGGTTCACAGCCCCTCAAAGGGGTTGTGAACTATAGTCTGGATTTGGGAACCTTCTGAAAGATATGGTGAAAAGGTCTTACCCATGCCCCCCCCCCATGTCACTCCCCGTAGCCCCTCATATTCTGTATGCCAGTTCATGCCCCTTCCATGCCCTTTTGCCCAGTATGTAACATGTACAAAACTAATGAGCCAATGACAAGTGTGGAACGGTTGAGGGATCAAAATCACCCATGCAAAATCTTCTTTGAAAAGAAATCTGCTGTTCCTACAACCCGATAAAAGTGTCAATCGGACAGACCATCAAAGTATCAGGAACAGAGGCTTTAAACACTTCACATCTCTTAATATTGTGCAAATAAAGATTGAGACATTGGGAACACCACCACCTGCAAGTTCCCTTCCACCTGACTTGGAACTGTATTGCTGTTACTTCACTGTCGTTGGGTCAAAATCCTGGAGCTCCCCTCCGTCTCCCAAAGAGTACTGTGGGCCTACCTACACTGACAAAATAGATCACAGAAAGAGCAACATAGTATAACCACTTAAAGATGTCAATCAAGCAAAGTCAATAATTTACTTATGATAAAAACAAAAAAACTGCGGATGCTGGAAATCCAAAACAAAAACAGAATTACCTGGAAAAACTCAGCAGGTCTGGCAGCATCGGCGGAGAAGAAAAGAGTTGACGTTTCGAGTCCTCATGACCCTTCGACAGAACTTGAGTTCACTCAAGTTCTGTCGAAGGGTCATGAGGACTCGAAACGTCAACTCTTTTCTTCTCCGCCGATGCTGCCAGACCTGTTGAGTTTTTCCAGGTAATTCTGTTTTTGTTTTCAATAATTTACTTCTTGTCAAAACAGAACCCTTTCGTGAACTGGGTTTTTACTTGCCCTCATTATGTATACTTGTCTGATATGCCAGAAAAATAAAAACATTAGCTCAGTGGGAAATCTGTTTTGACAAGAAGTGAATTGTTGACTTTGATGAAATCCATAGAACACTACAGCACATAAAAACAGGCCATTTGGCCCTTCTAGTCTGTGCCAAAATATTATTCCGCTAGTCCCATTGACCTGCACCCAGTCCATAAACCTCCAGACCTCTCCCATCCATGTATCTATCCAATTTATTCTTAAAACTTAAGAGTGAGCCCGCATTTACCACGTCAGATAGCAGCTCGTTCCACACTCTCACCACTCTCTGAGTGAAGAAGTTCCCCCTAATGTTCCCCCTAAACCTTTCCCCTTTCACCCTAAAGCCATGTTCTTTCATGTTTATCTTTCCTAATCTAAGTGGAAAGAGCCTACTCGTATTTACTCTGTCTATACCCCTCATAATTTTGTAAACTTCTATCATATCTCCTCTCATTCTTCTACGCTCCAAGGAATAAAGTCCTAACCTGTTTAATCTTTCCCTGTAACTCAACTCCTGAAGACCAGGCAACATCCTAGTAAATCTTCTCTGCACTCTCTCAATCTTACTGATATCCTTCCTGTAGTTAGGCGACCAGAACTGCACACAATACTCCAAAGTTGGCCTCACCAATGTCTTATCCAACCTCACCATAACATCCCAACTCCTATACTCAATACTTCGATTTATGAAGGCCAGTATGCCAAAAGCTTTCTTTACAACCCTGTCTACCTGTGACGCCACTTTCAGGGAATTATGTATATGAACTTCCAGATCCCTTTGTTCCTCCGCACTCCTCAGTGCCCTACCATTTACTGTGTATGTCCTACCTTGGTTTGTCCTTCCAAGATGCACCACCTCATACTTTTCTGCATTAAATTCCATCTGCCATTTTCTGGCCCATTTTTCCAGTTTATAACACATTGTTCTTTCTGTGATTTCTGATCTCTTTTGTCAATGTTTATTTGGATAAGGTTAAACAACGTGAAGTATTTGAAGCTACTGTGAGCTCCAACTACATTTCCTGAATGTATCTGTTGTGACATTTGTTTCTGCACGTGGGTTGGAAAACTCAAGGACTGACGTAGATGCTATCTCCACCTCTAATGTGTCAAACGCTGTGCAATTGTCCATTCCCATTGTGCATCGTTCACACTAGCTTCAAGGAGGCTCCACAATCTCTGCATACTTAAGAATGAATTTGTGGTGAAAGAACAGTGCTAGCTATTTCATGTTAGATGGGGTTGGAAGTGCATGAATGGCTTTGACATTGTGACGTTGTAGGCTTTCTTCAGCTGCTATCACTCTGAATCCTATAAAGCCAATCTTAGGTACCACAAATGTGCATTTATCCTTGTTGAATTGTGTTGTTCGAGTTGAGTGGGCCTTGCTGATCATGTTCTGCATCTACAATGTTGTCAGGTAGGTTGAGCATTCCCTCAACATCTGGCAAGACTGAAGAAACGATCTTCCAGAATGCACTGGGTGCTGAACTTAGTCCACAGGGCATTTTGCAGTACTGAAACACACCTTCCTGAGTAACAAAAGCTGTAACATATCAATTTCGTTTTGCTAGTGGTACCTGATGATAGCTCTGTCGCATGTCGAGCTTCATGAAGACTGTGGAGTTATGAAATGATGCCATAGTTCTTGCATTATAGGGAGTGGGTTTGTCTGGAATGAAGCCTTAAGGGCTACGCCTAGTCTAGATTCACCATTTTTGTAATGTGTTCTGACTAGATTCGATATCCATGGCGATGAGTTGATTCGCTCAATGATACCATCTGCTTTTAGTCGTTTCAGCTCCTGTGACACTGAGGCACCGGTTGCAAATGGCAACTGTCTCGAATTTTGCAGTGGAATTGATACATCAATGCATTGCATATTATAGTACCCCTTAATCTCCCCAAATCCAGTAAGTAAGGGAGGATGTGTGTAGTATCCTTTCTTACCTATCAGGTTTGGAGAGATTAAGGGATCATCATCGATGACGTTAACACGCGTTCCAATGGGGGTCTTCAAGTTTGAAGTCAATGCTTTTAAAGGGTTACACCCATAAGTTTTGTGCCTTTAGCTACTTAGGACATGAATTGGTCTATGTTGACATTTTTATAGCGGACTGGAACTGTGTTCCCAAAATCGGAATAATCCAGTCATCATAAGCTTGAAGAATGTCTGTCAGAGGAGTGAGAGAAAATTGTGAAAAATACCGATGGTAGAGTTTGTCACTTGTATAGACACTTTCACACCAACGTCAATAAGATACAACAATAAGATGCCCACAATAGCCCACTTAAAATGACCTGGTGCTTTACCAGTTGTGATGCTATATACATGCTGTACCTCAGGAAGAGACTCCTCCATGTGTCAAACTGATAAAGTCCTCTTCTTCTTTGACCTGCAGACCTTTGCAAAGTAGTTCCACTTTAAGCATGTTCCCCCAAGCTGGTCATGGTATTATGAGTCAATGAGCATTTCCACCATTTGGGCACAGTTTTAAAGGACATGATGGGTTCTCTGGCATCTGACAGGTTGCATACCGTTCTACCATTGCACTTTTCTTTGGCCCAAAGTATTTTTCAAGAGCACTCACCATCGTATGAAATGTAGATGTATCTTTTGTGAGCTGCTCAAATATTTGCTGGTCTTCTGCAGTGTATGAGTATTGCCTTCTTAAGGATCGCTGCTACATTGGCAATGTCCATCCTAGTGGCAAACAAACAGGTCTTGAACCCCAAAATCCATTGATCCCATGGCTTAGGAACATAGGAAATAGGAGCTGTAGGCCATTCAGCCCCTCGAGCCTGCTCTGCCATTCCAGTAGTTCATGGCTTATCTCCTACCTCAGCACCACATTTCTGTGCTATCCCCATATCCCTTGATATCTTTAATCTCAGTCTTGAACATACTCAATGTTTAAGCTTCCACAACCCTCTGGGGTAGAGAATTTCAAAGATTCACCACCCTCTCTACCAGATTTGGGGAGATTAATTCCTCCTCCTCTTAGTCCTAAATCGCCTACCTCTTATTCTGAGACTCTGTCCCCTATCCTAGATCCTCAAAACAGGGGAAACATCCTTCCTGCATTCACCTTGTCGAGCCCTGTAAGAAGTGTGTATGCTTCAATGAGATCACCTCTCGTTCTTCTGAACTCTACAGAATATAGGCCTAGTCTCCTTGGGTGGATCTCCTTGAAAGAAAGAAATGGTGCTAGAAGCAGTAAATTTAAACCACTCTCCATCATCCTTGTTGCCAGTTGTTGTGTTTTATATCTCAGAGATATGCAGAGATGACGCACCAGGTTCTGTTTGTGCACAGGAGCAGTTTTATTCAATGTTTCAAAATGTCTGCTCTGATGTTTCCAGCAGCTGGCCTACAGTTTAGTTTCTTTTTTCTTTAACCACACCAAAGCTTAATTAATCATGAATGAAGAACAGAAACTAGACATACATAATCAAACAGAACTGAACACTACAGGAAGATAGTTTAAGGTTCATTCTTAGACTAACTAAAATTTGCCACAGAAACATCTGTACACTCTCTCAGAAGAATTTTTTTAAAACCCTGCTACAATTTAATAAGGTCAAATGATGCCTGATTACACACTCCTCCCAATTTCCACTTCAAACCCGCCCCCAAGTATTAACCACTATGATCTCAGTGACGGTAAGAGCTCTGAGATTGATGTCCCAATGGAGAGAGTGTTTGCTGCTGAAGCTTTTTAGAAACACTAGGAACAGGAAGAGGCCATTCCTGCTCCACCATTCAATTAGATCAGGGCTCATCTGTCCCAGGCATTTTCCCACTTTTACTCCATGTCCCTTAATAATCTTACCCAACTCAAACACAATTTATCAATCTCAAACTTGAAATGATCAATTCATCCCGAGCATCCACATCTCTTTTTGGGGGAGCAAGAGTTTCAGTTTTCCACTCAGCTTTGTGTGAAGAAGCGCTTCCTGACATCACCCCTGAATGGCCTGGCTCGAATTTTAAGATGATTTCTGTTCTTCATTCCCCCCACCCGAGCAAATAGTTTCTCCCTCTCTACTAATAACCAAGGAAAGAGTAGAGCCCAAAAGACCAAAAAGAGAAACCTATGTGTGGAGGCGAAGGATGGTTCTTAATGAATACTTTGCGTCCGTCTTCACAAAAGAGGGGGATGATGTAGTTGAGGAGGAGTGTGAAGTATTGGACATGGGAGAGAGGAAGTATTAAGGGGATTAGCATCGTTGAAAGTGGACAAATCACCAGGGCCGGATGAAATGTACCCCAGACTGTCAAAAGAAGACAAAGAGGAAATTGCGGACGGTCTGACCATCATTTTCCAAACCTCACTGGATACATTGGAGGACTGGTAACATTGTACCTTTGTTTAAAAAGGTAACGAGGGATAGACCGAATAATTACAGGTCAGTCAGTCTGACCTCGGTAGTGGCAAATTATTGGAATCAATTCTGAGAGACAAGATAAACTGTCACTTAAACAGGACAAATCAAGGAAAGCCAGCATGGATTTGTTAAGGGAAGGTTGTGTGTGACTAATTTCATTGAATTTTTTGAGGAAGTAACAATGAGGATTGATGAGGGTAGTGTAGCTGATGTGGTCTATATGGATTTTAGTAAAGCATTTGACAAGATCCCACAAGGCAGACTGGTTTCTACTTTCTATGATTCTACACTATCATAGGAACAAAACAGGCCATTCAGCCCCAAGCCTTTTCCATCAGTCAATGAGATCATGGCTGATCTGTGACCAACTTTAAATACTGCATATCCCTCAGTACTGACCCTCTCGCAGTGCAGCATTCCCTCAGTACTGACCCACTGACAGTGCAGCATTCCCTCAGTGCTGACCCACTGACAGTGCAGCGCTCCCTCAGTACTGAACCTCTAACACTGCAGCACACGTTCCGTACTGTCCCTCCGACAGCCCACGCCTCCCTCAGTGCTGATCCTCTGACAATGATGCACTCCCTCAGTACTAAACCTCTGACACTGCAGAACACCCTCAGAACTGACCCTCTGACAGCGCAGGGCCCCCTCAGTACTGTCCCTCCGACAATGACCACAGTTCTGATAGTCTGACAGTGTAGTACTCCCACGGTACTGAGCCTCTGACAGTGCAGTGCTCCTTCAGTATAAAACTATGACAGTATGGCACTCCCTCAGTACTGAACCTCCGACAGTGCGGCACTCCCTTAGCACTAGCCCTCCGAGAGTGCCGCACTCCCTCAGCACTTACCTTTGGAAAGTGCGGCGCTCCTTCAGTAATGACCCCCCCAAGAATGCATCACTCCCTCAGTACTGACGCTCAGACTGTGCAGCTCCTCCTCGGTACTGACGTTGCAACAGTGCCTCACTCCCTCAGTGCTGACCTTCCGACAGTGCAGCAATGCCTCAGTACTGACCCTCTAACAGTGCAGTACACCCTCAGTGCTGACCCTCTGATAGTGCGGCATGCCCTCAGTACTGTCTCCATGACAGTGCAGCAAGCCCTCAGTTCTGAATATCCAACAGCATAGCACTCCCTCAGTACTGACCCGCTGACAGTGCAGCACTCCCTCAGTACTGACCCTCTGACAGTGCAGCATTCCCTTAGTACTGACCCTACAACAGTTCAACATCCCCTTAGTGCTGAACCTCCAACGGTGCAGAAGTCCCTCTGTTTGGGCCCTCCGATACTGTAGCTCTCCCTTAGTACTGACCCTCTGACAGTGCAGTACTCCCTCAGTACTGACCCTCTGACAGTACGGCACTCCCTCAGTATTGACCCTCTGACAATGCAGCACACCATCACTACTGATCCTCTGACAGTGCGGCACTCCCTCAGTCTGGAACCTCCGACACTGCAGCATGCCCTCAGTACTGACCCTCCAACAGCGCAGGGCTCCCTCAGTGCTGACCTTCCGACAGAGGAGGGCTCCCTCAGCGCTGACCGTCTGACAGGGCAGCACTCTCTCAGTATGAGTGCAGCACTCATTACTGACCCTCCTACAGTGCAACACTCCCTCGTTACTGAGTATCCGACAATGCAGCACTCCCTCGTTACTGAGTATCCGACAATGCAGTACTCCCTCAGTGCGGACACTCCGAGACTGCAGCACTCCCTTAGTATGGAGCCTCTGACAGTACAGCACTCATCAGTACTGACTCTCTGAAAGTGCAGCACTCCCTCAGTATTGACACTCCTACAGTGCAGCACTTCCTCAGTACCGAGCCCATGGTATTGCAGCACTCCAATAGTACTGATTCTCTGACAGTTCAGTATCCCCTCGGTACTCAAGCTCCAAAAATGAAGCAGTCCCTCAGTTTGGTCCCACCAACAGTGCAGCACTCCCTTAGCACTGACACAATAACAGTGCGGCATTCCTTCAGAATTCACCCCCAACAGTGCAGCACTCCCTCAGCACTTACACTGTGACAGTGCAGCACTATCTCAGTGCTGACACTCTGAGAGTGCAGCACTCGCTCAGTAATGACTCTCCAAAAGTGCACCACTCCCACAGTTTCTACCCTCCGATAGCGCAGCACTCACCTAGTACTGACGCTTCAACAGTGCAGCACTCCCTCAGTACTGACCCTCCGACACTGCAATGCTCCCTCAGTACTGACCCTCAGACATTGCGGTTCTCTCTCAGTACTGACCCTCCAACAGTGTGACTGCCCCTTAGTACTGACCCTCCGACAGTTCAGCACCCCCTCAGTTTGGACTCTGGCAGTTCGGCGCTCCTTCAGCACTGACCCGACAGTGCAGCACTCACTCAGTACTGACACTCCAACAGTGCAGCACTCCCTCAGTACTGACCCTCGGACACTGCAGCACTCCCTCAGTTTTGACCATCCGACAGTACAGCGTTTCCTCAGTACTGACCCTCCGACACTGCAATGCTCCCTCAGTACTGACCCTTGGACATTGCAGTTCTCTCTCAGTACTGACCCTCCAACAGTGTGACTGCCCCTTAATACTGACCCTCCGACAGTTCAGCACCCCCTCAGTACCAACCCTCCATTATTATAGCGCTCCCGCAATACTGAACCTCCAACCATGTAGCACTCCCTTAGTTTGGACTCTGGCAGTTCAGCGCTCCCTCAGCACTGACCCACCGACAGTACAGCACTCACTCAGTACTGACCCTTGGACACTGCAGCATTCCCTCAGTATTGACCATCCAACAGTGCAGCATTTCCTCAGTACTGACCCTCCGACACTGCAATGCACCCTCGATACTGACCCTCGGACATTGCAGTTCTCCCTCAGTACTGACCCTCCAACAGTGTGGCACTGCCTCAGTACTGACCCTCTGACGGGGCAGCACTCCCTCAGTACTGTTCCTCCGATAGTGCTGCACTCCCTCAGTATTGACCCAACAATTCAGCACATCCTCAGTTCTGACCCTCCAACAGTGCAGTGCTCCCTCAGTACTGACCCTCTGACAGTGCAGCACTCCCTCAGTACTGACCCTCCGATGGTGTGGTGCTCCCTCAGTACTGTTCCTCTGACAGTGCGGCACTACCTCAACATCGACCCACCAACAGTTCAGCACACCCAGTACTGACCGTCTGACAGTGCGGTGCTCCCTTAGTACTGACCCTCCGATATTGTGGTGCTCCCTCAGTACTGACCCCACCAGTGAGCTTGTTGGATCTCTTAGTAATCACACAGTTCTATTCGTGATCCTGCAGTGCTATTAGTGATTATGTAGCCCTATTATTGATCTTGTGGCTCTCCTAGGGATCATGAAGTTCTATAATTAATCTTGTAACTCTTTTAGTGATCATTAAACATGGCTAGAGATCATGTAACTTTATCAGTGATCATTTAGCTCTATTAGTGATCATGTGGCTTTATTCGTGACCATGAAGTTCTATTATAATCATGTAACTCTGTTAGTGATCATGTAGCTCTATTGCTGATCATATACTCTATTAATGATCATGCAGCTCTTTTACTTATCATATAACTCTATTAGTGATCAGGTAACACGATTAGTGATCATGTGGCTACATTCGAGATCAGGTAGCATTATTAGTGATCAAGTAACTCTTTTCACAGAATCACCGAGTGCAGTAGAGGCCCTTCGGCCCTTCGAGTCTTTACCGACATGTAAGAAACACCTGACCTACCTACCTAATCCCATTTACCGGCACTTGGCCCATAGCCTTGAATGTTATGACGTGCCAAGTGCTCAATCAGGAAATTTTTAAAGGATGTGAGGCAACCTGCCTCCACCACCCTCCTAGGCAGCGCATTCCAGACCGTCACCACCCTCTGGGTAAAAAAGTTTTTCCTCACATCCCCCCTAAACCTCCTGTCCCTCACCTTGAACTTGTGTCCCCTTGTGACTGACCCTTAAACTAAGGGGAACAGCTGCTCCCTATCCACCCTGTCCATGCTCCTCATAATCTTGTACACCTCGATCAGGTCGCCCCTCAGTCTTCTCTGCTCCAACGTAAACAACCCAAGTCTATCCAACTTCTCTTCATAACTTAAATGTTTCATCCCAGGCAACATCCTGGTGAATCTCCTCTGCACCCCCTCCAGTGCAATCACATCCTTCCTATAATGTGGCGACCAGAACTGCACATAGTACTCCAGCTGTGGCTTCACTAAGGTTCTATACAACTCCAGCATGACCTCCCTACTTTTGTAATCTATGCCTCGATTGATAAAGGCAAGTGTCCCATATGCCTTTTTCACCACCCAACCAACGTGCCTTCAGTGGTCTATGGACACACATACCAAGGTCCCTTTGTTCCTCAGAACTTCCTAGTGTCATGCCGTTCATTGAATACTTTCTTGACAAATTACTCCTTCCAAAGTGTATCACCTCACACTTTTCAGGGTTAAATTCCATCTGCCACTTATCTGCCCATTTGACCATCCCGTCTATATCTTCCTGTAGCGCAAGACGCTCAACTTCACTGTTAATCACCCGGCCAATCTTTGTGTCATCCGTAAACTTACTAATCCTACCCCCCACATAGTCAGCCATCTATATCGTTTATATAAATGACAAATAATAGGGGACCCAGCACAGATCCCTGTAGTACGCCACTGGACATGGGCTTCCAGTCACTAAAGTAGCCTTCTGTCATTACCCTCTGTCTCCTACAACTAAGCCAATTTTGAATCCATCTCATCAAATTACCCTGTATCCCATGTGTATTTGCCTTCTTTACAAGTTTCCCATGTGGGACCTTGTCAAAGGCTTTGCTGAAATCCATATAAACTACATCAACTGCAGTACCCTCATCTACACACCTCCTCAAAAAATTCAATCAAATTTGTTAGGCATGACCTCCCTCTGACAAAGCCATGCTGGCTATCCCTGATCAAACCTTGCCTCTCCAAGTGGAGATAGATCCTCTCCTTCAGAATTTTCTCCAATAGTTTCCCTACCACTGACATGAGACTCACTGGCATGTAGTTCCCTGGCTTATCTTTACAACCCTTCTTAAATAGCGGTACCACATTAGCTGTTCTCCAGTCCTCTGGCACCTCCCCCATGGCCACAGAGGAATTAAAAATTTGGGTCAGAGGCCCTGCAATCTCTTCCCTTGCTTCCTTCAGCAGCCTGGGACACAAATCATCCAGACCTGGAGATTTGTCCACTTTTAAGCCTGCCAACACCCCCAGTACCTTGTCACTCCCTATATCAATTTGCTCAAGAACCTCGCAGTCTCACTCCCCAAGTTCGATACCTTTATCCTCATTCTCTTGGGTGAAGACGGATGAGAAGTGATAATGTAGCTCTATTCATGATCATGTAACTCTGTTAGTGATCATGTAATTCTGTTAGTGATCATGTATCTCTATTAGTGATCATGTACCTCTATTAGTGATCATGTAACTCTATTTGTGATCATGTAGCTCTTATTCGTGATCATGTAACTCTATTAGTGATCATATACCTCTATTAGTGATCAAGTACCTCTTAGTGATCATGTAACTTGATTAGTGATCATGCAGCTCTTTTAGTGGTCAGGTATCCCTAATTAGTGATCATGTAACTCTATTAGTGATCATGTATCTCTATTAGTGATCATTCACCTCGAGTGGTGATCAAGAAGCTCTATTAGTGATCATGTAACTTTATTAGTGATCATGTAACATATCTCTATTGATAACATATCTCTATTAGTGATCATGTAGGTCTATTAGTGATCATGTAACTCTATTAGTGATTGTGTACTATATTAGTGATCATGTAACTCTGTTAGTGATCGTGTACCTCTATTAGTGATCATGTAGCTTGATTCGTGAACATGCAGCTCTTTTAGTGATCATGTATCCTTATTAGTTATCATGTAGCTCTAACTCTGTTAGAATCATATAACTCTATTAGTGATCATGCAGCTTGATTAGTGATCCTGTGGCTGTATTAGTGATCATGTATCCCCTATTTGTGATCATGTAATTCTATTAATGATCCTGTAGCTCTAATAGTGATCATGTAGCTTTAATGATTATGTAACTCTATTAGGGTCATGTAACTCTATTAGTGATCATGTAGCTTGATTAGTGATCATGTAGCTCTATTAATAATCTTGTAGATCTATTAGTAATCACATAGCTCTATTAGTGATCATGCAACTCCACTAATGATCATGTGGCTCTATTAGTGATCATGTAACTCTATTAGTGATAATGTATCTCTATTAGTGATCCCCATCCCCCAACTCTGAGTGCAGTTACAGCATTGAATCATTCATGGCATGTGTCTGTCACTGGATGGGCCAGCAGATATTGCTCATGCCTAGTTCACCCTGAGAGGGTAGTGCTGAGATGGGTTTTGCACCTGCAGCATGTATTAGACTGACACCCAAAGTACTGTTTTGGGGGCTACCTCAAGGATCTGCACCTAGGCGCAGTGCTCGAACTGCAAAACATGTCAAAGTCAGGCTGCTGACATGCTGGGAGCAGAGCTTCCAGCTGGCAGGGCACCCATCCATCTGCTGGCATTCCACGTGCTTGTGCATCCTCACTTTGCAAGGTTAGACCGTGTGGTGGCAAATGTGATGGAGGCAGCATGTAGGCAAGGGGGGGTCAGCCCTGGCTTCTTGGTGTGAGAATGCGGCAGCTGCGGGGGGATGAATCACTGGAGCCCTGCAATGTCCCACTCTGGTTGGGGTGGCAGGGCTGAGATGAGAATCCAGGTACAGGGTGGACTAATCAATGCCCCTCTCTCATTTTCAGGAGAAAACTACACACAACGCCACCAAGCGGATGTGGACTGGCGAACGCCAAGCCCAGTTGTCCATAGTCACCAGATATGAGCAGGAGGCAATGGAGCTCGAGAGGCGCCATGCGCCCAGGTCCACCGGTGGCGGTGAGGCTGGGGTGCCATGGGGAGGTAAGATTGCTGTGCACTAAGGTCACAATGTGTGTCCCAGCAGCCATCCCACTGTTGAATGTTCAGTGATTGAAGCTTCCAACATGGGTTGACCATTGATTTGGAAGGATGAGCACATACTGATCTGGGGGCCAGGAATGCATATTGATATCGTCTCCACTTGAACTAATCAAATGTCCATGCTCTTCCTTTCAGCATCACCGGAGCAGGGCCGGGAGGAGGAGGCAGAGGGGCCACCTCTGACACCTGAGGGCCCAGAACAAATAATCACCAGTGTCACAACATCTCTGCCAGGCAGGCACCAGCGCTTATACTAGCACCTCGGTGGTCATTAGATCATCGGCTAGTGTCCCGGGGCACAGTGGTGAGGGCACTTCACACTCGCCTGAGGTGCGGGTGGAGACACCAGGCACATGCTCAGTCGGTGACTGATGATGTGCCTCTGGAGTCATCCGTGAGGCAGCAGATGCTGGAAATCCAGCAGGGTATGTGAGATGACCTGGCGGAGATACATGAGGCAATGCGTGGCATGGTACCCGTGCTGGAGGAGTCCACGCGGAGCTTCAATGATGCAATGAGCCTCATGGCCGAGTGCCATGCTTCCTCCATGGAGAGAGTGGCAACTCTCATGGAGAGGCTCCTCCAGGCGAACAATCAGGGCCTCCTAGGGTTGCGCTCAGAACAGCAAGCCCTCACAGTGGCATTGACTTCAGCTGGTCAGTACCAGTGTGGGAGATGGATGGAGCATCAAGTATCCCAGCTCGGTGCTCATCCATCAATGGTGAGCAGGAAGATCCGAAGTGACCTCACGTCAGCGCAGGAGCTGCCTGTCATCTCTGCGGGCTTCTCTCAGGGCGCTCTGGATGAGGGTAGCAGCTCCTCCGCCCCTCTGCCAGTGACAGTGGGATCCAAAGAGGCTGCGGCGACTGGGGAGATGCCAGCCGTGGAACTGGTCACTCCATCCCAGGCAGGGCCACCAAAGACTCCACAGGCCAGAGGACGCCCACCAAGGTGATCGAGGCCAACACAGCACAGTGAGCAGGCTATCTCAGATGCCAGTGCCAGCAAGGGGGGAGCACCTAAACGTAGCACCCGGAAACGTAAACTTAAGGCACCTTAAGCATGCCACGGGTTTCTGACTGGTGGTTTCATGTTTCCCTGCTATGAGTTGATGACAAGTTGGTGTGATGCATAACACCTTTGCATTCATTTTATTTTCTGCATCATTTTGTTAATTCATTAAATTTTGATATGTGAGCATGGCTCAGGGTGATTCCTTACCTCTGCAGGTGGACAGGAACCCATGATATTAACAGCGACTTGTTTGTAATTGAGCTTTATTGACAAGGCACATTGTTAATGTTCCTAACCAGGCAGATGTTGCTCTCAGGTATCGAGTACGGAGCCTGCAGCCCTGGTGTGTGTTGGAAGTCCATATGTGGTGGGCTAGCTGAAGGTTCATTGGATTAAAGCCCCATGGGTGCCCCTGCCTCCCTCGAGGTTGCTCGGGTCAGCGTCTACCCCCTCAGCATTTCCCGGTGCGTGCTCATCCTCGGACTCACTATTGGACTCAGTGTGTGCAGCCGGAGCTTCTGCATCTAAACCTTCTTCCTCCACGGCGTTGCCCCTTTCCAGTGCCAGATTGTGGAGAGCGCAGCATGCAACTACTATCAGTGACACAAGATCTGGGAGGTATTGGAAGCGCATTGGAAGTGCATCTTAAGAAGATCGATGGTCCTCTCTACCACAGCCCTTGTGGAGGCATGGCTCCTATTGTACTGCTGCTTGGCCTCTGTTCTTGGATGGCGGAGGGACGTCATGAGCCACCTTTTGGCCCTTGTCACCCAGCAGCCATCCATCCAGCCGGGCTGGTGCACTGAAGAGCCTCCGCACCTGGGAGTGCCTGAAGGTGTAGGCATCATGGGAGCTGCCTGGGCACCTTGCACACATTTGCAGGATCTGCATCTTGTGATCACACACTATCTGCACGTTCAAGGAGCGGAATCCCTTCATGTTGACAAAGGCACCGGGCTCACCCACTGGCGCCTTGATGGCCACATGTGTGCAGCCGATTGCACCCTGGACACGGGGGAAGCCAACAATTGTTGCGAAGCCTCTGGCTTGCTCTGTCTCTCTGGCTGGCCTCGTCCCAGCAGTAGTGGATGAAAGCCAAAGCATGCCTGAACAGAGCATCTGTCACCTGCTTGATATAAGTGTGGATAGCTGACTGGGAGACTCCGCAAAGATCACCCACCGACCCTGATATAAAAATCAGACTATCAACGCTAAATTCCGGAAGGAGACTTAGTAATTTATAAGACAAACAAGTGAGAGCAGAGCAGAATCAGGGATGGAGGAAGTACAAAAAACAAAAGAAAAGAGTATAAAATATAAAGTATTTACACATAGGGGCTGCAAATTACGGGGCTCGTATACAATTCAGCGATCTCTGGGGAAAGAGCCAGAGGCGTAGAAGTTGGAGGCAGCTGTGATCTTCAATGCCACTGGCATGGGGTGCCCACCCATACAGTTGGTGCAGATCACAGGGCCTATCATCTGACAAATGGAGGTCACTGTCTCCCTTGAGAGATGGAGCCTCCTTCAGCACTGTACCTCAAACATATTGAGGTAGCTGCATCACCACCTGTAAACTCTGGTAGCAGGATAGAGGCATCTTCTGCAGCTCCTTCCGCCTTGGACTTGCTGTTGGCCCTGCACCCCTTGAGCCTGCGCCTCTCCTACCAAAGGTTGCTCCCCTGGAGGCTGAATGTGGACTCCTGGCCTCCTCCCCATTCCGGCCCTCACTTCCTCCTCAGAGGAGGTGCCTCCAGTGGAGAGCACAACTCCTATTCCCAGATTAAGGGAGGGCTTCCAGAAACCAGCAAGACCCTAGAAATTATATTTACTCCAGAGTCCTGACCTGAAGCCTGTTACTCCTGTCCAAGCAGCTGTGAAGAGTTTTGAAGCATTCCTGCTCATACAGGCAAGTGGCAGTAAGTTTAAGCACTAAATAAATGTCTGCCAAATAACACTCACGACCCCACTCACCCCTCTTATCCTGTGAATGAGGTTTATAAAAATGTGGCCTACCTGCCTGCCCGTTGCGCCCATGCAACGACGACCTGAAGATCGCACAGGCCCTGAAAAATCGGCGTCAATCACTGCCTCAAGGGCCTTAAGTGGCCCGTTAATTAATGGTGGGCACGCATCAGAGATCATCGCGCTCTCACCCACCAAAATATTGCGACGGCGCACAGTGACGTTGGGACACTCACCCGATGTCACCGTGCATCATTTTACACGTCTGCATGCAGGGTTCACCCCCGCACGGCGACGTGAAATTCTGGCCCATGTACCTCTACATATGATCATGTAGCTCTATTAGTGATCATGTAACTCTATTAGTGATTTTGTATCTCTAATAATGATCATCTAACTCTATTCACAGAATCACAGAATTTTAACAGCACAGAAGGAGGCCAGTCAGCCCATTGTGTCTGCGCCAGCTCTCCAAATGAGCATTATGACTCAGTGCCATTTCCCTGCCTTTTTCCAGTACCCTGCACATTGTCTCCATTCAAATAATCATCTAATGCCCTCTTGAATGTCTCAATTGAACCTGCCTCCACCACACTTCCACCCAAACCACTCATTATGTGAAAAAGTTTTTTCTCATGTAACATTTGCTTCTTTTGAGAATCACTTTAAATCTGTTGCCCTTTCGCTTTTGATCCTTTTACAAGTGGGAACAGCTTCTCCCTCTCTACTCTGTTCAGCCACCTCATGATTTTGAACATCTCTATCAAATCTCCTCTTAGCCTTCTCCTCTCCAAGGAAAACAGTCCCAACCTCTCCAATCTACCTTCGTAACTGAAATTTCTCATCCATTCTTGTAAACCTCTTCTGCACTCTCTCCAATGTGATCAAATCCTTCCAATAATGTGGCACCCAGAACTGTACCCAACACTCCAGCTCAGGTCTAACAAGTGTCTTACATAACCTCCTTGCTCTTGTACTCTCTGCCCTTATTAATAAAGCCCAAGCTACTATATGCTTTATTAACTGCTCTCTCTACCTGCCCAGCCACCTTCAATGATCTATGCACATAGACGCCCAGGTCTTTCTGCTCCTGCACCCTCTTCAAAATTTCACCCCTTATTTTATATTGTCTGTCTATGTTCTTCCTACCAAAATGCATCACCTCAAATTTCTCCACATTGAACTTCATATGCCACCAACAGCCCACTTCACCAACTTATCTATGTCCTTACATAAGAACATAAGAAATAGGAACAGGAGTAGACCATTCAGACCCTGCTCCGCCATTCAATAAGGTCATGGCTGTTCGTCTTGTGTTTCAATTTCCACATTCCTATCTATGCCCGATAACCTTTGATTCCCTTGCCTAACAAGAATCTATCTACCTCTGCCTGTTAAAATATTCAATGACCCCGCCTCCACCACCTTCCAAGGTAGAGAGTTCTGAGGAAAGTCACACAACCCTCTGAGAAAAAAAATTTCTCCTCATCTCTGTCCTAAAAGGAGGACTCCTAATTTTAAAACAGTGCCCCCAAGTTCTGGACTCAGCTACAAGAGGAAACATCCTTTTGACACCCATCTTGTCAAGGCCACTCAGGATCTTGTATACTTGAATCAAATCACTCTTCTAAACTTCAGTGGAAACAAGCCCAATCTGTCCAACCTATCCTCATAAGACAACCCACTCATTCCAGGTATTAATCTAGTAAATCTCCTCTGGACTGCCTCCAATGCATTTACATCCTTCCTTGAATAAGGAGATCAAAACTGCACACAGTTTTCGAGGGGCCATCTCACCAATGCCCTGTATACTGAAGCATAACATCCTTATTTTTATGTTCAATCCCTCTTGTA
The DNA here is from genome assembly GCF_017639515.1 of Carcharodon carcharias. Lineage (NCBI taxonomy): Eukaryota > Metazoa > Chordata > Chondrichthyes > Lamniformes > Lamnidae > Carcharodon > Carcharodon carcharias. Next base: position 1,509,506 of record NW_024470690.1, read on the forward strand.
ATGAAGGATAGCATTCCATTAGCCTTCTTAGTTACTTGCTATATCTGCATACTAACTTCTTGTGACTTTTTTTATTCATTCATGGGATGTGGGCTTCGCTGGCTGAGCCAGCATTTATTGCCTATGCCTAGTTGCCCTTGAAAAGGTGGTGGTGAGCTGCCTTCTTGAATTGCTGCAGTCTAAGTAGTGTAGGTACACCCATAGTGCTGTTAGGAAGTGAGTTCCAGGATTTTGACTCAGTGACAGTGAAGGAACGGCGATATATTTCCAAGTCAGGATGGTGAGCGGCTTGGAGGGGAATTTCTAGGTGATGGTGTTCGCATCCATCTGCTGCCCTTGTCCTTCTAGATGGTAGGGGTCGTGGGTTTGAAAGAAGCTGTCAAAGGAGCCTTGTTGAATTCCTGCAATGCATCTTGTAGATGGTGCACACTGCTGCTACTGTGCGTTGGTAGTGGAGGGAGTGAGTGTTTGTGAATGTGGTGCCAATCAAGAGGGCTGCTTGGTCCTGGATGGTGTCAAGCTTCTTGAGTGTTGTTGGAGCTGCACTCATCCAGGCAAGTGGGGAGTATTCCATCACACTCCTGACTGGTGGACAGGCTTTGGGGAGTCAGGTGAGTTACTCGCCACAGGATTCCTAGCCTCTGATCTGCTCTTGTGGCCACAGTATTTAGATGGCTAGCCCAGTTCAGTTTCTGGTCAGTGGTGACCCCCAGGATGTTGATGGTGGGGGATTCAGTGATGGTAATGCCATTGAACATCAGTGGGCGATAGTTGGATTCTCTCATGTTGGAGATGGTCATTGCCTGACACTTATGTGGCGCGAATGTTACCTGCCATTTGTCAGCCCAAGCCTGGATATTATCCAGGTCTTGCTGCATGTAACTTTATTAGTGATCATGTAAGTGTATTAATGATCATGTAAGTGTATTAGTGATCATGTAAGTGTATTAATGATCATGTAAGTGTATTAGTGATCATGTAGCTCTATTAATGATCATATACATACGAATGTATGAATTAGGAGCAGGAGTAGGCCACTTGGCCCCTCGTTCCGGCTCCATCATTCAGTAAGATCATGGCTGATTTGAATATAAGCTCAACCCCACATTTCTGCCTACGCCCAATAACCTTTCATCCTCTTGTTCATCAAGAATCTATCCAGTGCTGCCTTAAAAATATTCCAAGACTCTGTTTCCACCGCCATGTATCATGTAACCCTGTAGCTGCATTAGTGATCATGTAGCTGCATTAGTGATCACGTAGCTGCATTAATGATCATGTAGCTGCATTAGTGATCACGTAGCTGCATTAGTGATCACGTAACTCTATTAGTGATCATGTAGCTCTATTAGTGATCACGTAACTCTGTTAGTGATCATGTAGCTCCGTTAGTGATCATGTAGCTTTATTCATGATCTTGTAGCTCTATTAATGATCTTGTAGCTCTATTAGTGATCTTGAACTTCTATTAGTGATCATGGAGCTCTATTGGTTATCATGTAGATCTATTGATGATCACATAACTCCATTAATTATCACGTAGCTCTATTAGTGACCATGTAACTCTATTAGTGATCACTGGCAGGATTTTCCCCTCGTTGGGCAGCACGTCAGGTGGGCCAGGTGCGGCTGCGAAACCAACCATCGTCCGCGATCAGGACCCGATCAAGATTTCATGCTGCTGGGCCAATTAAGGCCTGCCCAGCATGAAACGCGGATCCGCACTGGCTGGGAAGGGCTGAGCAGGGGCAGGGGGGCGCCTTTTAGCCACTGGGTCCAATGGCGACCTAGTGGCTGGTTTAAAAACCGCCCAGGTAGCCCCGAAAAGGCTGGCAGGAAAGGACGTCTGTCTGCCGTTGTATCGATGGACTCAAGTGCGGCTGCAAATGCCAGGGGGGAGGGCAGGTCGGGTGGGCACTTAGCCCCCCGCTTTTAGGATGAGTGCCTCATGGTCCTGCTGGAGGAGGTGGCTGCCAGGAGGGACACCCTTGTCCCCAGGGATGGGAGGATGAGGCAACCACAGCTCACCAAGAGGGCATGGGAGGAGGTAGCAGCCCTGGTGAGCAGCCATGACGTGGTGGAGGCTGGAAGAGGTTCAATGATCTGCTGCCCACAGTAAGGGTGAGAACCATGTTGGCATGGGTCAGTGTGGTGAAGTGTTAAGTGCTGCCCTCCCACCCCCCCGCCCCCCCCCCCCCTCGACCCTGTGGACCTCAGGGGTGCTAGAGTCTGAGTGCCAACTGTCACTGATACTGGAACTGGCCAAGGGGGTGTTCCCTGTCTGCTTGGGCTGAGTCCCTTGCGGCTCGAGGGCCACGACTCAGATGTGCTTTGAAGTGGCAGATGGAATACAACGTGGGGAAGTGTGAGGTCATGCACTGTGCAAGAATAGAGGCATAGACTATTTTCTAAATAGGGAGAGAATTCAGAAGTCTGGAGTGCAAAGGGATTTGGGAGTCCTTGTCCAGGATTCTCTTAAGGTTAACTTGCAGGTTGAGTCAGTAGTTAGGAAGGCAAATGCAATGTTGGCATTTATTTTGAGAGGATTAGAATATAAAAGCAGGGATGTGCTGCTGAGGCTTTATAAGGCTCTGGTCAGACCACATTTAGAATATTGTGAGCAATTTTGGGCCCCGTATCTCAGGAAGGATGTGCTGGCCCTGGATAGGGTCCAGAGGAGGTTCACGAGAACGATCCCAGGAATGAAAGGCTTAACATATGAGGAACGTTTGAGGACTCTGGGTCTATACTCAATGGAATTCAAAAGTCTGAGAGGGGATCTGATTGAAACTTACAGAATACTGAAAGGCCTGGATAGAGTGGACGTGGGGAAGATGTTTCCATTAGTAGGAGAGACTAGGACCTGAGGGCACAGCCTCAGAGTAAAGGGAAGACCTTTTAGAACAGAGATGAGAAGAAACTTCTTTAACCAGAGAGTGGTGAATCTATGGCTGTGGAGGCCAGGTCATTGAGTGTATTTAAGACTGAGATAGATAGGTTCTTGATTGGTAAGGGGATCACAGGTTACGGGAAGAAGGCGGGAGAATAGGGTTGAGAAACTTATCAGCCATGATTGAATAGCAGAGCAGACTCGATGGGCCGAATGGCCTAATTTCTGCTCCTATGTCTTATGGTCTTATGGTGCTCTGCAAGCTACTCCTCAGCTGGGGTTGGCCAGGCTGCAAAGGCGCTGCAGGTAGAGAGTGGACTAATTAATGTTTCTCTCTCCTTTCAGGAGAAGACGAGCCATAACCAAGCCAAGAGGTCACGTACAGGCAGAGGCCTGCCCAACCTCCAGCTGTTCAGCAGGTTTGAGCAGGATACCCTTGAGCTGAAGAGCCGGCACACTCTTCGTGTAACCAGGCATGGAGATGTTGGGATGCCAGACGAAGGTAAGGGCACAGTGCTCAGAGGTGAGACTTTCGGATTGTGCAACCATTCTAGCGTAGTCTCTTCATTGAAGGGAGCCTCGAACCTAGAGTACCCATTGATCATTGGAAGATGATGGCACCATAATCTGTTAGTGATCATGTAACACGGTTAATGATCATGTAACATGATTAATGATCATGTAACACGATCAATGATCATGTAACTCTGTTAGAACAAAGAACAAAGAAAAGTACAGCACAGGAACAAGCCCTTTGGCCCTCCAAGCCTGCGGTGATCATGTTGCCCGTCAACTAAAACATTTTGTGCTTCTGGGGTCCGTAACCCTCTATTCCCATCCTATTCATGTATTTGTCAAGCTGCCTCTTAAACACCCCTATCGTACCTGCTTCCACCACCTCCTCTGGCAGCGAATTCCAGACACTCACTATCCTCTGTGTAAAATTCTTGCCCCACACATCTCCTCTATAGTTTTCTCCTCTCACCTTAAATCTATGTCCCCTAGTAATTGACTCTTCCACCTTGGGAGAAAGCTTCTGACTATCTCCATGCCACTCATAATTTTGTAAACTTCTATCAAGTCGCTCCTCAAACTCCGTCGCTCTAGTGAGAACAATCCGAGTTTCTCCAACCTCTCCTCATAGCTAATAACCTCCAGACCAAGCAGCATCCTGGTAAACCTCCTCTGCACCCTCTCCAACACCTCCATATCCTTCTGGTAATGTGGCGAGCAGAACTGCACGCAATATTCCAAGTGTGGCCTAACCAAGGTTCTATACAGCTGCAGCATGACTTCCCCGCTTTTATACTCAATACCCCTGCTGATGAAGGCAAGCATGCCATATGCCTTCCTGACTACCTTATCCACCTGCGTTGCCACTTTCAGTGACCTGTGGACCTGTACACCCAGATGCCTCTGTCCGTCGATGCACTTAAGGGTTCTGCCATTTACTGTATAATTTCTTCCTGTATTAGACCTTCCAAAATGCATTACCTCGCATTTGTCCGGATTAAACTCCATCTGCCATTTCTCTGCCCAAGTCTCCAACCGATCTATATCTCATTGTATCCTTTGACAATCCTCTTCACTATCTGCAACTCCTCCAACCTTGGTGTCGTCTGCAAACTTACTAATTAGCCCAGTTACATTTTCCTCCAAATCATTTACGTATACTACAAACAGCTAAGGTCCCAGCACTGATCCTTGTGGAACTCCACTAGTCACAGCTCTCCATTCAGAAAAGCACCCTTCCACTGCTACCTTCTGTCTTCTATGACCAAGCCAATTCTGTATCCATCTTGCCAGCTCACCTCTGATCCCGTGCGACTTTACCTTCTGTACCAGTCTGCCATGAGGGACCTCGTCAAAGGTCTTACTGAAATCCATGTATATAACATCCACTGCCCTTCCATCGTTGATCATCTTTGTCACTTCCTCGAAAAACTCGATCAAGTTAGTGAGACACGACCTCCCCTTCACAAAACCATGCTGCCTCTCACTAGTACGCCCATTTGCTTCCAAATGGTAGTAAATCCGGTCACGAAGAATCTTCTCCAATAATTTCCCTACCACTGATGTTAGGCTCACCGGCCTGTAATTTCCTGGATTATCCCTGCTACCCTTCTTAAACAATGGAACAACATTGGCCATTCTCCAGTCCTCTGGGACCTCACCCGTAGCCAGTAAAGAGACAAAGATTTCTGTCAAGGCCCCAGCAACCTCCTCCCTTGCCTCCCTCAGTACTCTGGGGTAGATCCCATCTGGCCCTGGAGACTTGTCCACCTTAATATTCTTCAAGACACCTAACACCTCTTTTTTGATCTCAACATGATCCAGGCTATCTACACACTCTTCCCTAGACAAATCGACTACTAAGTCCTTCTCTTTGGTGAATACTGATGAGAAGTATTCATTTAGTATCTCTCCCATTTCTTCTGGCTCCACACACAGATTCCCACCTCTGTCCCTGAGTGGGCCCACCCTTTCCCTGGCTACCCTCTTGCTTTTTACATATGTTTAATGATTAATGATCATGTAACATGACTAGTGATCATGCAACACTATCAGTGATCATGTAACATAATTAATGATCATATAACTCTATTGGTGATCATGTAACTCTATTAATGATCCTGTAGTCCCTCGTACAGTGATAATATCAGCCTGAGTGCTTCAGCCCTGCTGATAAAATGATGGCCTACCAACAAGGCTGCAGGCCATGCCCTCTCCATTCTGCTCTTGCAGTTTTTTAAACTCTATTAATAGAACACAAATCACCATATACCAAAAACTCACAGTATTTACAAGATCCAAAAATAAGTGTAAAACATTTATAAATGTCAGTCCAGTCAAACAATTTATGGGACACAGCATAAGGCACTACAGAAGGCAGTTTCTCAACAAAGTCAAACACTCCAGGAAACAGTTATTTTGTGTAAGTATTAACCCCCTTGAGCATCAATCCTGGGTAACCTAGCAATTGCTGCCTCCCCTTCTCTGGGCTGGGATCTTGGGAGGATTCTGTGGAAGAGAGAAAGCAAATCAGATCTGTGATGATGTGGAGCCAAGTACACAAATCATTTTTTAATCACTGGCCTCTTTGGACATTCAGCCAAACCTTCAGTCAAGGCTGATTCATTTCAAAGCTGAGTGACTTTAGCAGATCAGAAAGTTGGCTGATTCCAACTGATTTAGAGAAACATTAGAGTAATATGAACTCCAGCTTGGTAATTGGCAAGGAGGTGAGGGTGGCAGGTCCTTTCAGAGGAGTGAGATCCCAGACAGCTGATGCCTTCCCAAGGATGGAGATTTACTCAAACCACAGGAGTACTGGAACCAGGGTACTGAGCATGTGGATTACTGCAATGTTGCAGCCAGTCACAAGGTCTTTCAGCACAGAGAGAGGCCATTCAGCCCTTTGTGCCTGTGCTGGCACTTTGAAAGCACCATCTAACTTAGGCTCACATCCCCAGCTTCTCCCCCTTGCCCCCATAAGCCCACAAATTAGTCTCTGTTTCGGTACATGTCCAACTGCCTTTGGAAAGTTCCTATGTTTCTCAGAATGTTTCAATCCATCGCTGGAGCAAGACATGGAAATTAATATAGCGCCATGTCTCATCCCTCAGAAACAGCCCAGAGCATTTGAACTAGGTTTTGAAGCGGGGTCACGTAAGTGAGTGTGGCACCAATTTGTGCACAGTGAGATCCCATGAACTGTTAATGAGATGGTCGGCCTAATTCATCTGCTTTTGGTGGTAATGATTGGGGGTTTGGGATGGGGTGGAATGTTGTCCAAGATACTGAAAGAACAGAGACCCCCAAACATTAAGGTAGTGGCTGGGATGGGAAGGGAGTGGCTAAATAACTAATATTGACATGTCAGCCAATTCAATGCTCTTTTATTATAAACATGGCCAACTGTCACACAAAAGAACCTGGGGTAGTCATATTAACTAATGCATTGCCAAAGGAAACTGAATACCAAAAGGTTGTATTTTACTGGTTAATTCCCCCTCTTTCTCACACCTTTCTGCCTCTTCTCTCCCTAAGGCTGAGGAAGACAAGTTTACAAAGTCACGTAACTGGACCTGGAGCCTTGCCCACTGTGGGCAAGAAGTGATGGGCAGGATTCCCACCATCTGCTGGCCAGATCCCGGTGCATGTTCAGTCCTGGTTGGGAATCGTGCCTATTAGTGAAACTGGCCTGTCCTGCAACTTTTGCTTGGGTGCATCCATTGGGCAGCTCTTTGGCACCAGCATGGTGGACATGAATGCAGATGGCTAAGATTTAGTGGGTCATTTGACCAATGAGGTGCATCCTGGGCCCTGATCCTGGAAGCAGGAATTCCCTCTTTCTCCCTTTTCATTACCATAAAACTGAGCCAATTAAGTAGGATTTTCTGCAACTTTAGCTCTACACAATACAGGCAAAATTTTCTAAAAATGTTGCTAATTTGAAATAATAATAAGAGGTGACCAATTTGATGCGTCAACAGTTGTTCATATTTCTTTCCAGGAGCATGTTCGTCTTTGTCCCTCAATTCCTGCCAACCTGTTGGCTGAACAAAGCCACTCCCCTCTTCAATGCACCCCATAAACCAAGCGTTCCATTGACAGCACTGATTTCACATCCCCTGCCCCAATAACCCCCTGACCAAACACCTTGAGGTTCCCTCATTCCCTCCCGGTTCCAGGTTCCCAGTGGCTGGGGATGACTACCACTAGTCAGAGGTGAATGGTGATACTGTCAAAGCAACACATCCCACTTGCCAGCTCACATCACCAGGAATGGAAGGTTAACAACGCACTATAGTGACAGTCAAACCCCTGGTACAAAGTATTTCCAGCACAGAAACAGGCCATTTGGTCCATCTGCTCTGTGCTGGTGTTTCTGCTGCACATGAGCCTCCACCCACCCCCTCTTCATCCCCCCCTATCAGCAAATCTTTTTATTCCTATCTCCCTCATGTATTTATCCAGCTTCCCTCTTAAACACATCGATGCTATTCACCTCAGCCACTTCCTGTGGGAGCGAGTTCCACATTCTCCCCGCTCCATGGGTAAAGGAGTTTCTTCTGAATTCTCCATTGAATTTATTAGTGACTGCCTTATATTGCCCCCAGTTCTGGCACCATAGCAACACCTGGACTGCTCCACAGAGAAGTGCATGTTAAGCGGGGTAAGTGCTCCTCACTAAAAGATGAGGCTGATGGTGGAGTAAATGAAAGAGCTGCCATTCACTTAACCTAAGCTTGGCTGAATTTTGATCTTCTCTAACTGTGGGGGATTGGAGACAGGTTTTTGGAGGCTGGCTGATGTCCTAACTGAGATCTCTAACTCAACATGGAGGGAATTTGCATGGTCAGGCCTTCTCAGTCTGGATGACTTCAGGATTTGTTTAAGTTTTTTCTGTTCCCCACTAGACAATCAGAGATAGTTATATATATTTCTGTAATTAGATGCAGAATTGTCAGTTGGCAAATCCAAGATTTTAATCAGCAAAATGCACGCTAAATTGGGAGAGAGGCTTCAGTCCTCAGAGCCACCTAGTGCCCAGGGCCTGAAACTACGCTGTGACAGTCGGCCTAGCAAAACTGTAAGGGAAAAGTTGACGTAGCTATTTGCAAAAGTAAATATTAAGAGACTCCCATGACCAGGAATTGTGGCAGCATTAAGCAAAGCTTGTCAACAGGAAATGTAGGCCCTGTGCAAGGTAGGAACGGTTTTAGAGGTGACAGAAGGCAGGAAACTTACACAAGTTTGTGGCTTTTTGAAAGACATGAAAAATCTTTGTGAAGGACCCCAAGATTGAACTAGAATCACGTATGTGAGGGAGATACTTCAGTGGTGAGGTAGCTCCGACCTTATGTTGCAAGAGGGAGGGAAGACCTGGAGGCAAGGATTGAGGATCAAGTTTGAGTAGGAGATGATGTTATGAGTTCAATAGACAGAGGAAGAAGACCACACAAGAGGCTTAATTCAGAACATAAGATGAACAAGAGAAATGTTCAGAGAAAGTGGCAGCAGGAGAGAACAGAAATGGCTGGAGGTGCGAGGGGATCATCTCTCAGACAACAAGCTTTCCTTGTATCTTCAAGTTTTCAAATCGCTCTGTAGTTGCACTCCACTCCTACCTTTGTAAACGATTCCAGCCCCACAACCCCCCGAGATCTCTGCGCTCCTCCAATTTTGGCCTCTTGAGCATCCCCTGATTTCTATCACTCCACCATTGCAGCCGTGCCTTCAGCTGCCTGGGGCCCTAAACTCTGGAATTCCCTCCCTAAACCTCTCCGCGTCTCTCTCCTCCTTTAAGACGTTCCTTCAAACTGACCTCTTTGTCTGAACAGTGGGTCACCCGTCCTCATATCTCCTTATATGCCTTGGTGTCAAAGCTTTGATAATTGCTCCAGTGAAACACCTTGGGACACTTATGCAGTTAAAGGCGCTATGTAAATGCCCAGTGCTGTTTCCCTCATAGAGGGTGGTGGGAGGCTAGCAAAGTCTGCTTCAGTATGAACTGTCATTCAGGCCTTGGATAGCTTTAGGTTTTATACAGTTGGATATTACTGAGGGGAGAGACATGATGCCAAAGCTTTTCATCTCACCCTCATCAGGGCAAATGCAAGAATTCCAAATTTCAAACAATCACAACAATTTATACTACAACAGAAAAGGCTGCTGATTGGCAAGTCCGCTCTGATTGACCGAGGCATTGCCATGGTGAATTACAGGCTCCCAAGGCTCCCAGATAATTCAAACAAGGCCCAAGACTTGAACATATTCCTCTTGTTTCCAGAAAACAAACTCCTGGGTATGCCGCTCCTAGTGAGTGTAAATGAGCCACAGTATGAGCTCCCTCGGTTCTGTTGAAGGGTCATGAGGACTCGAAATGTCAACTCTTTTCTTCTCCGCCGATGCTGCCAGACCTGCTGAGTTTTTCCAGGTAATTCTGTTTTTGTTTTGGATTTCCAGCATTCACAGTTTTTTGTTTTTATCACAGTATGAGCTCGGCTGATTGGTTGTTTTATACAGGGTTTGGTACGAAAGGAAAAATCATGTTTCTTAAAGGCACCTTTAGCACTAGGGAAGGCGTGAGAGTCCTGTCTGAGATCTGAGGAGAAAATGAGGCTAGGAAATTCAGGCTCTAGGGTGAAGTCAACATTGACTGTTAATGTCACTTTCAGTTTGGAAAGACATGAATGAAGCCACATTTTTAAGGATTAAAGAGGTTAATAATTTTACACACAGGCTTCAAAACAAGAAATGGCATCACAGACCTGATTTACTTTCAAATCCTCACTGGAATCTAAAACCACCCTTTAACATAACAATAACCAGAAACACACCTTCTTAAACAGTTTGGGTGTATGTAATGTACACAAGCATATATAAATCTGTAATTTTTTTTAAATGCTCCAAGAAGGTGATCCAGCATCAGCTTTGTAAACCGATATGGATTAGACTTCAGTGACTTGCACTCTCGCCTGAGTCAGGAGGTCATGGGTCTGAGTCCCACTCCAGAGGTTTCAGTACATCATCTGGGCTGGCACCTTTGACAGTGCCGTCCTGAGGGAGACTTCTGGGTGCGACATTAAAATCAGGTCCTATGTGCCAATTCCAGTGGATGCAAACAGCAGGAGAGTGCTCCTGGTGTACTGGGCCAATAATCATCTATCAGTCAGTACCACCCAAAGCAGGTTAACCTCATTGCTGCTTGTGAGATTGTGTGTGCAAACTGGCAGCAGCAGTTCAATCAGTGAGACATGAGGATGCAAAAAGTGCTAATAAATGCAAGATACTTCTTTGCTTAAATTTATACTAATGTATGCTAATTGATGCCTTGTCAAATCATCAAATTATAAAATGATTACAGCACTGGAGGCCATTCAGCCCATTGAGTCCATGCTGACTCTCTGCAAGAGCAACTCAGCTAGTCCCACTCGAGCCATCTTTTGCCCCATAGACCTGCAAAATGTTCCTTTTGGATAATTATCCAATTCCATTTCGAAGACACAACTGACCCTGCCTCCACCACACTCTCAGCCCACACATTCAACATCCTAACCACTCGCCGCGTGCAAAAGATTTTTCCTCATTTCACCTTTGCTTCTTTTACCAATCACCTTAAATCGGTGCCTTCTCATTCTCTTGATCCTATCCCCAACAGGAACATTAATCCACATTGGTCCTGAATTATCATTTCAAAAAGTTTCCCTGCCTCCAAGGTTAAACAGACTGGCCTGTAGTTTCTGGCTTTATCCTCACACCCTTTTTTGAACAAGGGTGTGACATTTGCAGTTCTCAAGTCCTCTGGCACCACCCCTGGATTGGAAGAATACCACCAGTTCCTCTGAAATTTCCACACTTACTTTCCTCTATATCCCTGGGCATATACCACCTGGTTCTGGTGACTTAACAGTTTTAACTGCAGCCAAGCTTTTGCATATCTCCACCTTATCAATTTTTAACACATCCAGTGCATCAACTACCTCCTCTTTCACTGCAACTTTGGTAGCATTTTCTCCCTTGGTAAAGACAGATACAAAGTATTCATTTAGTACCTATTCCATGTCTTCTGCATCCAGGCAGAAATCCCTTTTCGGTCAGTTATGGCCTCATTCTTCCTTTTACTATTTACATGCTGATAGAAGACTTTTCAATACCTCTTTATGTTAGCTGCCAGTTTCTTCTCATACTCTCTCTTTGCCCCTTTTATTTCTTTTTCACTTTCCCTCCATATTCAGTGATTCTCACTTGTATTCTCAACCTGACATCTGTCTTATGCCCCCTCTTTCTGCTTCATCTTACTCTCTATCTCTTTTGTCACCCAGGGAGTGCTGACTTTGGTTGCCCTATCTTTTCTCCTCGCTATTGTGTTACAGTTTTGCTTACAAACCTTTCATTCCAATTTACCTGTGACAATAGACTACAGTTCCTGTCATCTTCAGGCACATTGTACCTACTCACATTGAGGCCAATGAGTGAACTGAATGTCTCCAAGATAGTTTTATTCACGCAGTTATTTGACATAAATGTAACTTCAGCCAAGCTGTCAAGGAGGCATTTCACCAGGTGTGTCTACTACAAATGAAACTGGGGAGGAGCCAATGTAGACATTATCGGTCAGCAGCATGTTTGCACGAGGGTGTGGAGAGGAAAATAATTATGATTCCCAGCATGGTGAGGAACAACTGTCAGTGAAGGAGCTGTGGAGGTGGGGGTAACTCTGAAATTAGTTGTGTTCAAAATGCCTGTTTCAACATTCTATCCCTTATTGAATAGAGCTCTCAGCTGCAATATGCAATGTGGGCACTAGATGTCTGTAGCATGCTTTAAGGGGATTGTGCTGTGTGTGTATCATTTACAACTGCACGTGTTATTTTCCCATCTCTTACCCTGTCTCACGGGAAGTAGAGTTGGCCATTGGATTGATGGGAAACAGTTCACTTTTGGCACCATTTCGGATCTGATCTTCTGAACCTGCCAAGAACCCATTCCCCCACCAATCACAGCATCCACCCACCCCCAATCACAGCACCCACCGCCCCAATCACAATATCCGTGCCCACATTCACAATATCCACCCCCCCATTCACAATATTCACCCCCCCAATCACAGCACCCAACCTCCAATCACAGCACCCAACCTCCAATCACAGCACCCAACCCCCCAATCACAGCACCCAACCTCCAATCACAGCACCCAACCTCCAATCACAGCACCCAAGCCCCAATCACAGCGCTCAACCCCACCAATCACAGCACCCAACCTCCAATCACAGCACCCAACCCCCCCATCACAGCACCCAACCCCCAATCACAGCACCCAACCCCCAATCACAGCGCTCAACCCCCCCAATCACAGCACTCAACCCCCCAATCACAGCACCCAACCCCTAATCACAGCACCCAACCCCCAATCACAGCACCCAACCCCCAATCACAGCACCCAACCCCCAAACACAGCGCTCAACCCCCAATCACAGCCCCCAACTCCCAATCACAGCGCCATCCCCCCCATCACAGCACCAACCCCCCCAATCACAGCACCCAACCCCCCAATCACAGCACCCAACCCCTAATCACAGCACCCAACCCCCAATCACAGCACTCAACCCCCCCAATCACAGTACCCAACTCCTAATCACAGTACCCAACCCCCACTCACAGCACTCAACGCCCCCAATCACAGCACCCAACCTCCAATCACAGCACCCAACCTCCAATCACAGCACCCAACCCCCCAATCACAGCACCCAACCTCCAATCACAGCACCCAAGCCCCAATCACAGCGCTCAACCCCACTAATCACAGCACCCAACCTCCAATCACAGCACCCAAGCCCCAATCACAGCACCCAACCCCCCCAACACAGCACCCAACCCCCAATCACAGCACCCAACCCCCAATCACAGCGCTCAACCCCCACAATCACAGCACCCAACCCCCCAATCAAAGCACCCAACCCCCAATCACAGCCCCCAACTCCCAATCACAGCGCCATCCCCCCCATCACAGCGCCAACCCCCCCAATCACAGCGCCCAACCCCCCAATCACAGCACCCACCCCCCCAATCACAGCACCCACCCCCCCAATCACAGCACCCAACCTTCCCCCCAATCACAGCACCCAACCCCAATCGCAGCACCCAAACCCCAATCACAGCACCCAAACCCCCAATCACAGCACCCAAACCCCCAATCACAGCACCCAACCCCCCAATCACCGCACCCACACTGCCAATCACAGCACCCACCCTCCCAATCACCGCACCCACCCTACCCAATCACACTACCACCCCAATCACACTCCCAAACACAGTACCCCCACAATTACAGCACCCATCCCCAATCACAGCCACCAAACCCCGCAATCACAGCACCCCTCTCAATCACAGCACCCACCCCCCAAAATCACTGCACCACCCCCGCAATCACAGCACCCACCCCACAATCACAGCACCCACCCACCCAATAACCGCACCCATCCCCCCAATCAGATTGCCCACCCCCCAAACACAGCACCAACCCCTCCAATCACCGCGCCCACCCCTCCAATCACAGTGCCTACCCCCCCAATCACAGCGACCACCCCCCCATCACAGCGCCCACACCCCCAATCACAGCGCCCATCCCCCCAATCACAGCGCACATCCCCCCCAATCACAGTGCCCATCCCCCCAATCACAGCACCCACCCTCCCAATCACAGCACCCACCCCCAATCACAGCACCCACCCCCCCAATCACAGTGCCCACCCCCCCCCATCACAGTGCCCACCTCCCCAATCACAGTGCCCACCCCCCAATCACAGCACCCAACCCCCAATCACAGCGCCCACCCACCCAATCACAGCACCCACCCCCCCCAATCATAGCGCCCACCCCCCCAATCACAGTACCCACCCCTCCACTCACCGCGCCCACCTCTCCAATCACAGTGCCCACCCCCAATCACAGTGCCCACCCCCCAATCACAGCACCCACCCCCCCATCACAGCGCCAACCCCCCCAATCACAGCACCCAACCCCCCAATCACAGCACCCAACCCCTAATCACAGCACCCAACCCCCAATCACAGCACCCAACCCCCAAACACAGCGCTCAACCCCCAATCACAGCCCCCAACTCCCAATCACAGCGCCATCCCCCCCATCACAGCACCAACCCCCCCAATCACAGCACCCAACCCCCCAATCACAGCACCCAACCCCTAATCACAGCACCCAACCCCCAATCACAGCACTCAACCCCCCCAATCACAGCACCCAACTCCTAATCACAGTACCCAACCCCCACTCACAGCACTCAACGCCCCCAATCACAGCACCCAACCTCCAATCACAGCACTCAACCTCCAATCACAGCACCCAACCCCCCAATCACAGCACCCAACCTCCAATCACAGCACCCAAGCCCCAATCACAGCGCTCAACCCCACCAATCACAGCACCCAACCTCCAATCACAGCACCCAAGCCCCAATCACAGCACCCAACCCCCCCATCACAGCACCCAACCCCCAATCACAGCACCCAACCCCCAATCACAGCGCTCAACCCCCCCAATCACAGCACCCAACCCCCAATCAAAGCACCCAACCCCCAATCACAGCCCCCAACTCCCAATCACAGCGCCATCCCCCCCATCACAGCGCCAACCCCCCCAATCACAGCGCCCAACCCCCCAATCACAGCACCCAACCTTCCCCCCAATCACAGCACCCAACCCCAATCGCAGCACCCAAACCCCAATCACAGCACCCAAACCCCCAATCACAGCACCCAAACCCCCAATCACAGCACCCAACCCCCCAATCACCGCACCCACACTGCCAATCACCGCACCCACCCTACCCAATCACACCACCACCCCAATCACACTCCCAAACACAGTACCCCCACAATTACAGCACCCATCCCCAATCACAGCCACCAAACCCCGCAATCACAGCACCCCTCTCAATCACAGCACCCACCCCCCAAAATCACTGCACCACCCCCGCAATCACAGCACCCACCCCACAATCACAGCACCCACCCCACAATCACAGCACCCACCCACCCAATAACCGCACCCATCCCCCCAATCAGATTGCCCACCCCCCAAACACAGCACCAACCCCTCCAATCACCGCGCCCACCCCTCCAATCACAGTGCCTACCCCCCCAATCACAGCGACCACCCCCCCATCACAGCGCCCACACCCCCAATCACAGCGCCCATCCCCCCAATCACAGCGCACATCCCCCCCAATCACAGTGCCCATCCCCCCAATCACAGCACCCACCCTCCCAATCACAGCACCCACCCCCAATCACAGCACCCACCCCCCCCAATCACAGCGCCCACCCCCCCAATCACAGTGCCCACCCCCCCATCACAGTGCCCACCTCCCCAATCACAGTGCCCACCCCCCAATCACAGCACCCAACCCCCAATCACAGCGCCCACCCACCCAATCACAGCACCCACCCCCCCCAATCACAGCGCCGACCCCCCCAATCACAGTACCCACCCCTCCACTCACCGCGCCCACCTCTCCAATCACAGTGCCCACCCCCAATCACAGTGCCCACCCCAATCACAGTGCCCACCCCCAATCACAGTGCCCACCCCTCCAATCACCGCGCCCACCCTCACAATCACAGTTCCCCCCAATCACCGCGCCCATCACCCTCACAATCACAGTGCCCACCCCCCCAATCACAGCACCCATCCCCCCACAATCACAGCGCCCCCCCCAATCACAGTGCCCACCCCCCAATCACAGCGCCCATCCCACCCCCAATCACAATGCTCACCCTCCCAATCACAGCACCCAATCTCCAATCACAGTGCCCAACCCCACTATCACAGTGCCCACCCCTCCAATCGCCGCACCCACCCTCACAATCATAGTGCCCTACAATCACAGTGCCCACCCTTCCAATCACAGTGCCCACCCCCCCATCACAGTGCCCACCCCCCAATCACAGTGCCCACCCCCCCCAATCACAGCAGCCAACCCCCAATCACAGTGCCCACCCCCCCAATCACAGCACCCACCCCTCCAATCACAGTTCCCACCCTCGCAATCACAGTGCGCACAACCCCATCACAGTGCCCACCCCCCCATCACAGTGCCCACCCCCCAATCACAGCACCCAACCTCCAATCACAGTGCCCACTCCCCCAATCAAAGTGCCCACCCCCCCAATCAAAGCACCCAACCCCCAATCACAGCACCCACCCCCCCAATCACAGCACCCACCCCCCCAATCACAGCACCCACCCTCCCAATCACCACGCCCACCCACCTCCAATCACAGCACCCACCTCCAATCACAGCACCCACCCCCAATCACAGCGCCCACCCCCCTAATCACAGTGCCCACCCCCCTAATCACAGCACCCACCCCCCATCACAGCGCCAACCCCCCCAATCACAGCGCCCAACCCCCCAATCACAGCACCCACCCCCCCAATCACAGCACCCAACCTTCCCCCCAATCACAGCACCCAACCCCAATCGCAGCACCCAAACCCCAATCACAGCACCCAAACCCCCAATCACAGCACCCAAACCCCCAATCACAGCACCCAACCCCCCAATCACCGCACCCACACTGCCAATCACAGCACCCACCCTCCCAATCACCGCACCCACCCTACCCAATCACACCACCACCCCAATCACACTCCCAAACACAGTACCCCCACAATTACAGCACCCATCCCCATCACAGCCACCAAACACCGCAATCACAGTACCCCTCTCAATCACAGCACCCACCCCCCAAAATCACTGCACCACCCCCGCAATCACAGCACCCACCCCACAATCACAGCACCCACCCACCCAATAACCGCACCCATCCCCCCAATCAGATTGCCCACCCCCCAATCACAGCACCCACCCCTCCAATCACCGCGCCCACCCCTCCAATCACAGTGCCCACCCCCTCAATCACAGCGACCACCCCCCCCCATCACAGCGCCCAGCCCCCCAATCACAGCGCACATCCCCCCAATCACAGTGCACATCCCCCCCAATCACAGTGCCCATCCCCCCAATCACAGCACCCACCCTCCCAATCACAGCACCCACCCCCAATCACAGCACCCACCCCCCCAATCACAGCGCCCACCCCCCCAATCACAGTGCCCACCCCCCCATCACAGTGCCCACCTCCCCAATCACAGTGCCCACCCCCAATCACAGCACCCAACTCCCAATCACAGCGCCCACCCACCCAATCACAGCACCCACCCCCCCCCAATCACAGCGCCCACCCCCAATCACAGTGCCCACCCCCAATCACAGTGCCCACCCCCAATCACAGTGCCCACCCCTCCAATCACCGCGCCCACCCTCACAATCACAGTTCCCCCCAATCACCGCGCCCATCACCCTCCCAATCACAGTGCCCACCCTCACAATCTCAGTGCCCACCCCCCCAATCACAGCACCCATCCCCCCGCAATCACAGCGCCCCCCCCAATCACAGTGCCCACCCCCCAATCACAGCGCCCATCCCACCCCCAATCACAATGCCCACCCTCCCAATCACAGCACCCAATCTCCAATCACAGTGCCCAACCCCACTATCACAGTGCCCACCCCTCCAATCGCCTCACCCACCCTCACAATCATAGTGCCCTACAATCACAGTGCCCACCCTTCCAATCACAGTGCCCACCCCCCCCACAGTGCCCACCCCCCAATCACAGTGCCCACCCCCCCCAATCACAGCAGCCAACCCCCAATCACAGTGCCCACCCCCCCAATCACAGCACCCAACCCCCAATCACAGCACCCACCCCTCCAATCACAGTTCCCACCGTCGCAATCACAGTGCGCACAACCCCATCACAGTGCCCACCCCCCCATCACAGTGCCCACCCCCCAATCACAGCACCCAACCTCCAATCACAGTGCCCACTCCCCCAATCAAAGTGCCCACCCCCCCAATCAAAGCGCCCAACCCCCAATCACAGCACCCACCCCCCCAATCACAGCACCCACCCTCACAAGCACAGTGCCCACCCTCACAATCACAGCGCCCACTCCCACAATCACAGTGCCCACCCTCACAATCACAGTGCCCACATCCCCCAATCACAGTGCCCACCCCAATCACAGCACCCACCCCCCCAATCACAGGGCCCACCCCTCCAATCACCGCACCCACCCTCATAATCACAGCGCCCACTCCTCCAATCACATTGCCCACCCTCACAATCAGAGTGCCCACCCCCCAATCACAGCGCCCACCCCCCCCAATCACAGCCCCCACCCCCCCAATCACAGCGCCCACCCCTCCAATCACCGCACACCCCCCCAATCACAGTGCCCATCCCAATCACAGCGCCCAGCCCCCCAATCAGAGTGCCCACCCCCCAATCACCGTGCCCACCCCCCCAATCACAGTGCCCACCCCCCGATCATAGCACCCAACCCCCAATCACAGCGCCCACCCCCCCAATCACAGCGCCCAGCCCCCAATCACAGTGCCCACCCCCCCAATCACAGGACCCACCCCTCCACTCACCGCGCCCACCTCTCCAATCACAGTGCCCACCCCCAATCACAGTGCCCACCCTCACAATCACAGTTCCCCCCCAATCACCGCGCCCATCCCCCTCCCAATCACAGTGCCCACCCTCACAATCACAGTGCCCACCCCCCCAATCACAGCACCCATCCCCCCGCAATCACAGCGCCCCCCCCAATCACAGTGCCCACCCCCGAATCACAGCGCCCATCCCACCCCCAATCACAATGCCCACCCTCCCAATCACAGCACCCAATCTCCAATCACAGTGCCCAACCCCACTATCACAGTGCCCACCCCTCCAATCGCCGCACCTACCCTCACAATCATAGTGCCCTACAATCACAGTGCCCACCCTTCCAATCACAGTGCCCACCCCCCAATCACAGTGCCCACCCCCCAATCACAGTGCCCACCCCCCCAATCACAGCAGCCAACTCACAATCACAGTGCCCACCCCCCCAATCACAGCACCCAACCCCCAATCACAGCACCCACCCCTCCAATCACAGTGCCCACCCTTGCAATCACAGTGCGCACAACCCCATCACAGTGCCCACCCCCCATCACAGTGCCCACTCCCCCCATCACAGTGCCCACCCCCCAATCACAGCACCCAACCTCCAATCACAGTGCCCACTCCCCCAATCAAAGTGCCCACCCCCCCAATCAAAGCGCCCAACCCCCAATCACAGCACCCACCCCCCAATCACAGCACCCACCCTCCCAATCACCACGCCCACCCACCTCCAATCACAGCACCCACCTCCAATCACAGCACCCACCCCCAATCACAGCGCCCAACCCCCAATCACAGTGCCCAGCCCCCTAATCACAGTGCCCACCCCCTATTCACAGCGCCCACCCCCCCAATCACAGCGCCCATCCCCCCAATCACAGCGCCCACCCCCTAATCACAGCGCCCACTCTCGCAATCACAGTGCCCACCCTCACAATCACAGTGCCCACCCTCACAATCACAGCGCCCACTCCCACAATCACAGTGCCCACCCTCACAATCACAGCGCACCCACCCCACAATCACAGCACCCACCCACCCAATAACCGCACCCATCCCCCCAATCAGAGTGCCCACCCCCCAATCACAGCACCCACCCCTCCAATCACCGCGCCCACCCCTCCAATCACAGTGCCAACCCCCCCAATCACAGGGACCACACCCCCCAATCACAGCGCCCACACCCCCCATCACAGCGCCCACTCCCTAATCACAGCGCCCACTCTTGCAATCACAGTGCCCACCCTCACAATCACAGCGCCCACCCTCACAATCACAGCGCCCACTCCCACAACCACAGCGCCCACCCTCACAATCACAGTGCCCACTCCCACAATCACAGTGCCCACCCTCACAATCACAGCGCCCACATCCCCCAATCACAGTGCACAACCCCAATCACAGCACCCACCCCTCCAATCACCGCACCCACCCTCACAATCACAGCGCCCACTCCTCCAATCACATTGCCCACCCTCACAATCACAGTGCCCAGCCCCCCAATCACAGCACCCACTCCCCCAATCACAGCGCCCACCCCCCAATCACAGCACCCACCCTCCCAATCACCATGCCCACCCACCTCCAATCACAGCACCCACCTCCAATCACAGCACCCACCCCCAGTCACAGCACCCAACCCCCAATCACAGTGACCAGCCCCCTAATCACAGCGCCCACCCCCCTAATCACAGCGCCCACCCCCCCAATCACAGCGCCCATCCCCCCAATCACAGCGCCCACCCCCTAATCACAGCGTCCACTCTCGCAATCACAGTGCCCACCCTCACAATCACAGTGCCCACCCTCACAATCACAGCGCCCACTCCCACAATCACAGTGCCCACCCTCACAATCACAGCGCCCAACCCCAATCACAGCACCCACCCCCCCCAATCACAGCGCCCACCCCTCCAATCACCACACCCACCCTCACAATCACAGCGCCCACTCCTCCAATCACATTGCCCACCCTCACAATCACAGTGCCCACCCCCCAATCACAGCGCCCACCCCCCCAATCACAGCGCCCATCCCCCCAATCTCAGTGCCCACCCCCCCAAACACAATGCCCATCCCAATCACAGCGCCCAGCCCCCCAATCATCGTGCCCACCCCCCAATCACCGTGCCCACCCCCCCAATCACAGCAACCACTCCCCCAATCACAGCGCCCACTCCCCCAATCACAGTGCCCACCCTCACAATCACAGTGCCCACCCCCCAATCACAGTGCCCACCCTCACAATCACAGTGCCCACCCCCAATCAGAGTGCCCACCCCTCCAATCACAGTGCCAGCCCCCAATCACAGTGCCCACCCCCAATCACAGCGCCCTCCCCCCAATCACTGTGCCCACCCCCCAATCACAGTGCCCACCCCCAATCACAGTGCCCACCCCCCAATCACAGCACCCACCCCCCCAATCACAGCGCCACCCCTCCAATCACCGCACCCACCCTCACAATCACAGCGCCCACTCCTCCAATCACATCGCCCACCCTCACAATCACAGTGCCCACCCCCAATCACAGCACCCACCCCCCCAATCACATCCCCCACACCCCCCAATTCACAGCGCCCACCCCCCCAATCACAGCGCCCACCCCTCCAATCACAGTGCCCACCCTCACAATCACAGTGCCCACCCCCCCAATCTCAGTGCCCACCCCCCCAATCACAGTGCCCATCCCAATCACAGCGCCCAGCCCCCCAATCACCATGCCCACCCCCCAATCACTGTGCCCACCCCCCCAATCACAGCACCCACTCCCCCAATCACAGCACCCACTCCCCCAATCACAGCACCCACTCCCCCAATCACAGCGCCCACCCCCCCAATCACAGCACCCACTCCCCCAATCACAGCACCCACTCCCCCAATCACAGCGCCCACTCCACCAATCACAGCGCCCACACCCCCCAATCACAGTGCCCACCCCCCAATCACAGTGCCCACCACCCAATCACAGTGCCCACCCCGAATCACAGCGCCCACCCTCACAATCACAGCGCCCACTCCCACAATCACAGTGCCCACCCTCACAATCACAGTGCCCACATCCCAATCACATTGCCTACCCCTCCAATCACAATGCCCACTCCCCCAATCACAGTGCCCACCCCCCTAATCACAGCACCCACTCCCGCAATCACAGTGCCCACCCTCACAATCACAGTGCCCACCCCCCTAATCACAGCACCCACTCCCGCAATCACAGTGCCCACCCTCACAATCACAGCGCCCACTCCCACAATCACAGTGCCCACCCCCCCAATCACAGTGACCACCCCTCCAATCACAGCGCCCACACCCCCCAATCACAGTGCCCACCCCCCAATCACAGCACCCTCCCCCCCAATCACAGTGCCCACCCCCAATCACTGCGCCCACCCCCAATCACAGCGCCCACCCTCACAATCACAGCGCCCACTCCCACAATCTCAGTGCCCACCCTCACAATCACTGCGCCCACTCCCCCAATCACAGCGCCCACACCCCCCCAATCACAGTGCCCACCCCCCAATCGCAGTGCCCACCCCCCCAATCACAGCGCCCACCCCTCCAATCACAGCGCCCACCCCTCCAATCACTGCACCCACCCTCACAATCACAGCGCCCACTCCTCCAATCACATCACCCACCCTCACAATCACAGTGCCCACCCCCCAATTACAGCGCCCACCCCCCCCAATCACAGCATCCACCCCCCCAATCACAGCGCCCACCCCCCCAATCACAGCGCCCACCCCTCCAATCACAGTGCCCACCCTCACAATCACAGTGCCCACCTCCCCAATCTCAGTGCCCACCCCCCCAATCACAGTGCCCATCCCAATCACAGCGCCCAGCCCCCCAATCACCGTGCCCACCCCCCAATCACAGTGCCCACCCCCCCAATCACAGCACCCACTCCCCCAATCACAGCGCCCACCCCCCAATCACAGCGCCCACCCCCCCAATCACAGTGCCCACCCCCCAATCACAGCGCCCACTCCCCCAATCACAGCACCCACCCTCACAATCACCACACCCAACCTCACAATCACAGTGCCCACCCCCCCAATCACCACACCCACCCTCACAATCACAGTGCCCACCCTCACATTCACAGTGCCCAGCCCCCAATCACAGTGCCCACCCCCCCAATCACAGTGCCCACCCCTCCAATCACAGTGCCCAGCCCCCAATCACAGTGCCCACCCTCAATCACAGCACCCTCCCCCCCAATCACAGTGCCCACCCCCAATCATAGCGCCCACCCTCACAATCACAGTGCCCACCCCCCAATCACAGTGCCCACCCCCCCAATCACAGCGCCCATCCCCCCAATCTCAGTGCCCACCCCCCCAATCACAGTGCCCACCCCTCCAATCACAGTGCCCAGCCCCCAATCACAGTGCCCACCCCCAATCACCGCGCCCTCCCCCCAATCACTGTGCCCACCCCCCAATCACAGTGCCCACCCCCAATCACAGCACCCACTCCCCCAATCACAGCGCCCACTCCCCCAATCACAGCGCCCACCCTCACAATCACAGTGCCCACCCCCCAATCACATTGCCTACCCCTCCAATCACAGTGCCCACTCCCCCAATCACAGTGCCCACCCTCACAATCACAGTGCCCACCCCCCTAATCACAGCACCCACTCCCGCAATCACAGTGCCCACCCTCACAATCACAGTGCCCACCCCTCCAATCACAGTGCCCACCCTCACAATCACAGTGCCCACCTCCCCAATCTCAGTGCCCACCCCCCCAATCACAGTGCCCATCCCAATCACAGCGCCCAGCCCCCCAATCACCGTGCCCACCCCCCAATCACAGTGCCCACCCCCCCAATCACAGCACCCACTCCCCCAATCACAGCACCCACTCCCCCAATCACAGCGCCCACCCCCCAATCACAGCGCCCACCCCCCCAATCACAGTGCCCACCCCCCAATCACAGCGCCCACTCCCCCAATCACAGCACCCACCCTCACAATCACCACACCCACCCTCACAATCACAGTGCCCACCCTCACATTCACAGTGCCCAGCCCCCAATCACAGTGCCCACCCCCCCAATCACAGTGCCCACCCCTCCAATCACAGTGCCCAGCCCCCAATCACAGTGCCCACCCTCAATCACAGCACCCTCCCCCCCAATCACAGTGCCCACCCCCAATCATAGCGCCCACCCTCACAATCACAGTGCCCACCCCCCAATCACAGTGCCCACCCCCCCAATCACAGCGCCCATCCCCCCAATCTCAGTGCCCACCCCCCCAATCACAGTGCCCACCCCTCCAATCACAGTGCCCAGCCCCCAATCACAGTGCCCACCCCCAATCACCGCGCCCTCCCCCCAATCACTGTGCCCACCCCCCAATCACAGTGCCCACCCCCAATCACAGCACCCACTCCCCCAATCACAGCGCCCACTCCCCCAATCACAGCGCCCACCCTCACAATCACAGTGCCCACCCCCCAATCACATTGCCTACCCCTCCAATCACAGTGCCCACTCCCCCAATCACAGTGCCCACCCTCACAATCACAGTGCCCACCCCCCTAATCACAGCACCCACTCCCGCAATCACAGTGCCCACCCTCACAATCACAGTGCCCACCCCCTAATCACAGCGCCCACTCCCCCAATCACAGTGCCCACCCTCACAATCACAGTGCCCACCCCCTAATCACAGCGCCCACTCCCGCAATCACAGTGCCCACCCTCACAATCACAGCGCCCACACCCCCCAAACACAGTGCCCACCCCCCAATCACAGCACCCACCCCACCAATCACAACGCCCACCCCTCCAATCACAGCGCCCACCCCTCCAATCACAGTGCCCACCCTCACAATCACAGTGCCCACCCCCCTAATCTCAGTGCCCACCCCCCAATCACAGTGCCCATCCCAATCACAGCACCCAGCCCCCCAATCACAGTGCCCACCCCCCCAATCACAGTGCTCACCCCCCAATCACAGTGCCCACCCCCCCAATCACAGCACCCAACCCCCAATCACAGCGCCCACCCCTCCAATCACCGCACCCTCCCTCACAATCACAGCGCCCACTCCTCCAATCACATTGCCCACCCTCACAATCACAGTGCCCACTCCCCCAATCACAGTGCCCACCCCTCCAATCACAGTGCCCACCCCCCCACTCACAGTGTCCACCCCCCCAATCACAGTGCCCACTCCCCCAATCACAGTTCCCACTCCCCCAATCACAGTGCCCACCCCTCCAATCACCGCGCCCACCCTCCAATCACCGCGCCCACCCTCCAATCACAACGCCCACCCCTCCAATCTCCATGCCCACCCTCTAACCACAGCGCCCACCCCAATCACAGCGCCCGCCCCCATGCACAGCGCACCCCCCCCCCCCCCCATTACAGCACCTGCCCGCTCCGGTCACAGCACCGACACTCATCATGGGCATCCAAAATACCTGTTTAATGCCCCCTCTCGCTTCTCTTACTTTGTCTACCCTGTAAGAGCTGTTTTGTCTTTCCTCTGTCCTCTCTCTCTCTCTCTCTCCTCACTGGAGACAACAGCATTTGACAATCTTCCTGATCAGGGATTGCTGCCTGCTCCTGGGATCTTCAGGCACCTGGGTCTCCGAGGCTGTGGCAGTGACAGAGACAGCATCAGATTCAGGCAGTGACATTTCCTCTGCCTCTTTTGAACAGGCAGTCAAACTGCTGAAAGACTAACCAACAGGCTAACATGCCCTCAAGCATTGTACCCTTCCCCACCGCTCGTCAGCACCACCCAGGCTAAACTGCTCCCTATAGTGACTACAAAATATATTCTATGGCTGACCCACTCAGTCAAACAGCATCGTTATCCTCAGTATCTGCAATGCACTGCCTGAAAGGGCAGT
The DNA here is from genome assembly GCF_017639515.1 of Carcharodon carcharias. Lineage (NCBI taxonomy): Eukaryota > Metazoa > Chordata > Chondrichthyes > Lamniformes > Lamnidae > Carcharodon > Carcharodon carcharias. Next base: position 1,535,338 of record NW_024470690.1, read on the forward strand.
GTAAGCAAATTCTTTCTAAGCTTTCAAAGCTTTCTAAATGGAAATCAGATATTCAAAAAGGAGGAATGACCAGGGTTATGGTGAAAAAGTGCAGCGATTAGAATTGGATGGCCCATTCACAAACACACAGGGCCAGTCCAGGCCTCCTTCAGTCCTGGATGGTTACTGCGCAGTTCCAGGGCCATGTGGGATCACTGGGCACCTGGGGCTTCCCATGGAAGTGTACAAAAGTTCCTTCATAGCAACAGGAGGAGGCCGTTCAGCCCCTCCAGCCTGTTACATAGGAACAGGAGGAGGCCATTCAGCCCCTCCAGCCTATTACAAAGGAACAGGAAGAGGCCGTTCTGCCCCCTCCAGCCTATTACACAGGAAAGGTCAATACTACCCTCCTCAGGTGGGGTGCACAGGACTAGTGGATAAACACACAAGGGAGACAGGAATAGAGGGCTCTGCTGACAGGGGGAGATGAAGTGGGAGTGGGAGGAGCTTCATGTAGAACAGAAGGGTCGAATGGCCTGTTTCTGTGCTGGGAATACTATTCAATTCTATATAACGTAGTAAGATTTGTCAAAGTTTCAGTAAAATGGCAATCAGGCCCCAAGGAGGGGGTGGAAGAAGACTTAAAGAAGGCGACTGAGAGCAAGTTCACAGCATAGGGGATTTGGGATGGTTTTTGGGGGGGTGGAGGGAGTGTCAGGGCGGGTCATAGATTGCGTAATTAAGATAGCCCTTGTGGAGAGAGGCTGGGGGTGCAAGGGATCTCCGAGTTGCCAAGCACTGGGACGCAAAGCAGGAGGAGATGGCACAGTGAAGGGAGGGCTCGACTGCCAAGTGGCCTATAGGTGAGGAGAGGAGTTTTGGAATTGATCACATTGGGTGAGGGAGAGTCAATGGAGTTTGCATTGGGAACAGGTTGTGGGGTCCTAGTCATCAAGCCTGTCGTTCCGCTGCCTGACAGTGACCAGTTGGAGATGGACAAGAGTTGGACCAGCTCTGTCCTTTCCCTTCCTTCCCTCCATCTCCCTTTTCCCATATCCACCCATTGGCGTGGGTTAAACCTGCGCCAACCAGTGCCAATCTTAGCCCCGTGATCTCGCAAATAGTAGCTTGGCATGGGGCACGGTGAATAACTTCACCCAAAACAAAATGGCAAGCAGCAATTGTCACAATCATCACCCCCACCCCAACATTCCCCTTGACATCCCCATGTCATGAAGTTAATGCTGGTTAGGGCAATGCGTCCTTGGCTCTGAACTTTAGTGACCCTGGCAGAGCTCTGAGTTAAAATGGGTGCACAGTCTGTGGGAATGTGTCACTGTACCATCCCATGTACCTCAAGGTCCGGGACTGTTTGTGGGATCATCATATAATGAACATAATTGCCTTGTGAAGCAGGCCTACAGTTCAAATGAGCAATTAAGGAAAGCATGAAGGTTACTCATCCGTTGATGGTTTGGGAGATGTTGGCCTGAGCACTGGATTCATCGTAATAATGATTAGAAGAGCTTAAGTGGACCATATAACCATGGTAACAGATTGATGAGGAGAAAACGAGATGGATTAAATGCATTTTCTTGACTCTTGGTTTTGTTCTTGATGTCACTATGTGTCTGTCACAAAAGGTTAGTATGCAGGTACAGCAGGTAATTAGGAAAGTTAATAGAATGTTATCATTTATTGTGAGGGAATTGAATACAAAAGTAAGGAGATTATACCTCAGTTGTACAGGGCATTGGTGAGACACCATTTGGAGTACTGTGTACAGTACTGGTCTCCTTATTTAAGGAAGGATGTAAATGCGTTAGTAACAGTTCACTAGACTAATACCCAGACAGGTATATGAGGAAAGGCTGGACAGGTTAGGCTTGTATCCACTGGAGTTTAGAAGAGTGAGAGGTGACTTGATTGAAACATAAGATCCTGAGGGGTCCTGACAGGTTCGATGTGGAGAGGATATTTCCTCTTGTGGGAAAATCTAAAACTAGGGATCATTGTTTAAAACTTTAAAACAGAGACGAGGTAAATGTTTTTCACTCAGAGGGTTGTGAATCTTTAGAACTCTCTTCCTGAAAAGGCGGTGGAAGCAAAGTCTTTGAATATTTGTAAGGCAGAGGTGGATAGATTCTTGGTAAGCAAGGGGGTGAAAGGTTATTGGGGGTAGGCGGGCTGCAGAGTTCAGATTATTATCAGGTCAGCCAAGATCTTATTAAGAGGCGGAGCAGGCTAGAGGGGCCGAATGGCCTACTCCTGCTCCTTGTTCATATGTTTGCATATATGATGATTAAGCAAGAGTTGTATAACTGGGGAGCTCAAAGGTAGAATTGGTGTCAGAGTTTGAGTAATCCAATGAATATTATAGTCACAGTGGGATTGTGGAGTGTGATGTATAGACTTCTCAATTGTGAATTGTAAACTCAGTAGACACTCAGAAACATGTGGAAACATTTCGTCTCATGTTGGATGGTGTAACACGAGCTCTAGAAAGACCCGATTCTGCAGTTGTCTGTGTACTGCGGTGTTTCAAAAGATGAATTTGAACAAGAAAACAGTCCCATCTTAAGAGGATCATTCTCTCAGGCTTCCCCCCACTCCAACTTCCACTCAGTCTTTGCATGGAGTACGTTACCATCTGTCCACTCTTCCCCAGCACCTTCACAGGGAGCCGGGGAGGGATGGTCATGAGGGCAATTTGACTGTGACAGGTTTGGGGGCTGCAGTTCAAGACTAAACCTCACTTGCTCCCCACACACGAGCACATTCTGGTAGTGATCTGAGCTGGTTACTGGACTGCCCAGTTGAGGGATTGTTGTCCTGCAGTGTGGGGAGTTCCTAGTCCTTGGGTTTGGGCGGGTGGGGACGTGAGCAGCCTTGATCTCAGCTTGGTGGATAATGCACAGAGATGGAAGGAGTGCTAGGATGCCACACTTGGCAGGGACAAGTGAGAAAGATTCAGGTGCGCAGAAAGGTGATTGGGATGGCCAAGAGGGAAGTGAGAGAGAATGAGTATCAGACAAGGCTTCTCTCTACTTGTATCCCTATCCAATGTGTCAAGAGAGAGCACTCCTAAATCCACGTGTCATTGAATCCTTGGCCAGATTTAACAGAATTCAAGAATTAGAGGGAGGTTTGGTATCTTGCATTCAGCCTTGAAAAAAGGAGCCGAGGAATTTCACATAAGTGTCATCAGAAAAGACTGAATGGCCAGTGAGTCAGGAAGAAACATTAGATGAATGAAGAAAAGAAAGAGGAAAGCAATGGGTTTCAACAGGGCCTTGTAGAGGAAGAGAGAGGGTGAGAAGCCAGCGAGGAATTACAAAGTGAGGGCCAGGGCAGTGGAAGGCACAGCTGCCAAAGCAGATTATCTGGTCATTTATCACCCTACTGTTTGTGGGAGTTTACTGTGCACAAATTGGCTGCCCCCTCGCCTTCAGAGTGACTGGTTCAAAAAGACCTACTTTATTAACTAAGTGTTTTGGGATATATGAGGTTGAGATAGGTGCTACACAAATGTACCTTGTGCTTTTCCATCTAGGGAAAAGACAATCGACCACCTCAGAGAAAATGTTGGCACCTGATGGGAAGGAGCACATCAACAAGAGGTGAGGATTGGCAGCCAGAGACTGGAATATCAATCAATGAAGAAGCCCAAAGTGATACCATCATAGGGAAAAGATAGAGCTGTCAGTGGGTGCCAATGAAGGAGACAGACATAAGGAAAAATACCAAGACTTTGAAGAACTGCATGAGACAGGATCTTTGTCGAGTCATTAAAAAGCTTGCTGGCAATCAGGACTGAGAGCAGCCAGTCAGAGGAAGGTGAAGCTGCTGAGTTTATGGTCAATAAGGAATGGATGAGAATAACGAGGCATCATCGGCTAAAGAGAAAACCAGGCTGGTTGCATTTTCCAAAACAGATCTCCCTCTCCACTGCCCCCATCAAACACTCCCAGGACAGGTATAGCACGGGGTTAGATACAGAGTAAAGAGAGTGTAGAGGGAGATTTACTCTGTATCTAACCCCCGTGCTGTACCTGCCCTGGGAGTGTTTGATGGGGACAGTATAGAGGGAGTTTTACTCAGTATCTAACCCCATGCTGTACCTGTCCTGGGAGTGTTTGATGGGGGCAGTGTAGAGGGAGCTTTACTCTGTATCTAACCCCGTGCTGTACCTGTCCTGAGAGTGTTTGATGGGGGCAGTGTAGAGGGAGCTTTACTCTGTATCTAACCCCGTGCTGTACCTGTCCTGGGAGTGTTTGATGGGGACAGTGTAGAGGGAGTTTTACTCTGTATCTAACCCCATGCTGTACCTGACCTGAGTTTCTCTGTTGCTGGTCCAGGCCCAAGTATTTATAACCCTCATCTTGACCAGCTGGGGAAAAAGATCATACCAAAAGCACAAATTAGAAAATGTAAACATACTTTCTATTTGTGTGGGATGAATTTTCACCTTTGTAGTTCACCCTTTGTTTATCGTTGGCTTCAATATTTATTGATTCTGAAATAAACTGGACTGGTTTGTATCTCTTGGTCTGATCAAAATCTCTGGCTTGGTCATTCCATGGTGATTCCACAGTGTTTCCATGCTTGTGCGTGATCGGGTGCTGGGATATGGGTAGTGCTTGTACTTGTTACCCAGAGATCGTGAGTATAAAGTTCATCAGGACAACGTTTAATTAGATCTCAATAAAAGCTGGTCATTAATGGCCCGGCAACAGGAATGTGAATAATGACCCTGTGAAAGCTGCTCGATTGTCCTAAAACCCTAACTGGTTCACTCATATACTTCGGGGAAGAGAGTTGTATGCTCCTTACCCAGTCCTGCTCACGACGTGACTCCAGTCGCATGTGATGTAATTAAATCTCAATGCCCCTGCAGGAACAGTCAAGGTGGTGGTGGACAACACTCACAGGGCAACGTCTGCCAGCACTGGCCGTATCCCAGCACCCAATCAGAGACAGGCATGGAAACATTTTGGAATTGCCTGGTCTGTGGGTTCACTGGCACTCCCAATGTGTCGTAGCCAAGAGAGCAATGGGAAGTGCAGGTATTGGTGCCACTACCTCTCCCATGCTCAGTGAGCCCTCCACTGTCTGAACTAATTCCTTAGTCCCTTCTTGCCCCATCAGGGCTATCTGTACCTTGCTTGTCCTGCTTTCTACCCTTAATTAGCACATTCCTTAGATAATATCACCACCTTCAACACCTCTTTGTCTTTTTGCCTATGACATCTTTTGGCTATCTCCACCTATCACTGGCCCTCTATCCAGCTCTACCTGTCCCACCCCCCACACCTTAAACCAGCTTATATTTCACCTCTTTTCTATTTTTACTTAGTTCTGTTGAAGAGTCATACGGACTCGAAACATTAACTGTGTTCCTCTCTGTAGATGCTGCCAGACCTGCTGAGTTTTTCCAGGTATTTTTGTTTTTGTTTTGGATTTCCAGCATCTGCAGTTTTTTGCTTTTACCTTCTTGCATCTTACTGTGGATGGTTTCACAGGCCCCTGAGCACCCATCTCTGAGGAGCTTGGCACCCAGCAAGGAAATCCCTGCTTTGGGTTGAATTGGACCCACCTCCAGAACACAGAGAGCACTTTGCTGCAGTCCTTGAAATTAGTTCTGAGTCTAAATACAGAAGGTAGCACCAGAAAGGCATCCCACTGCCTGGGTACCATGAGCTGCCCCTGCCCATTCCACATCTTGATCTTTTACTGTCCTTTCCCAAAGGCACTTACTCTTGCCGGAATATAGTTCCACAGATGTCAACTGCTCTCTTGAGCCTTGTCCCTTCTCCCCTTAGCCCCCTAAACTTCCAGCACCTCCATCCAATAATGGGGGCATCATTTTCACCCAGGTTGCTCCTGCACCCGTTGTTTCAAACCACATCCACGAGTTACACTAGCATTATTGGAAGAGGAAATGGCAAAAGCAAGAATTCAGACTACTACCAAGGCACTGAGGCCAATGCTAAGTCAATCCCAGAGAAGATCAACTGACATTTGAGATGAGAATTTGTAAAGGACAGGGTGGAGTCACCATCCAGAGCTTGTATACACAATGTCTTCGCTTCCCCTGATGCTATAATGGTATACACACCACACTTTGATGCAGAGTGCTGCATGGACACAGGGTTACCCAGAGATGGTGAGTATAAGGTTCATCAGGACAACATTCAAGTAGAACTCAATAAAAGCAGGTTATTAATGGGCCTGACATTCTATGTCCGGACATTGAGTCAAGAGCACAGACCACCAAGTGCCGACAGAAGTGTATGTTTAATTGTCAGCTTCTACCACACACACATGACACTGGGCACCATATTCTTCACAAGGGATAGAATAACATACCAAGGCAAGGTGAAGCTACATTTCTTTATCCCACACAGAAAGAAACTTTCAACCAAAAGAAACTATAGAGTTGTCAGAATCAATGGGGGAACAGAGACAAAACTGCAGCTTTCCTCTTCCATCTGATTGACAAAATGGCTTGTATCCAAGAGACTCTCTCCCAGGAAGATATCTGTACACTGACTGGTGTCTCTCACTCCCTCAATCCCTCAGGAAAATATCTGTACACTGACTGATGTCTATCTTGTTAAGGGATATATTGGTACACTGACTGTGTCTCTCAGTCCCTCTGTCACAGCGAGATTATCTGTGCACTGACTGATGTCGCTCTGTCTGCTCTCTCCCATGGAGATATATGCACAATAAGTGGTGTGTCCCAGTCTCTCTCTCACTCAGGGAAGTATCTCTATACTGACTGGTGTCTCTCATTCCCTCTCTCTCAGGTGGATATCTGTACACTGACTGGTGTATCTCAGTTCCTCTGTCACAGGGAGATATCTGTACATTGGGTGGTGTCTCTCAATCCCTCTCATTAAGGGATATATCTGAACACTGACCGGTATCTCTCACTCCCTCTCTCTCAAGGAGATACCTGTACACTGACTGGTGTCTCTCAGTCCCTCTGTCACAGGGAGATATCTGTACATTGGCTGGTGTCTCTCAGTCCCTCTCATTAGGGATATATCTGAACACTGACCGGTGTCTCTCACTCCCTCTCTCTCAAGGAGATAGCTGTACACTGACTGGTGTCTCTCAGTCACCTCTCTCACAGGGAGATTTCTGGACACCAACATGGTGTCTCTCAGTCCGTCACTCTTTGGGAGGTATCTGTACACTGACTGGTGTCTCTCCGTCCCTCTCTCTCGGGGGAGATATCTGTACACTGACTGGTGTCAGTCATGCCCTCTCTCTCAGGCAGATTTCTGCACACTGACTGGTGTCTCTCAGTCGTTCTGTCTCAGGGAGATGTCTGCAAACTGACTGGTGTCCCTCAGTCCACTCTTTTTCAGGGAGATAACTGGACACTGGTGTCTCTCAGTCCCTCGATCCCTCAGAGAAATATCTGTACACTGGTGTCTCTCCATCTCTCTCTCTCTCTCTCATAGGGAGATATCTGTACACTGACTGGTGTCTCTCAGTTCCCTCTCAGGGAGATAACTGTACACTGACTGGTTCCTCTGACACTCTCTGTCTTGGGGAGATATCTGTACACTGACTGGTGTCCCAGTCCATCTCACTCTCAGGGAGATATCTATGCACTGACTAGCATCTCTCAGTCCCCTCTCTCAGGGAAATATCTGTACACTTCTTGGTGACTCTAAGTCACCCTCTCTCCCTCAGGGAGATATCCGTACACTGACTGGTGTCTCTTAGTCCCTCTCTCTCTCAGGGTGATATCTGTGCGCTGACTGGAGTCTCTCAGTCCCTCGATCCCTCAGGGAGATATCTGTACACTGACTGGTGCCTCTCAGCCCCCTCTCTGAGAGAGATAGCTGTGCATTGACTGGTGTCTCTAAAACTCTCTCTCCCTCAGGCAGATATCCGTACACTGAGTCATGCCTCCCATCCCCTCTCTCACGGATATATCTGTAGACAGACTAGTGTCTCTCAATCCCTCTCTCTCAAGGAGATAGCTGTACATTGACTGGCATCTCTCAGTCCTGCACACTCAGGGAGATATCTGTACACTGACTGGTGCCTCTCAGTCGATTCTCTCTCAAGGATATATCTGTACACTGCCTGTCTCTCAGGGGGACATCTGTACACTGACTGGTGTCTCTCAGTCCCTCTGTCACAGGGAGATATCGGAACACTCTCTCAGTGTCTCTCTCTCTCTGTGGGATTGCTGTACAGTGACTGGTGCCCTCTCAGTCCCCTATACCTCAGGGATATATCTGTACACTGCTTGTCTCCTCTCTCCCATGGAGATAACTGTACACTTACTGGTGCCTCTCCGTCCACTCTATAAGGGAGATTTCTGTACACCAACTGGTGTCCCTAACTCACACTCTTTCCAGGAGACATCTGTCCCTCAGTCCCTCTCTCTTAGGGAGATATGTACACACTGGTGTGACCCAAACTCTCTCTCAAGGTGGTATCTCTACATTGACTGGTACCCCTCATTCGGTCTCTCCTTCAGGGAGATATCTGTGCACTGGTGTCTCTGAAGCTCCCACTCTTAGGGAGATAGCTGGACACTGACTGGTGTCTCTCAGTCCCCTATACCTCAAGGATATATCTGTACACTGCTTGTCTCTCATTCCCCTCTGAGGGAGATATCTGCACACTGACTGTTGTCTCTCAGCCCCCTCTATCTCTGTACACTGCCTGTCTCTGAGTCCCCTCTCTCTCAAGGAGATATCTGTACATCGACTGGTGTCTCTCTGTCCCATCTCTCTCAGGCAAACATCTGTGCACTGACTGCTGTCTCTGAGACTCTCTCCCTGACGATGATATTCGTACACTGAGTGGTGTCTCTCAGTCCCTTCTCTCAAAGGGAGATATCTGAACACTGGCTGGTGTCCCTCAGTCCCCTCTCTCTCAGAGAGAACACTGAAAGCTAACTGGTGTCTCTCACTCAGAGAGATATCTGTCCACTGACTCATGTCCCTCAGTCCCTCTCTCTTAGGGGGCTATCTGTACACTGACTGCTGTCTCTCAGTTCCTCTCTCTCAGGGAGGTTTCAGTACACTGGCATGGTGTCTCAGTCCCTCTCTCAGGGAGATAACTGTACACTGACCAGTTTCTCTCTGCCCTTTCTCCCGGGGATATATCTGTACACTGACTGGTGCCTCTGAGTCCCCTCTCTGAGGGAGATATCTGTACAATGACTGGTGTCTCTGAGACTCTCTCTCCCTCAGGGAGATATCCATACACTGGGTGGCGCCTCCTAGTCCCTCTCTTATGAATGTATCTGTACACTGACTTATTTTTCTCACTCACTCTCTCAGGGACATATCTGTACGCTGACTGGTGTCTCCCAGTCCCCTCTCTCTCGGGGGTATATCTGTACATTGCTTGTCTCTCAATCCCTCTCTCTCAGGGAGATATCTGTACACTGACTGGTGCCTCTCAGTCCCTCTCAGGGACATAGGTGGATACTGACTGATGACCCTCATTCCCTCTCTCTCAGGGAGACATTTGGAGACTGACTGGTGCCTCTCTGTCCCCTCTCTCTCGGGGATATATCTGTACACTGCCTGTCTCTCAAGCCCTCTGTCAGGGAGATATCTGTAGACTGACTAGTGTCTCTCAGTCCCTCTCTCTCAGGGAGATATCTGTACATTGGCTAGTGTGTCCCAGTCCCTCTCTCCCAGGGGGAAATCTGTACATTGACTGGTTTCTCTCCGCTCCTTTATCTCAGGGAGATATCTCTATCCTGGCTGGTGCCTCTCTCTCAGGGAGATATCTGTACATTAACTGGTGTGTCTCAGTCCCTCTCTCTCAGAGAGGTATCAGTACACTGGCTTGGTGTCTCTCAGTCCCTCTCTTTCAGGGACATATCTGTACACTGTCTGGTGTCTCTCAGTCACCCTGTCACTCAGGGAGATATCTGTAAAGTGACTAGTCTCCCGGGTTATATCTGTACACTGACTGGTGCCTTTGAGTCCCCTCTCTGAGGGAGATATCTGTACACTGTCCGGTCTCTCTCTGCCCTTTCTCCCAGGGATATATCTGTACAATGACTGGTGTCTCTGAGACTCTTTCTCCCTCATGGAGATATCCATACACTGGGTGGCACCTCCTAGTCCCTCTCTCATGGATATATCCTGACCTGTTTCTCTCACTCACTCTCTCAGGGAGATATCTGTATACAGACTGGTGCCTCTCAGTCCCCTCTCTCTCTGGGATATATATGTACACTGCCTGTCTCTCAATCACTCGATATCTGCACACTGACTGGTGTCTCTCAGTCCCCTCCCTCTCGGGGAGATATCTGTATACTGACTGGTGCCTCTCAGTCCCTCTCTCTCAGGGACATAGTTGGACACTGACTGATGTCCTTCATTACCTCTCTCTCAGGGGGATATTTGTGCACTGTTTGGTTTCTCTCAGTCTCTCTCTGTCTCTCTCTGGGGATATCTTCACACAGACTGTTGTCTCCCAGTCCCTCTCTCCTCAGGGGATATCTTACATTGACTGGTTTCTCTCCGCTCCTCTATCTCAGGGAGATATATATATACTGACTGGTGCCTCTCATTACCTCTCTCTTGGAGATATTTGAAGACTATGTGGTGTCTCACAGGGAGGTATCTGTACACTGACTGCTTTCTCTCAGTTCCTCTCTCTCAGGGAGATATCTGTGCATTGATTGGTGTCTCTGAGAATCTCTCCCTGAGGGCGATATCAGTACACCAATTCATGTCTCTCAGTCTCTCTCTCTATCTGGGAGATATCTGCACACTGACTGTTGTCTTTCAGTCCCCTGTCTCTCAGGCAGATATCTCTATCCTGACAGGTTCCTCTCATTTCCTCTGTCTCAGGGAGATATCTCTACACTGACTCGTGTCCTCAGTTTCCTTACTCTCAGGGAGATATTTTGTACACCAACTGGTGTGTCTCAGTCCCTCTCTCTTAAGGTGATATATGTACACTGACTGGTATGTTTCAGTACTTCTCTCTTAGGAAGATATCAGCATACGGACTGCTATCTCTCAGACCTTCTCACTCAGGGAGATATCTGTACACTCTCTGCTTTCTCTCAGCCCCTCTCTCTCAGGTGGATATCTGTATACTCACTGGTGTCAATCAGTCCCCCTCAATGAGATAAAAACAAAAAACTGCGGATGCTGGAAATCCAAAACAAAAACAGAAATACCTGGAAAAACTCAGCAGGTCCTTAAACCAGCTTATATTTCACCCGTCTCCTATTTTTACTTAGTTCTGTTGAAGGGTCATGAGGATTCAAAACGTCAACTTTGTTCCTCTCAATGAGATATATGTACACTGACTGGTGTCTCTCAGTCCTTCTCTCTCTCATGGAGTTTTTGGTGCACTGGCTCATGTCCCTCAGTCCCCTCACACTCAGGGAGACATTTGTACACTAACTAGTGTGTCTAAGTCCCTCTCTCACAGGGAGAACACTGTAAACTAACTGGTGTCTCTCAGTCCCTCTTTCTCACGGAGGTATCTGTACACACTGCTTTCACTCAGCCCCTGTCTCTCAGGTGGATATCTGTATACTCACTGGTGTCACTCAGTCCCTGTCAATGAGATATCTGTACACTGACTGGTGTCTCAGTCCCTCTCTCTCAAGGAGATATCTGTACACCGACTGGTGCTCCTCATTACCTCTCTCTCAGGAAGATACCTGTATACTGACTGGTGTCTTTCAGTCATTGATGCATTCTGAAGTTTCTCTCCATTTAAATAATAAGTCGCCTTTTTATTCTTCTGACCAAAATGGATAACCTCACACTTATCCACGTTAAGCTCCATCTGCCAAATTTTGGCCCATTCATCTAACTTGTCCATATCCATTTGTGAATTTCTTATTTCTTCATTGCAACTTACTTTCTTACCTATTTTGGTGTCATCTGCGAATTTAGCTATTGTATCTTCTATCTCTGAATCCAAATCATTAATATAGATTGTAAATAGTTGGAACTCAAGGACTGAGCCCTGTGGCACCCCAAGAGTTACAGCTTACCATCCTCTCTCTCAGGGTGATATCTGTGCACTGACTGGTCTCTCTCAGTCCCCTCTCTCTCAGGGTGATATTTGCACACTCACGGCTGTCTTTCAGCCCGTCTATCTCAGGGAGATATCTGTATACTGACTGGTGCCTCTCATTACCTCTCTCTCAGGAAGATATCTGTACACTGACTCATGTCTCTCAGTCTCTCTCGCTCTAGGAGATATCTGCACACTGACTGGTATCACTCAGTTCCTCTCTCTCAGGGAGATATCTGTGCACTGACTGGTGTCTCTCAGACTTTCTCCCTCAGGGAGATATCTGTACACTGACTGGTGTCTCTGAGACTCACTGCCTCAAGGTGATATCGGTGCACTGACTACTGTCTCAGTTCCTCTCTCACAGGGAGAACACTCTACACTGACTATTGTCTTTAAGTCCCTCTCAGGGAGATACCTGTACACTGACTCATGTCTCTCAGTCTCTCTCTGGGAGATATCTGCACACTGACTGGTATCACTCAATCCCTCCCTCTCAGGGTGATATCTATACACTAACTGGTGTCTCTCAGTGGCCTCTCTCTTTGGGTGATAACTGCACACGGACTGGTGTCTCTCAGTCCCTCTCAATGAGATATCTGTACACTGACTGGTGTCCCTCAGTCTCTCACTCAGGGAGATGTCTGTACATTGGTGCTTTTCATTACCTCTCTGGGAGATATCTGTACACTGATTGGTCTGTCTCAATCCCAACTCTTTCAGGGTGATATCTGCACACTGTTATCTCTCAGTCTCCATCTCTCAGGGAGATATCTGTACACTTACTCATGTCACTCAGTCCTCTCTCTCATGGAGATATCTGTTCACTGACTAGTGTCTCCCAGTCCCTCTCTCCCAGAAGGATATCTGCACATTGACTGGTTTCTGTCTGCTCCTATATCTCAGGCAGATATATGTATTCTGACTGGTGCCTGTCACTACCTCTCTCACGGAGATATCTCCACACTGACTTCGTGCCTCAAAGTCTCTCTCTCTGGGAGATATCTACACACTGTCTCATGTCCTTCGCAATCGCCTCACTCTCAGGGAGATATTTGTACACTAACTGATGTCTCTCTATCCCTATGATAAAAACAAAAACAAAAAACTGCGGATGCTGGAAATCCAAAACAAAAACAGAATTACCTGGAAAAACTCAGCAGGTCTGGCAGCATTGGCAGAGAAGAAAAGATACCCCCCCCCCCAATTCTCACCCCCCATCCCAACCTTAAACCAGCTTATATTTCACCCCTCTCCTAATATTCACTCAGTTCTGTTGAAGGGTCATGAGGACTCGAAATGTCAACTCTTTTCTTCTCCTCCGATGCTGCCAGACCTGCTGAGTTTTTCCAGATAATTCTGTTTTTGTCTCTCTATCCCTCTCCATCGGGGGATAATTGTACACTGACTGCTTTCTCTCAGCTCCTCTCTCTCAGGGATATATCTGTACACTGACTGCTTTCTCTCAGCTCCTCTCTCTCAGGGAGCTGTCTGGACTCTGACTGCTGTCTCTCAGTACCCCCTCTCTGTGGGTGATATCTGGACACTGACTGGTGTATCTAAATCTCCGTCTCCGCCTCGCCCTTAGCGGCCTTTCTGCACTGTTTATTGGTCCCGTAGACTTGATCGGAAGGATATCTATGTGCCGTGTTGGGGGTGCTGCAATGGCTCTCGGAGTCCCTGGTGGATCATACTTGTCAATGGAGGAAACTTTCTCACAATCTGCATAAGGAGATTTCGCGGGAGACATGGTGGTGATGTAAGATTACTCACAATCAGATTCATCGCGCTCCTCTTGCTCCTCGCGAGCAAGCAGTTCTCGTGCCCGCTTTATATTTCTCCCTTCATCGTAAATCTGCTTCCGCCTCATTTCAAACTGACGTTTCTTTTCTTAGGAGAACAGAGGAAAAATGGGGCATAAATTCCTGAGGGAATAAAACAAGGCAAACTGACAACTAAAATATGGGGAACACTGAACCACTTGGAACTTTATTCAAGCTATTTCCTAGTTTCAGTTTGGAACAGTCCCGAGAATGGTGATACCCTCTATATCCCATCAAACACTCCCAGGGCAGGTACAGCACGGGGCCAGATACAGAGTAAAGCTCCCTCTACACTGTCCCCATCAAACACTCCCAAGACAGGTACAGCACGGGGTTAGATACAGAGTAAAGCTCCCTCTACACTGTCCCCATCAAACACTCCCAAGACAGGTACAGCACGGGGTTAGATACAGAGTAAAGCTCCCTCTACACTGTCCCCATCAAACACTCCCAGGGCAGGTACAGCACGGGGCCAGATACAGAGTAAAGCTCCCTCTACACTGTCCCCATCAAACACTCCCAAGACAGGTACAGCACGGGGTTAGATACAGAATAAAGCTCCCTCTACACTGTCCCCATCAAACACTCCCAAGACAGGTACAGCACGGAGTTAGATACAGAATAAAGCTCCCTCTACACTGTCCCCATCAAACACTCCCAAGACAGGTACAGCACGGAGTTAGATACAGAATAAAGCTCCCTCTACACTGTCCCCATCAAACACTCCCAGGGCAGGTACAGCACGGGGCCAGATACAGAGTAAAGCTCCCTCTACACTGTCCCCATCAAACACTCCCAGGGCAGGTACAGCACGGGGCCAGATACAGAGTAAAGCTCCCTCTACACTGTCCCCATCAAACACTCCCAGGGCAGGTACAGCACGGGGCCAGATACAGAGTAAAGCTCCCTCTACACTGTCCCCATCAAACACTCCCAAGACAGGTACAGCACGGAGTTAGATACAGAATAAAGCTCCCTCTACACTGTCCCCATCAAACATTCCCAACGCAGGAACAGCATGGGGTTAGATACAGACCATAAAACCATAAGATTTAGGATCAAAAATAGGCCATTCAGCCCATCAAGTCTGCTCCACCATTCAATGAGGTCATGGCTGATCTGATAATCCTCAGCTCCACCTTCCTGCCTTTTCCCCATAACCCTTGATTCCCTTACTGATTAAAAATCTGTCTATCTCAGCCTTGAATATATTTTATGACCCAACCTCTACAGCCCACTGCAGTAAAGAATTCCACAGATTCACTACCCTCTGAGAGAAGAAATTCCTCCTCATCTCTGTTTTAAATGGGGGCCCCTTTACTCTGAGATTATGCCCTCTGGTCCTAGACTGTCCCACTAGGGGAAACAATCTCTCAGCATCTACCCTGTCAAGCCCCCTAAGAATCTTATATGTTTCAATAAGGTCACCTACTCCAATGAGTACAGGCCCAACTTACTCAACCTCTCCTCATCAGAAAAGTGCTCCATCCCCGGGATCAACCTAGTGAATCTCCTCTGGACTGCATCCAATGCCAGTATATCTTTCCTTAGATAAGGGGACCAAAACTGTTCACAGGTGTGGTCTAATTAGAGCCTTGCACAGTTTTAGCAAGATTTCCCTATTTTTACACTCTATTCCCTTTGAAATAAAGGCCAACATTCCATTTGCCTTACCTATTACCTGCTGAACTTGTATGTTAGCTTTTTGGGATTCATGCACGAGGACTCCCAAATCCCTCTGTGCTACAGCTTTCTTCAGTCTTTCTCCATTTGAATAACATTCAGCTCCTCTATTCTTCCTGCCAAAGTTCATAACTTCACACTTTCCCATATTATATTCTATCTGCCACATTTTTTGCCCACTCACTTAACCTGTCTTTATCCCTCTGTAGACTCTTTGGGCCATCCTCACCACTTGCCTTCCCACCTATTTTTGTGTCATCTGCATACTTGGCGATAGTACATTCACTTCCCTCATCCAAGTCATTAATATATATTGTAAATAACTGTGGCCCCAGCCCTGATCCTCGTGGCACTCCACTAGTTACAGGTTGCCATCCTGAAAATGCCCCCCATATCCCAACTCTTTGTCACCTATCCATGCTGATATACTACCTCCAATACCATGGGCTCTTCTCTTATTAAGTAGCCTTATGTTTGGTACCTTATTGAATGCCTTTTGGAAATCCAAATATGTTACATCTACTGGTTCCCCTTCATCTATCCTGCTTGTTACCTCCTCAAAGAATTCTAATAAATTTGTCAGGCATGATTTCCTTTTCATGAAGCCATGCTGACTCTACTTGATTAGATTATGCATTTTTAAATGCTCTGCTATTACATCCTTTACAATAGACTCCAACATTTTCCCAATGACAGATGTTAAGCTAACTGGCCTATAGTTACCTGTTTTTGTCTCCCACCCTTTTTGAATAAGGGTGTTACATTGGCAGTTTTCCAATCCTCTGGGACTTTTCCAAAATCTAAGGACTCTTGGAAGATTACTTTCAGTGCATCCACTATCTCTTCAGCTATTTCCTTTAATATCCTGGGATGCAACCCATCAGGTCCAGGTGACTTATCGGCCTTTAGTCCCATTAGTTTCCCTAGTACTTTTTCTCTAGTGATAGTTATTGTATGTATTTCCTCTCCCCCTTTTGTCCCTTGATTATTTAGTATTTTTGAAATGCTCTTAGTGTCTTCTACCGTGAAGAGTGAAGCAAAGTATTTATTCAACTCCTCTGTCATTTCCTGGTTCCCCATTATTATTTCCCCAGCCTCATTCTCTAAGGGACCTATATTGACTTTGGCCTCTCTCTTCCTTTTTATATATTTAAAGAAGCTCTTACTGTCTGTTTTTATATTACTTGCTAGTTTACCCTTAAAGTATTTTTTCTCCCTCTTTTTTAGGTCATCTGATGGTTTTTAAAACTTTCCCAATCCTCTGGCTTACCACTAATCTTTGCCACATTGTATGTTTTTTCTTTCACTTTGATGCTATCCTTAACTTGCCTGGTTAACCATGGTTGGTTTATCCCCTTCCTACAATCCTTCTTCCTCACTGGGATATATCTTTGTTGTGAGTCATGAACTATTTTCTTAAATGTCTGCCACTGTTCATCAACCGTCTTTTCTGCTAAACTTCTTTCCCAGTCCACTCCAGCCAACTCTGCTCTCATTCATTTGTAATTACCATTATTTAAATTTAGTGCAGTTGTTTCCGACCCAAGTTTCTCACTCTCAAACTGAATACTAAATTCTACCATGTTGTGGCCAATGTTTCCTAGGGGATCTGTTACTCTGAGATAATTTATTAAACCTGCCTCATTACACATTACCAGATCCAAAATAGCCTGATCCCTGGTTGGATCCAAAGCATCTTGTTCTAGGAAACTGTCCCAAATACACTCTATGAATTCTTGCTCATGGTTACCTCTGCTGATTTGGTTTTCCCAATCTACATGGAGATTAAAGTCACCCACGATTAATGTACTGCCTTTTTTTACATAACCCCATTATTTCCTGATTTATTCTCTGTCCTACAGTATACTATTTGGGATCCTATAGACTACTCCCACCAGTGTCTTCTTCCCTTTGTTATTTCTTACCTCCACCCATATGGATTCTACATCATCCGATCCAAGATCATTTCTTGCTATTGTACTTATTCCATCTCGTAACAAGGCTACCCCAGCACCCTTTCCTTCCTGCTGTCCTTTTGAGAAGTCACATACTCCTGAATATTTAGTTCCCAGCTTTGATCTCCTTGTAACCATGTCTTCATAATGGCTATAAGATCATACCCATTAACCTTAATTTGTGCCGTTAATTCATTTATTTTGTTCCGAATACTATGTGCATTTAAGTAAAGAGCCATTAATTTTGCCTTTTTACCACTTTTTCCCCCTTTGACCATATTTACTGCTTT
Organism: Carcharodon carcharias; assembly: GCF_017639515.1. Lineage (NCBI taxonomy): Eukaryota > Metazoa > Chordata > Chondrichthyes > Lamniformes > Lamnidae > Carcharodon > Carcharodon carcharias. The sequence goes on from NW_024470690.1 coordinate 1,553,110, forward strand.
TTTTTTATGTTTGGACACTCTGTCCCTTTCTGTGACACTCCGGGTATCATTACCTAAGTAGCTGCCCTGCAATGCCACCATATCTTTTTGCTTTCTCCAGAACCCTCCCCCACTCTATTTAGTTTAAAGCCCTCTCTACAGCTCTAGCTATTCGATTTGCCAGGACACTGGTCCCAGCATGGTTCAAATGAAACCCGTCCCACTGGAACAGCTCCCTTCTACCCAAGTACTGATGCCAGTGCTCCATTAACTGAAACCCATTCCTCCCACACCAACCTTTGAGCCATGCATTTAACTCCTTGACTTCATTTCTCCTATGCCAGTTTGCCTGTGGTTCAGCTAGTAATCACAAGTTTAATACCTTGGAGGTTCTGCTTCTTATTTTAGCTCCTAACTGTTCAAATTCCTTCACCAAAACCTCCTTTCTAGTCTTACCAATGTCATTTGTACAGAGTAAATCGCCCTCTACTCTGTTCCCATCATACACTAACAGGACAAGTGCAGCACGGGGTTAGATACAGAGTAAACTCCTTCTACACTGTCCCCATCAAACACGCCCAGGACGGGTACAGCACGGGGTTACATACAGAGTAAAGCTCCCTCTACACTGTCCCCATCAAACACTCCCAGGACAGGTACAACACAAGGTTAGATACAGAGTAAACTCCTTCTACACTGTCCCCATTAAATATTCTGAGGACAGGTACAGCATGGATTAAATGCAGAGTAAAGCTCCCTCTACACTGTTCCCATCAAACACTCGAGGAAAAGGCAGAGCACAAGGTTAGATACAATGTAAAGCTCCCTCTACACAGTTCCCATCAAGCGCTCCCAGGACACGTACAGCATGGGGTTAGATGCAAAGTAAATCTCCTACAGTGTCCCCATTCAAAGCTCCCAGGATAGTTACATCATGGGGTTAGCTACGGGGTTAGGTACAGAGTAAAGCTCCCACTCCATTGTCCCCAACAAACACTCCCAGCACAAGTACAGCACGGGGTTAGATACAGAGTAAATCTCCCTCCAACCTATCCGCATCAAACACTCACAGGACAGGTACAGAACGGAGTTAGATACAGAGTAAGGCTCCCTCTACACTGTCACCATCAAACACTCCCAGGACAGATATAACACAGGTTTAGATAAAGAGTAAAGATCACTCTATCTGACCCCATTAAACAGTCCAAGGACAGGTGAAGCATGGGTTTAGATACAGAAGAAAGCTCCCACTACATTGTCACCATTAAACTCTCTCAGGACAGTTGCAGCGCGGAGTAAGATACAGAGTAAACTGCTTCTACACTGTCCCCATTAAAAATTCTGGCGACAGGTACAGGACGGGGTTAGATACAGAATAAAGCTCCCTCTGCACAGTCTCAATCAAAAATTCTCAAGAAAAGTACAGCACGAGTTAGATGCAGAGTAAAGCTCCCTCTACACTGTCCCCATCAAACATTCGAGGGAATGGCAGGGCACAAGGTTAGATACAGTGTAAATCTCACTCGACACTGTCCCCATCAAACACTCCCAGGGCAGGTACATCACAGGGTTAGATACTGAGTAAAGAACCCGCCACAGTGTCCCCATCAAAAACTCCCAGGACAGGTATAGCACAGGCTTAGATAACAGAGTAAAGCTCCTTCTACACGGCCTCTTTCAAACAATCCTAGGACATATTCTTCAGAGGGTTAGATACAGTGAAAAGTTCCCTTGGCACAGTCCCCATGAAAAACTCCAAAGGAAGGACCAGCATGGGGTTAGATTCAGAACAAAGCTCCCTCTACACTTACCACCAAACACTCCCAGGACAGGTACAGCATGTGGTGAGATACAGAATCAAGCTCCCTCTACACTGTTCCCATCAAACACACAGGACAGGAACAGTACGGAGCTAGATAAAGACTAAAGCTCCCTGTACACTTTCTCTAGCAAATACTCCCAGGACAGGTACAGCACGGGGTTAGATACAGATTTAAGATCCCTTTACACTGTCCCCATCAAACACATGCAGGACAGGTACAGCATGGATTTAGATACAGAATAAAGTTCTCTCTACACTGACACAATTAAACACTCCAAGGACAGTTACAGTACAGGGTTAGATAGAGAATAAAGCTTCCCCAACACTGTCCCCAGCAAATACTCCCAGGACATGATAGCATGGGGTTAGACACAGAATAAATCTCCATGTGCACTGTCGTAATCAAACATTAGCAGGGTAAGAACAGCACAGGGTTAGATACAGAGTAAATCTCCCATTACACTGACCCCATCAAACCCTCCCAGGACAGGTACAGCACAGGGTTAGATACAGAGTAAAGTTTCCTCTACACTGTCCCCATCAAACACTCCCAGGACAGGTACAGCACAGTGTTAGATACAGAGTAATGCAGCCTCTACACTGTCCCCATCAAACACTCCCAGGACAGATACAGCACAGAGTAAAGCTCCCTCTACACTGTCCCCATCAAACATTCCCTGGGCAGGTACAGCACGAGGTTAGATACAGAGTAAAGTTCCCTCTACACTCTCCACATTAATCACTCCCAGGACAGGTATAATGGTGTTAGATACAGAGTAATGCACTCTCTATACTGTCCCTACCAAACACTCCCAGGACAGGTGTTAGATACAGAGTTGAGCTCCCTCTACACTGTCTCCATCAAGCACTCTCACAGAAGGTACAGCACAGGGTTAGATAATGACTTAAGCTCCTGTGGCACTGTCCCCACCAAAAACTCCCAGGACAGGTATAGCACGGGGTTAGATACAGGGTAAAGCTCCCTTTACACTGTCCCCATCAAATACTACCAGGACAGGTACAGCACAGGGTTAGATACAGAGTAAAGCTCCCCCTATACTGTCCCCATCAAATACTCCCAAGACTGGTACTGCACAGGGTTAGATACAGAGCAAAGCTCCCTCTACACTGTCCCCATCGAACACTTCCAGGACAGATACAGCACGGGGTTAGATACAGAGTAAAGCTCCCTCTACACTGTCCCCATCAAACTCTCCCAGGACACGTACAGCACGGGGTCAGATACAGAGTAAAGCTCCCTCTACACTGTCCCCATCAAACTCTCCCAGGACAGGTACAGCACGGGGTTAGATACAGAGTAAAGCTCCCTCTACACTGTCCCCATCAAACTCTCCCAGGACAGGTACAGCACGGGGTTAGATACAGAGTAAAGCACCCTCTACACTGTCCCCATCAAACTCTCCCAGGACAGGTACAGAACGGGGTTAGATACAGAGTAAAGCTCCCTCTACACTGTCCCCATCAAATTCTCCAAGGACAGGTACAGCACGCGGTTAGATACCGAGTAAAGCTCCCTCTACACTGTCCCCATCAAACACTCCCAGGACAGGTACAGAACGGGGTTAGATACAGAGTAAAGCTCCCTCTACACTGTCCCCATCAAACACTCCCAGGACAGGTACAGAACGGGGTTAGATACAGAGTAAAGCTCCCTCTACACTGTCCCCATCAAACACTCCCCGCCTCACTGTCTTTAATTGGATCATTTGATCCAGAGGGAGGGTGGCTCCATTGAAATGAGGATTTGATGGGTATGAGGGCAGGGAAATGTTTTCTTGTTTTGTTGCTACCCATGGTCTGTACTGCTTAGACATCATTACATAGCATTGTAGAAGTTACCAAGAAGCATTTATTAACATTACTGAACTCTATACATATTTACAGTAGAGGGTGCATGTATGGAGTGGATTCCACAGCATGTTCCTACATGTTGCTGCCTAGCTCCACACTGCTGACCTAAGCTCTAGGTCAGGTGCCTTCTTACATCATCGATGGGCAGTACTGTACTCACTCACTCAGTCTCAGGTTAACCCTTAATCACTGGATCCTTCTACTACACCTCCCTCAAGTCTTTACCCCCCCGGATACCTACTGAAAATAGTTACTTACGATTTGATTCAAGTCTTGTGTTATCTTAAGGCTTGTGTATTTAACTTCAGTGTTGCAACTATAACTATTCTACCTCTAAACTGCTTTGTGATTAGCTTTATAACACTAACAGGATATATTACCAGAGTTCACACTACCCCATCCCCCCATTTAAGTCTTTGAAATCAGTGTTCAAGAACGGCAGTCACCATGTCTTGTACTCCCATCAAGTCTCATTTACCATAAGGTTGGAGAGTGTCGGGTTGAGTGGCTGTTGATCTTGGTGGTGGATTGGTTGGTGCTGGGTACCAGCGTGGCTTCATGCACTATTTCCACTGGCAAGTGTTGGAGCATGCCTGCTCGGCCAGGTTGCTGCGGCAGTGGACTGGCACTGAGAGTGGTGCTCGTTTCTTTCTGGGAGGATGGGAGTGGTATCCATCCGGCTGCCTGCCACATCCCTTCTCTTCTTCCTCTGCCTTTTCCGGCATCTACAAGCCTTCTGGGGTTGAAGGGGAGCCATCTGGTGGATGGCAGAAGAATGTAGAGTGGCTCACCTTTGTTGAGGGTGTTTGCGTAGGCTGCTATCTGGTTCCAGTGGACTCTGTGGTTTCATCACACTGGCTGGTATTTGCTGAGTGAGGTTTTTTTCAGAGCAGGAATTAATTGCTGGAGCCCTTTTCTTGATTTCTTCAGTCTTTTTACAGAGGATGTGGATTTTGATCTCCAGCTGCCACCATGTTTTGTTGGGTTGTCACTACCCGTGGTGTGCATTGCTTAGACATCATTAAACAGTCTTGTAGAAATCACAAAGAAGCCTTTATTAACATTTACAGTAGAGGGTACAGGTATAGAGAGGACTCCCTGGCATGTCCTTCCTGTTGCTACCTAGCTCCAGGCCAGCTGGCGCCTTACATCACTGGTGGGCAGTACTGCATTCAGTCCCACGTTAACACTTAACATACCGGATCCTTCTACTACAGGGGAGGCTATTGACTAGGCTATTGGTAACTGAATGGATGTTGGGGGTCCTGAAGGGTGGGGGGAGGTGCATGCTGTCGGCTGAAGCCTTACAATAGTGGAAGTCAGACGCCTCAGGGATGGGAGATTGGAGTTCAGAATCAGTGCTTGAATGGAGGCCTCATGTTGGGGGGTTAGGGGTGGGGTGGAGTGGGTGGTGGGTGGTGATAGGGTGGGGCGGGGTGTTGGGAGGTGTAGGGGTGGGGAGTTAGGGGGGTGGGGTGGGCGGTGTGGGGGTGGGGGGTTAGGGGGTGGGGTGGGCAGTGGGTTGTCTGGGAGTGGGGTGGGCAGTGGAGGCTGGGGTGGGCAGTGGGTGGTGGGGTGGGCGGTGGGCAGTGGCTGGTAGGGGGTGGGGTGGGCGGTGGGCAGTGGGTGGTGCTTGTGGGAGGATCAAGGCCTGTGGGGAAGGGGAGATGGGAGGCCTCGGGAGAGTCATCATGGTGGAGTGGAAGTGGAGGGCTGGGGGAATGTGAGGGGCCTGGAGTTGGGACTGAAGACCTTTGGAAGAAGATAAAAACAAAAAACTGCGGATGCTGGAAATCCAAAACAAAAACAGAATTACCTGGAAAAACTCAGCAGGTCTGGCAGCATCGGCGGAGAAGAAAAGAGTTGGTGTTTCAAGTCCTCATGACCCTTCAATAGAACTGATCTAAGAAAGATCAGTTCTGTTGAAGGGTCATGAGGACTCGAAACGTCAACTCTTTTCTTCTCCGCCGATGCTGCCAGACCTGCTGAGTTTTTCCAGGTAATTCTGTTTTTGTTTTACCTTTGGAAGAAGTTCAATAGGGATTATCCAATCACAAAGGCTGCATAGACAGGTAGCTGGGTCCAGGAGGTATGTGTGAATGCACCTACCCCTCCTGTCTTCACCTTGAGGAAGCTGCCACACAACCTGGCACTCAGGAATCACATACTGATAGTCATTAAAGTTTAAAACCTGCATGTCAATGAGCTGCATGTCTCATTATCATCTGTAAATGATGACCCAGCTACTGGGATCAAAGCTGGAAATGAACAGTTTTGGGCAGGGAAACATATTTTTGAAACTTTAATGTGCAGCTCCTACCCATGCCCCCATAAACTTCCCAAACACCAGATTCAAACCCACCCGTTTTTATAATTTAAAATTTTGGCCAATGATTTAGGTCAATGACCTTTTAGTAAATGTTTCACTAGGAATAGGCTGTACGGGGTAAGGTAGGGAGGCAGGGTGTGGAAAAAGACACAGGGATGATCTCTGATAGGGTGGAAGGTGTGAGAGATGAAACAGCTGAGCGGATATGTCATTGACCTGAACTGTTACCTTCTGTTTGTCTTTACAGATGCTCTCTGACCTCAAGATCCACAGTGTCTTGACTTTTGCATAAATTGGACTTGTACATTCCCTCGGGTAGAGAAGATTAAAGGGTTGATCTAATCGAGGTGTTTAAGATGATTAAAGGATTCGAGAGGGTCGATCGAGAGAAACTGTTTGCTCTGAAGGTGGGGAGGGAAGTCCAAATCAAGAAATTAGGTAAATAAAATAATAATATAAGAATAAAATTCAAGCCGGGATATTCAGGGTAATGTCAGAAAGCAAAAGGGGAGTGGAAATCTGGAACTCTCTCCCCTCAAAAAGCACTCAAGGCTGGAGTGTGGGGGGTTAATTGAAAATGTCAGAACTGAGATTGAACAAATTTTCTTGGATTACATAGGATATATAGCACAGAAACAGGCCATTTGGCCCATCTGCTCCAAGCTGGTGTTTCTGCTCCACACGAGCTTCCTCCCACCCCCTCTTCATCTCCCCCTCTCAGCCTATCCTTCTATTCCTTTCTCCCTCATGTGTTTATTCAGCTTCCCCCTTAAATCTATTGATACTATTCACCTCGACCACTCCCTGTGGGAGTGAGTTCCACATTCTCCCAACTCTCTAGGTAAGGGAATTTCTTCTGAATTCACCATTCGATTCCTCGGTAACTATCTTATATTGATGGCCCGGAGTTCTACTCTTCCCCACAAGAGGAAACATTCTCTCTGTATCTACTCAATCAAAATCTTTCAGAATTGTAAACACCTCGATTAGGCCCCCCTCAGCCTCTGTTTTTAAGAGAAACGAGGCCCAGCCTGTCAACCCTTTCCTGATCTGTACTCCCACATATTCCTGGGATCATCCTTGTAAATCCTCTCTGCACGTCCCCCAGTGCCTCTAATATGGGGCAGCATTTTCCCAGGTGAGATTGCCTGTGTGATTATCGTGCGGGGGGACAGGCCCCCCATATCCACGAGTAAAATGACGGGCGGTGACGTTGGGCGAGCGTCCTGACATCAGCATGCGCCATTGCAATATTTCGCTGGGCGGGCGCACAATGAAGTCCGATTCATGCCTGCCATTAATTAACAGACCACTTAAGGCCCTTAAGCGTTCAATCGACACCGATTTTTCAGCACCCGTGCAATCTTCAGGTCGGTGCACGGACGCAACGGGCCGGCGGCAGGACACATTTGTATAAACCTCATCCATGGGTGGGATAAGAGGGCTCACTGGGGTCACGAGTGTGCACAGTCAAGTGTTTATTTTTGAAAGCTTTACAAACTTGCCTGTGTGATCTGCAGTACTTCAGAATGCATACCAACTGCTTTTTCTGGACTCTTAACCTTCAGGTCAGCACTCTGCAAGTGAGGAATCTTTTCTGGGCCTGCAGGTTTCAGGAAGCCCTACCTTAGCCTGGGAATGGAAGCTGAACTGTCCACTGAGGAAGAAGGGAGGGCCAGAAGGGGGAGGAGGCTAGGAATGCACATTCAGCCTCCAGGGGAGCCACCTTTGGGAGGACAGGTGCAGGCACAAGGGGTGCAGAGCCAAGAGGTAATCCAAGGTAGAAGGGGCCGCAGAAAATGTCACTATCCTGCTGCCAGGGTTTACAGGCGGCAAAGCAGCTACCTCAATATGTCTGAGGTGCATTGCTGAAGGAGGCTCCATCTCTCAAGGGAGACAGTCAACTATGTCTGTCAGATAATTGGGCCTGAGATCTCTCCTAACTGTGTGGGTGGACATCCTATACCCATGGCTCTAAAGGCCACAGCTGCCGTCAACTTCTATGCCTCCGGCTCCTTGTGGAGTCTCCCAATCAGCTGTGCACATTTGTGTCAAGCAGGTTACAGATGCCTCTGTTCAGATGGGCATTGACCTTTATCCACTTCCATTGGGACCAGGCAAGTCAGGCACAGTGAGCCAGAGGCTTCGCGGCAATTGCTGGCTTCCCCCGCATCCAGGGTGCAATAGACTGTACAAATGTGGCCATCAAGGCGCCAGTGAGTGAGCCCAGTGCCTTCGTCAACAGGAAGAGATTCCGCTCCATGAACGTGCAGATAGTGTGTGATCACAGGGTGTGATCCTACAAGTCCGTGCAAGGTAACCAGGCAGCTCCCACGACACCCCAGACACTCCCAGGTGCCGAGGCTTTTCAGTGCTCTAGCCCGGCTGGATGGATGGCTGCTGGGTGACAAGGGCTATCCCTCAGAAGGTGGCTCATGACGCCTCTCCACCATCCAAGAACAGAAGCTGAGCAGCGGTACAATAGGAGCCAGGCCTCCACAAGTGCTGTGGTGCAGAGAGCCATTGGTCTTCTCAAGATGCGCTTCTGATGCCTGGACCACTCAGGGGTGCACTCCAATACCCCCCAGATCGTGTCTCTGTGATAGTGGTTACATGCTGCGCTCTCCACAATCGGGCACTGGAAAGATGGGAAGCAGTGGATGATGAAGACGTCGATGCACACGATGAGTCCAGGAGTGAGTCCAAGGATGAGCACGCACAGGGAAATGCTGAAGGGGTAGATGCTGACCTGGGCATACTCCAGGGAGGCAGGGACACCCGGGAGGCTTTAATCCAATGATCCTTCGGATGGCACATCACATATGGGCCACCAGGACAAGCCTGGACTGCCGCCTTGATACTCGACACCTAAATGCAAAATCTGCCAGGCTATCAGGTTAGTAAAGCTGAATGTCCAACAAAGCACTCATTACAGTTTTGGAAATCATCCACCTGCAGAGAAAAAGAGGCACCCTTAGCCATGGTGACATATCGGAATTTAATGTGTCAAACAAAGCAGCTTATTACAAAAAAAAGGCTAGAGTGTTACAAATCAAATAAAATCATAAGGGCCTCATCTTGGGCCAACAAAAAACCACCAGTGATAAACCCATGGTGTGCCTAAGGTGACTTATGCTTTCGTTTCTGGGTGCCACATCTTGGTGCTGCCCCATTGCTGGGACTGGCACCTGAGACAGCCTGCTGACTCTGCTGTCCTGTTGGCCTTGATGACCTTGGCGATCGTCCTCTGGCCCGTGGAGCCTGTGCTGCCCCACCTGGGAGGGAGCTGTCAGTTCCACAGCTAGCATCTCCCCAGTCGTCACAGCCTCACCAGATGATACGGTCACTAGGAGAGGAGCAGAGAAGCTGCCACCCTCATCCGCAGCGCCCTGAGAGGAGCCCGCAGAGAACAGACAGACAGCTGGAGTGCCGACTTGAGGTTGCTTGGGCCTCCCTGCTCACCGTGGATGGATGGGCACCATGAAGACCAAGCCAAGCATAGCCTCATGTATCTCCCCCAGATGCTCCCACACACCTGGCCGCATTTCCTGCAACTGCTGCATCGCGGATGACTCCAGAGGCCCATTATCAGGCACCGACTGAGCATGTGCCAGGTCCCTTGCGGTCCTCCAACTGCTGGTGCCATGGGTGCTCTCTATCTCTGCCAGCTCCTCCAGCGACTGTGAAATGCCCTCACCGCTGTGCCTCGGGGCACTAGCCAATGTTCTATTCCCACCGAAGTGCTAGTATCTGCGCTGGTGCCTGCCTCACAGAAATGGTGTGACGCTGATGAGACTTCAAGTCCCTTAGGTGTGAGAGGGGGCCTCAGCTGCTCCTCCTCCTGGCTCTGCTCTGATGATGCTGAAAGGAAGAACAAGGACAGTGGATCACTTGGCGTGGAGACAATGACAAAGTCCACCCCTGTCCCCCAGACCATTGTGTGCTCATCCTTCCATAACCAATGGCCAAGCCATGTTGCAAAATTAGATCATTTAACATTCAGCAGTGCTATAGTTGTTGGGAGAACAATACTGACATCACTGCTGGGCATAAATACCTGCCTGTGGCACCCCAGCCTCACGGGCACCAGTGGACCCTGGCACATGGCACCTCTTCAGATCCAGGGCCTCCTGCTCGAAGTGGCTAAGAATGGCGATCTGTGCCTGGCTGCCGCTAGTCCTCGCACGCTCTGCCGCATTATGAGCATTCTTCTCCTGAAAATGAGAGACGAGCATTGATTAGTGGAAATTGCACATGGACTCTGTTCGCACACGGTCCACCCCAACCAGAGTGGGACATATCAGGGCTCCAGTGCCCCCTCACCCCACTGCTGCCGAACACTCACACAAAGATGCTTGGCCTGCTGCCCACCCCCCACCTTGGACACATGCTGCCTACAGTATACATGGTATATCCTTCCATAGCAAGGAGGCGCAAGCACGTGGAGCGCAGAGGGCAGCAGATGGTTTGTTGCCGAGCCACCTTGAAGCTCCCCTCCCACCATCTCATCACCCTGACTTGGACATGTCCTGGAGTTCTCACACAGCATCTAGGTGCAGCTCCTCCAAGTTGCCCCCACACCAGTCATGTGGCATTCAGTGTAACACATGCTGTGGGGGCAAAACACATCTCCTCATCACCTCTCAGGCTGACCTCAGCATAGGCAGTATCTGCTTGCCCACCCAGCAAAGGACAAATGCCATCAATGATTCAATGCAGTTACCACACTCGGAATTGGGAAGGTGGGGTGGTGGGGTGGGTGGGGGGCGGGTGCTAAGCCTACCTGCTGGGTTAAATGCCCAATGCCAACATGGAACTCACCCTGCCAGAGCGCAACAAGTCATTGAAGTGCTTGCAACACTGGATCCAGGTGCGCCACATCACGTCACGGGAGCTCACCACCTTCACCACCTTCTCTCAGGCACATTTTGCCCTGTCGGGGGGCCTCCTCCTCCCACACTGGGGGACCAGCACCTCCCCCCATGCTGCCACCTCCTCAAGGAGGGCAGCAAGACAGTCACCCAATAAATGAGGGGCACCCTAACCTCCGACCTGGCATGTCCCACCGGCCTACCCTCTGGACTGGCCTGCTCACCAGAAGCCCTCTGCTATGGCCTTCCATTTGCCATTGTGAGCAGCCTAGAGAAGGCTGCTAGGCCTTCATTTAAACAGGCTCCCGGGTCGCCACTGAGCCCGGCAGTCTGTCCACGCCCGCTCCCCCTTCGCCCCTCCCCACCAACCGGAAAATTCAGGCCATGGAGACCAATGGCACACCATTCTCTCAGTGCGGCCTAACTAAGGTTTGACACAAGGCTCAGTACAACTTCCCTACCTTTCAATTCTATTGCACCAGTGCTTGGCTTGTTTTTGTTAACAGCCTTCCTAATGTGTGGAGCAACATTTAGTGATTGGTGGATTCATACTCTGAGACCCCTTTGTTCCTCTTCCCCAGCGAGATTCATACCTTCCAAGTAATAAATGACCCCCGTTCGATCAAAATGTCAGACCTGACATTTATCTGCGCTGAACTTTATTTGCCGAATATTGACCCATTTGGCAAGTCCTCTTGTAATTTGTTGCAGTCCTCCTCAGTATTGACCGTCTCCCCAATTTCATGCCATCCGCAAATTTAGAAATTGGGTTTTTGATTCCAAAGTCCAAATGGTTAATATAAATTGTGAACAGCAGTGGTCCCACCACTGATCCCTATGGAAATCACTTCCCACCTTCTGCCACTCTGATTAATGACTCTTTACTCTCATTCTCTGCTTTCTGTCTGGAAACCAGCCAGCAACCCATTCTGTCACTTGTCCTCCGACTCCCCATTGGGTGAGGGTACATACGAACATACAAATTAAGAGCAGGAGTAGGCCATTCAGCCCCTCAAGCCTGCTCTGCCATTCAATAAGATCATGGCTGATCTGACTGTGGCCTTAACTCCACTTTTCTGCCCAGGCCCGATAACCTTTGACTCCCTTGTCAGTCAAGAATCTATCTACCTTGGCCTTAAAAATATTCATTGACCCAGCCTCCACCACTCTGTAGGGAAGAGAGCTCCATATACCTATGACCCTCAGAGAAAATATTTCTCCTCATCTCTGTCATAAACCGGGACACCCCTTATTTTTAAACTGTGCCCCGTAGTTCTAAGTCTCTCCCACAAGAGAAAACATCCTCTCAGTATCCACCCTGTTAAGTCCCCTCAGTGTCTTATGTGTTTCAGTAAGATCACCTCTAAACTCCAACGGATACAGATCCAGCATGTCTAACCTTTCCTCATAAAATAATCCCCCCCACCATCCCAGGAATAAGGGTCAGGGGTTACAGAACTAACGTTGATTGATGGAGTTAAGATGCATATCAGCATGGCGGAACAGGCTCGAGGGGCTGAATGGCCTCCTCCTGCAGTGACAGCATCATTGGTATACTCACCTAGATCAACAAGTGGAATATCTTCCTCATCAGAATCCTGATTTTTAGCCTTTGGTGTCTTTACTTTGCCTTTTCTTGCTGCATTCAGATTGCTCATCCTAAACCATGTACAGACAATTACATCCAAGGAACATGAGTCTCCCTCCATTCAAACCACACTTATCCTCTAGAAACACCGCATTTAAAAAGTGGTAAACCTGAGGGGATTGTTCTCCAGGTGGTAACACAAAACGGCAATGATGAATCAACAGCCCCTGTGCTTTACATTCTCATTGGCTGCAGATTAGTTCCTGTTCCTTTTTTACATGCACCCACCTCCCCCCAGCACTCCAACTCCATCCCCAGGAGCCATGGGAATGATGGCAGGGTCTTCCTGTGTGGTTAGACACTGGAGTCCCATCCAGAAACTGGGTCCCACCCCAAATGGTCGAGGCTGAAAGGGGGTCCCTCTCAGAGAGCCTCGGTTTTGAATCTTACCATTCCTCTCCCTGGGCCTGGCCGGCAAGTCTCTCTCTCTCTCTCTCCGTCTGCTGGGGTTGGAGGATCTTTCAATGACTCCACTTTGTTCATCAAAGGAGATGGATGATGAGGGGGACATGAGGAGTTTGACCATTTTGAGGTGCTGGGACAGAATGCTTTTGAACAGGAGATGAATGTTGTCATAGTGAAGGTTGTGGCCACAGGAAGGAACAGGAGAGTAAAGTTCAGAGGGCAGATGAACACCATCAGCAACATTGTCCGTTCATTACTGTTGGCTCCAATGTGCGTATCTGGAGTTTAGAAGAATGGGAAGTGATTTCATTGAAACTTATCAGATTCTGAGAGGGTTTGAGAGGGTTGATCCTGAGAGGTGGCTTCCCCTGGCTGGAGAGTCTGGAACACAGGGTCACAGTCCCAAGTAAAGGGTGAGCCATTTATGACTGAGATGAGGAGAAATATCTTCACTCAGAGGGTTGTGAATCTTTGGAATTCTCTACCCCAGAGAGCCACAGGTGCTCAGTCATTGAGTAGATTCAAGACTGAGATGGAGAGCTTTACACACAGAGGAAATCGAGGGATATGAGGATAGGACAGGAAGTTGAGGTAGAAAGTTGGCTATGTTCTTATTGAATGGAGGAGCAGGCTGGAAGGGCTGAATGGTCATCTCCTGCTTCCATTTCTTATATTCTTCTGGCAAGAGCATAGTGTGGAGCTAAGTGGTAACTGCTGTTACATCCTGAAAACACTGACACTGGTGGTGAAATGTTTAGCCCCTGAAGGCCCCATTGCTGATTTGCAGCATGTTTTAAGGGTGACAGCAGCCTCCACACTGCCAGGAATGGAGGGAGAACAGGAAGTGGGATGTGAAGAGGGTGAATCAGCCTGGGTTCCTGCGCAGGTTCACGCCAGTCCCATTTGAATTGGGAACAGGAAAGTCTCTGAAGGAGAATTCCTCACGTCCCCCAGAAATCCGCACCCCTCCCCCAGCCCCTCACCCGCCACCTGCACCGCTCCAGACCCCGCAGCCCCCACCCACCATCCCCTCCAAGGCTCCGCGCTTAAACACACCGTCTCATCAATCTGTCTGCAAGCAGGGAATGAAATCAGCAGATAAATGCCAGCTACCGCACCTTGCTGACAGTTCTTCCACAGCGAACGTGTGATTGGAGCTACTTCCCGCCTCGTCATCAATATCGTATCTGAGAGAAGGGGAGCGGATGTTAGGCTTGGTGTTCACAGAAGTTTGAAATAATCAGGCTCTCAGACACAAACACTGGAGCTGAGATCGAGTGTATTTCTCACATCTCAGCATATGCTGGGGCAACAGAATGTTGAATTGGAGCATTGACTGTGGTGGGATATTTATGGATACATACTCAATAATATTGTGTATTAATATGTAATATAGAGTAATAATACATAATATAACCCTCAAATAACTATAAAATATCAAATAACTGTTCCAATCACTTTTTAAAAAATATTATATCTAACTGAAGAAGATTAATAATTGACTTTTATAATTAGACTGACCACCTTAAGAATCTTTCATAGCTTGTTTTCTTTTTCCACAGTATTGTTTAGGTGGTTGGATATTGTGTCTCCATCTTATAGATTTGGCAATCATCATCTCTCAGTGCTGAGTTGGCACAGGTGATGTTGTAAGTGTTGCTCCTGGTGTTGTAGGTGTTGTGCTTGAAGTCACTGTGTGCTTCTGTACTTCTGGCATACATTGCATGTAGGCACAGATCAGAAATGAGAAAGTTAAGAGTCCAAATAAAAATTTAAAAAATATACAAATCAGTCTTTGGCTTGTCTGTCAGGTGTAGATGGTGGTATGCTGTGGCCTTGAAGTTGGGGGGTTTCAGTGGAGCTGACTTTGGCAGATACACGGTCTGTTAAAGACACTGTTGGGTTGGCCCGGGGGAGGAATCCTGGTTCTCTCTGCAGGGTAACTGAAGAAGCTGTCCTGTTTCTTCTGGCTTGTGCTCTCTGCTAAAAACTTGCCCCCCAGTTAAGAGAGAGTGAGAGAGAGAAATGGCCTGCTTGTCTTGGCGGGGGTGACTGACTGGTGTTTCTTCTTGTTTCTGTTATTCACACACATTGGTCTGCAGCCAGCTCTTTAACCCATCTTCCGTGTGTATTCCTGAGAGGTGAAGTAGTCATGTCTTGCGCCCAGAGTCCATTTTTCTTTCCTCTCCAACCATTTTACACATTGAGATATAAATCAACAGGAGGTGGGTTTTTGGATGACTGCTGAGATGTGGGAATCAGTCTCCATGCTCTCCACAAACACAACAGATTGAAAGTCCAGTCTTCTGCATCTTCCTTTCAAGTGGCCCTGCTTGAAGTAGCCATGACCCCTCTTCAGGGGTGACATTCCATGTCCTCTCAGAATAGGCCTGTCAGTATAATCCACATAGGAATTTTCCAGAAAGTGGTCACGCTGCATTATCAGCCATCTTTTGATCAGTCTTTACTTGTATTTCTTTTAAAAAAACACAGGTGTTCCCTAATAAAGTTTCAATATGCCCATAGGTTGTTGGTAGCTGCAGTCCACTGTCATGACAATAGAGACTCTCCTCCTCATTTGCTACTGGTTTCGGTCTCGATGATGTATGACCTTGAAGTCTCAACTTCACCAATAACCTTTGCTGGTCCCAGGGTTTTTCTGATTGGATCCTGTACATGTACAGCTCGTCCCTTCAGAAACTCAGGCTGGGGTTTGACGTGCTTGTTAGGGTGGTGACCACCTCCACTTATGCATCAGTCTGACTTCCTCCTGGTCATCAGGGGGAGTAACTTGCTCGGCAGAGTAGTCTCATACATTCAGCAACTCTGCAGGAGCTTTGACATCAGCTTTGAGAGCTGTGGATCGGAGTGGCAATAAGGCAAAGTTTGGGTCTTTACTTCATCTCTCGGCATTTCATGAGGGTTTACTTGACCATCTGGATGTGTCTTTCTATAAACCCGTGTCCTCTTGGGTAACGTGGTGATTAGGTGATGACATTGAATCCATACTGTTCAGTGAATCCAGTAAATTCTCTGGAGTTGAATTGGGTTCCATTGGCACATATTAATCTTTCAGGAATCTCTTGCTCAGTGAAAAAATCTCATCTGGTTGAGATGATTGTTGGAACTGTGAAATCTTTCACCTTTCAGGTAAAAGGGAAGTTTGAGTATTAGTCTGTGACTCTGAGGTGCCACAGACTCACAGAACTTTAACAGCACAGAAGGAGGCTATTCGGCCCATCATGTCTGCACCAGCTCTCCAAATGAGCATTATGACCTCGTGCCATTTCCCTGCCTTTTTCCCGTACCCCTGCACCTTGTTTCTATTCAAATAATCATTCAATGCCCTCTTAAATGTCTCCATTGAACCTGCCTCCACCACACTTCCACGCAGTGCATTCCAGACCCGAACCACTCGCTGTGTGAAAAAGATTTTTCTCATGTCACATTTGCTTCTTTTGCAAATCACTTTAACTCTGTGCCCTCTCACTCTTGATCCTTTTATGAGTGGGAACAACTTTTCCCTCTCTACTCTGTCCAGCCACCTCGTGATTTTGAACATCTGTATCAAATCTCCTCTTAGCCTTCTTCTCCAAGGAGAACAGTCCCAGCCTCTCCAATCTATCTTCATAACTGAAGTTTCTCATCCCTGGAACCATTCTTATAAACCTCTTCTGCACTCTCTCCAATGTGTTCACATCCTTCCTACAGTGTGGTGCCCAGAACTGTACACAATCCTCCAACTGCAGTCTAAAGAGATTCTTACATAAATTCAACATAACCTCCCTGCTCTTGTACTCTATGCCCCTATTAATAAAGCCCAGGATACTATATGCTTTATTAACTGCTCTCTCCATCTGTCCTGCCACCTTCAATAATCTATGTACATATATACCCAGGTCTTTCTGCTCCTGCACCCCCTTTAAAATTTCACCCCTTATATTGTATGTGCATGTTCTTCCTATCAAAATGCATCACCTCTCACTTCTCCACATTGAACTTCATCTGCCACCTATCTGCCCACTCCACCAACTTGTCTATGTCCTCTTGAAGTTCCACATTATCCTCCTCACAGTTTATAACACTCCCAAGCTTCATATCATCCACAAACTTTGAAATTGTCCCCTGCACATGGAGATCTAGATCATTAATATATATCAGGAAAAGCAAGGGTCCCAATACCGACCCCTGGGGAACTCCACTACAAACCTTCCTCCAGTCCAAAAAATATCACAAGTCTGCTGTCATTCTTGATTGTGTGTGAATAAATCAGCTCCCACAGTATGTTACGGTTTGGGTGGTACTTCAGTAGCTGTCACCCCCTCTTTCTGCTGTGTGTTTCTGTACTTCTGGCTGACATTGCATGTAGACACCATTCTTTCGACGTGTTTGTAGATGCCTATCCAGTACACAGCTCGTCTGGCTCTGAGTTCACACTTCTCCATTTCCATGTGGCCTTCATGTATTTTATAGACAAGTTCTCCTAGCATCATTTTGGGCATGATTATTCTGGATCCAGCTAGCAGAACACCACCTTCCAGTGAGATGTCATCTCCGATAGGCCAGTACTGCCGTATTGTGACTGTGTTTGCTTTTTTCTTATCAGGCCATCCCTGAATCACTGGCTGAGAAAGCATCTGTAACTCCTCCTCTTTGCTGGTCTCATCTCTAATTTGACTCAGCTTCGGTGGTGTTACATTCACTAGGTGATGGATCTTTATACCTATATCTTCTATCTTGTATTTCTCCCAAGATAGGGGTATCTGCCCGCACCATTTCTCTCCCTGGCTTGTACTTCAGAGTGAAATCATAACTCTGAAGCCTCAATTTGCTGGTCTTTGCACAAATTGCTCTTGTAGAGCTGCTCCAGTGGACGATGATCACTCTCTACTAAGAACTTTCTCCCATAGAGATATGTATGGGGCTTCTCACATCCAGACATGACTGCTAAAAGCCCTCTTTCTGTGTTGGCATATCTGATCTCAGCTGAGGTGAGAGCTTTGGATGTGAATGCTATCTGTCTTCCTTGGGGCAGGGCCACTCTCAGTCCTTTTGTAGAAGCATCTACTCACAGAGTGACAGGTTCCTTTCTGTTGTAGTATGACAGCTTGTCTCTTTGCATACTACTCCTTTGGGTTTTGAAACTTCTCTCGTGTGACACTGACGACTGGTCCTCAACATTTTCTCTCATCAGCTCTCGTAGGCTTGCTGTGTGTTCTGACGTGTGAAATGTGGACAAACTCATGCTGGATCAAGCCAAGAAAACTTCTCAACTCTTTCTTGTCTCTGGGAACTTCCATCTCAGAGATCGCTGTGACCTTTTCAGGACTCGGCTTGACTCCATCAGGTGTGTACACCATTCCAAAGAACTGGCATTCTGTCCAATTCCCAATGCATTTGTCTGAGTTTAGCTTGATTCCAGCTTCCTCGGTTCTCTCCATGACTTCCTGTAGATGGTGTTCATGCTCGTTTTCATCTATACCATAGATCTGGATACCATTTGCTATGCCAACTGCTCCTTTGTATCCTCTGTGTGTCTCGTCTACTCTCTGCTGGAATACATCCTGGGTCACTTTAAGGACAAAAGGTTAATGCATGAATTTGTACCGTCTGAACAGTGTTAAATGTTGTCAACAGCAAAGATTCCTTGTCAAGCTTCATGTTCCAGTGGCAGTTTCTAGTATTGAGCTTATTGAAAACTTTAGTCCCTGCAAATATGATTTCATTCTGAAATACAAGCCAGGAAGAGAAATGGTTCTGGCAGGAGTTGGTATGATCCCCTCTAGTATTGGGATTGGGTGGTAATTCTTATTTATTGCTTGATTAAGATACTTGAGATCTAGGCAAATTTGTAGCCATTTATTTGGCTTCTCCCTCATCACATTGGAATTTACCTAATCTGTAGGCTCTGGCAATCACCTTCTTTTCTTCCATCTCTTGGAGCTCTCTTCCAAGCCTTCCTTTGAGTTCTATTGGTACTTTTCGTGGGGGATGAATTGCTGCATCAATGTGATGTGATACTCAAAATCTTCAAAGCATCAAACCATCTCATCAAAACACTCAGGGTACATTTGTACCAGATCTTCCTTACTCAGACTGGAAGTTGCTTTGCAGTGGGTATAATACCTTCAACCCTCAGTGTCATCTCCTTCACCTCATGGTTTACTGAGATCAGCTACAGCTCTTCGCAATTGCTCAGCCCTAAGATAGCAGGGCCATCTGTTTCCGTGATGTAGAATATAAAGGTAACATCCTCTGATGTGTGCCCCTCTGATTTGGGTTGTTTCCAGCTGTTGAATCTCAGTTCCGCTGTATGCTATTAGCATGACCTTGGTTGGTTCATGTGCATCTTCCTTTGGATAACCATTTTCTTCCAAACTTTCAGGAAAGATCTTCTGGTATGGGCAGAATTATGTTACTCTGTGATTCCAGTATCACTCTTCACCTTCAGATTTATAGTTGCGGCCTTATTTTAACCCTCTTCCTGATCTGAATGTTTGAGTGAATTTCTTTTCTCTGGGAACTGTCACATGCAGCCATTTCATGTAGTTGTATGGTTCCTATGTCCATTGTGTTCTCAAACTCATTGTCATCTTCTAGGGTATGGCTGTTTTAGATTCTGTTCTTGCTCATTCGCCCTGTTGCTCTAACTCTGGTAACTCATTTACCATCTTCTTTCAATGTTCTGCACGCCTTTTCTTGGCCTTTCCTAGCTGTGCAGTGTGATCCATGTGCAGGGCATTTCCTTCTGTCTGTCAACTCGTGGTTGTCCACACTCCTGTGCATCTTTCTCTCTGTTTGGTCTGCATTCTTTTGTTGCTGTTTCATTAGCCCTGCTGCCTTTCTATTGACTTAACTAAAGGCTAACTGTATGGGCAATCAGCATCTTCACCTGTCAGCTTGTGGCTTCATGTGCTCTGGCATTGTCTACAGCCTGCAATATTATGAGATTCTCCTTTCCAATTAAATCTTCTTGTACTTCAGGGTGTGCAGAACCCCAGATTAGTTGATCTATTAGCCTTTCATCCGTTTCTTTGTATTTACACTTACTTGTTAAGAAATTATCAACAGGCTCACCTGGTTCCTGCCTCAGGCTCTGAAATTCATATTGGTGGATCTGATGGTTTTATTTTGGCTTAGCGATGTGTGCTGACTTTTTCAAAAATGTTGTCTGGATCTTTAATGTTGTCCTCACTCATTTTCCAGCTATTGAAAAAATGTAATCTTTTCTCTCCTACTCACAAAAGGATGTAATTGACCCTTTCCTCTTCCTCATGCCTTTTAGAAAACTACTAAATATCTGCTCACACTTTTGTTTAGACTTTTCAAATGCCTCAATGGCATCTTCAGCCTCTCAATTCACCCTGAGCTGGAGTTTATTTCCCTGGTGGTGGCCATTTTGTTTTTACATGATTCAGTTTTTTTTTCTCTCCCTCTGGTACTAACATGGACTGACTTTTCTCAATCCAGTCCAGCATTATTTTGTTTATAATGCTTGGGTTTTACTCACAAACACTGGCTGCCACCATGTTATGTCTTGTCATTCCCAGAAGTTTGAAATAATCACAATTTTTGACACAAGTTCAGCAGCTTTCATAAAGCATGTTTTTCCAGATCTCACCAACTGCTGTGGAATGATATAATGTTAGTTTTGTAAACAGACTGTAGTGCAGCAGTGAGTGATATGGCATCCTGGATACTAATGTATACATGAACAAATTTCCTAATTATTTTCAAATGATATAACAATACAACATGCAAAGGTGGAGGATATAAGGATTGCGTTTATATAGCGCCTTGCATGGCCTCAGGACATCACTTTACAATCAATGAAGTACTTTCTTTTGAAGTGTTGTAACTGTTGTAATGCAAGAAATGGGGCAGCCAATTTACACACAGCAAGATCCCACAAAGAGAAACGTGATAATGACAGGATCATCTTTTTTATGTTAAGGACGCCGAGTGGGGCATAAATATTGCCCCCAGGGCACTGGGGAGAACCAGTCCTGCTCTTCTATAAAATTGGTGCTGTGGGATCAACATAAACATCAGAAAAACAGATTATCAGGTTATTATCACATTGCTGTTTGTGAGGTCTTGCTGCGCATGAATTAGCTGTGCATCTGACATTACAACAGTGACTACACTTCAAAAAGTACATAATTGGCTGTGAAGCTTCCTGAGGCTGTGAAAGATACTATACAAATGCAAGGTTTTTTTTAAGATCTTATGACAGCAACAGAGATTGAGCTCAGGATGAGGACAGAGATTGGGATAGCGAACGAGAACAGGATCAGGACCAAGATTGAGAACAAGATCAAGATTAAGATGGGGACAGAGATAGGGAAAGGAATCTATAACAGGATGGGACCGAGATCTAGGACAGGGTATGGAAAGAGATTGAGAACAGGATGGGCTGAGGTATAGAATATAAGAGCAGGGAGGTTATGCTGGAACTATATAAAACATTAGTTAGGCCGCAACTTGAGGACTGCGTGCAGTTCTGGTCACCGCATTACAGAAAGGATGGAATTGCATTTAGAGAAGGTACAGAAGAGATTTACAAGGATGTTGCCAGGACTGGGAAATTGTAGTTATGAGGAGAGATTGGATGAGCTGGGGCTGTTCTCCTTGAACAGAGGAGGCTGAGGGGAGATTTGACTGAGATGTACAAAATTGCGAGGCCGGAGCCTGGATAGAGTGGATGGGAAGGGCCTATTTACTTTAGCAGAGAGGTCAGTGACTAGGGGGATAGGTTTTAAGTGATTGGTAGAAAGATTAGAGGCAGATGAGAAAAAATATTTCCA
Organism: Carcharodon carcharias; assembly: GCF_017639515.1. Classification (NCBI taxonomy): domain Eukaryota; kingdom Metazoa; phylum Chordata; class Chondrichthyes; order Lamniformes; family Lamnidae; genus Carcharodon; species Carcharodon carcharias. Next base: position 1,574,843 of record NW_024470690.1, read on the forward strand.
ACCCCAGAGGATTATGGGGGCCTGGAACTCTCTGCCTGAAAGGGTAGTAGAGGCAGAAACCCTCAACTCATTTAAAAGGTGTCTGGGTCTGGACCTCAAGTGCCGTAATCTGCAGGGCTACGGCCAAATGCTAGAAAGTGGGATTAGGCTGGGTTGCTCATTTTTCGGCCGGCACAGAGACGATGGGCCAAGTGGCCTCTTTCTGCATTGTAAACTTTCAATGATTCTATGATAGAGGCTTAGGCTGAGAATGGGATGGGGACCAAGATCAAGAACAGAATAGGAAATGAGATCGAGAACTGGGTGGGGGCAGGGATCGAGAACCAGGTGGGGGCCTGGATTCAGGAACAGGATGGGGCCAGGGTTCGGGAACGGGATAGGGACAGAGGTCAAGAACAGGATGGGGATAAGGATCGAGGACAGGATGGGGACAGGGATCCAGAACTGGATAGGGACAGAGAGCAAGAACAGGATGGGGCTGGGGATTGAGGACAGGATGAGGCCAGGGATCGAGGACAGGATGGGACAGGCATTGAGAACAGGATAGGGACAGAGATTGAGAACAGGATGGGGACGGGGATCCAGAACTGGATAGGGTCAGAGAGCGAGAACAGGATGGGGCTGGGGATCAAGGACAGGATGAGGCCAGGGATCGAGGACAGGATGAGACAGGCATTGAGAACAGGATAGGGACAGAGATTGAGAACAGGATGGGGACGGGCATCCAAAACTGGATAGGGACAGACAGCGAGAACAGGATGGGGCCGGGGATCAAGGACAGGATGTGACAGGCATTGAGAACAGGATAGGGACAGAGATCGATAACAGGATCGGGACAGGGATCCAAAACAATATGGGGACAGACTTCGAGAACAGGATGGGGACAAGGATCGAGAACTGGATGGGGACAAGGATCAAGAACAGGATGGGGACAGAGAGCAAGAACAGGATGGGGGCAGAGATCGAGGACAGGATGGGGACCAAGATGAAGGACTGGATGGAGACCGATATCAAGAGCAGGATGGCTACAGGTATTGGGAAAGAGATCAAGAACAGGATGCAAACTGAGATTGAGAACAAGATAGGGACAATGTTGTCAGGATAAAGCTGAGTGAAGGACATGTGGGAGGATTCAGAGTTCAGAAAGAGGGCATTTGGCCGAATTCATCTTTTTAGTATTTACGCTCCATATGACCCTCCTCCTACCCTCTCTTCATCTCCTCCAATCAGTATGTCCTTCAAATCCTTTCTCCCTCATGTGTTTATCCAGCTTCCCCCTTAAATGTATCGATATTATTCACCTCAACCACTCCCTGTGGGAGTGAGTTCCACATTCTCCTCACTCTCTGGGTAAAGGAGTTTCTCCTGAATTCCCCGTTGGATCTATTAGTGACTGTCTTACATTGATGGCCCCGAGTTTGGACTCATGTCCCAAGTGAAGACAACTTCATTATCCGATTGAACACTTTCACTTGCTTAAAGACCTCTGTTGGGTAAGCCCCTTAGCCTTCTCTTTTCAAAAAGAGGTCCGGTCTGTTCAGTCTTTCCTGTTAGTTGTCAGTTCTGGTATATTTGTCATTGCTGTTTGGACCTTCGCCAGAGCAGAACTGTGCACCATACTCCAAATGTGATCTACCCGCTGGCTATTGTATTGGACTGGATTACCTGTAAGGAGTTTTAGGTTCATTGATAACCATATGTCCATAACTCTTCCCTGGTGGTTTGTATGTGGATAATATGTTCATCTCATCCCAGGACTGCGCTTTCTTTTGGCTAGAATTAAAAGAAAGTGGAGTGTCAGTGTATCTCTCTCTGGACATGGCTCTCTGGCTACTTGCACCTACAGTCGGGTAAATGAAGAGTCCCAGTATGTAGTCTGCTTGAAACCGGTCGAGTCAGCAGGACTGTTTAAACTCAACAGGGTCCAGCAGCTTGGGATTCCTCAGCTTGTCAGTCCTTGCACCTAAGGTACAAAAGATCTGGGATTTCTACTGAGCCAGGACGTCCCAAGTGCACTTGATGTTTCAGGTGTGCTTGCTGCTGTCCTGTTGGCAAATGGAGCAGAGCTTTTGCGCACAGCAAGTTCCCACAAACAACTGGATGAGCAAAAGTTTGACCTGTCTTCAGAGGGAGGAATGTTAGGGCCAGGGCACAGGGACGGAGAACGTTCAGGACGTCCCATAGCATTTTACACCCAATGAAATACTGTTGAAATCACATCAATGTTCCAATGTAGGAAAGGCAGCAGCTGATTTGCACACAGCAAGATCCCATGAATAAAAATGGAATCATGGCCAGATCATCTCTTTCACTGGTGTTGGTTGAGGGATGAGTTTTGGCCCCAGGACACCAGGAGGAACTCACCACACCCCGCTCTTCTTCCAGCAGTGGCTCTGGGATCTTTTACATTCTCTGAGAGGACAGATGGGGCCTCTGACAGTGGAACACTCCCTCAGTGGTGGTTCTGGGAATGTCAGTCTGAATTATGGCCTCAAACCTCTAGAGTGGAAATTAAACCCATGATTTTGTTGATTCAGAAATGAGTACCAACAGAACTGAATGAGTATCACATCTTAAAAAGAGAAACATTATACCAGGTAACATACTTGTATAATGTGTTATGATATAATAAATACCAGAGCATTATACTCCATAACACAGGGTGTGTATTATCACAGATGCATTGGGAAGTTTTATCACAGTATCTTTATAGTGCAGGAGGAGGCCATTCAGCCCATCGAGTCTGCACTGGCTCTCTGAAGGAGCATTCTACCTAGCCCCATTCCCCTGCCTTATCCCCGTAACCTTGCACATTCTCTCTTTTCAGGTAGCAATCCAATACCCTTTTGAATACCCCGATCGAACCTGCCTCCACCACCCTTTCAGGAAGTTTGTTCCAGACTCCAACCACCCTCTGGGTGAAAAAATTTTTCCGCGCATAAATTTTACTCCTTTTGCCAATTATTTTGAACCTGTGCCCTCTAGTTCTTGATGTTATCTTGAGTGGGAACAGTTTCTCACTATTTACCCTGTCCATACCCTCAGGATCTTGAATACCTCTATCAAGTCTCCTCTCAGCCTTCTTTTCTCCAAGGAAAATAGTCCCAACCTCTCCAATCTGTCCTCATAGCTACAATTCTTCATCCCGGGAATCATTCTGTGAATCTCCTCTGTACTCTCTCCAATGTCTTCACATCCTTCCTCAAGTATGGCACCCAGTACTGGACACAGTTCACAATCCAGATGAGACCTAACTGGTGTCTTATACAAGTTCAACATGACCTCCTTACTCTTGTACTCAATGGCCTCTATTAATAAAGCCTAAGATACTAAATGCTTTATTAACTGCTCTCTCAACATGCCCTGCCATCTTCAATGACATATGTACATATGCACCGAGGTCCCTTTGTTCCTGCACTTCCTTTAGAGTTTCTCCCTTTATTGTACGCTGTCTCTCCATATCTTTCCTGCCAAAATGAAATCACGTTACACTTCTCTGCATTGAACTTCATCTGCCACTTGTCTGCCCAATCCACCAACATGTCTATGTCCTTTTGAAGTTCACAACTATCCTCATCACAGTTGGCAATGCTTCCAATCTTTGAATCATCTGCAAATTTTGAAATTATGCCCTGCACACCACAGCCTAGGTCATTAATATATATCAAGAAGAGCAAAGGTCCCAACACTGACCCCTGGGGAACTCCGCTACTTTGGGCTAAATGTTTGTCAGCTCCTGTTTTCAGGTGTATGGTTGACTATTGGTGACCTGTCTACACCCTGTATTGGTGATCTGTATTGGTGACCTGTCTGCACCATGTATTGGTGATCTGTATTAGTGATCTGTCTACAACCAGTACTGGTGATCTGTATTAGTGATCTGCCTGCACCCAGTGTTGGTGATCTGTTTTGGTAATCTGTATTGGCGATCTGTCTACACCCAGTATTGGTGATCTGTATTAGCGATCTGCCTGCACCCAGTATTGGTGATCTGTATTGGTGATCTGTCTACACCCAGTATTGGTGATCTGTCTACACCCAGTATTGGTGATCTGTATTAGCGATCTGTCTACACCCAGTATTGGTGATCTGTCTACACCCAGTATTGGTGATCTGTCTACACCCAGTATTGGTAATCTGTATTAGCGATCTGCCTGCACCCAGTATTGGTGATCTGTATTAGCGATCTGTCTACACCCAGTATTGGTGATCTGCCTGCACCCAGTATTGGTGATCTGTATTAGCGATCTGCCTGCACCCAGTATTGGTGATCTGTATTAGCGATCTGCCTGCACCCAGTATTGGTGATCTGTATTAGCGATCTGCCTGCACCCAGTATTGGTGATCTGCATTGGTGATCTGTCTACACCCAGTATTGGTGATCTGTCTACACCCAGTATTGGTGATCTGTATTAGTGATCTGCCTGCACCCAGTATTGGTGATCTGTATTAGCGATCTGCCTGCACCTAGTATTGGTGATCTGCATTGGTGATCTGTCTACACCCAGTATTGGTGATCTGTATTGGTGATCTGTCTACACCTAGTATTGGTGATCTGTATTAGCGATCTGCCTGCACCCAGTATTGGTGATCTGCATTGGTGATCTGTCTACACCCAGTATTGGTGATCTGTATTAGCGATCTGCCTGCACCCAGTATTGGTGATCTGTATTAGCGATCTGCCTGCACCCAGATTTGGTGATCTGTATTAGCGATCTGCCTGCACCCAGTATTGGTGATCTGTATTAGCGATCTGTCTACACCCAGTATTGCTGATCTGTCTACACCCAGTATTGGTGATCTGTATTAGCGATCTGCCTGCACCCAGTATTGGTGATCTGTATTAGCAATCTGCCTGCACCCAGTATTGGTGATCTGTATTAGCAATCTGCCTGCACCCAGTATTGGTGATCTGTATTAGCAATCTGCCTGCACCCAGTATTGGTGATCTGCATTGGTGATCTGTCTACACCCAGTATTGGTGATCTGCATTGGTGATCTGTCTACACCCAGTATTGGTGATCTGCATTGGTGATCTGTCTACACCCAGTATTGGTGATCTGCATTGGTGATCTGTCTACACCCAGTATTAGTGATCTGTATTGTTGATCTACCTACATCCAGTATTGGTGACCTGTCTACACCCTGTATTGATGATCTGTACTGGCGATCTGCCTACACCCAGTATTGGTGATCTGTTTTGGTGATCAGTCTACACCCAGTGCCAGTGAGGCAGGCAGCGCACTAACATGGTACAACCTCCTCATTTGTCCAACAGTAACGTTGTAGTTTCGCAGCAGTGCCAGAAAGAAAATTCAATGGCTTCATGTGCAAGGCCAAGGTCAGTGAATATATCATGAAAGGACATCCCCTGTTCACTGTGACATCAACCTCTCACAGTGCTCAATGTACCACACCCCCAGCACTCACCCATCACAGTCCCCAACACTCAGGACTCACACTGAACTTTCATATACTCCACCTCATCCTCACACACCTTCCACTGATAACAGTCTCACACCCACCTCTCACACCCTCTGCATACCTAAAGCTATTCAGCTATGGCAGGCACATCACCCAAACATACTGTTAGAATCATATCTCTCAAGACTGAAGTTTTCTTTTACAATATGGAAGGACTTGGCATGAGTTGGACATCTGGATGCTAACCTAATATTTTTTAAAAGGTCATAAGATCACAATGGAACTGTCAACAAGCAGGCCCCTTCCAAGAAATCACCTGACCTTTATGGTGCTTCAGAAGGAGTTGTTTGTGTTGAACTGCAAAGCGCTTTAATTAATGAAAAGCTGGAAGACAAAAAGGCATGGGACAGGAAAAAAAGTTTAAGTTGTGAACCTGCTTGTATTTAAGGCAGTCTTGTTGGAGAACAAACTGAGGGAAGAAGGCTCCCTCTCTCTACCTTTTCTAAAATTGTTCTTGGCTATCAACCTGTAGCCAGAGAACCAACATTCGAGTGTAACAAAAACAGAATTACCTGGAAAAACTCAGCAGGTCTGGCAGCATCGGCGGAGAAGAAAAGAGTTGACGGTTCGAGTCCTCATGACTCTTCGACAGAACTTGCGTTCGAGACTCGAACGCAAGTTCTGTCGAAGAGTCATGAGTCGAAACGTCAACTCTTTTCTTCTCCGCCGATGCTGACAGACCTGCTGAGTTTTTCCAGGTAATTCTGTTTTTGTTTTGGATTTCCAGCATCCGCAGTTTTTTTGTTTTTATTCGAGTGTAACTGGTCAACATTTGGACTGCAAGGCTGAGATCAGTTGGTGAGAGCTTCTAGACATCCACCAGGCTCGACCAGCGGCTCGTCCTCACACCAGAGAACTCCAGGTTGACAGCGTCGAGACACTGTGGACTTTATCCATTATTTTATAACACCCGCCCTCCAAAGCCCATCTCTGCAGGAAAGCTTTATCTGTTTATCCATTATTTGTCCGTGTGTGTGTCTCTGTGTGTGTGCTTGTGTATCTTTGTGTGTGTGCCTGCGTGTCTGTGTGTGTATCTGTATGTGTGTCTGTGTTTGTGTGTCTGTGTGTGTGTGTGCCTGTGTATGTGTTTTTGTGTGTGTCTGTGTGTGTGTCTGCGTGTGTGTATGTGTTTGTGTGTCTGTGTGTGTGTGCCTGTGTGTGTGCCTGTGTGTGTGTATGTGTGTATCTGTGTGTCTGCATGTGTGTGTGACTGTGTGTGTGTGTGTGTCTATGTGTGTGTGTGTCTGCATGTGTGCGTCTGTGTGTGTGTGACTGTGTGTGTGTCTGTGTGTGTGTGTGTCTGTGTGTGTGTGTGTGTGTGTGTGTCTGCATGTGTGTGTCTGTGTGTGTGTGTGTGTGTGTGTCTCTGTGTGTGTGTGTTTGTGCTGGGAAGAATTCTTTAGGAAAAGATAGTTATACTTCCCGATTACAATTGTGTGTTAATCAGTACTTGCAACTTGTTAAAAGAAGTTTAATTTTAAAATAAATTCATCATTCTGAGTTTTTGAAAGATGCCTAGTCGCAGTCTCTTTTCTTCTGGGTACTAGAGGTATAAGTAAACAATTGACCATTTCGGTGAGAAAATTAAACATTTAAATTAATGGTACGGCGACAGAGACAGGCTTGATAATTCACACAATCCTCCCACCCTAGTCAGACCAACGCACACTGCCTTAAACAAACTCAGGATGAAGGGCACAGCCCTGGTGAAAAGGTGTTGACACACTGAGCTACCGGCTGAGATGTAGGCCGTGTGCGAACTTCACAAAGGAGTGCAGGGTCAGGATATACAGGTGGTGAGTCGGCTCCTGATTGACCTGCGGGGAGCTCAGAGAGGCTTGTGGATACAGTCAATGGTTCCCATTGACAGACCCTCAAAGATGGCAAAGCTGCTCTCTCCCCCATCAAAGCCAATCCCTCCCCTGGCAAAACAATTCTCGCCCCTTGGCAAGGCAATTCTCTCCCTCTGGCAAAGTCACTCTCTCTCCCTCTGGCAAAGCCAATCTCTCCCTCTGACAAAGTCACTCTCTCTCCCTCTGGCAAAGCAATTCTCTCCCTCTGGCAAAGTCACTCTCTCTCCCTCTGGCAAAGCCAATCTCTCCCTCTGGCAAAGTCACTCTCTCTCCCTCTGGCAAAGCCAATCTCTCCCTCTCGCAAAGTCACTCTCTCCCCCTCTGGCAAAGCAATTCTCTCCCTCTGGCAAAGTCACTCTCTCTCCCTCTGGCAAGGCAATTCTCTCCCTCGGGCAAAGTCACTCTCTCTCCCTTTGGCAAAGCAATTCTCTCCCTCTGGCAAAGTCACTCTCTCCCCCTCTGGCAAGGCAATTCTCTCCCCCTGGCAAAGCCAATCTCTCCCTCTGGCAAAGTCACTCTCTCTCCCCCTGCAGATGACACAAAGATTGGCCGAATAGTGGATAGTGTAGAGGATAGCCATAATCTCCAAAACGATATAGATGGATTGGTGGAGTGGGCGGTAAAGTGGCAGATGGATTTTAACAGAGAAGTATGAGGTCATATATTTAGGGAGGTCAAACAGTTACAGGGATTACACAATAAATGGGAATATACAAAGAGGGGTAGATGAAGTGAGAGATCTTGGCGTACCAGTACACAGGTCCCTGAAGGTAGCAATTCAAGTAGACATGGTTGTAAAGAAGGCAAATGGAATGCTCTCCTTCATTGGCAGAGGTATAGAATATAAAAGTAAGGATATAATGTTGGAATTGTATAAAACACTGGTGAGGCCACAACTGGAGTACTGTGTGCAGTTCTGGTCATCACATTACAGGAAGAACGTAATAGCTCTGCAGAGAGTGCAGAGGGGGTTTACAAGAATGTTACCAGGGTTAGAAAAGTGTAGCTACAAGGAGAGATTGGATAGGTTGGGGTTGTTTTCCTTAGAACAAAGAAGGCTGAGAGGTGACTTGATTGAGATGTACAAAATTATGAGGGGAATATATAGAGTGGACAGGATAAAATTGTTTCCCTTGATGGAGAATTCTAGAACCAGGGGACATAGATTCAAGATAAATGGCAGAATGTGTTAGGGGGGCATGAGGAAGAACTTTTTAACACAGAGGGTTGTGGGTGTCTGGAACTCGCTGTCCAAGTTGGTGGTAGAGGCAGAAACTCTAAACTCTTTAAAAAGGTACCTGGATCTGCACCTAAAGTGCTGTAAGCTGCAGGGCTATGGGCCGGGTGCAGGAAGATGGGATTAGAAAGGGCACCTGGGTGTCCTTGGGCAGGCATGGACAAGATGGGCCGAATGGCCTCCTTCTGTACTGTAACTTTTCTATGGTTCTATGGCAAAGACACTCTCTCTCCCCCTGGCAAAACCAATCCCTCCCCCAGCAAAGCCAATCTCTCCCTCTGGCAAAGTCACTCTCCCTCTGGCAAAGTCACTCTCCCTGGCGAAGTCACTTTCTCTCCCCCTGGCAAAGCCAATCTCTCCCTCTGGCAAAGTCCTTAAGACCATAAGACATAAGAGCAGAAATTAGGCCATTCGGCCCATCGAGTCTGCTCCGCCATTCAATCACGGCTGATAAGTTTCTCAACCCCATTCTCCCGCCTTCTACTGTAACCTTTGATCCCCTTGCCAATCAAGAACCTATCTATCGGTCTTAAATACACTCAATGACCTGGCCTCTACAGCCTTCTGTGGCAATGAATTCCATAGATTCACCACTCTCTGGCTAAAGAAGTTTCTCCTCATCTCTGTTCTAAAAGGTCTTCCCTTTACTCTGAGGCTGTGCCCTCGGATCCTAGTCTCTCCTACTAATGGAAACATCTTCCCCACGTCCACTCTATCCAGGCCTTTCAGTATTCTGTAAGTTTCAATCAGATCCCCCCTCAGCCTTCTAAACTCCATCGAGTATAGACCCAGAGTCCTCAAACATTCCTCATAAGTTAAGCCTTTCATTCCTGGGATCGTTCTCATGAACCTCCTCTGGACCCTCTCCAGGGCCAGCACATCCTTCCTGAGATACGGGGCCCAAAATTGCTCACAATGTTCTAAATATGGTTTGACCAGAGCCTTACAAAGCCTCAGCAGCACATCCCTGCTTTTATATTCTAGTCCTCTCGAAATAAACGCCAACATTGCATTTGCCTTCCTAACTACTGACTCAACCTGCAAGTTAACCTTAACAGAATCCTGGACTAGGACTCCCAAGTCCCTTTGCACTCCAGATTTCTGAATTCTCTCCCTATTTAGAAAATAGTCCATGCCTCTATTCTTCCTACCAAAGTGCATGACCTTACACTTCCCCGCATTGTATTCCATCTGCCACTTATTTGCCCATTCTCCTAACCTGTCCAAATCCTTCTGCAGCCTCCCTGCCTCCTCAATACTACCTGTCCCTCCACCTATCTTTGTATCATCTGCAAACTTAGCCAGGATGCCCTCAGTTCCTTCATCTAGATCATTAATGTATAAAGTGAAAAGTTGTGGTCCCAACACTGACCCCTGCAGAACTCCACTAGTCACCGGCCGTCATCGTGAGAAGGATCCCTTATCCCCACTCTCTTCCTCCTGCCAGACAGCCAATCTTCTATCCATGCTAGTAACTTGCCTCTAACACCATGGGCTCTTACCTTACTGAGCAGCCTCCTGTGCGGCACCTTGTCAAAGGCCTTCTGGAAGTCCAAGTAGATAACATCCATGGGCTCTCCTTTGTCAAACCTACTCGTTACCTCCTCAAAGAATTCTAACAGATTTGTCAGGCATGACCTCCCCTTGATGAAACCATGCTGACTTTGCCTGATTTTACCATGCACTTCCAAGTATTCTGAAATCTCATCCTTAATAATGGACTGTAAAATCTTACCAACGGCCGAGGTCAGGCTAATCGGCCTGTAATTTCCTGTCTTTTGCCTCACTCCCTTCTTAAATAGGGGGGTTACATTAGTGATTTTCCAGTCCTCTGGGACCCTCCCTGACTCCAATGATTCCTGAAAGATCACCACTAATGCCTCCACTATCTCTTCAGCTATCTCCTTCAGAACTCTGGGGTGTAACCCGTCTGGTCCAAGTGATTTATCCACTTTCAGACCTTTCAGTTTTCCTAGCACCTTCTCCTTGGTAATGGCCACCATACTCACCTCTGACTCCCTGACTCTCTTGAACTTTGGGGATGTTACTCACGTCTTCCACTGTGAAGACTGATGCAAAGTACATATTCAGTTCCTCCGCCATTTCTTTATTCCCCACTACTACTTCTCCAGCGTCATTTTCCAGTGGCCCAATGTCCACTTTTGCCTCTCTCTTACCCTTTATATATCTAAAAAATCTCTTGCAATCTTCTTTTATATTACTGGCTAGTTTACCCTCATATTTAATCTTCTCCCTCCTTATTTCTTTTTTAGTTGTCCTCTCTCTCCCCCTGGCAATGCCACTCTCTCCCCCGGCAAAGTCGCTTTCTCTCCCCCTGGCAAAGCCACTCTCTCCCCTGGCAAAGCCAATCTCTCCCCCTGGCAAAGCCAATCTCTCCCCCTGGCAAAGCCAATCTCGCATCCTGGCAAAGCCAATCTCTCCCCCTGGCAAAGACAATCTCTCCTCCTGGGAAAGCCAATTCCTCCCCTGACAAAGACAATCCCTCCCCCTGGCAAAGCCTCTCTCTCCTCCTGGCAAAGCCAATCTCTCCCCCTGGCAAAGCCACTCTCTCCTCCTGACAAAGCCAATCTCTCCCCCTGGCAAAGCCAATCTCTTCTCCTGGCAATGCCACTCTCTCCCTCTGGCAAAGCCAATCTCTCCCCCTGGCAAAGCCTCTCTCTCCTCCTGGCAAAACCACTCTCTCGCCCTGGCAAAGCCTCTCTCTCCTCCTGGCAAAACCACTCTCTCCCCTGGCAAAGCCAACCTCTCCCCCTGGGAAAGCCAATTCCTCCCCTGACAAAGCCAATCCCTCCCCCTGGCAAAGCCCCTCTCTCCTCCTGGCAAAGACAATCCCTCCCCCTGGCAAAGCCTCTCTCTCCTCCTGGCAAAGCCACTCTCTCCCCTTGGCAAAGCCCCTCTCTCCTCCTGGCAAAGACAATCCCTCCCCCTGGCAAAGCCTCTCTCTCCTCCTGGCAATGCCACTCTCTCCCCTGGCAAAGCTGCTTTCTCTCCCCCAGGCAAAGCCACTCTCTCCCCCTGGCAAAGCCAATCTTGCATCCTGGCAAAGCCAATCTCTCCTCCTGGGAAAGCCAATTCCTCCCTTGACAAAGACAATCCCTCCCCCTGGCAAAGCCAATCTCTCCCCCGGCAAAGCCAATCTCTCCCCCTGGCAAAGCCAATCTCTCCTCTTGACGAAGCCACTCTCTCCCCCTGGCAAAGCCAGTCTCGCATCCTGGCAAAGCCCCTTTCCTCTGCTGGCAAAGCCAATCTCACTCATTGTCTCCTCCTGGCACAGGGAGAGAGTTTAACTGAGATATTAACAGAGCTACCCCAACTCCATTTCCTTTCTTCCTGTCGGTATTGGAACCCTTGCTTTCCTTGATACATATAAATGATCTAGATCTTGGGACAATTTCAAAGTTTGTGGATGATATGAAGCTTGGGAGTGTTGTAAACTGTGAGCAGGAAAGTGTAGAACTTCAAAAGGACAGACAAGTTGGTGGAGTGGCCAGATAGGTGGCAGATGAACTTCAATGCAGAGAAGAGTGAGGTTATGCATTTTGGCAGGAAGAACATGGGGAGATAATACAAAATAAGAGGCACAATTCTTAAGGAGGTACAGGAGCAGAGGGACCTAGGTGTATATGTGCATAGATCATTGAAAGTGGCAGGCGGGATAAAAAGTGCAGTTAATAAAGCATATAGTTTGCTGGGCTTTATTAATCGGGGTTGAGTTCCTCAGGGTAGTGTCCTAGGCCCAACCATCTTCGGCAACTTCATCAATAACCTTTATTCCATCATGAGGTGGGGATAATTACTGATGATTGTACAATGTTCAGCACCATTCACGACTCCTCAGATACTGAAGCAGTCCATGTCCAAATGCAGCAAGACTGGACAATATCCAGGCTTGGGCTGACAAGTGGCAAGTAACACTCACACCACACAATTGCCAGGTTTTGACCATGCCCAATAAAAGAGATTCTAACCATCGCTAAATCCCCCACTATCAATATCCTGAGGGTTACCATTGACCAGAAACTGAACTGGACTCGGCATATAAATACTGTGGCTACAAGAGCAGGTCAGAGGTTGGGAATTTTGTGGCCAGTAATTCACCTCCTGAGCCCATCCATCATTACAAGGCACAGCTTAGGAGTGTGATGGAATGCTCCCCACTTGCCTGGATAAGTGCAGCCCCCACAATACTCAAGAAGGTTGACACCATCCAGGACAAAACAGCCCGCTTGATGGGCACCCCATCCACAAACATTCACTCCCTCCATCACCGACGCACATTAGCAACAGTGTGTACCATCTATAAGATGCACTGCAGGAATTCACCAAGGCTCCTTAGACAGCACCTTCTAAATCCATGACCACGACCATCTAGAAGGACAAGGACAGCAGACACATGGGAACACCACCACTTGGAAGTTCCCCTCCAAGTCACTCACCATCCTGACTTGGAAATATATCACTGTTCCTTCATTGTCGCTGGGTCAAAATCCTGGAACTCCCTCCCTAACAGCACTGTGGGTTGTACCTACACCACATGGGCTGCAGCAGTTCAAGGAGGCAGCTCACCACCACCTTCTCAAGGGCAATTAGGGATGGATAATAAATGCTGGCCCAGCCAGCGACGCCCACATGAATGACTGTTTATATAAAAATATACCTGGGAGTGTTTAATGAGACAGTGTGAAGTGTGATTTACTCTGCATCTAACCCGGTGCTGTAACTGTCCTGGGAGTGTTTGATGGGGACAGTGTAGAGGGAGCTTTACTCTGTATCTAACCCCGTGCTGCACCTGTGCTGGGAGTGTTTGACGGGGACAATATTGAAGGAGTTTTACTCTGTATCTAACCCCGTTCTGTACTTGTCCTGTGAGTGTTTGATGGGGAGAGTGTAGAGGGAGCTTTACTCTGTATCTAACCCTGGTGCTGTACCTGTCCTGTGAATGTTTGATGGGGAGAGTGTAGAGGGAGCTATACTCTATATCACTGTACCTCCCTGGTGACCCTGACTTTAAATTTCTCATCCATGTTTTAAACCCCTCCCTAGCTCTATAAACGTTTTGAACCCTACAACCCTTCAGGCTCTCTGCACTCTTCCAATTCTGGTGTATTACCGATTGGCGACCGTAACTTTAGCTGTCTGAGGCCTCATCCCTCTCTACTCCATCTTCATTCCTCTCGCACTACTTACTCCTCTCGCACTACCTACTCCTCTCTCCCTCTAATCCTCTCTCCTTACTCCTCTCACACTACCTACTCCTTTCGCACTCCCTACTCCTCTCTACTCCATCCCTACTCCTCCCTCCCCACTCTCTCGCACTTCCTATTCCTCTCTCCCTCTCTACTCCTCCACTTCACCCTCCTGACTCTTACCTCTCTACTCCTCCCCATATTCCTCCCTCCCTACTCCTCCCTCCTCACCACACCTCCCTCCCTCCATACCTCTCCCTCCCTAATCCTCCCCCAGCTCCTCCCTCCCCCTCTACACCTGCCTCCCTCCCCACACCTCCCACCCCCTCACTCCTCTCTCCCTGGCCCCTCCTCCCTCCCTACCTACTCCGCCCTCCCGACTCCTCCCTCCCTGTTCCCCCCATACTCCTTCCTCCCTCCACTCCTCCCTCCCTCTCTACTTCTCCCTCCCTACCTCTCCCTCCCTAATCTTCCCCCAACATCTCCCTCCCTCTCTACACCTCCCTCCGTTCCTACACCTCCATCCCCCTCACTCCTCTCTCCCTCACTACTCCTCTCTCCCTCCCTACTCCTCTCTCCCTCCCTACTCCTCCCTCCTTTGCTATCTTCTCTCTCTCGCTAGTCCTCCCTCTCAACTCCTCTCTCCCTCGCTATGCCTCCATCCCTACTCCTCTCTCCCTTGCTACGCCTCCCTCACTACTCCTCTCTCCCTCGCTACTTCTCTCACCTCCCTCCTCCTCTCAGTCCCTCCCTACCCCTCTCTCCCTTCCTACTCCTCCCTTCCTTCTACTCCCCTACTCCTCCCTCCCTCTCTACACCTCCCACCTTCCATACACCTCCCTACCTCTCACTCCTCTCTCCCTCCCTACTCCTCTCTCCCTCGCGACTCCTCTCTCCCTCACTTCCTCCCTACACCAGCCTCCCTACTCATCTCTCCCTCATTACTCCTCCCTCCCTCATTACTCGTTTCTCCCTCCCTACTCCTCTCTTCCCTACTCTTCTCTCCCGCACTACTCTTCTCCCCCTCCTTACTCTTCTCTCACTCCCCACTCCTCTTTCCCACGCTGCCCCTCTCTCCCTCGCTACTCTTCCCTCCCTGCCCCATTCTCCCTCGTAGCCCTCTCTCCCTTGCTACTCCTCTCACAAGTCCTCCCTCCCTATTCCTCTCTCCGTCTTGACTTCTCTCTCCCTACCTACACCTCTCTTCCTCCATACACCCCACTTCCTCACCACAGCTCTCTCCCTCACTACTCTCTCCCTCCCTACTCCTCTCTCCCTCCCTACTCTTCTCTCCCTCACTCCCTACTCCTCCCACTCTAATCCTCCCTCCCCTGCTACTCCTCCCTCCCTCGCTAGGCCTCTCTCCCTCGCTATTTCTCTCACCCTCCCTACTCCTCTCTGCCTCCTACTCCTCCCTCCATTAGTATACCTCCCTCACTTCTCCCTCCCTACTCCTCTCTCCCTCGCTACACCTCTCTCCCTTCCTACTCCTCCCTTCCCACTCCTGCGTTCTCTCCCTACTCCTCCCTCCCTACTCCTCTCTCCCTCGCTACTCCTCCCCTTTCCTAAACCTCCCTCGCTCCCTGCTCCTCACTCGCGCGATACTCCGCTCTCCCTCCCTACTCCTCTCTCCCTCCCTGCCCCTCTCTCCCTCGCTGTTCCTCTTTCACTCCCTACTCCTCCCTCCCTACTCTCGCACTTCCTACTCCTCTCTCCCTTTCTACACCTCCCTCCCTACTTCACACTCCCGACTCCTTCCTCTCTACTCCTCCCCATACTCCTTCCTCCCTTTACTACCCCCCTCCACTTCTCCTTCACTACTCCTCCCTCCCTCTTTCACCCTCCCTACTCCTCCCCTACTCCTCCCTCCCTCTCTATACCTCCCTCCCTCCCTATGCCTCCCTCCCCCTCACTCCTCTCTCCCTGGCTACTCCTCCCTCCCTCCCTCCCAACTTTGCCCTCCCTGCTCCTCCCTCCCTACTTCTCTGTCCCTCGCTACTCCTCCCCTTCCCTAAACCTCCCTCACTCCCTACTCCTCTCGCCCACGATACTCCTCTGTCCCTTGACACTTCTCTCTCCTTCCCTACTCCTCTCTCCCTCGCTACTCGTCCCTCTCTTCCTTCCTGCTCCTCCCTCACTCCTTAATCCCCTCTCCCTACTCCTCTTGCACTCCCTACTCCTCTCTCCCTCTCTACACCTCCCTCCCAACTTCGCACTCCTGACTCCTCCCTCTCTACTCCTCCCCATACTCCTCCCTCCCTCTCTACTGCTGCTTCCCTACTCCTCCCTCCCCTATTCCTCGCTCCCTCTCTACTCCTACCTCCCTCCTTATCTCTCCTCTCTAATTCTCCCCAACTCCTCCCTCCCCCTGTACACCTCCATCCCTCCCTACACCTCCCTCCCCGTCACTCCTCTCTCCCTGCCTACTCCTTCTCCCTCGCTATTCCTCCCTCCCTCCCTACTTCATCCTTCAGACTTCTCACTCCCTACTCCTCCCTCCCTACCACCCCCTCCCTAATCCTCCCCCAACTCTTGCATCCCGCTCTACACCTCCCTCCCTCCCTACACCTCCCTCCCCCTCACTCCTCTCTCCCTGCCTACTCCTCTCTCCCTCACTACCCCTCCCTCCCTCTCATTACTCTTCCCTCCCTATTCCTCTCTCCCTCGCTACTCCTCCCCTTCCCTAAACCTCCCTTGTTCCCTATTCCTCTCTCCCTCGATACTCCTCTCTCCCTTGATACTCCCCACTCCTTCCCTACTCCTCCCTCCCTACTCCTCCCTCTCTCCCTTCCTACTCTTCCTTCTCTTCCTCACTAATCTTCCCTCCCTACCCCACTCTTCCTCGTACCCCTATCTCCCTTGCTACTCCTCTCGCAACTCTTCCCTCCCTCCGTACTTCTCCCTCCAAATTCCTCCTTCTGTCTCAACTCCTCTCTCCCTACCTACTGCTCTCTCTCCCTCCCTACACCTCTCTCCCTCCCCACTGTTCTCTCCCTCACTACTCCTCTCTCCCTCCCTACTCTTCCCTCCCACCCCACTCTTCCTCGTACCCCTCTCTCCCTTGCTACTCCTCTCGCAAGTCCTCCCTCCCTACTTCTCCCTCCCTATTCCTCCCTCCATCTCGACCTCTCTCCCTACCTACACCTCTCTCCCTCCATACACCCCCTTCCTCCCCACTGCTCTCTCCCTCACTACTCCTCTCTCCCTCCTTACTCCTCTCTCCCTCACGAGTCTTCTCTCCCTCGCTCCCTATTCCTCCCTCCCTCGCTATTCTCTCTCCCTTGTTACTCATCCCTCTGTTCTCCTCTATCCCTGCTACTCCTCCCTCTCTCGCTAAGCCTCTCTCCCTCGCTATTTCTCTCACCCTCCCTACTCCTCTCTGCCTCCTACTCCCTATTCCTCCCACCGTCTTGACTCCTCTCTCCCTACCTACACCTCTCACCCTCCATACAACCCCCTTCCTTCCCACTGCTCTCTCCCTCCCTACTCCTCTCTGCCTCCCTACTCCTCCCTCCATCCATACTCCTCCCTCACTTCTCCTCCCCTACTCCATCCTCCCTCCCGACTCCTCCCTCCCTAATCCTCCCCCTACTCCTCCCTCCCTCTCTACACCTCCCACCCTCCAAACACCTCCCCCTCACTCCTCTCTCCCTCGCTACTCCTCTCTCCCTTGCTCCCTCCCAACACCACCCTCCATACTCCTCTCTCCCTTGATACTTCTCCCACCCTCATTACTCATCATTCCCTACTCCTCCCTCCCTCTCACTCCCTCCCTACACCTCCCTCCCCCTCACTTCTCTCTCCCTCCTGACTCGTCCCTCGCCACTCCTCCCCATATTCCTCCTTCCCTCTACTCCTCCGTCCCTCTATACTTCTCCTTCCCTACTCCTCACTTCCTCTTTCTCCCTCTCTACTCCTCCCTCCCACCCTCCCTCACTCTCTACTCCTCTCTCCCTCCCGACATCCCTTTCCCTCCCTACTCATCTCTCCCTCCCTACTCCTCCCTCCCTATTCCTCTCCCCCTTGCTACTCCTCTCCCCCTCCATCCTCATTACACCCCCCTACTCCTGTCTCCCCTACTCCTCCCTCTCTCCCTTGTTATCCCCCCTCATTACTCATCCCTCCCTATTCCTCTCTCCCTTCGTGCCCCTCTCTCCATCCCTATTCATCTCTCCCTTGCTACTCCTCCTTCCCAATTCCACTCTCCCTCGCTACTCCACCCTCCCTCCCTATTCCTCTCTCCCTCCCTGCTCCTCTCTCCCTTGCTAATCCTCTCTCCCTCGCTCTCTCCCAATACCACGCTCCATACTCCTCTCTCCCTTGATACTTCTCCCACCCTCATTACTCCTCCCTCCCTACTCCTCCCTCCCGCCCACTCCCTCCATAAACCTCCCTCCCCCTCACTCCTCTCTCTTTCCTGACTCCTCCCTCTCTACTCCTCCCCATACTCCTCCCTCCCTCTCTACTTCTCCTTCCCTGCTCCTCAATCCCTCTTTCTCCCTCCCTACCACTCCCTCCCCAATCCTCTCCCAACTCCTCCCTCCCCCTGTACACATCCCTCCCTCCCTATGCCTCCCTCCCCCTCACTCCTCTCTCCCTGGCTACTCCTCCCTCCCTCCCTACTTCGCCCTCCTGACTCTTCCCTTCTTATTCCTCCCCATACTCCTCCCTCCCTCTACTCCTCCCTCCTTCTCTATTTCTCCCTCCCTACTCCTCCTTCCCACCTCACTCCCTCTCTACTCCACCCTCCCTACCTCTCCCTCCCTAAACTTCCCCTAACTCCTCCCTCTCTCCCTATACATCCCTCCCTACACCTCCCTCCCCCTCACTCCTCTCTCCCTGCCTACATCCCTCTCCCTCCCTACTCATCTCTCCCTCCCTACTCCTCCCTCCCTATTCCTCTCCCCCTTGCTACTCTCTCCCTCCATCCTCATTACTCCCTCCCTACTTCTCTCTCCCCTAGGCCTCTCTCCCTCCCAACTCTTCTATCCCTCTCTACTCCTCTCTCCCTTGTTATCCTCCCCCTCATTACTCTTCTCTCCCTATTCCTCTCTCCCTTGCAGATCCTCCCTCCCTCATTAGTCATCCTTCCTTACTCCTCTCTCCCTTCCTACTCCTTCCTCCCCACTCCTGCGTTCCCTCCTTACTCCTCTCTGCCTCCCGACTCCTCTCTTCTCCTCCCTCCTTTCTCCTCCCCCACTCCTCCCTCCTTCTCTACACCTCCATACAGCTCTCTCCCCCTCACTACTCCTCCCTCCTTACTCCTTTCTTCCTCGCTACTCCACCCTCCCTCCATATACCTTCCCCTCACTCCTCTCTCCCTCACTACTCCTCTCTCCCTTCCTACACCTCGCTCCTTAATCCACTCTCCCTTCTACTCCTCCCTCCCTCATTACTCATCCCTCCCTACTCCTCTCGCACTCCCTACTCCTGTCTCCCTCTCTACACCTCCCTCTCTACTTCAAACTCCCGACTCCTCCCTCCCTTTACTCCCCCCTCCCTCTCTACTTCTCCTTCACTACTCCTCCCTCCCTCTTTCACCCTCCCTACTCCTCCCCTACTCCTCCCTCCCTCTCTGCTCCTCCCTCCCTCCCTACACCTCCCTCCCCCTCATTCCTCTCTCCCTGGCTACTCCTCCCTCCCTCCCTATTTCGCCTTCCTGACTCCTCCCTCTTTCTCCCTCCCTACTCCTCCCCATACTCCTTCCTCCCTCTACTCCTCCCTCCCCCTACTTCTCCCTCTATACACCTCCTCCCCTCCTCCGTCCGACAACTCCTCCCTCCATACCTCTCTCTCCCTAATCCTCCCCAACTCCTCCCTCCCTCTCTACACCTCCCTCCCTCCCTACATTTCCCTCCCCCTCACTCCTCTCTCCCTGCCTACTCCTCTCTACTTCTCCCTCCCTCCCTCCATCACCCTCTCTACTCCTCTCTCCCTTGTTATCCCCCCCATTACTCTTCCCTCCCTATTCCTCCCTCCCTCCCCATTCATCTCTCCCTTGCGACTCCTCCCTCCCTCATTACTTATCCCTCCCTATGACAGAATCTCACAATGCAGAAGAGGCCCTTCGGCCCTTCGAGTCTGCACTGCCATGTAAGAAACACCTGACCTACCTGCCTAATTGCATTTACCAGCACTTGGCCCATAGCCTTGAATGTTATGATGTGCCAAGTGCTCATCCAGGTACTTTTTAAAGGATGTGAGACAACCTGCCTCCACCACCCTCCTAGGCAGCGCATTCCAGACTGTCACCACCCTCTGGGTAAAAAAGTTTCTCCTCACATCCCCCCTAAACCTCCTGCCCCTCACCTTGAACTTATGCCCCCTCGTGACTGACCCTTCAACTAAGGGAAACAGCTGCTCCCTATCCACCCTGTCCATGCCCCTCATAATCTTGTACACCTCGCTCAGGTCGCCCCTCAGTCTTCTCTGCTCCAACGTAAACAACCCAAGTCTATCCAACCTCTCTTCATAACTTAAATGTTTCATCCCAGGCAACATCCTGGTGAATCTCCTCTGCACCCCCTCCAGTGCAATCACATCCTTCCTATAATGTGGCAACCAGAACTGCACACAGTACTCCAGCTGTGGCCTCACCAAGGCTCTATACAACTCCAACATGACCTCCTTACTTTTGTAATCTATACCTCTCTCCATTCCTACTCCTCCCTTCCCACTCCTCTCTCCCTCACTACTCCTCCCTCCCCACTCCTCTCTCCCTCGCTATTCCTCCCCTTCCCTAAACCTCCCTCGCTCCCTATTCCTCTCACCCTCGATACTCCTCTCTCCCTCGATACTCCTCTCTCCTTCCCTATTCCTCCTTTCCTTCCTACTCCTCCCTCTCTCCCTTCCTACTCCTCCCTCACTCCCTAATCCTCTCTCCCTCACTACTCCTCCCTCCCTACCCCACACTCCCCCACTATCCCTCTCTCCCTCATTACTCCTCCCTCCCTCATTGCTCCTCCCTCCTTCCTTACTCCTCTCTCCTTTGCAACTCATCCCTCCCTACTTCTCCCTCCCTATTCTTCCCTCCGTCTCAACTCCTCTCACCCTCCCCACTGCTCTCTCCCTCACTACTACTCTCTCTCTCCTCCTACTCTTCTCTCCCTCCCTATCATCTCTCCCTTGCCATACCCTCCCTCTGTACTCTTCTCTCCCTCGCTACTTCTCCCACCCTCCCTACTCCTCCCTCCCTCTCTACATCTCCCACCCTCCATATACCTCCCTCCCCCTCACTCATTTCTCCCTCCCTACTCCTCCCTCCCCTGCTACTCCTCCCCCTCCCTAAATATTCTTCACTATTCCTCTTTCACTCCCTACTCCTCCCTCCCTACTCTCTTGCACTCCCTATTCCTGTCTCTGCTCCTCCCTCCCTACTCCTCCTGCACTCCCTACTCCTCTCTCCCTCTCTACACCACCCTCCCTACTCCTCCATCCCCTACTCCTCCCTCCCTCCATACCTCTCCCTTCCTAATCCTCCCCAATTCCTCCCTCCCCCTGTACACCTACATCCCTCCCTATACCTCCCTCCCCCTCACTGCTCTTTCCCTGGCTACTCCTCCCTCCCTCCCTACTTCGCCCTCCAGACTCCTCCCTCCCTACTCCTCCTCATACTCTTCCCTCCCACTACTCCTCCCTCCCTACCACCCCCTCCTTAATCCTCCACAAACTCCTGCCTCCCTCTCTACATCTCCCTCCATACTCCTCCCCATACTCCTCCCTCCCTCCCTACCTCCCCCTCATTAATCCACCCCAACTCCTGCCTCCCTCTCTACACCTCCCTCTCCCTCACTCCTCTCTCCCTGCCTACTCCCATCTCCCTCGCTACTCCTCCCTCCCCCTCATTACTCTTCCCTCCCTATTCCTCTCTCCCTCCCTGCTCCTCTCTCCCTCCCTATTCATCTCTCCCTTCCTACTCCTTCCACATTCCTCTCTCCCTACTCCTCTCTCCCTCGCTACTCCTCCCCTTCCTTAAACCTCCCTCGCTCCCTACTCCTCTCTCCCTCGATACTCCTCTCTCTTGATACTCCCCACTCCTTCCCTACTCCTCCCTTTCTCCCTTCCTTCTCCTCCCTCACTCCCTTATCCTCTCTCCCTCACCACTCCTCCCTCCCTACCTGACACTCCCTCGCTATCCCTCTCTCCCTCGTTACTCCTCCCTCCCTCATTGCTCCTCCCTCTTACTCCTCTCTCCTTCCTCACTCCTCTCTCAGAGAGTCATAGAGTTCTACAGTACAGAAACAGGCCCTTCAGCCTATCATGTCTGTGCCAGCCATCAAACACCTATCTATTCTAATCCCATTTTCCAGCACTTGGCCCACAGCCCTGTATGCTATGGCGTTTCAAGTGATCATCTAAATACTCTTTAAATTTCTATACCCTAATGGGATAACAATCTGATGTACCACTCTCCAGCTTTCATTTGCTGAGACATGATCCAGCCTCCATTTTTTCATTATAATATCACCGTTAAGGTAAAAACATTCTGTTATACATTTTTCTTCTGTTTCCGAGTAAGCTTTCTGATATAAATGTTTTAATTGCAAATCCTCCTGCTGCAATTTAATTAACTTGAGTTAAACACTTCAGCTGAATTGTTCTCTCCTGTCTCTTTCTGAACAATGTTATCACACACACTGCCTGCTAACTGGATTCCGATAGCTTCTTCCTGCCTTAGCACTTCCTGTCCTTCTTGTTTTTCTTTGCTTCACCCTGTGTGCCTGTGATATCATCTTGTAACACCTCTGTTGAAAACACTTCTACAGGCTGCTCATCCACCATAGGCAGCACCATATTTGTGATCCAGCTAGATCATTACCCAGAATAAATTGAATTTGAACCCTGCAATAGGAAATTTTTGCATCACCCCAACGGTCACTTTGCCAGTTTTCCACTTACTTTTTAAATTTACCTTCCACAAGGGAATAGGTTTACTAATCCTCTCTCCCTCCCTACTCCTCTCTCCCTCGCTGCCCCTCTCTCCCTCGCTGCCCCTCTCTCCCTGCCTACTCCTCTCTCCCTCCCTACTCCTCTCTCCCTGCCTACTCCTCTCTCCCTCCCTTCTCCCTCGCTGCCCCTCTCTCCCTCCCTACTCCTTTCTCCCTAGCTGCCCCCTCTCCCTCACTACTCCTCTCTCACTCCCTACTCCTCTCTCCCTAGCTGCCCCTCTCTCCCTGCCTACTCCTCTCTCCCTAACTGCCCCTCTCTCCCTCACTACTCCTCTCTCCCTCGCTGCCCCTCTCTCCCTCCCTACTCCTCTCTCCCTAGCTGCCCCTCTCTCCCTCACTACTCTCTCCCTCCCTACTCGTCTCTCCCTCCCTACTCCTCTCTCCCTCGCTGCCCCTTTCTCCCTCACTACTCCTCTCTCCCTCCCTACTCCTCTCTCCCTCACTACTCATCTCTCCCTCACTACTCGTCTCTCCCTCACTACTCATCTCTCCCTCGCTGCCCCTTTCTCCCTCACTACTCCTCTCTCCCTCCCTACTCCTCCCTCCCTCACTATCCTCTCTCCCTCGCTACGCCTCCATGCCAGCCCCTCTCTCTCGCGACTTCTCTCACCCTCCCTACCCCTCTCTCCCTCCCTACTCTTCCCTCCCTCTCTACATCTCCCACCCTCCATACATCTCCCTCCCCCTCACTCCTCTCTCCCTTGATACTCCTCCCTCTGTCATTACTTGTCACTCTCTACTCCTCCCTCCCTCTCCCTCCCTATTCCCTGCTCCCTCCATACTCCTCCCACCCTTATCCTCTCTCCCTTGTTACTCCTCCCTCCCTCATTACTCTTCCCTCAATACTCCTCTCTCCCTCGCTACTGCTCTCTCCCTCGCTACTCCTCCCTTCTTACTCATCTCTCCCTCCCTACTCCTCACTCCCTCCTTATTCTTCTCCCCTTCCTCCCTCCCTACTCCTCCGTCCCTCATGATCCATCTCCCTCACTATTCCTCCCTCCCTACTCCTCTCTCCCTCACTACTCCTCCCTCCCTCTCTACACCTCCCCTACTCCTCCCTCCCTCTCTACTCCTCCCTCCCTACTCCATCCCTAATCCTCCCCTAGTCCTCCTTCCCTCTCTACACCACCCTCCCTCCCTACCCCTGTCTTCTCTCCCTCACTACAGTTCTCCCTCACTACTCCTCCCTCCCTACTCCTCTTTCCCTCGCTACTCCTCCCTCCCTCTCTACTCCTCTCTCCCTCCCCACTCCTCCCTCCCTCCTCACTCTTCTCTCCCTCCCTACTTCTCTCTCCCTTCCAACTCCAGTCCCTCTCACTACTCCTCTCTCCCTCCCTACTCCTCCCTCTCTCCCTCCTTAGTCCTCTCTCCCACCCTATCTCCCTCTCCCTCCCTACTCCTCCCTCTCCTTTCCTTCCCTACTCCTCTCTCCCTACTTCCCTCTCCCTCACTACTCCTCTCTCCCTCGC
Source organism: Carcharodon carcharias (assembly GCF_017639515.1). Taxonomy (NCBI): domain Eukaryota; kingdom Metazoa; phylum Chordata; class Chondrichthyes; order Lamniformes; family Lamnidae; genus Carcharodon; species Carcharodon carcharias. The sequence goes on from NW_024470690.1 coordinate 1,599,041, forward strand.
TACTCCTCCCTCCGTCCCCACTCCTCTCCCTTCCCGACTCCTCTCTCCCTCCCCACTCTTTTCCCCTCCCTACTCCTCTCTCCCTTGCTACTCCTCTGTCCCTCCTTACTCCTCTCTCCCTCTCCACCTTCTTTAACCTTTCTCTTTGACCAGAAGAACATGAGGACATGAGAATTAGGAGCAGGAGTAGGCCATTCGGCCCCTCAAGCCTGCCCTGCTATTCAATAAGATCATGGCTGATCAGCCCCAGGCCTCAACTCCTCTTTTGCACCAGCTCCTCATAGCCCTCAACTCCCCGATATTTCAAAACTCTATCTACCTCCTCTTTAAATACTTACAGTATCTAGCCTCCACAACTCTCTGGGGTAGAGAATTCCAGACATTCACTACCCTCTGAGAGAAGAAATTCCTTCACATCTCAGTTTTATATCAGAGTGTCCCCTTATTCTGTAAATATGTCCCCTAGTTCGAGAATCCCCCACTCGAAACATCTTCTCAAAATCTACCCTGTCAAATCCCCTCAGAATCTTGTACGTTTCAGTGAGATCACCCCTCATTCTTCTAAACTCTAATAAATAAAGGTCTAACTTGTTTAGCCGTTCTTGATGATAAGTCACCTTATCGAATGCCTTTTGGAAATCCAAATACACTTCAGCTACCGGTTCCCCTTTATCAACTCTGCTTGTTATATCCTCAAAGAACTATAGCAAATTTGTCAAACATGATTTCCCTTTCACAAGACCATGTTGACTCTGATTGCGTTAGGCTTCTCTAAATGTTTCCTGCCCAATTTTTTTGACCTCTGTCCTAGCATCTCTCTGTGTGACTCAGGGTCAAATTATGTTTTATAATACTTCTGTAAAGTTCTCTTTCATTAAAGATACTATATAAATATAAGCTGTTGTTATTTTCAATCAAGACGTGGGTGATGCCAGGGCATGCTGCATTTCATGCCCAGGCCCTGGTACCCTCGAGTGGTGGGGATAGGCCCAGCTCAAGTGATTTGCTTCCAGTGCCGCCCAGAAATCAGTAAACCAGGATAAGTCGTTTCGAGAATGTCGAACCAGTCCTAATGTTTGGCTCGCAGTTAACAATTACAAACAGGGGCAAGTAATGGACACTATTGCCCTGGAGCAGGATGTGGGGAGGAAGCCATTCCCAGAGTGACATTCATTCTCCGTGTGAGCAGCGATTGGCAAGACCAGTGCTTACTGTCCACCTTTAGCTGCCCTGAGAAGGTGCTGGTCCCCAAGTAGTTTGAGAGGCCACTTCAGTGGGCAGGTAAGAGTCAACCATGATGTTGTGGGACGGGAGTCATGTTTGGGTCCAGATAAAGTAAGGAGAGCAGGTTCCCTTCCTTCAAATGAGAGTCGTTAAACAGTTGGGTTCTTAGGACAATTTGACAATGTCATGGTGACTTTCACTGATCCCAGTTCCTGGCACAGATGTTTCATGTCCTTTGGGTTATTAGGTGAATAACATAATGTCTATAAACTTTGGCTACATCCTTCAAAGAGCCAATCACACATGCAATGGGCCGAATGGCTGTGCTGTATGATACTATGATATTCTATAACTGCGGCAGCCACAATCCAAGCCAGTGGATATAATTAGACATCTCTATGACTCTATAGTTCTAATGACATGATCAAAATATGCACTTATCTGGTCAGACCCCATGGCAAGTGAGTCCAGTTCACCAAGACATGTTTGTGTTGAGAATGGGCTGGAGTTACCATGTTCCTGGTGACTCAGAGGGCATTACAGTATAAAAACCATAGAAAAGTTACAAAGCAGAAAGAAGCCATTCAGCCCATCGTGTTTGCACCGGCCAAAGTGAGATAAAATAAACTAGCTGCTCATTTTAATCCCACTTTCCAGCCCCTGGTCTGTAGCCTTGCAGGTTCCAGCACTTCAGATGCAGATCCAGATACCGTTTAAATGAGTTGAGAGTTTCAGCCTCAACCACCAACTGAGGCAGTGAATTCCAGACACCCATCACCCTCTGGGTGAAAACGTTTTCCATCATCTCCTCTAATCCTTCTACCCATCCCCTTCAATGTGTCCCTGGTAATTGTCCCCTCAGCTCAGGGAAACAGGTGTTTCCTGTCTATCCTATCTAGGCCCTTCAACATTTTGTACACCTCAATTATATCACCCCTTAGCTCCTCTGTTGTAAGGAAAACGACCCTAGCCCATCTGATCTCTCCTCATAGCTGCAATTTTCCAGCCCTGACAACATTCTTGTAAATCTCCTCTGCACTCTTTCCAGAGCAGTTATGTCCTTCCTGTAATGTGGTGACCAGAAGTGTACACACAATTCCAGCTGTGGACTAACCAGCACTGTATACAGTTCCATCTTTACATCCCTGCTTTTATAGTCAATACTTCGTCTAACAAAGGAAAGCATTCAATATGCTCTCTTGACCACCTTGTCCTGCCACCTTTACCCGACCTGATTCCTGGGATGGTGGGGCTGACATATGAGGAGAGATTGAGTCAATTAGGATATATTCACTGGAGTTCAGAAGAATGAGGGGGATAAAATAAAAACCTATAAAATTCAAACAGGACAAGACAGGGTAGATGCAGAAAGGATGTTCCTGATGGTGGGAGAGTCCAGAACCAGGGGTCACAGTCTGATGATATGGGGTATACCATTTAAGACTGAGATGAGGAGAAATTTCTTCACCCAGAGAGTGGTGAGCCTGTGGAATTCGTTACCACAGAAAGTAGTTGAGACCAAAACATTGTATGTTTTCAAGGAGTTAGATATAGCTCTTGGGGCGAAAGGGATCAAAGGATATGGGGAGAAAGCGGGAGCAGGCTATTGAGTTGGATGATCAGCCATGATCATAATGAATGGCAGAGCAGGCTCGAAGGGCTGAATGGCCTCCTCCTGCTCCTAGTTTCTATGTTTCAGGGACCTGTGGACTTGCACTCCAAGGTCTCTGTCTTCCTCAACCCCTCTCAATATCCTTGTTTATTGAGTATTCCCTTGCTTTGTTTGCCCTCCCCAAATGCATTACCTCACAGTTTTCCAGATTGCATTCCATTCGCCACTTCTCCATCCACTCAACCAAACCATTGGTATCTTTCTGGAGTCCACAGCTATCCACTTCACTATCAGCTACACAACCAATCATTGTGTCATCTGCAAATTTCCCCATCTTGCCTCCCACATTTAAGTTTAAATCATTAATATATGCAACAAACAGCAAGGGCCCTAACACTGAGACCTGTGGAATACCACCGGAAACCGTTTTCCATTCCTATTGATACAGGAACATTTATATAAAGCCTTTAAATAAGACATCCCAAAGCCTTTCACAGAGATGTAATCAAAAATAATCACCAAGCCAAGGAGATCATGAGGATAAGAGTCATCGACAATGAGGTGGGAAAGGTGAGAAATTCATGTTGGGAAAGTCCAGAGTGTAGGGTTGTTAATGGTGGAGTGTATCACAGAGGGATTTAAATACAACATGGAGATGTTTAATTTGAGGTGTTGAGGAGACATATGCCCAGCGCAGTGATGTCCACTTTGCAGTGACAGGGTCACTTCGGGTCACAGAACCAGGGATGCCCCAGTTCCTCAGCCAAATGGGCATCCTTCAGTGCAGTATTAGTGGGCTCCTCAACTACAAGAGGCATCATAGCTATGCCTGTTCCTTCCCTCAGCTGGAGTGCATAATCCAACGGTTGGAGGCAGTGCTCAGTGAATAAAAGAAATCGAGAGGTGCATTTCCATAGCAAGTGTTTCACAACCTCCGGATGTCCCAGAATGCTTCCCAGGCACTGAAGAAGGACTTTTGAAGTGTGGTCACTGTTGTAATGTAGGAAACAGACACAGCAAGATCCCACAAACAACAACATGACCAGATCATGGTTTTTTTTCAGTTTGCTGCTGGGTCGAGATAAATATTGACCAGCAAGTGGCACTTGGTAACCCCCCTGCTCTTTCAATTACTCCCATAAGAACCTTTAGTGCCCACCTGAGAATGTAAGAGCTATGTTTTGGTTTATTATTTCACCCGAATCATAGCACCTGCTACAGTTGCAGCACTTCCTCAGTCCTACAGTGGGGAGGCTCAAGCCTAGATCTTTCTACCCAAGGTGGTGACGATGCCTGACTTTTTAAGCCAATGGTGCAGTTCTAGGAGGGGTGTAGCTGGCACGTGGTGAGGTCATAGAGTGGAAATTGGGTCTGAGGCCTGGTGTTCATTGCCAGCCGTGGACCAATGCCAACAGGGAGCTACTAGACTTTTCTCAGCATGAACTCACCCATCTTCTTCGGAAAACCTTTTGCCTTTCTCAAGGTTGGAGCTACTGGCCTTTTTTAAGATTCCTTTCAATGGTTTGCTGTGGTCCATTGTCTGAGGGGTTGGGGGAGTGGGAGAGGGGCTTCTCTTTGCTCTAAAGAGTTTCAGGGGAGGGTCAGGTCCTTCCCCAGGGTCTGAGAGGCTTCCATGGGCTTCTCAAGCCACTCATTACCCTGCCCACTTCGGAGTTTTAAGCCCCGCCCTGCCCGGGGAGGGGCCGCACCCTTCACTAGCCGCACCCTTTCTACACGTCATACAATGGGCGGAGTTACGTCGGTTGTGACGTCCTTCCGTCTCCAACTGGACCAACAATGGCAACAAAAGTTTAAAGGGGTAGGCGGCCCAGAATCACCACCTCGAAATTTAACAAGTCTCCTGAGGGAAGGGGTTCACTTCCATTAAATACTCACTGCAGCAAAACTATTGTTACAAAGTTCCCCTCCAGAAAAACCTGCGGCGGGGGGGGTGGGTTAATAAAGATCTGTCCTGAAGCTCTCAGAGCCAAAGGTTACTGACCCAAAACAGATAAGATCCATGAGTTAACTGAAGAGGAAAGGTGAATGGGCTGCTCCAGCCTCTCCCAGCTTAGACCGAGCCCCCTGCAAACAGCATTGGTCACTGCTCAAACAGCAAGTGCCTCAATTTCCCCAACCCAGAGCAGAAAAAGATGGGACTGTTCCCATTTGTGGGATCATGCTGTGCACAAACCGGCACCATGTCTAAGTAGGCACTACAGAATGAATCGAATGAAGCATTCTCAGGCTTAGAGCTCAAATCATCCTTAAAACTGATTTTTGATCAAGCTAATTCCTTGATTACTGAATGATGGTCATGTATGGTTAATTTGGGTGGGGTACTTACCCCCTGTGCATTCTGCATGGTGTTTTAGTGCTTATGGACAAAATGATGCCAACATTACCAGAGATTGAGAAATTTGCATCAGATAAGAACCAGCTGGGAGGAAAGTAGAATCAGCCTCGAACACATATCCATCATCAGTAAGAAAGACAATGAATCTTTAGATTTATTAAGGCTTAATCTCTAGTAGATTATCAAAGTTGTTTGAACATTACTTGAATCAATAGAAGAATTTGCACCTCAACAGCAATTTGCACAACCTCGATGTCCCAGGGCATTGTTTTGTTTTGCATTTCCCCCAACTTAGTCTACTGCATTCGTTGCTCCCAATGTGGTCTCCTCTACATTGGAGAGACCAAACGTAAACTGGGCGACCGTTTTGCAGAACACCTGCGGTCTGTCCGCAAGAATGACCCAAACCTCCCTGTCGCTTGCCATTTTAACACTCCACCCTGCTCTCTTGCCCACATGTCTGTCCTTGGCTTGCTGCATTGTTCCAGTGAAGCCCAACGCAAACTGGAGGAACACCACCTCATCTTCCGACTAGGAACTTTACAGCCTTCCGGACTGAATATTGAATTCAACGACTTTAGGTCGTGAGCTCCCTCCCCCATCCCCACCCCCTTTCTGTTTCCCCCTTCCTTTTTTTTCCAATAAATTATAAAGATTTTCCTTTTCCCACCCATTTCCATTACATAAAAAAAAACCCCACTAGAGCTATACCTTGAGTGCCCTACCATCCATTCTTAATTAGCATATTCGTTTAGATAATATCACCAACTTTAACTTTTTAACACCTATGTGTTCTATTGTACTATTGTCGTTGACATCTTTTGATGATCTGCTTCTATCACTGCTTGTTTGTCCCTACAACCACACCCCCTCCCCCCCTCCCTGTCTCTCTATCTCTCCGCCCCCACACACACACTTTAAACCAGCTTATATTTCAACTCTTTCTTGGACTCGAACTCAAGTTCTGTCGAAAGGTCATGAGGACTCGAAACGTCAACTCTTTTCTTCTCCGCCAATGCTGCCAGACCTGTTGAGTTTTTCCAGGTAATTCTCTTTTTGTATTGTTTTGTTTTAGCCCAGTGAATAGTGGATTCAGTAGGTCAGCCTCATCTGTGCAGAAACAGCATTTCCAGTCTGGAGTCCGTTTGGACTTGTAACGCAAACCGTATTTCTCTCTCCACAGACGCTGCCAGACCCGGAGTCTTCCAGCACCTTGATTAATTATTATTGCTGAACTGTAGCGTTTGTTGTAACACAGGAAACATGGCAGCCAATATACCACACAGCAAGCTCCCAGAAACAGCAGTGTGACAGGGACCAGATCATTTCTTTGCGATATCGAATTGCGGGACAAATACTGGTGACGAACAACGAAACTGCCAGCGAGCATCACTGTTAATATGGACCAGCTGGGCATAAAAGGTCGATTTCTTTCTGCAATTTCAGACCATTTTTAAACACCAAATCACCAACAGAAACTTAAACTAATGTACAGATGCCGAACTACAGCAAGCGGTCATTAGCACAAGGCACCAACAGTTTTCAGAAGTGTCTTGTATCTTAAAGGAGGCTGTGGTGGGTGGGCACGGTGGTGGTGACAGGGAGGATATTTGAGAGTTGATCTAATTTGCAACACTGCCAACTGTGATTTCACATTGTGACGTATGCAATCGGTACAGTCTGGGAAAGCTTCATTTATTTTTACATGGGATGTGGCCAAGGTACTAGCTGCCCATCCTTGAACTCAGTATCTTGCTAGGCCATTTCAGAGGGCAGTTAAGAGTCATCCACATTGCTGCAAGTCTGGAGTCACATGTAAGCTAGACTGGGTAAGAACTGTAGATTTCCTTCCCTAAAGGACATTGGGATATTGGGGGGGGGGGGGGAGAAAATTGTTGACGGAAGGGAAAGAAACAGAAGGGCAACAGTCAAAATCACAATGCTCTGAAGAACGTTTCAGTTAAAATAGAATTCTTCACCAGATTTTAATCAATAAGTAATTCAACAAGTTGGGAAACAGACAATGAACAGATTAAGTGTGATCCAGGGAGGTGGAATTCGCTTGCAGGATTTTCCAGAAACTCGGCTGGAACTTGATCCCATTCCAATTCTGCCTTAATCCAACGAGAGAAGTCTGTATGGGCAGAAGATAACTTGCATTTAGATTGTGCAGGTCACAACCTCAGGACATCCCGAACCACATTCCAGCCAACGAAATACATTCTGAAGAGCAGAAACTATTGAAATGCAAGTAGTCAGAAGCCAATAAGCAGGCAGAAAACCCCTAAATTCCCAGGGCAGGTACAGCACGGGTACAGACACTGCGACGCTGTCAGGATTAGTGCTCATTGCACGAGTCAGTTTCAGATTCCAATCTGCAACATAATCAGAGAAAATGCGAAGTTACAAAGATGAACACAATTCAGGTTGGTCAGGTGCAAGGGCCAGAGGTAAAAAAATTTGCAATTGTATGAAGCTATTCACTCACGACAGGTACAGCACAGGGTGAGATACTGGCTAAAGCTCCCTCTGCACTGTCCCCATCAAACACTCCCAGGACAGGTACAGCACAGGGTGAGATATAGGCTAAAGCTCCCTCTACACCATCCCTCAAAGACTCCCAGGACAGGTACAGCACAGGGTGAGATACAGGCTAAAGCTCCCTCTACACTGTCCCCATCAAACACTCCCAGGACAGGTACAGCACGGAGTAAGATACAGAGTAAAGCTGCTTCTACACTGTCTCCATCAAACACTCGCAGGACAGGTACAGCACGGGTTAGATATAGTGTAAAGCTCCCTCTGCACAGTCCCCATCAAACACTCCCAGGACAGGTACAGCACGGGGTTAGATACAGAGATAAGCTCCCTCGACACTGTCCCCATCAAACACTCACAGGACAGGTTCAGCACGGAGTAAGATACAGAGTAAAGCTGCTTCTACACTGTCTCCATCAAACACTCGCAGGACAGGTACAGCACGGGTTAGATATAGTGTAAAGCTCCCTCTGCACAGTCCCCATCAAACACTCCCAGGACAGGTACAGCACGGGGTTAGATACAGAGATAAGCTCCCTCGACACTGTCCCCATCAAACACTCACAGGACAGGTTCTGCATGGGGACAGATACAGACTAAAGCTCCCTCTACACGGTCACCATCAAACACCCACAGGACAGGTACAGCACGGGATTGGATACAGACTAAAGCTCCCTCTGCACTGTGCCCATCAAACACTCCGAGGACAGCGACAGCACAGGGTTACATACAGAGTAAAGCTCCCTCTGCACTGCCCTCATCAAACACTCCAAGGACAGCTACAGCATGGGGTTAGATACAGACTAAAGCTCCCTCTACACTGTCCCCATCAAACACTCCCAGAACAATTACAGCACGGGGTTAGATACAGACTAAAGCTCATCCTGCACTGTCCCCATCAAACACTCCCAGGACAGCTACAGCACGGGGTTAGATACAGACAAAAGCTCCCTCTACACTGTCCCCATCAAACACTCCAAGGACAGGTACAGCACGGAGTTAGATACAGATTAAAGATTCCTCTACACTGTCTCCATCAAACACTCCCAGGACAGGTACAGCAGAGGGTTAGATACAGACTAAAGCTCCCTCTACACTGTCCCCATCAAACACTCCCAGAACAATTACAGCACGGGGTTAGATACAGACTAAACCTCATTCTGCACTGTTCCTATCAAACACTCCCAGGACAGGTACAGCACGGAGTTAGATACAGACTAAAGCTCCCTCTACACTGTCTCCATCAAACACTCACAGGACAGGTACAGCACGGAGTTAGATACAGACTAAAGCTCCCTCTACACTGTCTCCATCAAACACTCACAGGACAGTTACACCACAGGGGTAGATAAACAGTTAATCTCCCTCAACACTGTACCCATCAAAAACTCCCAAGGCAGGTACATTACAGGAGAACATACAGGGCAAAGCTCTCTCCTCAATTTCAGTGCATCTAATTCCCAAATTAATACAACAGCTTATTCCATGGCAATGCGAGATGTAATTACTCAAACCAATGGGCCTGTAGCCTCTGCACGAGATCCACCATTTCAGACAGGCTGTGCGGTGGGACAAGGGCTCCAGGAGATTTTGTCACTGTCCAGCAGCTTTTATTTCTGACTTACAATGAACAGACATCGGCCTCTGTCTCCTCCACTACTCCCAGCAGACAGAACTGGGTTTAAACCCAGCTCCTGACAGCTCAGAGCCACTCACAAAGCTATAGAATCCTGTCCCTTCTCTGTATCGGTTTCAATGTCAAGTCAGGCTCTCAATGGTGGAGGTTACTCAGAGTCTCCCAATGGAATACAGAATCCACGAGGTTCAAAACGTGATCTGCTTTAAACTGTTGATGTCCAACAGCTGGCCAAACATTCTCACAGAAACTCTCCGGCCATTTCCCCCACACCGGAACAATGAGCACTGAGTCCCCTCCTCCTCACTCCTAACCATCACCATCCACCAGGGGAAAAGTAGAGAACGTGTCCCAGTTAGATACGGCACAGCAGGGTCACAGGTCAGACACTTACTGCTTCCTAGCCTGGGCTTGTGTGTTCCTCTTGAGCCACATCATTGGCCATACATGCTCATGGGGCAAGAGCAGGCACGGTGGCGACGAGCTCTTGGTCAGACTGAACACAAGGTAAGAATCGTACCTGTGACACTGCGATGCTGTCAGGATTAGTGCCCATTGCACGAGTCAGTTTCAGTTTCCAATCTGCAACATAATCAGAGAAAATGCTGAGTTACAAAGATGAACACAATTCAGGTTGGTCAGGTGCAAGGGCCAGAGGTAACAAGATTTGCAATTGTATGAAGCCATTCACTCACAACAGGTACAGCATGGGCTTGGATACAGACTAAAGCTCCCGCTGCACTGTCCCCATCAAACACTCCAAGGACATGTACAGCATGGGCTTAGATACCGAGTAAAACTCCCTCTACACTGTCCCCATCAAACACTCCCAGGACAGGTACAGCACGGGGTTACATAGAGTAAATCTCCCTCTGCACTGTCCTCATCAAACACTCCCAGGACAGCGAAAGCACGGTGTTAGATACACACTAAAGTTCCCTCTACACTGACCCCCATCAAACACTCCCAGGACAGGTACAGCACTGAGTTAGATACAGATTAAAGCTCCTCCTACACCGCCCCCATCAAACACACCCTGGATTGGTACAGCACGGGGTTAGATACAGACTAGAGCTCCCTCTACACTCTCCGCATCAAACACTCATAGAACAAGTATAACACGGGATTAGCTAGAGACTAGAGCTCCCTCTGCACTGTCCCCATCAAACACTCCCAGGAGAGCTACAGCACAGGGTGAGATACAAGCTAAAGCTCCCTCTGCACTGTCCCCATCAATCACACCCAGGACAGCGACAGCATGGGCTTAGAAACAGACTAAAGCTCCCTCTACACTGTCCCCATCAAACACTCCCAGGACAGGTACAGCACGGAGTTAGATACAGATTAAAGCTGCTTCTACACTGTCTCCATCAAACACTCGCAAGACAGGTACAGCACGGGTTAGATATAGTGTAAAGCTCCCTCTACACTGTCCCCATCAAACACTTACAGGACAGGTACAGCATGGGCTTAGATATAGACTAATGCTCCCTCTACACTGTCCCCATCAAACACTCCCAGAACAATTGCAGCACGGGGTTAGATACAGACTAAAGGTCATTCTGCACTGTCCCCATCAAACAATCCCAGGACAGGTACAGCACGGAGTTAGATACAGACTAAAGCTCCCTCTACACTGTCTCCATCAAACACTCACAGGACAGTTACACCACAGGGGTAGATAAACAGTTAATCTCCCTCAACACTGTACCCATCAAAAACTCCCAAGACAGGTACATTACAGGAGAAGATACAGGATAAAGCTCTCTCCTCCATTTCAGTGCATCTAATTCCCAAATGAATACAACAGCCTGTAGCATGGCAATGCGAGATGTAATTACTCAAACCAACGGGCCTGTAGCCTCTGTACGAGATCCACCATTTCGGACAGGATGTGTGGTGGGACAAGGGCTCCAGGAGATTTTGTCACTGTCCAGTAGCCTTTATTTCTGACTTACAATGAACAGACATTGGCCTCTGTCTCCTCCACTACTCCCAGCAGACAGAACTGGGTTTAAACCCAGCTCCTGACAGCTCAGAGCCACTCACAAAGCTACAGAATCCTGTCCCTTCTCTGTAACCGTTTCAATGTCAAGTCACATGGTGGATGGTGGATGTTACTCAGTCTCCCAATGGATTACAGAATCCACGAGCTTCAAAACGTGACCTGCTTTAAACAGATGATGTCCAACAGCTGGCCAAACATTCTCACAGAAACTCTCCGGCCATTTCCCCCACACAGTAACAGTGAACACTGAGTCCCGTCCTCCTCACTCCTAACCATCACCATCCACCAGGGGAAAGTACAGAACTTGTCCCAGTTAGATACGGCACAGCAGGGTCACAGGTCAGACACTTACTGCTTCCTGGCCTGGGCTTGTGTGTTCCTCTTGAGCCACATCATTGGCCATACATGCTCATGCGGCAAGAGCAGGCACGGTGGCGACGAGCTCTTGGTCAGACTGAACACAAGGTAAGAATCGTACCTGTGACACTGCGATGCTGTCAGGATTAGTGCTCATTGCACGAGTCAGTTTCAGTTTCCAATCTGCAACATAATCAGAGAAAATGCTGAGTTACAAAGATGAACACAATTCAGGTTGGTCAGGTGCAAGGGCCAGAGGTAAAAAAATTTGCAATTGTATGAAGCCATTCACTCACGACAGGTACAGCACAGGGTGAGACACAGGCTAAAGCTCCCTCTGCACTGTCCCCATCAAACACTCCCAGTACAGGTACAGCACAGGGTGAGATATAGGCTAAAGCTCCCTCTACACCATCCCTCAAAGACTCCCAGGACATGTACAGCATAGGGTGAGATACAGGCTAAAGCTCCCTCTACACTGTCCCCATCAAACACTCCCAGGAGAGGTACAGCACGGAGTTAGATACAGAGAAAAGCTGCTTCTACACTGTCTCCATCAAACACTCGCAGGACAGGTACAGCACGGGTTAGATATAGTGTAAAGCTCCCTCTACACTGTCCCCATCAAACACTCCCAGAACAATTACAGCATGGGGTTAGATACAGACTAAAGCTCATTCTGCACTGTCCCCATCAAACAATCCCAGGACAGCTACAGCACGGGGTTAGATACAGACAAGAGCTCACTCTACGCTGTCCCCATCAAACAGTCCCAGGACAGGTACAGCACGGGGTGACATACAGATTAAAGCTCCTCCTACACTGCCCCCATCAAATACTCACAGGACAGGTACAGCACTGAGTTAGAAACAGATTAAAGCTCCTCCAAAACCGCCCCCATCAAACACTCCCAGGATAGGTACAGCACGGGGTTACACACAGAGTAAAGCTCCCTCTGCACTGTCCCCAACAAACACTCCCAGGACAGGTTCAGCATGGGCTTAGATACAGACAAAAGCTCCCTCTACACTGTCACCATCAAACACTCCCAGAGCAAGTACAGCACGGGGTTGGATACAGGCTAAAGCTTCCTCTACACTGTCCCCATCAAACACTCCCAGGACAGATACAGCCTGGGCTGAGATACAGACTAAAGCTCCCTCTCCACTGTCCCCATCAAACACTCCCAGAACAATTACAGCACGGGGTTAGATACAGACTAAAGCTCATTCTGCATTGTCCCCATAAAACACTCCCAGGACAGCTACAGCACGGGGTTAGATACAGACAAGAGCTCCCTCTACACTGTCCCCATCAAACACTCCAAGGACAGGTACAGCACGGAGTTAGATACAGATTAAAGATTCCTCTACACTGTCCTCATCAAACACTCCCAGGACAGGTACAGCAGAGGGTTAGATACAGACTAAAGCTCCCTCTACACTGTCTCCATCAAACACTCACAGGACAGTTACACCACAGGGGTAGATACACAGTAAATCTCCCTCAACACTGTACCCATCAAAAACTCCCAAGGCTGTAACATTACAGGAGAAGATACAGGGAAAAGCTCTCTCCTCAATTTCAGTGCATCTAATTCCCAAATTAATACAACAGCCTATTCCATGGCAATGCGAGATGTAATTACTCAAACCAATGGGCCTGTAGCCTCTGCACGAGATCCACCATTTCAGACAGGCTGTGTGGTGGGACAAGGGCTCCAGGAGATTTTGTCACTGTCCAGTAGCTTTTATTTCTGACTAACAATGAACAGACATCGGCCTCTGTCTCCTCCACTACTCCCAGCAGACAGAACTTGGTTTAAACCCAGCTCCTGACCGCTCAGAGCCACTCACAAAGCTACAGAATCCTGTCCCTTCTCTGTATCGGTTTCAATGTCAAGTCACATGGTGGATGGTGGATGTTACTCAGTCTCCCAATGGATTACAGAATCCACGAGCTTCAAAACGTGACCTGCTTTAAACAGATGATGTCCAACAGCTGGCCAAACATTCTCACAGAAACTCTCCGGCCATTTCCCCCACACCGTAACAGTGAGCACTCAGTCTCCTCCTCCTCACTCCTAACCATCATCATCCACCAGGGGAAAGTACAGATCTTGTCCCAGTTAGATACGGCACAGCAGGGTCACAGGTCAGACACTTACTGCTTCCTAGCCTGGGCTTGTGTGTTCCTCTTCAGCCACACTCATTAGCCATACATGCTCATGGGGCAAGAGCAGGCACGGTGGCGACGAGCTCTTGGTCAGACTGAACACAAGGTAAGAATCGTACCTGTGACACTGCGATGCTGTCAGGATTAGTGCTCATTGCACGAGTCAGTTTCAGATTCCAATCTGCAACATAATCAGAGAAAATGCTCAGTTACAAAGATGAACACAATTCAGGTTGGTCAGGTGCAAGGGCCAGAGGAAACAAGATTTGCAATTGTATGAAGCCATTCACTCACAACAGGTACAGCATGGGCTCAGATATAGACTAAAGCTCCCTCTACACTGTCCCCATCAAACACTCCCAGAACAAGTACAGCACGGGGTTGGATACAGGCTAAAGCTCCCTCTACACTGTCCCCATCAAAAACTCCCAGGACAGGTACAGCCTGGGCTTAGATACAGACTAAAGCTCCCTCTACACTGTCCCCATCAAACACTACCAGAACAATTATAGCATGGGGTTAGATACAGACTAAAGCTCATTCTGCACTGTCCCCAACAAACACTCCCAGGACAGCTACAGCACGGGGTTAGATACAGACAAGAGCTCCCTCTACACTGTCCCCATCAAACAGTCCCAGGACAGGTACAGCACGGGGTTACATACAGATTAAAGCTGCTCCTACACTGCCCCCATCAAACACTCACAGGACAGGTGAAGCATGGGCTTAGATATAGACTAAAGCTCCCTCTACACTGACCCCATCAAACACTCCCAGGACAGGTACAGCACTGAGTTAGATACAGATTAAAGCTCCTCCTAAACGGCCCCCATCAAACACTCCCAGGATAGGTACAGCACGGGGTTACACACAGAGTAAAGCGCCCTCTGCACTGTCCCCAACAAACACTCCCAGGACAGGTTCAGCATGGGCCTAGATACAGACAAAAGCTCCGTCTACACTGTCACCATCAAACACTCCCAGAGCAAGTACAGCACGGGGTTGGATACAGGCTAAAGCTCCCTCTACACTGTCCCCATCAAACACTCCCAGAACAATTATAGCACGAGGTTAGATACAGACTAGAGCTCCGTCTACACTGACCCCATCAAACACTCCCAGGACAGGTACAGCACGGGGTTAAATACAGACAAGAGCTCCCTCTACACTGTCCCCATCAAACACTCCCAGGACAGCTACAGCACAGGGTTAGATACAGACTAGAGCTCCCTCTACACTGTCCCCATCAAACACTCCCAGGACAGGTGCAGCACGGGGTTACAGACAGAACAAAGCTCACTCTACACTGTCCCCTTCAAACGCTCCCTGGACAGGTACAGCACGTGGTTAGATACAGGGTAAAGCTCCCTCTACATTGTCTCCATCAAATACTCCCAGAACTAGTACAGCACGGGGTTAGATAAAGACTAAAGCTCCCTCTACAGTGTGCCCATCAAACACTCCCAGAAAAAGTACAGCACAGGGTTAGCGACAGACTAGAGCTCCCTCTACACTGTCCGCATCAAACACTCCCAGGAGAGCTACAGCATAGGGTGAGATACAAGCTAAAGCTCCCTCTGCACTGTCCCCATCAAACACACCCAGGACAGCGACAGCATGGGCTTAGATACAGACTAAAGCTCCCTCTGCACTGTCCACATCAAACACTCACAGGACAGGTACAGCACAGGGTGAGATACAGGGTAAAATCCCTCTGCACTGTCCCCATCAAACACTCCCAGGACAGGTACAGCATGGGCTTAGATACAGACTAAAGCAACCTCTACACTGTCCCCGTCAAACACTCCCAGGACATGTACAGCACCGGATTACATACCGAGTAAAACTCCCTCTACACTGTCTCCATCAAACACTCCCAGGACATGTACAGCAAGGGGTTACATATAGAGTAAATCTCCCGCTGCACTGTCCTCATCAAACACTCCCAGGACAGCGACAGCACGGTGTTAGATACACACTAAAGTTCCCTCTACACTGACCCCATCAAACACTCCCAGGACAGGTTCAGCATGGGCTTAGATACAGACAAAAGCTCCCTCTACACTGTCACCATCAAACACTCCCAGAACAATTACAGCACGGGGTTAGATACAGACTAAAGCTCATTCTGCACCGTCCCCATCAAACACTCCCAGGACAGCTACAGCACGGGGTTAGATACAGACAAGAGCTCACTCTACGCTGTCCCCATCAAACAGTCCCAGGACAGGGACAGCACGGGGTTACATACAGATTAAAGCTCCTCCTACACTGCCCCCATCAAATACTCATAGGACAGGTACAGCACTGAGTTAGAAACAGATTAAAGCTCCTCCGAAACCGCCCCCATCAAACACTCCCAGGATAGGTACAGCACGGGGTTACACACAGAGTAAAGCTCCCTCTGCACTGTCCCCAACAAACACTCCCAGGACAGGTTCAGCATGGGCTTAGATACAGACAAAAGCTCCCTCTACACTGTCCCCATCAAACACTCCCAGAGCAAGTACAGCACGGGGTTGGATACAGGCTAAAGCTCCCTCTACACTGTCCCCATCAAACACTCCCAGGACAGGTACAGCCTGGGCTTAGATACAGAATAAAGCTCCCTCTATACTGTCCCCATCAAACACTCCCAGGATAGGTACAGCACGGGGTTAGATACAGACTAAAGATCATTCTGCACTGTCCCCATCAAACACTCCCAGGACAGCTACAACAGGGGGTTAGATACAGACTAGTGCTCCCTCTACACTGTCTCCATCAAACACTCCCAGGACAGGTACAGCATGGGCTTAGATACAGACTAAAGCTCCCTCTACACTGTCCCCATCAAACACTGCCAGAACAATTATAGCACGGGGTTAGATATAGACTAAAGCTCTTTCTGCATTGTCCCCATCAAACACTCCCAGGACAGCTACAGCACGGGGCTCGATAGAGACAAGAGCTCCTTCTACACTGTCCCCATCAAACACTCCAAGGACAGGTACAGCACGGAGTTAGATACAGATTAAAGCTCCCTCTACACTGTCCTCGTCAAACACTCACAGGACAGGTACAGCAGAGGGTTAGATACAGACTAAAGCTCCCTCTACACTGTCCCCATCAAACACTCACAGGACAGGTACAGCATGGGCTTAGATATAGACAAAAGCTCCCTCGACACTGTCCCCATCAAACACTCCCAGAACAATTACAGCACGGGGTTAGATACAGGCTAAAGCTCATTCTGCACTGTCCCCATCAAACACTCCCAGGACAGGTACAGCACGGAGTTAGATACAGACTAAAGCTCCCTCTACACTGTCTCCATCAGATACTCACAGGACAGTTATACCACAGGGGTAGATATACAGTAAATCTCCCTCAACACTGTACCCATCAAACACTCCCAAGGCAGGTACATTACAGGAGAAGATACAGGGCAAAGCTCTCTCCTCAATTTTAGTGCATCTAATTCCCAAATGAATATAACAGCCTGCAGCATGGCAATGCGAGACGTAATTACTCAAACCAATGGGCCTGTAGCCTCTGACCGAGATCCACCATTTCGGACAGACTGTGTGGTGGGACAAGGGCTCCAGGAGATTTTGTCACTGTCCAGCAGCTTTTATTTCTGACTTACAATGAACAGACATCGGCCTCTGTCTCCTCCACTACTCCCAGCAGACAGAACTGGGTTTAAACCCAGCTCCTGACAGCTCAGAGCTACTCACAAAGCTACAGAATCCTGTCCCTTCTCTGTAACGGTTTCAATGTCAAGTCACATGGTGGATGGTGGATGTTACTCAGTCTCCCAATGGATTACAGAATCCACGAGGTTCAAAATGTGACCTGCTTTAAACAGATGATGTCCAACAGCTGGCCAAACATTCTCACAGATACTCTCCGGCCATTTCCCCCACACCGTAAAAGAGAGCAACGAGTCCCCTCCTCCTCACTCCTAACCATCACCATCCACCAGGGGAAAGTACAGAACTTGTCCCAGTTCGATACGGCACAGCAGGGTCACAGGTCAGACACTTACTGCTTCCTAGCCTGGGCTTGTGTGTTCCTCTTGAGCCACACTCATTGGCCATACATGCTCATGGGGCAAGAGCAGGCACGGTGGCGACGAGCTCTTGGTCAGACTGAACACAAGGTAAGAATCGTACCTGTGACACTGCGATGCTGTCAGGATTAGCGCTCATTGCACGAGTCAGTTTCAGATTCCAGTCTGCAACATAATCAGAGAAAATGCTGAGTTACAAAGATGAACACAATTCAAAGTTGGTCAGGTGCAAGGGCCAGAGGCAACAAGATTTGCAATTGTATGAAGCCATTCACTCACAACAGGTACAGCATGGGCTTAGATACAGACTAAAGCTCCCGCTGCACTGTCCCCATTAAAAACTCCCAGGAGAGGTACAGCACGGGGCTCCATAGAGAGTAAAGCTCCGTCTACACTGTCCACATCAAACACTCCCAGGACAGCTACAGCACGGGGTTAGATACAGAGTCAAGCTCCCTCTACACCGTCGCCATCGAACACTCCTAGGACAGGTACAGCATGGGCTTAGATACAGACTAAAGCTCCCTCTACACTGTCCCCATCAAACACTTACAGGACAGGTACAGCATGGGCTTAGATATAGACTAATGCTCCCTCTACACTGTCCCCATCAAACACTCCCAGAACAATTGCAGCACGGGGTTAGATACAGACTAAAGGTCATTCTGCACTGTCCCCATCAAACAATCCCAGGAAAGATACAGAACAGGGTGAGATACAGGCTAAAGCTCCCTCTGTACTGTCCCCATCAAACACTCCCAGGACAGGTACAGCACGAAGTAAGATACAGAGTAAAGCTGCTTCTACACTGTCTCCATCAAACACTCCCAGGACAGGAACAGCACGGGGTTAGATAAAGACTAAACTTATTCTGCACTGTCCCCATCAAACACTCCCAGGACAGGTACAGCACGGGGTTAGATACAGAGTAAAGCTCCCTCTACACTGTCCCCATCAAACACTCCCAGGACAGGTACGGCATGGGCTTAGATACAGGCTAAAGCTCCCTCTACACTGTCCATATCAAACACTCCCAGGACAGGTACAGCACGGGGTTAGATAAAGACTAAACTCATTCTGCACTGTACCCATCAAACACACACAGGACAGCTACAGCACAGGGTTACAGACAGAGTAAAGCTCCCTCTGCACTGTCTCCATCAAACACTCACAGGACAGTTACACCACAGGGGTAGATACACAGTAAATCTCCCTCAACACTGTCCCCATCAAACACTCCCAGGACATGTACAGCATGGGCTGAGATACAGCCTAAAACTCCCTCTGTACTGTCTCCATCAAACACTCACAGGAGAGGTACACCACAGGGGTAGATACACAGTAAATCTCCCTCAACACTGTACCCATCAAACACTCCCAAGACTGTAACATTACAAGAGTAGATACAGGATAAAGCTCTCTCCTCAATTTCAGTGCATCTAATTCCCAAATTAATACAACAGCCTATTCCATGGCAATGCGAGATGTAATTACTCAAACCACAGCAGCACAGGGTGAGATACAGGCTAAAGCTCCCTCTGCACTGTCCCCATCAAACACTCCCAGGACAGGTAAAGCATGGGCTTAAAGACACATTAAAGCTCCCTCTACACTGTCTCCATCAAACACTCCCAGGACAGGTACAGAATGGGGTTAGATACAGAGTAAAGCTCCTTCTACATTGTCCCCATCAAACACTCCCAGGACAGGTACAGCACGGGGTTAGATACAGACTAAAGCTCCCTCTACACTGTCCCCATCAAACACTCCCAGGACAGCTACAGCACGGGGTTAGATACAGACTAAAGCTCCGTCTACGCTGTCCCGATCAAACACTCCCAGGACAGGTAGAGCACAGTGTGAGATACAGGTTAAAGCTCCTTCTACACTGTCCCCATCAAACACTCCCAGGACAGGTACAGCATGGGCTTAGATATAGACTAAAGCACTCTCTGCACTGTGAACATCAAACATTCCCAGGACAGCTGAAGCACGGGGTTAGATACAGAGTAAAGCTCCCTCTACACCATCGCCATCAAACACTCCTAGGACAGCTACAGCACCGTGTGAGATACAGGCTAAAGCTCCCTCTACACTGTCCCTATCAAACACTCCCAGGACAGGTACAGCACGGAGTTAGATACAGATTAAAGCTCCTCCTACGCTGCCCCCATCAAACACTCCCAGGAAATGTACAGCACGGGGTTAGGTACAGACTAGATCTCCCACCACACTGACCCATCAAACACTCCCAGGACAGGTACAGCACGGGGTTACCTACAGAGTCAAGCTCCCTCTACACTGTCCCCATCAAACACTAACAGAACAAGTACAGCACGGGGTTAGATACAGACTAAAGCTCATTCTGCACTGTCCCCATCTAACACTCCCAGGACAGCTACAGCACGTGGTTAGATACAGAGTATAGATCCCTCTACACTATCCCCATCGAACACAACCAGGACAGGTACAGCACGGAGATAAATACAGACAAAAGCTCCCTCTACACTGTCCCCATCAAACACTCACAGGACAGGTACAGCAGAGGGTTAGATACAGACTAAAGCCAGGTTTAAACCCAGTTCCTGACAGCTCAGAGCCACTCACAAAGCTACAGAATCCTGTCCCTTCTCTGTAACCGTTTCAATATGAAGTCAGGCTCTCGATGGAGGATGTTACTCAGAGTCTCCCAATGGATTTCAGAATCCACGAGGTTCAAAACGTGACCGGCTTTAAACAGATGATGTCCAACAGCTGGCCAAACATTCTCACAGAAACACTCCGGCCATTTCCCCCACACCGTAACAGTGAGCACTGAGTCCCCTCCTCCTCACTCCTAACCATCACCATCCACCAGGGGAAAGTACAGAACTTGTCCCAGTTAGATACGGCACAGCAGGGTCACAGGTCAGACACTTACTGCTTCCTAGCCTGGGCTTGTGTGTTCCTCTTGAGCCACACTCATTGGCCATACATGCTCATGGGGCAAGAGCAGGCACGGTGGCGACGAGCTCTTGGTCAGACTGAACACAAGGTAAGAATCGTACCTGTGACACTGCGGGGCTGTCAGGATTAGTGCTCATTGCACGAGTCAGTTTCAGATTCCACCTGCAACATAATCAGAGAAAAAGATGAGTTAGAAAGATGAACACAATTCAGGTTGGTCAGGTGCAAGGGCCAGAGGGAAAAAGGTTTGCAATTGTATGAAGCTATTCACTCCCGACAGGTATAGCACAGGGTGAGATACAGGCTAAAGCTCCCTCTGCACTGTCCCCATCAAACACTCCCAGGACAGGTACGGCATGGGCTTAGATACAGGCTAAAGCTCCCTCTACACTGTCCATATCAAACACTCCCAGGACAGGTACAGCACGGGGTTAGATAAAGACTAAACTCATTCTGCACTGTACCCATCAAACACACACAGGACAGCTACAGCACAGGGTTACAGACAGAGTAAAGCTCCCTCTGCACTGTCTCCATCAAACACTCACAGGACAGTTACACCACAGGGGTAGATACACAGTAAATCTCCCTCAACACTGTCCCCATCAAACACTCCCAGGACATGTACAGCATGGGCTGAGATACAGCCTAAAACTCCCTCTGTACTGTCTCCATCAAACACTCACAGGAGAGGTACACCACAGGGGTAGATACACAGTAAATCTCCCTCAACACTGTACCCATCAAACACTCCCAAGACTGTAACATTACAAGAGTAGATACAGGATAAAGCTCTCTCCTCAATTTCAGTGCATCTAATTCCCAAATTAATACAACAGCCTATTCCATGGCAATGCGAGATGTAATTACTCAAACCACAGCAGCACAGGGTGAGATACAGGCTAAAGCTCCCTCTGCACTGTCCCCATCAAACACTCCCAGGACAGGTAAAGCATGGGCTTAAAGACACATTAAAGCTCCCTCTACACTGTCTCCATCAAACACTCCCAGGACAGGTACAGAATGGGGTTAGATACAGAGTAAAGCTCCTTCTACATTGTCCCCATCAAACACTCCCAGGACAGGTACAGCACGGGGTTAGATACAGACTAAAGCTCCCTCTACACTGTCCCCATCAAACACTCCCAGGACAGCTACAGCACGGGGTTAGATACAGACTAAAGCTCCGTCTACGCTGTCCCGATCAAACACTCCCAGGACAGGTAGAGCACAGTGTGAGATACAGGTTAAAGCTCCTTCTACACTGTCCCCATCAAACACTCCCAGGACAGGTACAGCATGGGCTTAGATATAGACTAAAGCACTCTCTGCACTGTGAACATCAAACATTCCCAGGACAGCTGAAGCACGGGGTTAGATACAGAGTAAAGCTCCCTCTACACCATCGCCATCAAACACTCCTAGGACAGCTACAGCACCGTGTGAGATACAGGCTAAAGCTCCCTCTACACTGTCCCTATCAAACACTCCCAGGACAGGTACAGCACGGAGTTAGATACAGATTAAAGCTCCTCCTACGCTGCCCCCATCAAACACTCCCAGGAAATGTACAGCACGGGGTTAGGTACAGACTAGATCTCCCACCACACTGACCCATCAAACACTCCCAGGACAGGTACAGCACGGGGTTACCTACAGAGTCAAGCTCCCTCTACACTGTCCCCATCAAACACTAACAGAACAAGTACAGCACGGGGTTAGATACAGACTAAAGCTCATTCTGCACTGTCCCCATCTAACACTCCCAGGACAGCTACAGCACGTGGTTAGATACAGAGTATAGATCCCTCTACACTATCCCCATCGAACACAACCAGGACAGGTACAGCACGGAGATAAATACAGACAAAAGCTCCCTCTACACTGTCCCCATCAAACACTCACAGGACAGGTACAGCAGAGGGTTAGATACAGACTAAAGCCAGGTTTAAACCCAGTTCCTGACAGCTCAGAGCCACTCACAAAGCTACAGAATCCTGTCCCTTCTCTGTAACCGTTTCAATATGAAGTCAGGCTCTCGATGGAGGATGTTACTCAGAGTCTCCCAATGGATTTCAGAATCCACGAGGTTCAAAACGTGACCGGCTTTAAACAGATGATGTCCAACAGCTGGCCAAACATTCTCACAGAAACACTCCGGCCATTTCCCCCACACCGTAACAGTGAGCACTGAGTCCCCTCCTCCTCACTCCTAACCATCACCATCCACCAGGGGAAAGTACAGAACTTGTCCCAGTTAGATACGGCACAGCAGGGTCACAGGTCAGACACTTACTGCTTCCTAGCCTGGGCTTGTGTGTTCCTCTTGAGCCACACTCATTGGCCATACATGCTCATGGGGCAAGAGCAGGCACGGTGGCGACGAGCTCTTGGTCAGACTGAACACAAGGTAAGAATCGTACCTGTGACACTGCGGGGCTGTCAGGATTAGTGCTCATTGCACGAGTCAGTTTCAGATTCCACCTGCAACATAATCAGAGAAAAAGATGAGTTAGAAAGATGAACACAATTCAGGTTGGTCAGGTGCAAGGGCCAGAGGGAAAAAGGTTTGCAATTGTATGAAGCTATTCACTCCCGACAGGTATAGCACAGGGTGAGATACAGGCTAAAGCTCCCTCTGCACTGTCCCCATCAAACACTCCCAGGACAGGTACGGCATGGGCTTAGATACAGGCTAAAGCTCCCTCTACACTGTCCATATCAAACACTCCCAGGACAGGTACAGCACGGGGTTAGATAAAGACTAAACTCATTCTGCACTGTACCCATCAAACACACACAGGACAGCTACAGCACAGGGTTACAGACAGAGTAAAGCTCCCTCTGCACTGTCTCCATCAAACACTCACAGGACAGTTACACCACAGGGGTAGATACACAGTAAATCTCCCTCAACACTGTCCCCATCAAACACTCCCAGGACATGTACAGCATGGGCTGAGATACAGCCTAAAACTCCCTCTGTACTGTCTCCATCAAACACTCACAGGAGAGGTACACCACAGGGGTAGATACACAGTAAATCTCCCTCAACACTGTACCCATCAAACACTCCCAAGACTGTAACATTACAAGAGTAGATACAGGATAAAGCTCTCTCCTCAATTTCAGTGCATCTAATTCCCAAATTAATACAACAGCCTATTCCATGGCAATGCGAGATGTAATTACTCAAACCACAGCAGCACAGGGTGAGATACAGGCTAAAGCTCCCTCTGCACTGTCCCCATCAAACACTCCCAGGACAGGTAAAGCATGGGCTTAAAGACACATTAAAGCTCCCTCTACACTGTCTCCATCAAACACTCCCAGGACAGGTACAGAATGGGGTTAGATACAGAGTAAAGCTCCTTCTACATTGTCCCCATCAAACACTCCCAGGACAGGTACAGCACGGGGTTAGATACAGACTAAAGCTCCCTCTACACTGTCCCCATCAAACACTCCCAGGACAGCTACAGCACGGGGTTAGATACAGACTAAAGCTCCGTCTACGCTGTCCCGATCAAACACTCCCAGGACAGGTAGAGCACAGTGTGAGATACAGGTTAAAGCTCCTTCTACACTGTCCCCATCAAACACTCCCAGGACAGGTACAGCATGGGCTTAGATATAGACTAAAGCACTCTCTGCACTGTGAACATCAAACATTCCCAGGACAGCTGAAGCACGGGGTTAGATACAGAGTAAAGCTCCCTCTACACCATCGCCATCAAACACTCCTAGGACAGCTACAGCACCGTGTGAGATACAGGCTAAAGCTCCCTCTACACTGTCCCTATCAAACACTCCCAGGACAGGTACAGCACGGAGTTAGATACAGATTAAAGCTCCTCCTACGCTGCCCCCATCAAACACTCCCAGGAAATGTACAGCACGGGGTTAGGTACAGACTAGATCTCCCACCACACTGACCCATCAAACACTCCCAGGACAGGTACAGCACGGGGTTACCTACAGAGTCAAGCTCCCTCTACACTGTCCCCATCAAACACTAACAGAACAAGTACAGCACGGGGTTAGATACAGACTAAAGCTCATTCTGCACTGTCCCCATCTAACACTCCCAGGACAGCTACAGCACGTGGTTAGATACAGAGTATAGATCCCTCTACACTATCCCCATCGAACACAACCAGGACAGGTACAGCACGGAGATAAATACAGACAAAAGCTCCCTCTACACTGTCCCCATCAAACACTCACAGGACAGGTACAGCAGAGGGTTAGATACAGACTAAAGCCAGGTTTAAACCCAGTTCCTGACAGCTCAGAGCCACTCACAAAGCTACAGAATCCTGTCCCTTCTCTGTAACCGTTTCAATATGAAGTCAGGCTCTCGATGGAGGATGTTACTCAGAGTCTCCCAATGGATTTCAGAATCCACGAGGTTCAAAACGTGACCGGCTTTAAACAGATGATGTCCAACAGCTGGCCAAACATTCTCACAGAAACACTCCGGCCATTTCCCCCACACCGTAACAGTGAGCACTGAGTCCCCTCCTCCTCACTCCTAACCATCACCATCCACCAGGGGAAAGTACAGAACTTGTCCCAGTTAGATACGGCACAGCAGGGTCACAGGTCAGACACTTACTGCTTCCTAGCCTGGGCTTGTGTGTTCCTCTTGAGCCACACTCATTGGCCATACATGCTCATGGGGCAAGAGCAGGCACGGTGGCGACGAGCTCTTGGTCAGACTGAACACAAGGTAAGAATCGTACCTGTGACACTGCGGGGCTGTCAGGATTAGTGCTCATTGCACGAGTCAGTTTCAGATTCCACCTGCAACATAATCAGAGAAAAAGATGAGTTAGAAAGATGAACACAATTCAGGTTGGTCAGGTGCAAGGGCCAGAGGGAAAAAGGTTTGCAATTGTATGAAGCTATTCACTCCCGACAGGTATAGCACAGGGTGAGATACAGGCTAAAGCTCCCTCTGCACTGTCCCCATCAAACACTCCCAGGACAGGTACGGCATGGGCTTAGATACAGGCTAAAGCTCCCTCTACACTGTCCATATCAAACACTCCCAGGACAGGTACAGCACGGGGTTAGATAAAGACTAAACTCATTCTGCACTGTACCCATCAAACACACACAGGACAGCTACAGCACAGGGTTACAGACAGAGTAAAGCTCCCTCTGCACTGTCTCCATCAAACACTCACAGGACAGTTACACCACAGGGGTAGATACACAGTAAATCTCCCTCAACACTGTCCCCATCAAACACTCCCAGGACATGTACAGCATGGGCTGAGATACAGCCTAAAACTCCCTCTGTACTGTCTCCATCAAACACTCACAGGAGAGGTACACCACAGGGGTAGATACACAGTAAATCTCCCTCAACACTGTACCCATCAAACACTCCCAAGACTGTAACATTACAAGAGTAGATACAGGATAAAGCTCTCTCCTCAATTTCAGTGCATCTAATTCCCAAATTAATACAACAGCCTATTCCATGGCAATGCGAGATGTAATTACTCAAACCACAGCAGCACAGGGTGAGATACAGGCTAAAGCTCCCTCTGCACTGTCCCCATCAAACACTCCCAGGACAGGTAAAGCATGGGCTTAAAGACACATTAAAGCTCCCTCTACACTGTCTCCATCAAACACTCCCAGGACAGGTACAGAATGGGGTTAGATACAGAGTAAAGCTCCCTCTACATTGTCCCCATCAAACACTCCCAGGACAGGTACAGCACGGGGTTAGATACAGACTAAAGCTCCCTCTACACTGTCCCCATCTAACACTCCCAGGACAGCTACAGCACGGGGTTAGATACAGACTAAAGCTCCGTCTACGCTGTCCCGATCAAACACTCCCAGGACAGGTAGAGCACAGTGTGAGATACAGGTTAAAGCTCCCTCTACACTGTCCCCATCAAACACTCCCAGGACAGGTACAGCATGGGCTTAGATATAGACTAAAGCACTCTCTGCACTGTGAACATCAAACACTCCCAGGACAGCTGAAGCACGGGGTTAGATACAGAGTAAAGCTCCCTCTACACCATCGCCATCAAACACTCCTAGGACAGCTACAGCACCGTGTGAGATACAGGCTAAAGCTCCCTCTACACTGTCCCTATCAAACACTCCCAGGACAGGTACAGCACGGAGTTAGATACAGATTAAAGCTCCTCCTACGCTGCCCCCATCAAACACTCCCAGGAAATGTACAGCACGGGGTTAGGTACAGACTAGATCTCCCGCCACACTGACCCATCAAACACTCCCAGGACAGGTACAGCACGGGGTTACCTACAGTCAAGCTCCCTCTACACTGTCCCCATCAAACACTACCAGAACAAGTACAGCACGGGGTTAGATACAGACTAAAGCTCATTCTGCACTGTCCCCATCAAACACTCCCAGGACAGCTACAGCACGTGGTTAGATACAGAGTATAGATCCCTCTACACTATCCCCATCGAACACAACCAGGACAGGTACAGCACGGAGATAAATACAGACAAAAGCTCCCTCTACACTGTCCCCATCAAACACTCACAGGACAGGTACAGCAGAGGGTTAGATACAGACTAAAGCCAGGTTTAAACCCAGTTCCTGACAGCTCAGAGCCACTCACAAAGCTACAGAATCCTGTCCCTTCTCTGTAACCGTTTCAATATGAAGTCAGGCTCTCGATGGAGGATGTTACTCAGAGTCTCCCAATGGATTTCAGAATCCACGAGGTTCAAAACGTGACCGGCTTTAAACAGATGATGTCCAACAGCTGGCCAAACATTCTCACAGAAACACTCCGGCCATTTCCCCCACACCGTAACAGTGAGCACTGAGTCCCCTCCTCCTCACTCCTAACCATCACCATCCACCAGGGGAAAGTACAGAACTTGTCCCAGTTAGATACGGCACAGCAGGGTCACAGGTCAGACACTTACTGCTTCCTAGCCTGGGCTTGTGTGTTCCTCTTGAGCCACACTCATTGGCCATACATGCTCATGGGGCAAGAGCAGGCACGGTGGCGACGAGCTCTTGGTCAGACTGAACACAAGGTAAGAATCGTACCTGTGACACTGCGGGGCTGTCAGGATTAGTGCTCATTGCACGAGTCAGTTTCAGATTCCACCTGCAACATAATCAGAGAAAAAGATGAGTTAGAAAGATGAACACAATTCAGGTTGGTCAGGTGCAAGGGCCAGAGGGAAAAAGGTTTGCAATTGTATGAAGCTATTCACTCCCGACAGGTATAGCACAGGGTGAGATACAGGCTAAAGCTCCCTCTGCACTGTCCCCATCAAACACTCCCAGGACAGGTACGGCATGGGCTTAGATACAGGCTAAAGCTCCCTCTACACTGTGCATATCAAACACTCCCAGGACAGGTACAGCATGGGCTTAAATACACATTAAAGCTCCTTCTACACGGTCTCCATCAAACACTCCCAGGACAGGTACAGAATGGGGTTAGATACAGAGTAAATCTCCCTCTACATTGTCCCCATCAAACACTCCCAGGACAGCTACAGCACGGGGTTAGATACAGACTAAAGCTCCGTCTACACTGTCCCGATCAAACACTCCCAGGACAGGTAGAGCACAAGGTGAGATACAGGCTAAAGCTCCTTCTACACTGTCCCCATCAAAGTCTCCTAGGATAGGTGCAGTACAGCACGAGGTTAGATACAGAGTAACGCTCCCTCTACACTGGCCCCATCAAACACTCCCAGGACAGGTACAGCATGGGCTTAGATATAGACTAAAGCACTCTCTGCACTGTGAACATCAACCAGGACAGGTACAGCACGGAGTTAGATACAGACTAAAGCTCCCTCTACACTGTCTCCACCAAACACTCACAGGACAGTTACACCACAGGGGTAGATACACAGTAAATCTCCCTCAACACTGTACCCATCAAAAACTCCCAAGACAGGCACATTACAGGAGAAGATACAGGATAAAGCTCTCTCCTCAATTTCAGTGCATCTAATTCCCAAATTAATACAACAGCCTATTCCATGGCAATGCGAGATGTAATTACTCAAACCAATGGGCCTGTAACCTCTGCACGAGATCCACCATTTCGGACAGACTGTGTGGTGGGACAAGGGCTCCAGGAGATTTTGTCACTGTCCAGCAGCTTTTATTTCTGACTTACAATGAACAGACATCGGCCTCTGTCTCCTCCACTACTCCCAGCAGACAGAACTGGATTTAAACCCAGCTCCTGACAGCTCAGAGCCACTCACAAAGCTACAGAATCGTGCTCCTTCTCTGTATCGGTTTCAATGTCAAGTCAGGCTCTCGATGGAGGAGGTTACTCAGAGTCTCCCAATGGATTACAGAATCCACGAGGTTCAAAACGTGACCTGCTTTAAACAGATGATGTCCAACAGCTGGCCAAACATTCTCACAGAAACTCTCCGGCCATTTCCCCCACACAGTAACAGTGAGCACTGAGTCCCCTCCTCCTCACTCCTAACCATCACCATCCACCAGGGGAAAGTACAGATCTTGTCCCAGTTAGATACGGCACAGCAGGGTCACAGGTCAGACACTTACTGCTTCCTAGCCTGGGCTTGTGTGTTCCTCTTGAGCCACATCATTGGCCATACATGCTCATGGGGCAAGAGCAGGCACGGTGGCGACGAGCTCTTGGTCAGACTGAACACAAGGTAAGAATCGTACCTGTGACACTGCGATGCTGTCAGGATTAGTGCTCATTGCACGAGTCAGTTTCAGTTTCCAATCTGCAACATAATCAGAGAAAATGCTCAGTTACAAAGATGAACACAATTCAGGTTGGTCAGGTGCAAGGGCCAGAGGTAAAAAGATTTGCAATTGTATGAAGCTATTCACTCACGACAGGTACAGCACAGGGTGAGATACAGGCTAAAGCTCCCTCTGCACTGTCCCCATCAAACACTCCCAGGACAGGTACAGAATGGGCTGAGATACAGACTAAAGCTCCTCTCTGCACTGTCCCCATCAAACACTCCCAGGACATGTACAGCATGGGCTGAGATACAGCCTAAAACTCCCTCTGTACTGTCTCCATCAAACACTCACAGGAGAGGTACACCACAGGGGTAGATACACAGTAAATCTCCCTCAACACTGTACCCATCAAAAACTCCCAAGGTAGGTACATTACAGGAGAAGATACAGGATAAAGCTCTCTCCTCAATTTCAGTGCATCTAATTCCCAAATTAATACAACAGCTTATTCCATGGCAATGCGAGATGTAATTACTCAAACCAATGGGCCTGTAGCCTCTGCACGAGATCCACCATTTCAGACAAGCTGTGTGGTGGGACAAGGGCTCCAGGAGATTTTGTCACTGTCCAGCAGCTTTTATTTCTGACTTACAATGAACAGACATCGGCCCTGTCTCCTCCACTACTCCCAGAAGACAGAACTGGGTTAAACCCAGCTCCTGACAGCTCAGAGCCACTCACAAAGCTATAGAATCCTGTCCCTTCTCTGTATCGGTTTCAATGTCAAGAGAGGCTCTCAATGGTGGAGGTTACTCAGAGTCTCCCAATGGATTACAGAATCCACGAGGTTCAAAACGTGATCTGCTTTAAACTGTTGATGTCCAACAGCTAGCCAAACATTCTCACAGAAACTCTCCGGCCATTTCCCCCACACCGGAACAATGAGCACTGAGTCCCCTCCTCCTCACTCCTAACCATCACCATCCACCAGGGGAAAAGTAGAGAACGTGTCCCAGTTAGATACGGCACAGGAGGGTCACAGGTCAGACACTTACTGCTTCCTAGCCTGGGCTTGTGTGTTCCTCTTGAGCCACATCATTGGCCATACATGCTCATGGGGCAACAGCAGGCACGGTGGCGACGAGCTCTTGGTCAGACTGAACACAAGGTAAGAATCGTACCTGTGACACTGCGATGCTGTCAGGATTAGTGCTCATTGCACGAGTCAGTTTCAGTTTCCAATCTGCAACATAATCAGAGAAAATGCTGAGTTACAAAGATGAACACAATTCAGGTTGGTCAGATGCAAGGGCCAGAGGTAAAAAAATTTGCAATTGTATGAAGCCATTCACTCACCACAGGTACAGCACAGGGTGAGATACAGGCTAAAGCTCCCTCTGCACTGTCTCCATCAAACACTCCCAGGACAAGTACAGAATGGGCTGAGATACAGACTAAAGCTCTCTCTGCACTGTCCCCATCAAACACTCCCAGGACATGTACAGCATGGGCTGAGATACAGCCTAAAACTCCCTCTGTACTGTCACATCAAACACTCACAGGAGAGGTACACCACAGGGGTAGATACACAGTAAATCTCCCTCAACACTGTACCCATCAAAAACTCCCAAGGCAGGTACATTACAGGAGAAGATACAGGATAAAGCTCTCTCCTCAATTTCAGTGCATCTAATTCCCAAATTAATACAACAGCCTTATTCCATGGCAATGCGAGATGTAATTACTCAAACCAATGGGCCTGTAGCCTCTGCACGAGATCCACCATTTCAGACAGGCTGTGTGGTGGGACAAGGGCTCCAGGAGATTTTGTCACTGTCCAGCAGCTTTTATTTCTGACTTACAATGAACAGACATCGGCCTCTGTCTCCTCCACTACTCCCAGCAGACAGAACTGGGTTTAAACCCAGCTCCTGACAGCTCAGAGCCACTCACAAAGCTATAGAATCCTGTCCCTTCTCTGTATCGGTTTCAATGTCAAGAGAGGCTCTCAATGGTGGAGGTTACTCAGAGTCTCCCAATGGATTACAGAATCCACGAGGTTCAAAACGTGATCTGCTTTAAACTGTTGATGTCCAACAGCTGGCCAAACATTCTCACAGAAACTCTCCGGCCATTTCCCCCACACCGGAACAATGAGCACTGAGTCCCCTCCTCCTCACTCCTAACCATCACCATCCACCAGGGGAAAAGACGAGAACGTGTCCCAGTTAGATACGGCACAGCAGGGTCACAGGTCAGACACTTACTGCTTCCTAGCCTGGGCTTGTGTGTTCTTCTTGAGCCACATCATTGGCCATACATGCTCATGGGGCAACAGCAGGCACGGTGGCGACGAGCTCTTGGTCAGACTGAACACAAGGTAAGAATCGTACCTGTGACACTGCGATGCTGTCAGGATTAGTGCTCATTGCACGAGTCAGTTTCAGTTTCCAATCTGCAACATAATCAGAGAAAATGCTGAGTTACAAAGATGAACACAATTCAGGTTGGTCAGATGCAAGGGCCAGAGGTAAAAAAATTTGCAATTGTATGAAGCCATTCACTCAAGACAGGTACAGCACAGGGTGAGATACAGGCTAAAGCTCCCTCTGCACTGTCTCCATCAAACACTCCCAGGACAAGTACAGAATGGGCTGAGATACAGACTAAAGCTCTCTCTGCACTGTCCCCATCAAACACTCCCAGGACATGTGCAGCATGGGCTGAGATACAGCCTAAAACTCCCTCTGTACTGTCTCCATCAAACACTCACAGGAGAGGTACACCACAGGGGTAGATACACAGTAAATCTCCCTCAACACTGTACCCATCAAAAACTCCCAAGGCAGGTACATTACAGGAGAAGATACAGGATAAAGCTCTCTCCTCAATTTCAGTGCATCTAATTCCCAAATTAATACAACAGCTTATTCCATGGCAATGCGAGATGTAATTACTCAAACCAATGGGCCTGTAGCCTCTGCACGAGATCCACCATTTCAGACAGGCTGTGTGGTGGGACAAGGGCTCCAGGAGATTTTGTCACTGTCCAGCAGCTTTTATTTCTGACTTACAATGAACAGACATCGGCCTCTGTCTCCTCCACTACTCCCAGCAGACAGAACTGGGTTTAAACCCAGCTCCTGACAGCTCAGAGCCACTCACAAAGCTATAGAATCCTGTCCCTTCTCTGTATCGGTTTCAATGTCAAGAGAGGCTCTCAATGGTGGAGGTTACTCAGAGTCTCCCAATGGATTACAGAATCCACGAGGTTCAAAACGTGATCTGCTTTAAACTGTTGATGTCCAACAGCTGGCCAAACATTCTCACAGAAACTCTCCGGCCATTTCCCCCACACCGGAACAATGAGCACTGAGTCCCCTCCTCCTCACTCCTAACCATCACCATCCACCAGGGGAAAAGACGAGAACGTGTCCCAGTTAGATACGGCACAGCAGGGTCACAGGTCAGACACTTACTGCTTCCTAGCCTGGGCTTGTGTGTTCCTCTTGAGCCACATCATTGGCCATACATGCTCATGGGGCAACAGCAGGCACGGTGGCGACGAGCTCTTGGTCAGACTGAACACAAGGTAAGAATCGTACCTGTGACACTGCGATGCTGTCAGGATTAGTGCTCATTGCACGAGTCAGTTTCAGTTTCCAATCTGCAACATAATCAGAGAAAATGCTGAGTTACAAAGATGAACACAATTCAGGTTGGTCAGATGCAAGGGCCAGAGGTAAAAAAATTTGCAATTGTATGAAGCCATTCACTCAAGACAGGTACAGCACAGGGTGAGATACAGGCTAAAGCTCCCTCTGCACTGTCTCCATCAAACACTCCCAGGACAAGTACAGAATGGGCTGAGATACAGACTAAAGCTCTCTCTGCACTGTCCCCATCAAACACTCCCAGGACATGTGCAGCATGGGCTGAGATACAGCCTAAAACTCCCTCTGTACTGTCTCCATCAAACACTCACAGGAGAGGTACACCACAGGGGTAGATACACAGTAAATCTCCCTCAACACTGTACCCATCAAAAACTCCCAAGGCAGGTACATTACAGGAGAAGATACAGGATAAAGCTCTCTCCTCAATTTCAGTGCATCTAATTCCCAAATTAATAGCAACAGCTTATTCCATGGCAATGCGAGATGTAATTACTCAAACCAATGGGCCTGTAGCCTCTGCACGAGATCCACCATTTCAGACAGGCTGTGTGGTGGGACAAGGGCTCCAGGAGATTTTGTCACTGTCCAGCAGCTTTTATTTCTGACTTACAATGAACAGACATCGGCCTCTGTCTCCTCCACTACTCCCAGAAGACAGAACTGGGTTTAAACCCAGCTCCTGACAGCTCAGAGCCACTCACAAAGCTATAGAATCCTGTCCCTTCTCTGTATCGGTTTCAATGTCAAGAGAGGCTCTCAATGGTGGAGGTTACTCAGAGTCTCCCAATGGATTACAGAATCCACGAGGTTCAAAACGTGATCTGCTTTAAACTGTTGATGTCCAACAGCTGGCCAAACATTCTCACAGAAACTCTCCGGCCATTTCCCCCACACCGGAACAATGAGCACTGAGTCCCCTCCTCCTCACTCCTAACCATCACCATCCACCAGGGGAAAAGTAGAGAACGTGTCCCAGTTAGATACGGCACAGCAGGGTCACAGATCAGACACTTACTGCTTCCTAGCCTGGGCTTGTGTGTTCCTCTTGAGCCACATCATTGGCCATACATGCTCATGGGGCAACAGCAGGCACGGTGGCGACGAGCTCTTGGTCAGACTGAACACAAGGTAAGAATCGTACCTGTGACACTGCGATGCTGTCAGGATTAGTGCTCATTGCACGAGTCAGTTTCAGTTTCCAATCTGCAACATAATCAGAGAAAATGCAGAGTTACAAAGATGAACACAATTCAGGTTGGTCAGATGCAAGGGCCAGAGGTAAAAAAATTTGCAATTGTATGAAGCCATTCACTCAAGACAGGTACAGCACAGGGTGAGATACAGGATAAAGCTCCCTCTACACTGTCCCCATCAAACACTCCCAGGAGAGGTACAGCACGGGGTTAGATACAGACTAGAGCTCCCTCTACACTGTCCCCATCGAAAACTCCCAGGACAGGTACAGCATGGGCTTAGATACAGACTAAAGCTCCCTCTACACTGTCTCCATCAAACACTCACAGGAGAGGTACACCACAGGGGTAGATACACAGTAAATCTCCCTCAACACTACCCATCAAAAACTCCCAAGGCAGGTACATTACAGGAGAAGATACAGGATAAAGCTCTCTCCTCAATTTCAGTGCATCTAATTCCCAAATTAATACAACAGCTTATTCCATGGCAATGCGAGATGTAATTACTCAAACCAATGGGCCTGTAACCTCTGCACGAGATCCACCATTTCAGACAGGCTGTGTGGTGGGACAAGGGCTCCAGGAGATTTTGTCACTGTCCAGCAGCTTTTATTTCTGACTTACAATGAACAGACATCGGCCTCTGTCTCCTCCACTACTCCCAGCAGACAGAACTGGGTTTAAACCCAGCTCCTGACAGCTCAGAGCCACTCACAAAGCTACAGAATCCTGTCCCTTCTCTGTATCGGTTTCAATGTCAAGTCAGGCTCTCAATGGCGGACGTTACTCAGAGTCTCCCAATGGATTACAGAATCCACGAGGTTCAAAACGTGATCTGCTTTAAACTGTTGATGTCCAACAGCTGGCCAAACATTCTCACAGAAACTCTCCGGCCATTTCCCCCACACCGTAACAGTGAGCACTGAGTCCCCTCCTCCTCACTCCTAACCTTCACAATCCACCAGGGGAAAAGACGAGAACGTGTCCCAGTTAGATACGGCACAGCAGGGTCACAGGTCAGACACTTACTGCTTCCTAGCCTGGGCTTGTGTGTTCTTCTTGAGCCACATCATTGGCCATACATGCTCATGGGGCAAGAGCAGGCACGGTGGCGACGAGCTCTTGGTCAGACTGAACACAAGGTAAGAATCGTACCTGTGACACTGCGATGCTGTCAGGATTAGTGCTCATTGCACGAGTCAGTTTCAGTTTCCAATCTGCAACATAATCAGAGAAAATGCTGAGTTACAAAGATGAACACAATTCAGGTTGGTCAGATGCAAGGGCCAGAGGTAAAAAAATTTGCAATTGTATGAAGCCATTCACTCAAGACAGGTACAGCACAGGGTGAGATACAGGCTAAAGCTCCCTCTGCACTGTCCCCATCAAACACTCCCAGGAGAAGTACAGCAAGGGGTTAGATACAGAGTAAAGCTCCCTCTACACTGTCTCCATCAAACACTCCCAGGACAGGTACAGAATGGGCTGAGATACAGACTAAAGCTCTCTCTGCACTGTCCCCATCAAACACTCCCAGGACATGTACAGCATGGGCTGAGATACAGACTAAAACTCCCTCTGTACTGTCTCCATCAAACACTCACAGGAGAGGTACACCACAGGGGTAGATACACAGTAAATCTCCCTCAACACTGTACCCATCAAAAACTCCCAAGGCAGGTACATTACAGGAGAAGATACAGGATAAAGCTCTCTCCTCAATTTCAGTGCATCTAATTCCCAAATTAATACAACAGCTTATTTCATGGCAATGCGAGATGTAATTACTCAAACCAATGGGCCTGTAGCCTCTGCACGAGATCCACCATTTCAGACAGGCTGTGTGGTGGGACAAGGGCTCCAGGAGATTTTGTCACTGTCCAGCAGCTTTTATTTCTGACTTACAATGAACAGACATCGGCCTCTGTCTCCTCCACTACTCCCAGCAGACAGAACTGGGTTTAAACCCAGCTCCTGACAGCTCAGAGCCACTCACAAAGCTATAGAATCCTGTCCCTTCTCTGTATCGGTTTCAATGTCAAGTCAGGCTCTCAATGGTGGACGTTACTCAGAGTCACCCAATGGATTACAGAATCCACGAGGTTCAAAACGTGATCTGCTTTAAACTGTTGATGTCCAACAGCTGGCCAAACATTCTCACAGAAACTCTCCGGCCATTTCCCCCACACCGGAACAATGAGCACTGAGTCCCCTCCTCCTCACTCCTAACCATCACCATCCACCAGGGGAAAAGTAGAGAACGTGTCCCAGTTAGATACGGCACAGGAGGGTCACAGGTCAGACACTTACTGCTTCCTAGCCTGGGCTTGTGCGTTCCTCTTGAGCCACATCATTGGCCATACATGCTCATGGGGCAACAGCAGGCACGGTGGCGACGAGCTCTTGGTCAGACTGAACACAAGGTAAGAATCGTACCTGTGACACTGCGATGCCGTCAGGATTAGTGCCCATTGCACGAGTCAGTTTCAGTTTCCAATCTGCAACATAATCAGAGAAAATGCTGAGTTACAAAGATGAACACAATTCAGGTTGGTCAGGTGCAAGGGCCACAGGTAAAAAGATTTGCAATTGTATGAAGCCATTCACTCAAGACAGGTACAGCACAGGGTGAGATACAGGCTAAAGCTCCCTCTGCACTGTCCCCATCAAACACTCCCAGGACAAGTACAGCATGGGGTTCGATACAGAGTAAAGCTCCCTCCACACTGTCTCCATCAAACACTCCCAGGACAGGTACAGCACGGGGTTCGATACAGAGTAAAGCTCCCTCCACACTGTCCATATCAAACACTCCCAGGACAGGTACAGCACGGGGTTCGATACAGAGTAAAGCTCCCTCCACACTGTCCATATCAAACACTCCCAGGACAGGTACAGCACGGGGTAGATACAGAGTAAAGCTCCCTCCACACTGTCCATATCAAACACTCCCAGGACAGCTACAGCATGGGCTTAAATACAGATTAACGCTCCTTCTACACTGTCTCCATCAAACACTCCCAGGACAGGTACAGAATGGGCTGAGATACAGACTAAAGCTCTCTCTGCACTGTCCCCATCAAACACTCCCAGGATATGTACAGCATGGGCTGAGATACAGACTAAAGCTCCCTCTACACTGTCCCCATCAAACACTACCAGGAGAGGTACAGCATGGGCTTAGATACAGACTAAAGCGCCCTCTACACTGTCCCCATCAAAAACTCCCAGGACAGCGACAGCACGGTGTTAGATACAGACTAAAGCTCCCTCTCCACTATCCCCATCAAACACTCCCAGGACAGCGCCAGTACGGGGTTAGATACAGAGCAAAGCTCCCTTTACACTGTCCCCTACAAACAATCCCAGCACAGCAAAAGCACGGGGTTAGATACAGACTAAAGCTCCCTCTACACTGTCCACATCAAACACTCCCAGGACAGCTACAGCACTGGGTTAGATAGAGTAAAGCTCCCTCTACACCGTCACCATCAAACACTCCTAGGAGAGATAGAGCACAGGGTGAGATACAGGCTAAAGCTCCCTCTGCAATGTCCCCATCAAACACTCCTAGGACAGCTACATCAGAGGGTGAGATACAGGATAAAGCTCCCTCTACACTGTCCCCATCAAACACTCCCAGGACAGCTACAGCACGGGGTTAGATAGAGTAAAGCTCCCTCTACACCGTCACCATCAAACACTCCTAGGAGAGATAGAGCACAGGGTGAGATACAGACTAAAGCTCCCTCTGCAATGTCTCCACCAAACACTCCTAGGACAGCTACATCACAGGGTGAGATACAGGATAAAGCTCCCTCTACACTGTCCACATCAAACACTCCCAGGAGAGGTACAGCACGGGGTTAGATACAGACTAGAGCTCCCTCTACACTGTCCCCATCAAACACTCCCAGGACAGGTACAGCATGGGCTTAGATACAGAGTAAAGCTCCCTCTACACTGTCTCCATCAAACACTCCCAGGACAGGTACAGAATGGGCTGAGATACAGACTAAAGCTCTCTCTGCACTGTCCCCATCAAACACTCCCAGGACATGCACAGCATGGGCTGAGATACAGACTAAAACTCCCTCTGTACTGTCTCCATCAAACACTCACAGGAGAGGTACACCACAGGGGTAGATACACAGAAAATCTCTCTCAACACTGTACCCATCAAAAACTCCCAAGGCAGGTACATTACAGGAGAAGATACAGGATAAAGCTCTCTCCTCAATTTCAGTGCATCTAATTCCCAAATTAATACAACAGCCTATTCCATGGCAATGCGAGATGTAATTACTCAAACCAATGGGCCTGTAGCCTCTGCACGAGATCCACCATTTCAGACAGGCTGTGTGGTGGGACAAGGGCTCCAGGAGATTTTGTCACTGTCCAGCAGCTTTTATTTCTGACTTACAATGAACAGACATCGGCCTCTGTCTCCTCCACTACTCCCAGCAGACAGAACTGGGTTTAAACCCAGCTCCTGACAGCTCACAGCCACTCACAAAGCTACAGAATCCTGTCCCTTCTCTGTATCGGTTTCAATGTCAAGTCAGGCTCTCAATGGTGGACGTTACTCAGAGTCTCCCAATGGATTACAGAATCCACGAGGTTCAAAACGTGATCTGCTTTAAACTGTTGATGTCCAACAGCTGGCCAAACATTCTCACAGAAACTCTCCGGCCATTTCCCCCACACCGGAACAGTGAGCACTGAGTCCCCTCCTCCTCACTCCTAACCATCACCATCCACCAGGGGAAAAGACGAGAACGTGTCCCAGTTAGATACGGCACAGCAGGGTCACAGGTCAGACATTTACTGCTTCCTAGCCTGGGCTTGTGTGTTCTTCTTGAGCCACATCATTGGCCATACATGCTCATGGGGCAAGAGCAGGCACGGTGGCGACGAGCTCTTGGTCAGAACACAAGGTAAGAATCGTACCTGTGACACTGCGATGCTGTCAGGATTAGTGCTCATTGCACGAGTCAGTTTCAGTTTCCAATCTGCAACATAATCAGAGAAAATGCTGAGTTACAAAGATGAACACAATTCAGGTTGGTCAGGTGCAAGGGCCACAGGTAAAAAGATTTGCAATTGTATGAAGCCATTCACTCAAGACAGGTACAGCACAGCGTGAGATACAGGCTAAAGCTCCCTCTGCACTGTCCTCATCAAACACTCCCAGGACAAGTACAGCATGGGGTTAGATACTGAGTAAAGCTCCCTCTACACTGTCTCCATCAAACACTCCCAGGACAGGTACAGAATGGGCTGAGATACAGATTAAAGCTCTCTCTGCACTGTCCCCATCAAACACTCCCAGGACATGTACAGCATGGGCTGAGATACAGACTAAAGCTCCCTCTGTACTGTCTCCACCAAACACTCCTAGGACAGCTACATCACAGGGTGAGATACAGGATAAAGCTCCCTCTACACTGTCCCATCAAACACTCCCAGGAGAGGTACAGCACGGGGTTAGATACAGACTAGAGCTCCCTCTACACTGTCCCCATCGAAAACTCCCAGGACAGGTACAGCATGGGCTTAGATACAGACTAAAGCTCCCTCTACACTGTCTCCATCAAACACTCACAGGAGAGGTACACCACAAGGGTAGATACACAGTAAATCTCCCTCAACACTACCCATCAAAAACTCCCAAGGCAGGTACATTACAGGAGAAGATACAGGATAAAGCTCTCTCCTCAATTTCAGTGCATCTAATTCCCAAATTAATACAACAGCTTATTCCATGGCAATGCGAGATGTAATTACTCAAACCAATGGGCCTGTAACCTCTGCACGAGATCCACCATTTCAGACAGGCTGTGTGGTGGGACAAGGGCTCCAGGAGATTTTGTCACTGTCCAGCAGCTTTTATTTCTGACTTACAATGAACAGACATCGGCCTCTGTCTCCTCCACTACTCCCAGCAGACAGAATTGGGTTTAAACCCAGCTCCAGACAGCTCAGAGCCACTCACACAGCTATAGAATCCTGTCCCTTCTCTGTATCGGTTTCAATGTCAAGTCAGGCTCTCAATGGCGGACGTTACTCAGAGTCTCCCAATGGATTACAGAATCCACGAGGTTCAAAACGTGATCTGCTTTAAACTGTTGATGTCCAACAGCTGGCCAAACATTCTCACAGAAACTCTCCGGCCATTTCCCCCACACCGGAACAGTGAGCACTGAGTCCCCTCCTCCTCACTCCTAACCTTCACAATCCACCAGGGGAAAAGACGAGAACGTGTCCCAGTTAGATACGGCACAGCAGGGTCACAGGTCAGACACTTACTGCTTCCTAGCCTGGGCTTGTGTGTTCTTCTTGAGCCACATCATTGGCCATACATGCTCATGGGGCAAGAGCAGGCACGGTGGCGACGAGCTCTTGGTCAGACTGAACACAAGGTAAGAATCGTACTTGTGACACTGCGATGCTGTCAGGATTAGTGCTCATTGCACGAGTCAGTTTCAGTTTCCAATCTGCAACATAATCAGAGAAAATGCTGAGTTACAAAGATGAACACAATTCAGGTTGGTCAGATGCAAGGGCCAGAGGTAAAAAAATTTGCAATTGTATGAAGCCATTCACTCAAGACAGGTACAGCACAGGGTGAGATACAGGCTAAAGCTCCCTCTGCACTGTCCCCATCAAACACTCCCAGGAGAAGTACAGCAAGGGGTTAGATACAGAGTAAAGCTCCCTCTACACTGTCTCCATCAAACACTCCCAGGACAGGTACAGAATGGGCTGAGATACAGACTAAAGCTCTCTCTGCACTGTCCCCATCAAACACTCCCAGGACATGTGCAGCATGGGCTGAGATACAGACTAAAACTCCCTCTGTACTGTCTCCATCAAACACTCACAGGAGAGGTACACCACAGGGGTAGATACACAGTAAATCTCCCTCAACACTGTACCCATCAAAAACTCCCAAGGCAGGTACATTACAGGAGAAGATACAGGATAAAGCTCTCCCCTCAATTTCAGTGCATCTAATTCCCAAATTAATACAACAGCTTATTTCATGGCAATGCGAGATGTAATTACTCAAACCAATGGGCCTGTAGCCTCTGCACGAGATCCACCATTTCAGACAGGCTGTGTGGTGGGACAAGGGCTCCAGGAGATTTTGTCACTGTCCAGCAGCTTTTATTTCTGACTTACAATGAACAGACATCGGCCTCTGTCTCCTCCACTACTCCCAGCAGACAGAACTGGGTTTAAACCCAGCTCCTGACAGCTCAGAGCCACTCACAAAGCTATAGAATCCTGTCCCTTCTCTGTATCGGTTTCAATGTCAAGTCAGGCTCTCAATGGTGGACGTTACTCAGAGTCTCCCAATGGATTACAGAATCCACGAGGTTCAAAACGTGATCTGCTTTAAACTGTTGATGTCCAACAGCTGGCCAAACATTCTCACAGAAACTCTCCGGCCATTTCCCCCACACCGGAACAATGAGCACTGAGTCCCCTCCTCCTCACTCCTAACCATCACCATCCACCAGGGGAAAGTAGAGAACGTGTCCCAGTTAGATACGGCACAGGAGGGTCACAGGTCAGACACTTACTGCTTCCTAGCCTGGGCTTGTGTGTTCCTCTTGAGCCACATCATTGGCCATACATGCTCATGGGGCAACAGCAGGCACGGTGGCGACGAGCTCTTGGTCAGACTGAACACAAGGTAAGAATCGTACCTGTGACACTGCGATGCCGTCAGGATTAGTGCCCATTGCACGAGTCAGTTT
Organism: Carcharodon carcharias; assembly: GCF_017639515.1. Taxonomy (NCBI): domain Eukaryota; kingdom Metazoa; phylum Chordata; class Chondrichthyes; order Lamniformes; family Lamnidae; genus Carcharodon; species Carcharodon carcharias. Next base: position 1,641,304 of record NW_024470690.1, read on the forward strand.
CAGTTTCCAATCTGCAACATAATCAGAGAAAATGCTGAGTTACAAAGATGAACACAATTCAGGTTGGTCAGGTGCAAGGGCCACAGGTAAAAAGATTTGCAATTGTATGAAGCCATTCACTCAAGACAGGTACAGCACAGCGTGAGATACAGGCTAAAGCTCCCTCTGCACTGTCCCCATCAAACACTCCCAGGACAAGTACAGCATGGGGTTCGATACAGAGTAAAGCTCCCTCCACACTGTCCCCATCAAACACTCCCAGGACAGGTACAGCATGGGCTTAAATACAGATTAAAGCTCCTTCTACACTGTCTCCATCAAACACTCCCAGGACAGGTACAGCATGGGCTGAGATACAGACTAAAGCTCTCTCTGCACTGTCCCCATCAAACACTCCCAGGATATGTACAGCATGGGCTGAGATACAGACTAAAGCTCCCTCTACACTGTCCCCATCAAACACTACCAGGAGAGGTACAGCATGGGCTTAGATACAGACTAAAGCGCCCTCTACACTGTCCCCATCAAAAACTCCCAGGACAGCGACAGCACGGTGTTAGATACAGACTAAAGCTCCCTCTCCACTATCCCCATCAAACACTCCCAGGACAGCGCCAGTACGGGGTTAGATACAGAGCAAAGCTCCCTTTACACTGTCTCCTACAAACAATCCCAGCACAGCAAAAGCACGGGGTTAGATACAGACTAAAGCTCCCTCTACACTGTCCACATCAAACACTCCCAGGACAGCTACAGCACGGGGTTAGATAGAGTAAAGCTCCCTCTACACCGTCACCATCAAACACTCCTAGGAGAGATAGAGCACAGGGTGAGATACAGGCTAAAGCTCCCTCTGCAATGTCCCCATCAAACACTCCTAGGACAGCTACATCAGAGGGTGAGATACAGGATAAAGCTCCCTCTACACTGTCCCCATCAAACACTCCCAGGAGAGGTACAGCACGGGGTTAGATACAGACTAGAGCTCCCTCTACACTGTCCCCATCAAACACTCCCAGGACAGGTACAGCATGGGCTTAGATACAGACTAAAGCTCCCTCTACACTGTCTCCATCAAACACTCACAGGAGAGGTACACCACAGGGGTAGATACACAGTAAATCTCCCTCAACACTGTACCCATCAAAAACTCCCAAGGCAGGTACATTACAGGAGAAGATACAGGATAAAGCTCTCTCCTCAATTTCAGTGCATCTAATTCCCAAATGAATACAACAGCCTGTAGCATGGCAATGCGAGATGTAATTACTCAAACCAATGGGCCTGTAGCCTCTGCACGAGATCCACCATTTCAGACAGGCTGTGCGGTGGGACAAGGGCTCCAGGAGATTTTGTCACTGTCCAGCAGCTTTTATTTCTGACTTACAATGAACAGACATCGGCCTCTGTCTCCTCCACTACTCCCAGCAGACAGAACTGGGTTTAAACCCAGCTCCTGACAGCTCAGAGCCACTCACAAAGCTATAGAATCCTGTCCCTTCTCTGTATCGGTTTCAATGTCAAGTCAGGCTATCAATGGTGGACGTTACTCAGAGTCTCCCAATGGATTACAGAATCCACGAGGTTCAAAACGTGATCTGCTTTAAACTGTTGATGTCCAACAGCTGGCCAAACATTCTCACAGAAACTCTCCGGCCATTTCCCCCACACCGGAACAGTGAGCACTGAGTCCCCTCCTCCTCACTCCTAACCATCACCATCCACCAGGGGAAAAGACGAGAACGTGTCCCAGTTAGATACGGCACAGCAGGGTCACAGGTCAGACACTTACTGCTTCCTAGCCTGGGCTTGTGTGTTCTTCTTGAGCCACATCATTGGCCATACATGCTCATGGGGCAACAGCAGGCACGGTGCGACGAGCTCTTGGTCAGACTGAACACAAGGTAAGAATCGTACCTGTGACACTGCGATGCTGTCAGGATTAGTGCTCATTGCACGAGTCAGTTTCAGTTTCCAATCTGCAACATAATCAGAGAAAATGCTGAGTTACAAAGATGAACACAATTCAGGTTGGTCAGATGCAAGGGCCAGAGGTAAAAAAATTTGCAATTGTATGAAGCCATTCACTCAAGACAGGTACAGCACAGGGTGAGATACAGGCTAAAGCTCCCTCTGCACTGTCTCCATCAAACACTCCCAGGACAAGTACAGAATGGGCTGAGATACAGACTAAAGCTCTCTCTGCACTGTCCCCATCAAACACTCCCAGGACATGTACAGCATGGGCTGAGATACAGCCTAAAACTCCCTCTGTACTGTCTCCATCAAACACTCACAGGAGAGGTACACCACAGGGGTAGATACACAGTAAATCTCCCTCAACACTGTACCCATCAAAAACTCCCAAGGTAGGTACATTACAGGAGAAGATACAGGATAAAGCTCTCTCCTCAATTTCAGTGCATCTAATTCCCAAATTAATACAACAGCTTATTCCATGGCAATGCGAGATGTAATTACTCAAACCAATGGGCCTGTAGCCTCTGCACGAGATCCACCATTTCAGACAAGCTGTGTGGTGGGACAAGGGCTCCAGGAGATTTTGTCACTGTCCAGCAGCTTTTATTTCTGACTTACAATGAACAGACATCGGCCTGTCTCCTCCACTACTCCCAGAAGACAGAACTGGGTTTAAACCCAGCTCCTGACAGCTCAGAGCCACTCACAAAGCTATAGAATCCTGTCCCTTCTCTGTATCGGTTTCAATGTCAAGAGAGGCTCTCAATGGTGGAGGTTACTCAGAGTCTCCCAATGGATTACAGAATCCACGAGGTTCAAAACGTGATCTGCTTTAAACTGTTGATGTCCAACAGCTAGCCAAACATTCTCACAGAAACTCTCCGGCCATTTCCCCCACACCGGAACAATGAGCACTGAGTCCCCTCCTCCTCACTCCTAACCATCACCATCCACCAGGGGAAAAGTAGAGAACGTGTCCCAGTTAGATACGGCACAGGAGGGTCACAGGTCAGACACTTACTGCTTCCTAGCCTGGGCTTGTGTGTTCCTCTTGAGCCACATCATTGGCCATACATGCTCATGGGGCAACAGCAGGCACGGTGGCGACGAGCTCTTGGTCAGACTGAACACAAGGTAAGAATCGTACCTGTGACACTGCGATGCTGTCAGGATTAGTGCTCATTGCACGAGTCAGTTTCAGTTTCCAATCTGCAACATAATCAGAGAAAATGCTGAGTTACAAAGATGAACACAATTCAGGTTGGTCAGATGCAAGGGCCAGAGGTAAAAAAATTTGCAATTGTATGAAGCCATTCACTCACCACAGGTACAGCACAGGGTGAGATACAGGCTAAAGCTCCCTCTGCACTGTCTCCATCAAACACTCCCAGGACAAGTACAGAATGGGCTGAGATACAGACTAAAGCTCTCTCTGCACTGTCCCCATCAAACACTCCCAGGACATGTACAGCATGGGCTGAGATACAGCCTAAAACTCCCTCTGTACTGTCACATCAAACACTCACAGGAGAGGTACACCACAGGGGTAGATACACAGTAAATCTCCCTCAACACTGTACCCATCAAAAACTCCCAAGGCAGGTACATTACAGGAGAAGATACAGGATAAAGCTCTCTCCTCAATTTCAGTGCATCTAATTCCCAAATTAATACAACAGCCTATTCCATGGCAATGCGAGATGTAATTACTCAAACCAATGGGCCTGTAGCCTCTGCACGAGATCCACCATTTCAGACAGGCTGTGTGGTGGGACAAGGGCTCCAGGAGATTTTGTCACTGTCCAGCAGCTTTTATTTCTGACTTACAATGAACAGACATCGGCCTCTGTCTCCTCCACTACTCCCAGCAGACAGAACTGGGTTTAAACCCAGCTCCTGACAGCTCAGAGCCACTCACAAAGCTATAGAATCCTGTCCCTTCTCTGTATCGGTTTCAATGTCAAGAGAGGCTCTCAATGGTGGAGGTTACTCAGAGTCTCCCAATGGATTACAGAATCCACGAGGTTCAAAACGTGATCTGCTTTAAACTGTTGATGTCCAACAGCTGGCCAAACATTCTCACAGAAACTCTCCGGCCATTTCCCCCACACCGGAACAATGAGCACTGCGTCCCCTCCTCCTCACTCCTAACCATCACCATCCACCAGGGGAAAAGACGAGAACGTGTCCCAGTTAGATACGGCACAGCAGGGTCACAGGTCAGACACTTACTGCTTCCTAGCCTGGGCTTGTGTGTTCTTCTTGAGCCACATCATTGGCCATACATGCTCATGGGGCAACAGCAGGCACGGTGGCGACGAGCTCTTGGTCAGACTGAACACAAGGTAAGAATCGTACCTGTGACACTGCGATGCTGTCAGGATTAGTGCTCATTGCACGAGTCAGTTTCAGTTTCCAATCTGCAACATAATCAGAGAAAATGCTGAGTTACAAAGATGAACACAATTCAGGTTGGTCAGATGCAAGGGCCAGAGGTAAAAAAATTTGCAATTGTATGAAGCCATTCACTCAAGACAGGTACAGCACAGGGTGAGATACAGGCTAAAGCTCCCTCTGCACTGTCTCCATCAAACACTCCCAGGACAAGTACAGAATGGGCTGAGATACAGACTAAAGCTCTCTCTGCACTGTCCCCATCAAACACTCCCAGGACATGTGCAGCATGGGCTGAGATACAGCCTAAAACTCCCTCTGTACTGTCTCCATCAAACACTCACAGGAGAGGTACACCACAGGGGTAGATACACAGTAAATCTCCCTCAACACTGTACCCATCAAAAACTCCCAAGGCAGGTACATTACAGGAGAAGATACAGGATAAAGCTCTCTCCTCAATTTCAGTGCATCTAATTCCCAAATTAATGCAACAGCTTATTCCATGGCAATGCGAGATGTAATTACTCAAACCAATGGGCCTGTAGCCTCTGCACGAGATCCACCATTTCAGACAGGCTGTGTGGTGGGACAAGGGCTCCAGGAGATTTTGTCACTGTCCAGCAGCTTTTATTTCTGACTTACAATGAACAGACATCGGCCTCTGTCTCCTCCACTACTCCCAGAAGACAGAACTGGGTTTAAACCCAGCTCCTGACAGCTCAGAGCCACTCACAAAGCTATAGAATCCTGTCCCTTCTCTGTATCGGTTTCAATGTCAAGAGAGGCTCTCAATGGTGGAGGTTACTCAGAGTCTCCCAATGGATTACAGAATCCACGAGGTTCAAAACGTGATCTGCTTTAAACTGTTGATGTCCAACAGCTGGCCAAACATTCTCACAGAAACTCTCCGGCCATTTCCCCCACACCGGAACAATGAGCACTGAGTCCCCTCCTCCTCACTCCTAACCATCACCATCCACCAGGGGAAAAGTAGAGAACGTGTCCCAGTTAGATACGGCACAGCAGGGTCACAGATCAGACACTTACTGCTTCCTAGCCTGGGCTTGTGTGTTCCTCTTGAGCCACATCATTGGCCATACATGCTCATGGGGCAACAGCAGGCACGGTGGCGACGAGCTCTTGGTCAGACTGAACACAAGGTAAGAATCGTACCTGTGACACTGCGATGCTGTCAGGATTAGTGCTCATTGCACGAGTCAGTTTCAGTTTCCAATCTGCAACATAATCAGAGAAAATGCAGAGTTACAAAGATGAACACAATTCAGGTTGGTCAGATGCAAGGGCCAGAGGTAAAAAAATTTGCAATTGTATGAAGCCATTCACTCAAGACAGGTACAGCACAGGGTGAGATACAGGCTAAAGCTCCCTCTGCACTGTCTCCATCAAACACTCCCAGGACAAGTACAGAATGGGCTGAGATACAGACTAAAGCTCTCTCTGCACTGTCCCCATCAAACACTCCCAGGACATGTGCAGCATGGGCTGAGATACAGCCTAAAACTCCCTCTGTACTGTCTCCATCAAACACTCACAGGAGAGGTACACCACAGGGGTAGATACACAGTAAATCTCCCTCAACACTGTACCCATCAAAAACTCCCAAGGCAGGTACATTACAGGAGAAGATACAGGATAAAGCTCTCTCCTCAATTTCAGTGCATCTAATTCCCAAATTAATGCAACAGCTTATTCCATGGCAATGCGAGATGTAATTACTCAAACCAATGGGCCTGTAGCCTCTGCACGAGATCCACCATTTCAGACAGGCTGTGTGGTGGGACAAGGGCTCCAGGAGATTTTGTCACTGTCCAGCAGCTTTTATTTCTGACTTACAATGAACAGACATCGGCCTCTGTCTCCTCCACTACTCCCAGAAGACAGAACTGGGTTTAAACCCAGCTCCTGACAGCTCAGAGCCACTCACAAAGCTATAGAATCCTGTCCCTTCTCTGTATCGGTTTCAATGTCAAGAGAGGCTCTCAATGGTGGAGGTTACTCAGAGTCTCCCAATGGATTACAGAATCCACGAGGTTCAAAACGTGATCTGCTTTAAACTGTTGATGTCCAACAGCTGGCCAAACATTCTCACAGAAACTCTCCGGCCATTTCCCCCACACCGGAACAATGAGCACTGAGTCCCCTCCTCCTCACTCCTAACCATCACCATCCACCAGGGGAAAAGTAGAGAACGTGTCCCAGTTAGATACGGCACAGCAGGGTCACAGATCAGACACTTACTGCTTCCTAGCCTGGGCTTGTGTGTTCCTCTTGAGCCACATCATTGGCCATACATGCTCATGGGGCAACAGCAGGCACGGTGGCGACGAGCTCTTGGTCAGACTGAACACAAGGTAAGAATCGTACCTGTGACACTGCGATGCTGTCAGGATTAGTGCTCATTGCACGAGTCAGTTTCAGTTTCCAATCTGCAACATAATCAGAGAAAATGCAGAGTTACAAAGATGAACACAATTCAGGTTGGTCAGATGCAAGGGCCAGAGGTAAAAAAATTTGCAATTGTATGAAGCCATTCACTCAAGACAGGTACAGCACAGGGTGAGATACAGGATAAAGCTCCCTCTACACTGTCCCCATCAAACACTCCCAGGAGAGGTACAGCACGGGGTTAGATACAGACTAGAGCTCCCTCTACACTGTCCCCATCGAAAACTCCCAGGACAGGTACAGCATGGGCTTAGATACAGACTAAAGCTCCCTCTACACTGTCTCCATCAAACACTCACAGGAGAGGTACACCACAGGGGTAGATACACAGTAAATCTCCCTCAACACTACCCATCAAAAACTCCCAAGGCAGGTACATTACAGGAGAAGATACAGGATAAAGCTCTCTCCTCAATTTCAGTGCATCTAATTCCCAAATTAATACAACAGCTTATTCCATGGCAATGCGAGACGTAATTACTCAAACCAATGGGCCTGTAACCTCTGCACGAGATCCACCATTTCAGACAGGCTGTGTGGTGGGACAAGGGCTCCAGGAGATTTTGTCACTGTCCAGCAGCTTTTATTTCTGACTTACAATGAACAGACATCGGCCTCTGTCTCCTCCACTACTCCCAGCAGACAGAACTGGGTTTAAACCCAGCTCCTGACAGGTCAGAGCTACTCACAAAGCTACAGAATCCTGTCCCTTCTCTGTATCGGTTTCAATGTCAAGTCAGGCTCTCAATGGCGGACGTTACTCAGAGTCTCCCAATGGATTACAGAATCCACGAGGTTCAAAACGTGATCTGCTTTAAACTGTTGATGTCCAACAGCTGGCCAAACATTCTCACAGAAACTCTCCGGCCATTTCCCCCACACCGTAACAGTGAGCACTGAGTCCCCTCCTCCTCACTCCTAACCTTCACAATCCACCAGGGGAAAAGACGAGAACGTGTCCCAGTTAGATACGGCACAGCAGGGTCACAGGTCAGACACTTACTGCTTCCTAGCCTGGGCTTGTGTGTTCTTCTTGAGCCACATCATTGGCCATACATGCTCATGGGGCAAGAGCAGGCACGGTGGCGACGAGCTCTTGGTCAGACTGAACACAAGGTAAGAATCGTACCTGTGACACTGCGATGCTGTCAGGATTAGTGCTCATTGCACGAGTCAGTTTCAGTTTCCAATCTGCAACATAATCAGAGAAAATGCTGAGTTACAAAGATGAACACAATTCAGGTTGGTCAGATGCAAGGGCCAGAGGTAAAAAAATTTGCAATTGTATGAAGCCATTCACTCAAGACAGGTACAGCACAGGGTGAGATACAGGCTAAAGCTCCCTCTGCACTGTCCCCATCAAACACTCCCAGGAGAAGTACAGCAAGGGGTTAGATACAGAGTAAAGCTCCCTCTACACTGTCTCCATCAAACACTCCCAGGACAGGTACAGAATGGGCTGAGATACAGACTAAAGCTCTCTCTGCACTGTCCCCATCAAACACTCCCAGGACATGTACAGCATGGGCTGAGATACAGACTAAAACTCCCTCTGTACTGTCTCCATCAAACACTCACAGGAGAGGTACACCACAGGGGTAGATACACAGTAAATCTCCCTCAACACTGTACCCATCAAAAACTCCCAAGGCAGGTACATTACAGGAGAAGATACAGGATAAAGCTCTCTCCTCAATTTCAGTGCATCTAATTCCCAAATTAATACAACAGCTTATTTCATGGCAATGCGAGATGTAATTACTCAAACCAATGGGCCTGTAGCCTCTGCACGAGATCCACCATTTCAGACAGGCTGTGTGGTGGGACAAGGGCTCCAGGAGATTTTGTCACTGTCCAGCAGCTTTTATTTCTGACTTACAATGAACAGACATCGGCCTCTGTCTCCTCCACTACTCCCAGCAGACAGAACTGGGTTTAAACCCAGCTCCTGACAGCTCAGAGCCACTCACAAAGCTATAGAATCCTGTCCCTTCTCTGTATCGGTTTCAATGTCAAGTCAGGCTCTCAATGGTGGACGTTACTCAGAGTCACCCAATGGATTACAGAATCCACGAGGTTCAAAACGTGATCTGCTTTAAACTGTTGATGTCCAACAGCTGGCCAAACATTCTCACAGAAACTCTCCGGCCATTTCCCCCACACCGGAACAATGAGCACTGAGTCCCCTCCTCCTCACTCCTAACCATCACCATCCACCAGGGGAAAAGTAGAGAACGTGTCCCAGTTAGATACGGCACAGGAGGGTCACAGGTCAGACACTTACTGCTTCCTAGCCTGGGCTTGTGCGTTCCTCTTGAGCCACATCATTGGCCATACATGCTCATGGGGCAACAGCAGGCACGGTGGCGACGAGCTCTTGGTCAGACTGAACACAAGGTAAGAATCGTACCTGTGACACTGCGATGCCGTCAGGATTAGTGCCCATTGCACGAGTCAGTTTCAGTTTCCAATCTGCAACATAATCAGAGAAAATGCTGAGTTACAAAGATGAACACAATTCAGGTTGGTCAGGTGCAAGGGCCACAGGTAAAAAGATTTGCAATTGTATGAAGCCATTCACTCAAGACAGGTACAGCACAGGGTGAGATACAGGCTAAAGCTCCCTCTGCACTGTCCCCATCAAACACTCCCAGGACAAGTACAGCATGGGGTTCGATACAGAGTAAAGCTCCCTCCACACTGTCTCCATCAAACACTCCCAGGACAGGTACAGCACGGGGTTCGATACAGAGTAAAGCTCCCTCCACACTGTCCATATCAAACACTCCCAGGACAGGTACAGCACGGGGTTCGATACAGAGTAAAGCTCCCTCCACACTGTCCATATCAAACACTCCCAGGACAGGTACAGCACGGGGTAGATACAGAGTAAAGCTCCCTCCACACTGTCCATATCAAACACTCCCAGGACAGCTACAGCATGGGCTTAAATACAGATTAACGCTCCTTCTACACTGTCTCCATCAAACACTCCCAGGACAGGTACAGAATGGGCTGAGATACAGACTAAAGCTCTCTCTGCACTGTCCCCATCAAACACTCCCAGGATATGTACAGCATGGGCTGAGATACAGACTAAAGCTCCCTCTACACTGTCCCCATCAAACACTACCAGGAGAGGTACAGCATGGGCTTAGATACAGACTAAAGCGCCCTCTACACTGTCCCCATCAAAAACTCCCAGGACAGCGACAGCACGGTGTTAGATACAGACTAAAGCTCCCTCTCCACTATCCCCATCAAACACTCCCAGGACAGCGCCAGTACGGGGTTAGATACAGAGCAAAGCTCCCTTTACACTGTCCCCTACAAACAATCCCAGCACAGCAAAAGCACGGGGTTAGATACAGACTAAAGCTCCCTCTACACTGTCCACATCAAACACTCCCAGGACAGCTACAGCACTGGGTTAGATAGAGTAAAGCTCCCTCTACACCGTCACCATCAAACACTCCTAGGAGAGATAGAGCACAGGGTGAGATACAGGCTAAAGCTCCCTCTGCAATGTCCCCATCAAACACTCCTAGGACAGCTACATCAGAGGGTGAGATACAGGATAAAGCTCCCTCTACACTGTCCCCATCAAACACTCCCAGGACAGCTACAGCACGGGGTTAGATAGAGTAAAGCTCCCTCTACACCGTCACCATCAAACACTCCTAGGAGAGATAGAGCACAGGGTGAGATACAGACTAAAGCTCCCTCTGCAATGTCTCCACCAAACACTCCTAGGACAGCTACATCACAGGGTGAGATACAGGATAAAGCTCCCTCTACACTGTCCACATCAAACACTCCCAGGAGAGGTACAGCACGGGGTTAGATACAGACTAGAGCTCCCTCTACACTGTCCCCATCAAACACTCCCAGGACAGGTACAGCATGGGCTTAGATACAGAGTAAAGCTCCCTCTACACTGTCTCCATCAAACACTCCCAGGACAGGTACAGAATGGGCTGAGATACAGACTAAAGCTCTCTCTGCACTGTCCCCATCAAACACTCCCAGGACATGCACAGCATGGGCTGAGATACAGACTAAAACTCCCTCTGTACTGTCTCCATCAAACACTCACAGGAGAGGTACACCACAGGGGTAGATACACAGAAAATCTCTCTCAACACTGTACCCATCAAAAACTCCCAAGGCAGGTACATTACAGGAGAAGATACAGGATAAAGCTCTCTCCTCAATTTCAGTGCATCTAATTCCCAAATTAATACAACAGCCTATTCCATGGCAATGCGAGATGTAATTACTCAAACCAATGGGCCTGTAGCCTCTGCACGAGATCCACCATTTCAGACAGGCTGTGTGGTGGGACAAGGGCTCCAGGAGATTTTGTCACTGTCCAGCAGCTTTTATTTCTGACTTACAATGAACAGACATCGGCCTCTGTCTCCTCCACTACTCCCAGCAGACAGAACTGGGTTTAAACCCAGCTCCTGACAGCTCACAGCCACTCACAAAGCTACAGAATCCTGTCCCTTCTCTGTATCGGTTTCAATGTCAAGTCAGGCTCTCAATGGTGGACGTTACTCAGAGTCTCCCAATGGATTACAGAATCCACGAGGTTCAAAACGTGATCTGCTTTAAACTGTTGATGTCCAACAGCTGGCCAAACATTCTCACAGAAACTCTCCGGCCATTTCCCCCACACCGGAACAGTGAGCACTGAGTCCCCTCCTCCTCACTCCTAACCATCACCATCCACCAGGGGAAAAGACGAGAACGTGTCCCAGTTAGATACGGCACAGCAGGGTCACAGGTCAGACATTTACTGCTTCCTAGCCTGGGCTTGTGTGTTCTTCTTGAGCCACATCATTGGCCATACATGCTCATGGGGCAAGAGCAGGCACGGTGGCGACGAGCTCTTGGTCAGAACACAAGGTAAGAATCGTACCTGTGACACTGCGATGCTGTCAGGATTAGTGCTCATTGCACGAGTCAGTTTCAGTTTCCAATCTGCAACATAATCAGAGAAAATGCTGAGTTACAAAGATGAACACAATTCAGGTTGGTCAGGTGCAAGGGCCACAGGTAAAAAGATTTGCAATTGTATGAAGCCATTCACTCAAGACAGGTACAGCACAGCGTGAGATACAGGCTAAAGCTCCCTCTGCACTGTCCTCATCAAACACTCCCAGGACAAGTACAGCATGGGGTTAGATACTGAGTAAAGCTCCCTCTACACTGTCTCCATCAAACACTCCCAGGACAGGTACAGAATGGGCTGAGATACAGATTAAAGCTCTCTCTGCACTGTCCCCATCAAACACTCCCAGGACATGTACAGCATGGGCTGAGATACAGACTAAAGCTCCCTCTGTACTGTCTCCACCAAACACTCCTAGGACAGCTACATCACAGGGTGAGATACAGGATAAAGCTCCCTCTACACTGTCCCCATCAAACACTCCCAGGAGAGGTACAGCACGGGGTTAGATACAGACTAGAGCTCCCTCTACACTGTCCCCATCGAAAACTCCCAGGACAGGTACAGCATGGGCTTAGATACAGACTAAAGCTCCCTCTACACTGTCTCCATCAAACACTCACAGGAGAGGTACACCACAAGGGTAGATACACAGTAAATCTCCCTCAACACTACCCATCAAAAACTCCCAAGGCAGGTACATTACAGGAGAAGATACAGGATAAAGCTCTCTCCTCAATTTCAGTGCATCTAATTCCCAAATTAATACAACAGCTTATTCCATGGCAATGCGAGATGTAATTACTCAAACCAATGGGCCTGTAACCTCTGCACGAGATCCACCATTTCAGACAGGCTGTGTGGTGGGACAAGGGCTCCAGGAGATTTTGTCACTGTCCAGCAGCTTTTATTTCTGACTTACAATGAACAGACATCGGCCTCTGTCTCCTCCACTACTCCCAGCAGACAGAATTGGGTTTAAACCCAGCTCCAGACAGCTCAGAGCCACTCACACAGCTATAGAATCCTGTCCCTTCTCTGTATCGGTTTCAATGTCAAGTCAGGCTCTCAATGGCGGACGTTACTCAGAGTCTCCCAATGGATTACAGAATCCACGAGGTTCAAAACGTGATCTGCTTTAAACTGTTGATGTCCAACAGCTGGCCAAACATTCTCACAGAAACTCTCCGGCCATTTCCCCCACACCGGAACAGTGAGCACTGAGTCCCCTCCTCCTCACTCCTAACCTTCACAATCCACCAGGGGAAAAGACGAGAACGTGTCCCAGTTAGATACGGCACAGCAGGGTCACAGGTCAGACACTTACTGCTTCCTAGCCTGGGCTTGTGTGTTCTTCTTGAGCCACATCATTGGCCATACATGCTCATGGGGCAAGAGCAGGCACGGTGGCGACGAGCTCTTGGTCAGACTGAACACAAGGTAAGAATCGTACTTGTGACACTGCGATGCTGTCAGGATTAGTGCTCATTGCACGAGTCAGTTTCAGTTTCCAATCTGCAACATAATCAGAGAAAATGCTGAGTTACAAAGATGAACACAATTCAGGTTGGTCAGATGCAAGGGCCAGAGGTAAAAAAATTTGCAATTGTATGAAGCCATTCACTCAAGACAGGTACAGCACAGGGTGAGATACAGGCTAAAGCTCCCTCTGCACTGTCCCCATCAAACACTCCCAGGAGAAGTACAGCAAGGGGTTAGATACAGAGTAAAGCTCCCTCTACACTGTCTCCATCAAACACTCCCAGGACAGGTACAGAATGGGCTGAGATACAGACTAAAGCTCTCTCTGCACTGTCCCCATCAAACACTCCCAGGACATGTGCAGCATGGGCTGAGATACAGACTAAAACTCCCTCTGTACTGTCTCCATCAAACACTCACAGGAGAGGTACACCACAGGGGTAGATACACAGTAAATCTCCCTCAACACTGTACCCATCAAAAACTCCCAAGGCAGGTACATTACAGGAGAAGATACAGGATAAAGCTCTCCCCTCAATTTCAGTGCATCTAATTCCCAAATTAATACAACAGCTTATTTCATGGCAATGCGAGATGTAATTACTCAAACCAATGGGCCTGTAGCCTCTGCACGAGATCCACCATTTCAGACAGGCTGTGTGGTGGGACAAGGGCTCCAGGAGATTTTGTCACTGTCCAGCAGCTTTTATTTCTGACTTACAATGAACAGACATCGGCCTCTGTCTCCTCCACTACTCCCAGCAGACAGAACTGGGTTTAAACCCAGCTCCTGACAGCTCAGAGCCACTCACAAAGCTATAGAATCCTGTCCCTTCTCTGTATCGGTTTCAATGTCAAGTCAGGCTCTCAATGGTGGACGTTACTCAGAGTCTCCCAATGGATTACAGAATCCACGAGGTTCAAAACGTGATCTGCTTTAAACTGTTGATGTCCAACAGCTGGCCAAACATTCTCACAGAAACTCTCCGGCCATTTCCCCCACACCGGAACAATGAGCACTGCGTCCCCTCCTCCTCACTCCTAACCATCACCATCCACCAGGGGAAAAGTAGAGAACGTGTCCCAGTTAGATACGGCACAGGAGGGTCACAGGTCAGACACTTACTGCTTCCTAGCCTGGGCTTGTGTGTTCCTCTTGAGCCACATCATTGGCCATACATGCTCATGGGGCAACAGCAGGCACGGTGGCGACGAGCTCTTGGTCAGACTGAACACAAGGTAAGAATCGTACCTGTGACACTGCGATGCCGTCAGGATTAGTGCCCATTGCACGAGTCAGTTTCAGTTTCCAATCTGCAACATAATCAGAGAAAATGCTGAGTTACAAAGATGAACACAATTCAGGTTGGTCAGGTGCAAGGGCCACAGGTAAAAAGATTTGCAATTGTATGAAGCCATTCACTCAAGACAGGTACAGCACAGCGTGAGATACAGGCTAAAGCTCCCTCTGCACTGTCCCCATCAAACACTCCCAGGACAAGTACAGCATGGGGTTCGATACAGAGTAAAGCTCCCTCCACACTGTCCCCATCAAACACTCCCAGGACAGGTACAGCATGGGCTTAAATACAGATTAAAGCTCCTTCTACACTGTCTCCATCAAACACTCCCAGGACAGGTACAGCATGGGCTGAGATACAGACTAAAGCTCTCTCTGCACTGTCCCCATCAAACACTCCCAGGATATGTACAGCATGGGCTGAGATACAGACTAAAGCTCCCTCTACACTGTCCCCATCAAACACTACCAGGAGAGGTACAGCATGGGCTTAGATACAGACTAAAGCGCCCTCTACACTGTCCCCATCAAAAACTCCCAGGACAGCGACAGCACGGTGTTAGATACAGACTAAAGCTCCCTCTCCACTATCCCCATCAAACACTCCCAGGACAGCGCCAGTACGGGGTTAGATACAGAGCAAAGCTCCCTTTACACTGTCTCCTACAAACAATCCCAGCACAGCAAAAGCACGGGGTTAGATACAGACTAAAGCTCCCTCTACACTGTCCACATCAAACACTCCCAGGACAGCTACAGCACGGGGTTAGATAGAGTAAAGCTCCCTCTACACCGTCACCATCAAACACTCCTAGGAGAGATAGAGCACAGGGTGAGATACAGGCTAAAGCTCCCTCTGCAATGTCCCCATCAAACACTCCTAGGACAGCTACATCAGAGGGTGAGATACAGGATAAAGCTCCCTCTACACTGTCCCCATCAAACACTCCCAGGAGAGGTACAGCACGGGGTTAGATACAGACTAGAGCTCCCTCTACACTGTCCCCATCAAACACTCCCAGGACAGGTACAGCATGGGCTTAGATACAGACTAAAGCTCCCTCTACACTGTCTCCATCAAACACTCACAGGAGAGGTACACCACAGGGGTAGATACACAGTAAATCTCCCTCAACACTGTACCCATCAAAAACTCCCAAGGCAGGTACATTACAGGAGAAGATACAGGATAAAGCTCTCTCCTCAATTTCAGTGCATCTAATTCCCAAATGAATACAACAGCCTGTAGCATGGCAATGCGAGATGTAATTACTCAAACCAATGGGCCTGTAGCCTCTGCACGAGATCCACCATTTCAGACAGGCTGTGCGGTGGGACAAGGGCTCCAGGAGATTTTGTCACTGTCCAGCAGCTTTTATTTCTGACTTACAATGAACAGACATCGGCCTCTGTCTCCTCCACTACTCCCAGCAGACAGAACTGGGTTTAAACCCAGCTCCTGACAGCTCAGAGCCACTCACAAAGCTATAGAATCCTGTCCCTTCTCTGTATCGGTTTCAATGTCAAGTCAGGCTATCAATGGTGGACGTTACTCAGAGTCTCCCAATGGATTACAGAATCCACGAGGTTCAAAACGTGATCTGCTTTAAACTGTTGATGTCCAACAGCTGGCCAAACATTCTCACAGAAACTCTCCGGCCATTTCCCCCACACCGGAACAGTGAGCACTGAGTCCCCTCCTCCTCACTCCTAACCATCACCATCCACCAGGGGAAAAGACGAGAACGTGTCCCAGTTAGATACGGCACAGCAGGGTCACAGGTCAGACACTTACTGCTTCCTAGCCTGGGCTTGTGTGTTCTTCTTGAGCCACATCATTGGCCATACATGCTCATGGGGCAACAGCAGGCACGGTGCGACGAGCTCTTGGTCAGACTGAACACAAGGTAAGAATCGTACCTGTGACACTGCGATGCTGTCAGGATTAGTGCTCATTGCACGAGTCAGTTTCAGTTTCCAATCTGCAACATAATCAGAGAAAATGCTGAGTTACAAAGATGAACACAATTCAGGTTGGTCAGATGCAAGGGCCAGAGGTAAAAAAATTTGCAATTGTATGAAGCCATTCACTCAAGACAGGTACAGCACAGGGTGAGATACAGGCTAAAGCTCCCTCTGCACTGTCTCCATCAAACACTCCCAGGACAAGTACAGAATGGGCTGAGATACAGACTAAAGCTCTCTCTGCACTGTCCCCATCAAACACTCCCAGGACATGTACAGCATGGGCTGAGATACAGCCTAAAACTCCCTCTGTACTGTCTCCATCAAACACTCACAGGAGAGGTACACCACAGGGGTAGATACACAGTAAATCTCCCTCAACACTGTACCCATCAAAAACTCCCAAGGTAGGTACATTACAGGAGAAGATACAGGATAAAGCTCTCTCCTCAATTTCAGTGCATCTAATTCCCAAATTAATACAACAGCTTATTCCATGGCAATGCGAGATGTAATTACTCAAACCAATGGGCCTGTAGCCTCTGCACGAGATCCACCATTTCAGACAAGCTGTGTGGTGGGACAAGGGCTCCAGGAGATTTTGTCACTGTCCAGCAGCTTTTATTTCTGACTTACAATGAACAGACATCGGCCTGTCTCCTCCACTACTCCCAGAAGACAGAACTGGGTTTAAACCCAGCTCCTGACAGCTCAGAGCCACTCACAAAGCTATAGAATCCTGTCCCTTCTCTGTATCGGTTTCAATGTCAAGAGAGGCTCTCAATGGTGGAGGTTACTCAGAGTCTCCCAATGGATTACAGAATCCACGAGGTTCAAAACGTGATCTGCTTTAAACTGTTGATGTCCAACAGCTAGCCAAACATTCTCACAGAAACTCTCCGGCCATTTCCCCCACACCGGAACAATGAGCACTGAGTCCCCTCCTCCTCACTCCTAACCATCACCATCCACCAGGGGAAAAGTAGAGAACGTGTCCCAGTTAGATACGGCACAGGAGGGTCACAGGTCAGACACTTACTGCTTCCTAGCCTGGGCTTGTGTGTTCCTCTTGAGCCACATCATTGGCCATACATGCTCATGGGGCAACAGCAGGCACGGTGGCGACGAGCTCTTGGTCAGACTGAACACAAGGTAAGAATCGTACCTGTGACACTGCGATGCTGTCAGGATTAGTGCTCATTGCACGAGTCAGTTTCAGTTTCCAATCTGCAACATAATCAGAGAAAATGCTGAGTTACAAAGATGAACACAATTCAGGTTGGTCAGATGCAAGGGCCAGAGGTAAAAAAATTTGCAATTGTATGAAGCCATTCACTCACCACAGGTACAGCACAGGGTGAGATACAGGCTAAAGCTCCCTCTGCACTGTCTCCATCAAACACTCCCAGGACAAGTACAGAATGGGCTGAGATACAGACTAAAGCTCTCTCTGCACTGTCCCCATCAAACACTCCCAGGACATGTACAGCATGGGCTGAGATACAGCCTAAAACTCCCTCTGTACTGTCACATCAAACACTCACAGGAGAGGTACACCACAGGGGTAGATACACAGTAAATCTCCCTCAACACTGTACCCATCAAAAACTCCCAAGGCAGGTACATTACAGGAGAAGATACAGGATAAAGCTCTCTCCTCAATTTCAGTGCATCTAATTCCCAAATTAATACAACAGCCTATTCCATGGCAATGCGAGATGTAATTACTCAAACCAATGGGCCTGTAGCCTCTGCACGAGATCCACCATTTCAGACAGGCTGTGTGGTGGGACAAGGGCTCCAGGAGATTTTGTCACTGTCCAGCAGCTTTTATTTCTGACTTACAATGAACAGACATCGGCCTCTGTCTCCTCCACTACTCCCAGCAGACAGAACTGGGTTTAAACCCAGCTCCTGACAGCTCAGAGCCACTCACAAAGCTATAGAATCCTGTCCCTTCTCTGTATCGGTTTCAATGTCAAGAGAGGCTCTCAATGGTGGAGGTTACTCAGAGTCTCCCAATGGATTACAGAATCCACGAGGTTCAAAACGTGATCTGCTTTAAACTGTTGATGTCCAACAGCTGGCCAAACATTCTCACAGAAACTCTCCGGCCATTTCCCCCACACCGGAACAATGAGCACTGCGTCCCCTCCTCCTCACTCCTAACCATCACCATCCACCAGGGGAAAAGACGAGAACGTGTCCCAGTTAGATACGGCACAGCAGGGTCACAGGTCAGACACTTACTGCTTCCTAGCCTGGGCTTGTGTGTTCTTCTTGAGCCACATCATTGGCCATACATGCTCATGGGGCAACAGCAGGCACGGTGGCGACGAGCTCTTGGTCAGACTGAACACAAGGTAAGAATCGTACCTGTGACACTGCGATGCTGTCAGGATTAGTGCTCATTGCACGAGTCAGTTTCAGTTTCCAATCTGCAACATAATCAGAGAAAATGCTGAGTTACAAAGATGAACACAATTCAGGTTGGTCAGATGCAAGGGCCAGAGGTAAAAAAATTTGCAATTGTATGAAGCCATTCACTCAAGACAGGTACAGCACAGGGTGAGATACAGGCTAAAGCTCCCTCTGCACTGTCTCCATCAAACACTCCCAGGACAAGTACAGAATGGGCTGAGATACAGACTAAAGCTCTCTCTGCACTGTCCCCATCAAACACTCCCAGGACATGTGCAGCATGGGCTGAGATACAGCCTAAAACTCCCTCTGTACTGTCTCCATCAAACACTCACAGGAGAGGTACACCACAGGGGTAGATACACAGTAAATCTCCCTCAACACTGTACCCATCAAAAACTCCCAAGGCAGGTACATTACAGGAGAAGATACAGGATAAAGCTCTCTCCTCAATTTCAGTGCATCTAATTCCCAAATTAATGCAACAGCTTATTCCATGGCAATGCGAGATGTAATTACTCAAACCAATGGGCCTGTAGCCTCTGCACGAGATCCACCATTTCAGACAGGCTGTGTGGTGGGACAAGGGCTCCAGGAGATTTTGTCACTGTCCAGCAGCTTTTATTTCTGACTTACAATGAACAGACATCGGCCTCTGTCTCCTCCACTACTCCCAGAAGACAGAACTGGGTTTAAACCCAGCTCCTGACAGCTCAGAGCCACTCACAAAGCTATAGAATCCTGTCCCTTCTCTGTATCGGTTTCAATGTCAAGAGAGGCTCTCAATGGTGGAGGTTACTCAGAGTCTCCCAATGGATTACAGAATCCACGAGGTTCAAAACGTGATCTGCTTTAAACTGTTGATGTCCAACAGCTGGCCAAACATTCTCACAGAAACTCTCCGGCCATTTCCCCCACACCGGAACAATGAGCACTAAGTCCCCTCCTCCTCACTCCTAACCATCACCATCCACCAGGGGAAAAGTAGAGAACGTGTCCCAGTTAGATACGGCACAGCAGGGTCACAGATCAGACACTTACTGCTTCCTAGCCTGGGCTTGTGTGTTCCTCTTGAGCCACATCATTGGCCATACATGCTCATGGGGCAACAGCAGGCACGGTGGCGACGAGCTCTTGGTCAGACTGAACACAAGGTAAGAATCGTACCTGTGACACTGCGATGCTGTCAGGATTAGTGCTCATTGCACGAGTCAGTTTCAGTTTCCAATCTGCAACATAATCAGAGAAAATGCAGAGTTACAAAGATGAACACAATTCAGGTTGGTCAGATGCAAGGGCCAGAGGTAAAAAAATTTGCAATTGTATGAAGCCATTCACTCAAGACAGGTACAGCACAGGGTGAGATACAGGCTAAAGCTCCCTCTGCACTGTCTCCATCAAACACTCCCAGGACAAGTACAGAATGGGCTGAGATACAGACTAAAGCTCTCTCTGCACTGTCCCCATCAAACACTCCCAGGACATGTGCAGCATGGGCTGAGATACAGCCTAAAACTCCCTCTGTACTGTCTCCATCAAACACTCACAGGAGAGGTACACCACAGGGGTAGATACACAGTAAATCTCCCTCAACACTGTACCCATCAAAAACTCCCAAGGCAGGTACATTACAGGAGAAGATACAGGATAAAGCTCTCTCCTCAATTTCAGTGCATCTAATTCCCAAATTAATGCAACAGCTTATTCCATGGCAATGCGAGATGTAATTACTCAAACCAATGGGCCTGTAGCCTCTGCACGAGATCCACCATTTCAGACAGGCTGTGTGGTGGGACAAGGGCTCCAGGAGATTTTGTCACTGTCCAGCAGCTTTTATTTCTGACTTACAATGAACAGACATCGGCCTCTGTCTCCTCCACTACTCCCAGAAGACAGAACTGGGTTTAAACCCAGCTCCTGACAGCTCAGAGCCACTCACAAAGCTATAGAATCCTGTCCCTTCTCTGTATCGGTTTCAATGTCAAGAGAGGCTCTCAATGGTGGAGGTTACTCAGAGTCTCCCAATGGATTACAGAATCCACGAGGTTCAAAACGTGATCTGCTTTAAACTGTTGATGTCCAACAGCTGGCCAAACATTCTCACAGAAACTCTCCGGCCATTTCCCCCACACCGGAACAATGAGCACTGAGTCCCCTCCTCCTCACTCCTAACCATCACCATCCACCAGGGGAAAAGTAGAGAACGTGTCCCAGTTAGATACGGCACAGCAGGGTCACAGATCAGACACTTACTGCTTCCTAGCCTGGGCTTGTGTGTTCCTCTTGAGCCACATCATTGGCCATACATGCTCATGGGGCAACAGCAGGCACGGTGGCGACGAGCTCTTGGTCAGACTGAACACAAGGTAAGAATCGTACCTGTGACACTGCGATGCTGTCAGGATTAGTGCTCATTGCACGAGTCAGTTTCAGTTTCCAATCTGCAACATAATCAGAGAAAATGCAGAGTTACAAAGATGAACACAATTCAGGTTGGTCAGATGCAAGGGCCAGAGGTAAAAAAATTTGCAATTGTATGAAGCCATTCACTCAAGACAGGTACAGCACAGGGTGAGATACAGGATAAAGCTCCCTCTACACTGTCCCCATCAAACACTCCCAGGAGAGGTACAGCACGGGGTTAGATACAGACTAGAGCTCCCTCTACACTGTCCCCATCGAAAACTCCCAGGACAGGTACAGCATGGGCTTAGATACAGACTAAAGCTCCCTCTACACTGTCTCCATCAAACACTCACAGGAGAGGTACACCACAGGGGTAGATACACAGTAAATCTCCCTCAACACTACCCATCAAAAACTCCCAAGGCAGGTACATTACAGGAGAAGATACAGGATAAAGCTCTCTCCTCAATTTCAGTGCATCTAATTCCCAAATTAATACAACAGCTTATTCCATGGCAATGCGAGACGTAATTACTCAAACCAATGGGCCTGTAACCTCTGCACGAGATCCACCATTTCAGACAGGCTGTGTGGTGGGACAAGGGCTCCAGGAGATTTTGTCACTGTCCAGCAGCTTTTATTTCTGACTTACAATGAACAGACATCGGCCTCTGTCTCCTCCACTACTCCCAGCAGACAGAACTGGGTTTAAACCCAGCTCCTGACAGGTCAGAGCTACTCACAAAGCTACAGAATCCTGTCCCTTCTCTGTATCGGTTTCAATGTCAAGTCAGGCTCTCAATGGCGGACGTTACTCAGAGTCTCCCAATGGATTACAGAATCCACGAGGTTCAAAACGTGATCTGCTTTAAACTGTTGATGTCCAACAGCTGGCCAAACATTCTCACAGAAACTCTCCGGCCATTTCCCCCACACCGTAACAGTGAGCACTGAGTCCCCTCCTCCTCACTCCTAACCTTCACAATCCACCAGGGGAAAAGACGAGAACGTGTCCCAGTTAGATACGGCACAGCAGGGTCACAGGTCAGACACTTACTGCTTCCTAGCCTGGGCTTGTGTGTTCTTCTTGAGCCACATCATTGGCCATACATGCTCATGGGGCAAGAGCAGGCACGGTGGCGACGAGCTCTTGGTCAGACTGAACACAAGGTAAGAATCGTACCTGTGACACTGCGATGCTGTCAGGATTAGTGCTCATTGCACGAGTCAGTTTCAGTTTCCAATCTGCAACATAATCAGAGAAAATGCTGAGTTACAAAGATGAACACAATTCAGGTTGGTCAGATGCAAGGGCCAGAGGTAAAAAAATTTGCAATTGTATGAAGCCATTCACTCAAGACAGGTACAGCACAGGGTGAGATACAGGCTAAAGCTCCCTCTGCACTGTCCCCATCAAACACTCCCAGGAGAAGTACAGCAAGGGGTTAGATACAGAGTAAAGCTCCCTCTACACTGTCTCCATCAAACACTCCCAGGACAGGTACAGAATGGGCTGAGATACAGACTAAAGCTCTCTCTGCACTGTCCCCATCAAACACTCCCAGGACATGTACAGCATGGGCTGAGATACAGACTAAAACTCCCTCTGTACTGTCTCCATCAAACACTCACAGGAGAGGTACACCACAGGGGTAGATACACAGTAAATCTCCCTCAACACTGTACCCATCAAAAACTCCCAAGGCAGGTACATTACAGGAGAAGATACAGGATAAAGCTCTCTCCTCAATTTCAGTGCATCTAATTCCCAAATTAATACAACAGCTTATTTCATGGCAATGCGAGATGTAATTACTCAAACCAATGGGCCTGTAGCCTCTGCACGAGATCCACCATTTCAGACAGGCTGTGTGGTGGGACAAGGGCTCCAGGAGATTTTGTCACTGTCCAGCAGCTTTTATTTCTGACTTACAATGAACAGACATCGGCCTCTGTCTCCTCCACTACTCCCAGCAGACAGAACTGGGTTTAAACCCAGCTCCTGACAGCTCAGAGCCACTCACAAAGCTATAGAATCCTGTCCCTTCTCTGTATCGGTTTCAATGTCAAGTCAGGCTCTCAATGGTGGACGTTACTCAGAGTCACCCAATGGATTACAGAATCCACGAGGTTCAAAACGTGATCTGCTTTAAACTGTTGATGTCCAACAGCTGGCCAAACATTCTCACAGAAACTCTCCGGCCATTTCCCCCACACCGGAACAATGAGCACTGAGTCCCCTCCTCCTCACTCCTAACCATCACCATCCACCAGGGGAAAAGTAGAGAACGTGTCCCAGTTAGATACGGCACAGGAGGGTCACAGGTCAGACACTTACTGCTTCCTAGCCTGGGCTTGTGCGTTCCTCTTGAGCCACATCATTGGCCATACATGCTCATGGGGCAACAGCAGGCACGGTGGCGACGAGCTCTTGGTCAGACTGAACACAAGGTAAGAATCGTACCTGTGACACTGCGATGCCGTCAGGATTAGTGCCCATTGCACGAGTCAGTTTCAGTTTCCAATCTGCAACATAATCAGAGAAAATGCTGAGTTACAAAGATGAACACAATTCAGGTTGGTCAGGTGCAAGGGCCACAGGTAAAAAGATTTGCAATTGTATGAAGCCATTCACTCAAGACAGGTACAGCACAGGGTGAGATACAGGCTAAAGCTCCCTCTGCACTGTCCCCATCAAACACTCCCAGGACAAGTACAGCATGGGGTTCGATACAGAGTAAAGCTCCCTCCACACTGTCTCCATCAAACACTCCCAGGACAGGTACAGCACGGGGTTCGATACAGAGTAAAGCTCCCTCCACACTGTCCATATCAAACACTCCCAGGACAGGTACAGCACGGGGTTCGATACAGAGTAAAGCTCCCTCCACACTGTCCATATCAAACACTCCCAGGACAGGTACAGCACGGGGTAGATACAGAGTAAAGCTCCCTCCACACTGTCCATATCAAACACTCCCAGGACAGCTACAGCATGGGCTTAAATACAGATTAAAGCTCCTTCTACACTGTCTCCATCAAACACTCCCAGGACAGGTACAGAATGGGCTGAGATACAGACTAAAGCTCTCTCTGCACTGTCCCCATCAAACACTCCCAGGATATGTACAGCATGGGCTGAGATACAGACTAAAGCTCCCTCTACACTGTCCCCATCAAACACTACCAGGAGAGGTACAGCATGGGCTTAGATACAGACTAAAGCGCCCTCTACACTGTCCCCATCAAAAACTCCCAGGACAGCGACAGCACGGTGTTAGATACAGACTAAAGCTCCCTCTCCACTATCCCCATCAAACACTCCCAGGACAGCGCCAGTACGGGGTTAGATACAGAGCAAAGCTCCCTTTACACTGTCCCCTACAAACAATCCCAGCACAGCAAAAGCACGGGGTTAGATACAGACTAAAGCTCCCTCTACACTGTCCACATCAAACACTCCCAAGACAGCTACAGCACTGGGTTAGATAGAGTAAAGCTCCCTCTACACCGTCACCATCAAACACTCCTAGGAGAGATAGAGCACAGGGTGAGATACAGGCTAAAGCTCCCTCTGCAATGTCCCCATCAAACACTCCTAGGACAGCTACATCAGAGGGTGAGATACAGGATAAAGCTCCCTCTACACTGTCCCCATCAAACACTCCCAGGACAGCTACAGCACGGGGTTAGATAGAGTAAAGCTCCCTCTACACCGTCACCATCAAACACTCCTAGGAGAGATAGAGCACAGGGTGAGATACAGACTAAAGCTCCCTCTGCAATGTCTCCACCAAACACTCCTAGGACAGCTACATCACAGGGTGAGATACAGGATAAAGCTCCCTCTACACTGTCCACATCAAACACTCCCAGGAGAGGTACAGCACGGGGTTAGATACAGACTAGAGCTCCCTCTACACTGTCCCCATCAAACACTCCCAGGACAGGTACAGCATGGGCTTAGATACAGAGTAAAGCTCCCTCTACACTGTCTCCATCAAACACTCCCAGGACAGGTACAGAATGGGCTGAGATACAGACTAAAGCTCTCTCTGCACTGTCCCCATCAAACACTCCCAGGACATGTACAGCATGGGCTGAGATACAGACTAAAACTCCCTCTGTACTGTCTCCATCAAACACTCACAGGAGAGGTACACCACAGGGGTAGATACACAGAAAATCTCTCTCAACACTGTACCCATCAAAAACTCCCAAGGCAGGTACATTACAGGAGAAGATACAGGATAAAGCTCTCTCCTCAATTTCAGTGCATCTAATTCCCAAATTAATACAACAGCCTATTCCATGGCAATGCGAGATGTAATTACTCAAACCAATGGGCCTGTAGCCTCTGCACGAGATCCACCATTTCAGACAGGCTGTGTGGTGGGACAAGGGCTCCAGGAGATTTTGTCACTGTCCAGCAGCTTTTATTTCTGACTTACAATGAACAGACATCGGCCTCTGTCTCCTCCACTACTCCCAGCAGACAGAACTGGGTTTAAACCCAGCTCCTGACAGCTCACAGCCACTCACAAAGCTACAGAATCCTGTCCCTTCTCTGTATCGGTTTCAATGTCAAGTCAGGCTCTCAATGGTGGACGTTACTCAGAGTCTCCCAATGGATTACAGAATCCACGAGGTTCAAAACGTGATCTGCTTTAAACTGTTGATGTCCAACAGCTGGCCAAACATTCTCACAGAAACTCTCCGGCCATTTCCCCCACACCGGAACAGTGAGCACTGAGTCCCCTCCTCCTCACTCCTAACCATCACCATCCACCAGGGGAAAAGACGAGAACGTGTCCCAGTTAGATACGGCACAGCAGGGTCACAGGTCAGACATTTACTGCTTCCTAGCCTGGGCTTGTGTGTTCTTCTTGAGCCACATCATTGGCCATACATGCTCATGGGGCAAGAGCAGGCACGGTGGCGACGAGCTCTTGGTCAGAACACAAGGTAAGAATCGTACCTGTGACACTGCGATGCTGTCAGGATTAGTGCTCATTGCACGAGTCAGTTTCAGTTTCCAATCTGCAACATAATCAGAGAAAATGCTGAGTTACAAAGATGAACACAATTCAGGTTGGTCAGGTGCAAGGGCCACAGGTAAAAAGATTTGCAATTGTATGAAGCCATTCACTCAAGACAGGTACAGCACAGCGTGAGATACAGGCTAAAGCTCCCTCTGCACTGTCCTCATCAAACACTCCCAGGACAAGTACAGCATGGGGTTAGATACTGAGTAAAGCTCCCTCTACACTGTCTCCATCAAACACTCCCAGGACAGGTACAGAATGGGCTGAGATACAGATTAAAGCTCTCTCTGCACTGTCCCCATCAAACACTCCCAGGACATGTACAGCATGGGCTGAGATACAGACTAAAGCTCCCTCTGTACTGTCTCCACCAAACACTCCTAGGACAGCTACATCACAGGGTGAGATACAGGATAAAGCTCCCTCTACACTGTCCCCATCAAACACTCCCAGGAGAGGTACAGCACGGGGTTAGATACAGACTAGAGCTCCCTCTACACTGTCCCCATCGAAAACTCCCAGGACAGGTACAGCATGGGCTTAGATACAGACTAAAGCTCCCTCTACACTGTCTCCATCAAACACTCACAGGAGAGGTACACCACAAGGGTAGATACACAGTAAATCTCCCTCAACACTACCCATCAAAAACTCCCAAGGCAGGTACATTACAGGAGAAGATACAGGATAAAGCTCTCTCCTCAATTTCAGTGCATCTAATTCCCAAATTAATACAACAGCTTATTCCATGGCAATGCGAGATGTAATTACTCAAACCAATGGGCCTGTAACCTCTGCACGAGATCCACCATTTCAGACAGGCTGTGTGGTGGGACAAGGGCTCCAGGAGATTTTGTCACTGTCCAGCAGCTTTTATTTCTGACTTACAATGAACAGACATCGGCCTCTGTCTCCTCCACTACTCCCAGCAGACAGAATTGGGTTTAAACCCAGCTCCAGACAGCTCAGAGCCACTCACACAGCTATAGAATCCTGTCCCTTCTCTGTATCGGTTTCAATGTCAAGTCAGGCTCTCAATGGCGGACGTTACTCAGAGTCTCCCAATGGATTACAGAATCCACGAGGTTCAAAACGTGATCTGCTTTAAACTGTTGATGTCCAACAGCTGGCCAAACATTCTCACAGAAACTCTCCGGCCATTTCCCCCACACCGGAACAGTGAGCACTGAGTCCCCTCCTCCTCACTCCTAACCTTCACAATCCACCAGGGGAAAAGACGAGAACGTGTCCCAGTTAGATACGGCACAGCAGGGTCACAGGTCAGACACTTACTGCTTCCTAGCCTGGGCTTGTGTGTTCTTCTTGAGCCACATCATTGGCCATACATGCTCATGGGGCAAGAGCAGGCACGGTGGCGACGAGCTCTTGGTCAGACTGAACACAAGGTAAGAATCGTACTTGTGACACTGCGATGCTGTCAGGATTAGTGCTCATTGCACGAGTCAGTTTCAGTTTCCAATCTGCAACATAATCAGAGAAAATGCTGAGTTACAAAGATGAACACAATTCAGGTTGGTCAGATGCAAGGGCCAGAGGTAAAAAAATTTGCAATTGTATGAAGCCATTCACTCAAGACAGGTACAGCACAGGGTGAGATACAGGCTAAAGCTCCCTCTGCACTGTCCCCATCAAACACTCCCAGGAGAAGTACAGCAAGGGGTTAGATACAGAGTAAAGCTCCCTCTACACTGTCTCCATCAAACACTCCCAGGACAGGTACAGAATGGGCTGAGATACAGACTAAAGCTCTCTCTGCACTGTCCCCATCAAACACTCCCAGGACATGTGCAGCATGGGCTGAGATACAGACTAAAACTCCCTCTGTACTGTCTCCATCAAACACTCACAGGAGAGGTACACCACAGGGGTAGATACACAGTAAATCTCCCTCAACACTGTACCCATCAAAAACTCCCAAGGCAGGTACATTACAGGAGAAGATACAGGATAAAGCTCTCTCCTCAATTTCAGTGCATCTAATTCCCAAATTAATACAACAGCTTATTTCATGGCAATGCGAGATGTAATTACTCAAACCAATGGGCCTGTAGCCTCTGCACGAGATCCACCATTTCAGACAGGCTGTGTGGTGGGACAAGGGCTCCAGGAGATTTTGTCACTGTCCAGCAGCTTTTATTTCTGACTTACAATGAACAGACATCGGCCTCTGTCTCCTCCACTACTCCCAGCAGACAGAACTGGGTTTAAACCCAGCTCCTGACAGCTCAGAGCCACTCACAAAGCTATAGAATCCTGTCCCTTCTCTGTATCGGTTTCAATGTCAAGTCAGGCTCTCAATGGTGGACGTTACTCAGAGTCTCCCAATGGATTACAGAATCCACGAGGTTCAAAACGTGATCTGCTTTAAACTGTTGATGTCCAACAGCTGGCCAAACATTCTCACAGAAACTCTCCGGCCATTTCCCCCACACCGGAACAATGAGCACTGAGTCCCCTCCTCCTCACTCCTAACCATCACCATCCACCAGGGGAAAAGTAGAGAACGTGTCCCAGTTAGATACGGCACAGGAGGGTCACAGGTCAGACACTTACTGCTTCCTAGCCTGGGCTTGTGTGTTCCTCTTGAGCCACATCATTGGCCATACATGCTCATGGGGCAACAGCAGGCACGGTGGCGACGAGCTCTTGGTCAGACTGAACACAAGGTAAGAATCGTACCTGTGACACTGCGATGCCGTCAGGATTAGTGCCCATTGCACGAGTCAGTTTCAGTTTCCAATCTGCAACATAATCAGAGAAAATGCTGAGTTACAAAGATGAACACAATTCAGGTTGGTCAGGTGCAAGGGCCACAGGTAAAAAGATTTGCAATTGTATGAAGCCATTCACTCAAGACAGGTACAGCACAGCGTGAGATACAGGCTAAAGCTCCCTCTGCACTGTCCCCATCAAACACTCCCAGGACAAGTACAGCATGGGGTTCGATACAGAGTAAAGCTCCCTCCACACTGTCCCCATCAAACACTCCCAGGACAGGTACAGCATGGGCTTAAATACAGATTAAAGCTCCTTCTACACTGTCTCCATCAAACACTCCCAGGACAGGTACAGCATGGGCTGAGATACAGACTAAAGCTCTCTCTACACTGTCTCCATCAAACACTCCCAGGATATGTACAGCATGGGCTGAGATACAGACTAAAGCTCCCTCTACACTGTCCCCATCAAACACTACCAGGAGAGGTACAGCATGGGCTTAGATACAGACTAAAGCGCCCTCTACACTGTCCCCATCAAAAACTCCCAGGACAGCGACAGCACGGTGTTAGATACAGACTAAAGCTCCCTCTCCACTATCCCCATCAAACACTCCCAGGACAGCGCCAGTACGGGGTTAGATACAGAGCAAAGCTCCCTTTACACTGTCTCCTACAAACAATCCCAGCACAGCAAAAGCACGGGGTTAGATACAGACTAAAGCTCCCTCTACACTGTCCACATCAAACACTCCCAGGACAGCTACAGCACGGGGTTAGATAGAGTAAAGCTCCCTCTACACCGTCACCATCAAACACTCCTAGGAGAGATAGAGCACAGGGTGAGATACAGGCTAAAGCTCCCTCTGCAATGTCCCCATCAAACACTCCTAGGACAGCTACATCAGAGGGTGAGATACAGGATAAAGCTCCCTCTACACTGTCCCCATCAAACACTCCCAGGAGAGGTACAGCACGGGGTTAGATACAGACTAGAGCTCCCTCTACACTGTCCCCATCGAAAACTCCCAGGACAGGTACAGCATGGGCTTAGATACAGACTAAAGCTCCCTCTACACTGTCTCCATCAAACACTCACAGGAGAGGTACACCACAGGGGTAGATACACAGTAAATCTCCCTCAACACTGTACCCAACAAAAACTCCCAAGACAGGTACATTACAGGAGAAGATACAGGATAAAGCTCTCTCCTCAATTTCAGTGCATCTAATTCCCAAATTAATACAACAGCTTATTTCATGGCAATGCGAGATGTAATTACTCAAACCAATGGGCCTGTAGCCTCTGCACGAGATCCACCATTTCAGACAGGCTGTGTGGTGGGACAAGGGCTCCAGGAGATTTTGTCACTGTCCAGCAGCTTTTATTTCTGACTTACAATGAACAGACATCGGCCTCTGTCTCCTCCACTACTCCCAGCAGACAGAACTGGGTTTAAACCCAGCTCCTGACAGCTCAGAGCCACTCACAAAGCTATAGAATCCTGTCCCTTCTCTGTATCGGTTTCAATGTCAAGTCAGGCTCTCAATGGTGGACGTTACTCAGAGTCTCCCAATGGATTACAGAATCCACGAGGTTCAAAACGTGATCTGCTTTAAACTGT
The DNA here is from genome assembly GCF_017639515.1 of Carcharodon carcharias. Classification (NCBI taxonomy): domain Eukaryota; kingdom Metazoa; phylum Chordata; class Chondrichthyes; order Lamniformes; family Lamnidae; genus Carcharodon; species Carcharodon carcharias. The sequence continues at coordinate 1,672,086 of NW_024470690.1, forward strand.
TGATGTCCAACAGCTGGCCAAACATTCTCACAGAAACTCTCCGGCCATTTCCCCCACACCGGAACAATGAGCACTGAGTCCCCTCCTCCTCACTCCTAACCATCACCATCCACCAGGGGAAAAGTAGAGAACGTGTCCCAGTTAGATACGGCACAGGAGGGTCACAGGTCAGACACTTACTGCTTCCTAGCCTGGGCTTGTGTGTTCCTCTTGAGCCACATCATTGGCCATACATGCTCATGGGGCAACAGCAGGCACGGTGGCGACGAGCTCTTGGTCAGACTGAACACAAGGTAAGAATCGTACCTGTGACACTGCGATGCCGTCAGGATTAGTGCCCATTGCACGAGTCAGTTTCAGTTTCCAATCTGCAACATAATCAGAGAAAATGCTGAGTTACAAAGATGAACACAATTCAGGTTGGTCAGGTGCAAGGGCCACAGGTAAAAAGATTTGCAATTGTATGAAGCCATTCACTCAAGACAGGTACAGCACAGCGTGAGATACAGGCTAAAGCTCCCTCTGCACTGTCCCCATCAAACACTCCCAGGACAAGTACAGCATGGGGTTCGATACAGAGTAAAGCTCCCTCCACACTGTCTCCATCAAACACTCCCAGGACAGGTACAGCACGGGGTTCGATACAGAGTAAAGCTCCCTCCACACTGTCCATATCAAACACTCCCAGGACAGGTACAGCATGGGCTTAAATACAGATTAAAGCTCCTTCTACACTGTCTCCATCAAACACTCCCAGGATAGGTACAGCATGGGCTGAGATACAGACTAAAGCTCTCTCTGCACTGTCCCCATCAAACACTCCCAGGATATGTACAGCATGGGCTGAGATACAGACTAAAGCTCCCTCTACACTGTCCCCATCAAACACTACCAGGAGAGGTACAGCATGGGCTTAGATACAGACTAAAGCGCCCTCTACACTGTCCCCATCAAACACTCCCAGGACAGCGACAGCACGGTGTTAGATACAGACTAAAGCTCCCTCTCCACTATCCCCATCAAACACTCCCAGGACAGCGCCAGTACGGGGTTAGATACAGAGCAAAGCTCCCTTTACACTGTCCCCTACAAACAATCCCAGCACAGCAAAAGCACGGGGTTAGATACAGACTAAAGCTCCCTCTACACTGTCCACATCAAACACTCCCAGGACAGCTACAGCACGGGGTTAGATAGAGTAAAGCTCCCTCTACACCGTCACCATCAAACACTCCTAGGAGAGATAGAGCACAGGGTGAGATACAGGCTAAAGCTCCCTCTGCAATGTCCCCATCAAACACTCCTAGGACAGCTACATCAGAGGGTGAGATACAGGATAAAGCTCCCTCTACACTGTCCCCATCAAACACTCCCAGGAGAGGTACAGCACGGGGTTAGATACAGACTAGAGCTCCCTCTACACTGTCCCCATCGAAAACTCCCAGGACAGGTACAGCATGGGCTTAGATACAGACTAAAGCTCCCTCTACACTGTCTCCATCAAACGCGCACAGGACAGTTATACCACAGGGGTAGATACACAGTAAATCTCCCTCAACACTGTACCCAACAAAAACTCCCAAGACAGGTACATTACAGGAGAAGATACAGGATAAAGCTCTCTCCTCAATTTCAGTGCATCTAATTCCCAAATTAATACAACAGCCTATTCCATGGCAATGCGAGATGTAATTACTCAAACCAATGGGCCTGTAGCCTCTGCACGAGATCCACCATTTCAGACAGGCTGTGTGGTGGGACAAGGGCTCCAGGAGATTTTGTCACTGTCCAGCAGCTTTTATTTCTGACTTACAATGAACAGACATCGGCCTCTGTCTCCTCCACTACTCCCAGCAGACAGAACTGGGTTTAAACCCAGCTCCAGACAGCTCAGAGCCACTCACAAAGCTATAGAATCCTGTCCCTTCTCTGTATCGGTTTCAATGTCAAGTCAGGCTCTCAATGGTGGACGTTACTCAGAGTCTCCCAATGGATTACAGAATCCACGAGGTTCAAAACGTGATCTGCTTTAAACTGTTGATGTCCAACAGCTGGCCAAACATTCTCACAGAAACTCTCCGGCCATTTCCCCCACACCGGAACAATGAGCACTGAGTCCCCTCCTCCTCACTCCTAACCATCACCATCCACCAGGGGAAAAGTAGAGAACGTGTCCCAGTAAGATACGGCACAGGAGGGTCACAGGTCAGACACTTACTGCTTCCTAGCCTGGGCTTGTGTGTTCCTCTTGAGCCACATCATTGGCCATACATGCTCATGGGGCAACAGCAGGCACGGTGGCGACGAGCTCTTGGTCAGACTGAACACAAGGTAAGAATCGTACCTGTGACACTGCGATGCCGTCAGGATTAGTGCCCATTGCACGAGTCAGTTTCAGTTTCCAATCTGCAACATAATCAGAGAAAATGCTGAGTTACAAAGATGAACACAATTCAGGTTGGTCAGGTGCAAGGGCCACAGGTAAAAAGATTTGCAATTGTATGAAGCCATTCACTCAAGACAGGTACAGCACAGGGTGAGATACAGGCTAAAGCTCCCTCTGCACTGTCCCCATCAAACACTCCCAGGACAAGTACAGCATGGGGTTCGATACAGAGTAAAGCTCCCTCCACACTGTCTCCATCAAACACTCCCAGGACAGGTACAGCACGGGGTTCGATACAGAGTAAAGCTCCCTCCACACTGTCCATATCAAACACTCCCAGGACAGCTACAGCATGGGCTTAAATACAGATTAAAGCTCCTTCTACACTGTCTCCATCAAACACTCCCAGGACAGGTACAGCATGGGCTGAGATACAGACTAAAGCTCTCTCTGCACTGTCCCCATCAAACACTCCCAGGATATGTACAGCATGGGCTGAGATACAGACTAAAGCTCCCTCTACACTGTCCCCATCAAACACTCCCAGGATATGTACAGCATGGGCTGAGATACAGACTAAAGCTCCCTCTACACTGTCCCCATCAAACACTACCAGGAGAGGTACAGCATGGGCTTAGATACAGACTAAAGCGCCCTCTACACTGTCCCCATCAAAAACTCCCAGGACAGCGACAGCACGGTGTTAGATACAGACTAAAGCTCCCTCTCCACTATCCCCATCAAACACTCCCAGGACAGCGCCAGTACGGGGTTAGATACAGAGCAAAGCTCCCTTTACACTGTCTCCTACAAACAATCCCAGCACAGCAAAAGCACGGGGTTAGATACAGACTAAAGCTCCCTCTACACTGTCCACATCAAACACTCCCAGGACAGCTACAGCACGGGGTTAGATACAGACTAAAGCTCCCTCTCCACTATCCCCATCAAACACTCCCAGGACAGCGCCAGTACGGGGTTAGATACAGAGCAAAGCTCCCTTTACACTGTCTCCTACAAACAATCCCAGCACAGCAAAAGCACGGGGTTAGATACAGACTAAAGCTCCCTCTACACTGTCCACATCAAACACTCCCAGGACAGCTACAGCACGGGGTTAGATAGAGTAAAGCTCCCTCTACACCGTCACCATCAAACACTCCTAGGAGAGATAGAGCACAGGGTGAGATACAGGCTAAAGCTCCCTCTGCAATGTCCCCATCAAACACTCCTAGGACAGCTACATCAGAGGGTGAGATACAGGATAAAGCTCCCTCTACACTGTCCCCATCAAACACTCCCAGGAGAGGTACAGCACGGGGTTAGATACAGACTAGAGCTCCCTCTACACTGTCCCCATCGAAAACTCCCAGGACAGGTACAGCATGGGCTTAGATACAGACTAAAGCTCCCTCTACACTGTCTCCATCAAACGCGCACAGGACAGTTATACCACAGGGGTAGATACACAGTAAATCTCCCTCAACACTGTACCCAACAAAAACTCCCAAGACAGGTACATTACAGGAGAAGATACAGGATAAAGCTCTCTCCTCAATTTCAGTGCATCTAATTCCCAAATTAATACAACAGCCTATTCCATGGCAATGCGAGATGTAATTACTCAAACCAATGGGCCTGTAGCCTCTGCACGAGATCCACCATTTCAGACAGGCTGTGTGGTGGGACAAGGGCTCCAGGAGATTTTGTCACTGTCCAGCAGCTTTTATTTCTGACTTACAATGAACAGACATCGGCCTCTGTCTCCTCCACTACTCCCAGCAGACAGAACTGGGTTTAAACCCAGCTCCAGACAGCTCAGAGCCACTCACAAAGCTATAGAATCCTGTCCCTTCTCTGTATCGGTTTCAATGTCAAGTCAGGCTCTCAATGGTGGACGTTACTCAGAGTCTCCCAATGGATTACAGAATCCACGAGGTTCAAAACGTGATCTGCTTTAAACTGTTGATGTCCAACAGCTGGCCAAACATTCTCACAGAAACTCTCCGGCCATTTCCCCCACACCGGAACAATGAGCACTGAGTCCCCTCCTCCTCACTCCTAACCATCACCATCCACCAGGGGAAAAGTAGAGAACGTGTCCCAGTAAGATACGGCACAGGAGGGTCACAGGTCAGACACTTACTGCTTCCTAGCCTGGGCTTGTGTGTTCCTCTTGAGCCACATCATTGGCCATACATGCTCATGGGGCAACAGCAGGCACGGTGGCGACGAGCTCTTGGTCAGACTGAACACAAGGTAAGAATCGTACCTGTGACACTGCGATGCCGTCAGGATTAGTGCCCATTGCACGAGTCAGTTTCAGTTTCCAATCTGCAACATAATCAGAGAAAATGCTGAGTTACAAAGATGAACACAATTCAGGTTGGTCAGATGCAAGGGCCACAGGTAAAAAGATTTGCAATTGTATGAAGCCATTCACTCAAGACAGGTACAGCACAGGGTGAGATACAGGCTAAAGCTCCCTCTGCACTGTCCTCATCAAACACTCCCAGGACAAGTACAGCATGGGGTTAGATACTGAGTAAAGCTCCCTCTACACTGTCTCCATCAAACACTCCCAGGACAGGTACAGAATGGGCTGAGATACAGACTAAAGCTCTCTCTGCACTGTCTCCATCAAACACTCCCAGGACATGTACAGCATGGGCTGAGATACAGACTAAAACTCCCTCTGTACTGTCTCCATCAAACACTCACAGGAGAGGTACACCACAGGGGTAGATACACAGAAAATCTCTCTCAACACTGTACCCATCAAAAACTCCCAAGGCAGGTACATTACAGGAGAAGATACAGGATAAAGCTCTCTCCTCAATTTCAGTGCATCTAATTCCCAAATTAATACAACAGCTTATTCCATGGCAATGCGAGATGTAATTACTCAAACCAATGGGCCTGTAGCCTCTGCACGAGATCCACCATTTCAGACAGGCTGTGTGGTGGGACAAGGGCTCCAGGAGATTTTGTCACTGTCCAGCAGCTTTTATTTCTGACTTACAATGAACAGACATCGGCCTCTGTCTCCTCCACTACTCCCAGCAGACAGAACTGGGTTTAAACCCAGCTCCTGACAGCTCACAGCCACTCACAAAGCTACAGAATCCTGTCCCTTCTCTGTATCGGTTTCAATGTCAAGTCACATGGTGGATGTTACTCAGTCTCCCAATGGATTACAGAATCCACGAGGTTCAAAACGTGATCTGCTTTAAACTGTTGATGTCCAACAGCTGGCCAAACATTCTCACAGAAACTCTCCGGCCATTTCCCCCACACCGGAACAGTGAGCACTGAGTCCCCTCCTCCTCACTCCTAACCATCACCATCCACCAGGGGAAAAGACGAGAACGTGTCCCAGTTAGATACGGCACAGCAGGGTCACAGGTCAGACACTTACTGCTTCCTAGCCTGGGCTTGTGTGTTCTTCTTGAGCCACATCATTGGCCATACATGCTCATGGGGCAAGAGCAGGCACGGTGGCGACGAGCTCTTGGTCAGAACACAAGGTAAGAATCGTACCTGTGACACTGCGATGCTGTCAGGATTAGTGCTCATTGCACGAGTCAGTTTCAGTTTCCAATCTGCAACATAATCAGAGAAAATGCTGAGTTACAAAGATGAACACAATTCAGGTTGGTCAGGTGCAAGGGCCACAGGTAAAAAGATTTGCAATTGTATGAAGCCATTCACTCAAGACAGGTACAGCACAGCGTGAGATACAGGCTAAAGCTCCCTCTGCACTGTCCCCATCAAACACTCCCAGGACAAGTACAGCATGGGGTTAGATACTGAGTAAAGCTCCCTCTACACTGTCTCCATCAAACACTCCCAGGACAGGTACAGAATGGGCTGAGATACAGATTAAAGCTCTCTCTGCACTGTCCCCATCAAACACTCCCAGGACATGTACAGCATGGGCTGAGATACAGACTAAAACTCCCTCTGTACTGTCTCCACCAAACACTCCTAGGACAGCTACATCACAGGGTGAGATACAGGATAAAGCTCCCTCTACACTGTCCCCATCAAACACTCCCAGGAGAGGTACAGCACGGGGTTAGATACAGACTAGAGCTCCCTCTACACTGTCCCCATCGAAAACTCCCAGGACAGGTACAGCATGGGCTTAGATACAGACTAAAGCTCCCTCTACACTGTCTCCATCAAACACTCACAGGAGAGGTACACCACAGGGGTAGATACACAGTAAATCTCCCTCAACACTACCCATCAAAAACTCCCAAGGCAGGTACATTACAGGAGAAGATACAGGATAAAGCTCTCTCCTCAATTTCAGTGCATCTAATTCCCAAATTAATACAACAGCTTATTCCATGGCAATGCGAGATGTAATTACTCAAACCAATGGGCCTGTAACCTCTGCACGAGATCCACCATTTCAGACAGGCTGTGTGGTGGGACAAGGGCTCCAGGAGATTTTGTCACTGTCCAGCAGCTTTTATTTCTGACTTACAATGAACAGACATCGGCCTCTGTCTCCTCCACTACTCCCAGCAGACAGAACTGGGTTTAAACCCAGCTCCTGACAGGTCAGAGCTACTCACAAAGCTACAGAATCCTGTCCCTTCTCTGTATCGGTTTCAATGTCAAGTCAGGCTCTCAATGGCGGACGTTACTCAGAGTCTCCCAATGGATTACAGAATCCACGAGGTTCAAAACGTGATCTGCTTTAAACTGTTGATGTCCAACAGCTGGCCAAACATTCTCACAGAAACTCTCCGGCCATTTCCCCCACACCGTAACAGTGAGCACTGAGTCCCCTCCTCCTCACTCCTAACCTTCACAATCCACCAGGGGAAAAGACGAGAACGTGTCCCAGTTAGATACGGCACAGCAGGGTCACAGGTCAGACACTTACTGCTTCCTAGCCTGGGCTTGTGTGTTCTTCTTGAGCCACATCATTGGCCATACATGCTCATGGGGCAAGAGCAGGCACGGTGGCGACGAGCTCTTGGTCAGACTGAACACAAGGTAAGAATCGTACCTGTGACACTGCGATGCCGTCAGGATTAGTGCTCATTGCACGAGTCAGTTTCAGTTTCCAATCTGCAACATAATCAGAGAAAATGCTGAGTTACAAAGATGAACACAATTCAGGTTGGTCAGATGCAAGGGCCACAGGTAAAAAAATTTGCAATTGTATGAAGCCATTCACTCAAGACAGGTACAGCACAGCGTGAGATACAGGCTAAAGCTCCCTCTGCACTGTCCCCATCAAACACTCCCAGGACAAGTACAGCATGGGGTTCGATACAGAGTAAAGCTCCCTCCACACTGTCCCCATCAAACACTCCCAGGACAAGTACAGCATGGGGTTCGATACAGAGTAAAGCTCCCTCCACACTGTCTCCATCAAACACTCCCAGGACAGGTACAGCACGGGGTTCGATACAGAGTAAAGCTCCCTCCACACTGTCCATATCAAACACTCCCAGGACAGGTACAGCATGGGCTTAAATACAGATTAAAGCTCCTTCTACACTGTCCCCATCAAACACTCCCAGGACAGGTACAGCATGGGCTGAGATACAGACTAAAGCTCCCTCTACACTGTCCACATCAAACACTACCAGGAGAGGTACAGCATGGGCTTAGATACAGACTAAAGCGCCCTCTACACTGTCCCCATCAAAAACTCCCAGGACAGCGACAGCACGGTGTTAGATACAGACTAAAGCTCCCTCTCCACTATCCCCATCAAACACGCCCAGGACAGCGCCAGTACGGGGTTAGATACAGAGCAAAGCTCCCTTTACACTGTCCCCTACAAACAATCCCAGCACAGCAAAAGCACGGGGTTAGATACAGACTAAAGCTCCCTCTACACTGTCCACATCAAACACTCCCAGGACAGCTACAGCACGGGGTTAGATACAGAGTAAAGCTCCCTCTACACTGTCCCCATCAAACACTCCTAGGAGAGATAGAGCACAGGGTGAGATACAGGCTAAAGCTCCCTCTGCAATGTCCCCATCAAACACTCCTAGGACAGCTACATCAGAGGGTAAGATACAGGATAAAGCTCCCTCTACACTGTCCCCATCAAACACTCCCAGGAGAGGTACAGCACGGGGTTAGATACAGACTAGAGCTCCCTCTACACTGTCCCCATCGAAAACTCCCAGGACAGGTACAGCATGGGCTTAGATACAGACTAAAGCTCCCTCTACACTGTCTCCATCAAACGCGCACAGGACAGTTATACCACAGGGGTAGATACACAGTAAATCTCCCTCAACACTGTACCCAACAAAAACTCCCAAGACAGGTACATTACAGGAGAAGATACAGGATAAAGCTCTCTCCTCAATTTCAGTGCATCTAATTCCCAAATTAATACAACAGCTTATTTCATGGCAATGCGAGATGTAATTACTCAAACCAATGGGCCTGTAGCCTCTGCACGAGATCCACCATTTCAGACAGGCTGTGTGGTGGGACAAGGGCTCCAGGAGATTTTGTCACTGTCCAGAAGCTTTTATTTCTGACTTACAATGAACAGACATCGGCCTCTGTCTCCTCCACTACTCCCAGCAGACAGAACTGGGTTTAAACCCAGCTCCTGACAGCTCAGAGCCACTCACAAAGCTATAGAATCCTGTCCCTTCTCTGTATCGGTTTCAATGTCAAGTCAGGCTCTCAATGGTGGACGTTACTCAGAGTCACCCAATGGATTACAGAATCCACGAGGTTCAAAACGTGATCTGCTTTAAACTGTTGATGTCCAACAGCTGGCCAAACATTCTCACAGAAACTCTCCGGCCATTTCCCCCACACCGGAACAATGAGCACTGAGTCCCCTCCTCCTCACTCCTAACCATCACCATCCACCAGGGGAAAAGTAGAGAACGTGTCCCAGTTAGATACGGCACAGGAGGGTCACAGGTCAGACACTTACTGCTTCCTAGCCTGGGCTTGTGTGTTCCTCTTGAGCCACATCATTGGCCATACATGCTCATGGGGCAACAGCAGGCACGGTGGCGACGAGCTCTTGGTCAGACTGAACACAAGGTAAGAATCGTACCTGTGACACTGCGATGCCGTCAGGATTAGTGCCCATTGCACGAGTCAGTTTCAGTTTCCAATCTGCAACATAATCAGAGAAAATGCTGAGTTACAAAGATGAACACAATTCAGGTTGGTCAGGTGCAAGGGCCACAGGTAAAAAGATTTGCAATTGTATGAAGCCATTCACTCAAGACAGGTACAGCACAGGGTGAGATACAGGCTAAAGCTCCCTCTGCACTGTCCCCATCAAACACTCCCAGGACAAGTACAGCATGGGGTTCGATACAGAGTAAAGCTCCCTCCACACTGTCTCCATCAAACACTCCCAGGACAGGTACAGCACGGGGTTCGATACAGAGTAAAGCTCCCTCCACACTGTCCATATCAAACACTCCCAGGACAGCTACAGCATGGGCTTATATACAGATTAAAGCTCCTTCTACACTGTCTCCATCAAACACTCCCAGGACAGGTACAGCATGGGCTGAGATACAGACTAAAGCTCTCTCTGCACTGTCCCCATCAAACACTCCCAGGATATGTACAGCATGGGCTGAGATACAGACTAAAGCTCCCTCTACACTGTCCCCATCAAACACTACCAGGAGAGGTACAGCATGGGCTTAGATACAGACTAAAGCGCCCTCTACACTGTCCCCATCAAAAACTCCCAGGACAGCGACAGCACGGTGTTAGATACAGACTAAAGCTCCCTCTCCACTATCCCCATCAAACACTCCCAGGACAGCGCCAGTACGGGGTTAGATACAGAGCAAAGCTCCCTTTACACTGTCTCCTACAAACAATCCCAGCACAGCAAAAGCACGGGGTTAGATACAGACTAAAGCTCCCTCTACACTGTCCACATCAAACACTCCCAGGACAGCTACAGCACGGGGTTAGATAGAGTAAAGCGCCCTCTACACCGTCACCATCAAACACTCCTAGGAGAGATAGAGCACAGGGTGAGATACAGGCTAAAGCTCCCTCTGCAATGTCCCCATCAAACACTCCTAGGACAGCTACATCAGAGGGTGAGATACAGGATAAAGCTCCCTCTACACTGTCCCCATCAAACACTCCCAGGAGAGGTACAGCACGGGGTTAGATACAGACTAGAGCTCCCTCTACACTGTCCCCATCGAAAACTCCCAGGACAGGTACAGCATGGGCTTAGATACAGACTAAAGCTCCCTCTACACTGTCTCCATCAAACGCGCACAGGACAGTTATACCACAGGGGTAGATACACAGTAAATCTCCCTCAACACTGTACCCAACAAAAACTCCCAAGACAGGTACATTACAGGAGAAGATACAGGATAAAGCTCTCTCCTCAATTTCAGTGCATCTAATTCCCAAATTAATACAACAGCCTATTCCATGGCAATGCGAGATGTAATTACTCAAACCAATGGGCCTGTAGCCTCTGCACGAGATCCACCATTTCAGACAGGCTGTGTGGTGGGACAAGGGCTCCAGGAGATTTTGTCACTGTCCAGAAGCTTTTATTTCTGACTTACAATGAACAGACATCGGCCTCTGTCTCCTCCACTACTCCCAGCAGACAGAACTGGGTTTAAACCCAGCTCCAGACAGCTCAGAGCCACTCACAAAGCTATAGAATCCTGTCCCTTCTCTGTATCGGTTTCAATGTCAAGTCAGGCTCTCAATGGTGGACGTTACTCAGAGTCTCCCAATGGATTACAGAATCCACGAGGTTCAAAACGTGATCTGCTTTAAACTGTTGATGTCCAACAGCTGGCCAAACATTCTCACAGAAACTCTCCGGCCATTTCCCCCACACCGGAACAATGAGCACTGAGTCCCCTCCTCCTCACTCCTAACCATCACCATCCACCAGGGGAAAAGTAGAGAACGTGTCCCAGTAAGATACGGCACAGGAGGGTCACAGGTCAGACACTTACTGCTTCCTAGCCTGGGCTTGTGTGTTCCTCTTGAGCCACATCATTGGCCATACATGCTCATGGGGCAACAGCAGGCACGGTGGCGACGAGCTCTTGGTCAGACTGAACACAAGGTAAGAATCGTACCTGTGACACTGCGATGCCGTCAGGATTAGTGCCCATTGCACGAGTCAGTTTCAGTTTCCAATCTGCAACATAATCAGAGAAAATGCTGAGTTACAAAGATGAACACAATTCAGGTTGGTCAGGTGCAAGGGCCACAGGTAAAAAGATTTGCAATTGTATGAAGCCATTCACTCAAGACAGGTACAGCACAGGGTGAGATACAGGCTAAAGCTCCCTCTGCACTGTCCTCATCAAACACTCCCAGGACAAGTACAGCATGGGGTTAGATACTGAGTAAAGCTCCCTCTACACTGTCTCCATCAAACACTCCCAGGACAGGTACAGAATGGGCTGAGATACAGACTAAAGCTCTCTCTGCACTGTCCCCATCAAACACTCCCAGGACATGTACAGCATGGGCTGAGATACAGACTAAAACTCCCTCTGTACTGTCTCCATCAAACACTCATAGGAGAGGTACACCACAGGGGTAGATACACAGAAAATCTCTCTCAACACTGTACCCATCAAAAACTCCCAAGGCAGGTACATTACAGGAGAAGATACAGGATAAAGCTCTCTCCTCAATTTCAGTGCATCTAATTCCCAAATTAATACAACAGCTTATTCCATGGCAATGCGAGATGTAATTACTCAAACCAATGGGCCTGTAGCCTCTGCACGAGATCCACCATTTCAGACAGGCTGTGTGGTGGGACAAGGGCTCCAGGAGATTTTGTCACTGTCCAGCAGCTTTTATTTCTGACTTACAATGAACAGACATCGGCCTCTGTCTCCTCCACTACTCCCAGCAGACAGAACTGGGTTTAAACCCAGCTCCTGACAGCTCACAGCCACTCACAAAGCTACAGAATCCTGTCCCTTCTCTGTATCGGTTTCAATGTCAAGTCACATGGTGGATGTTACTCAGTCTCCCAATGGATTACAGAATCCACGAGGTTCAAAACGTGATCTGCTTTAAACTGTTGATGTCCAACAGCTGGCCAAACATTCTCACAGAAACTCTCCGGCCATTTCCCCCACACCGGAACAGTGAGCACTGAGTCCCCTCCTCCTCACTCCTAACCATCACCATCCACCAGGGGAAAAGACGAGAACGTGTCCCAGTTAGATACGGCACAGCAGGGTCACAGGTCAGACACTTACTGCTTCCTAGCCTGGGCTTGTGTGTTCTTCTTGAGCCACATCATTGGCCATACATGCTCATGGGGCAAGAGCAGGCACGGTGGCGACGAGCTCTTGGTCAGAACACAAGGTAAGAATCGTACCTGTGACACTGCGATGCTGTCAGGATTAGTGCTCATTGCACGAGTCAGTTTCAGTTTCCAATCTGCAACATAATCAGAGAAAATGCTGAGTTACAAAGATGAACACAATTCAGGTTGGTCAGGTGCAAGGGCCACAGGTAAAAAGATTTGCAATTGTATGAAGCCATTCACTCAAGACAGGTACAGCACAGCGTGAGATACAGGCTAAAGCTCCCTCTGCACTGTCCCCATCAAACACTCCCAGGACAAGTACAGCATGGGGTTAGATACTGAGTAAAGCTCCCTCTACACTGTCTCCATCAAACACTCCCAGGACAGGTACAGAATGGGCTGAGATACAGATTAAAGCTCTCTCTGCACTGTCCCCATCAAACACTCCCAGGACATGTACAGCATGGGCTGAGATACAGACTAAAACTCCCTCTGTACTGTCTCCACCAAACACTCCTAGGACAGCTACATCACAGGGTGAGATACAGGATAAAGCTCCCTCTACACTGTCCTCATCAAACACTCCCAGGAGAGGTACAGCACGGGGTTAGATACAGACTAGAGCTCCCTCTACACTGTCCCCATCGAAAACTCCCAGGACAGGTACAGCATGGGCTTAGATACAGACTAAAGCTCCCTCTACACTGTCTCCATCAAACACTCACAGGAGAGGTACACCACAGGGGTAGATACACAGTAAATCTCCCTCAACACTACCCATCAAAAACTCCCAAGGCAGGTACATTACAGGAGAAGATACAGGATAAAGCTCTCTCCTCAATTTCAGTGCATCTAATTCCCAAATTAATACAACAGCTTATTCCATGGCAATGCGAGATGTAATTACTCAAACCAATGGGCCTGTAACCTCTGCACGAGATCCACCATTTCAGACAGGCTGTGTGGTGGGACAAGGGCTCCAGGAGATTTTGTCACTGTCCAGCAGCTTTTATTTCTGACTTACAATGAACAGACATCGGCCTCTGTCTCCTCCACTACTCCCAGCAGACAGAACTGGGTTTAAACCCAGCTCCTGACAGGTCAGAGCTACTCACAAAGCTACAGAATCCTGTCCCTTCTCTGTATCGGTTTCAATGTCAAGTCAGGCTCTCAATGGCGGACGTTACTCAGAGTCTCCCAATGGATTACAGAATCCACGAGGTTCAAAACGTGATCTGCTTTAAACTGTTGATGTCCAACAGCTGGCCAAACATTCTCACAGAAACTCTCCGGCCATTTCCCCCACACCGTAACAGTGAGCACTGAGTCCCCTCCTCCTCACTCCTAACCTTCACAATCCACCAGGGGAAAAGACGAGAACGTGTCCCAGTTAGATACGGCACAGCAGGGTCACAGGTCAGACACTTACTGCTTCCTAGCCTGGGCTTGTGTGTTCTTCTTGAGCCACATCATTGGCCATACATGCTCATGGGGCAAGAGCAGGCACGGTGGCGACGAGCTCTTGGTCAGACTGAACACAAGGTAAGAATCGTACCTGTGACACTGCGATGCCGTCAGGATTAGTGCTCATTGCACGAGTCAGTTTCAGTTTCCAATCTGCAACATAATCAGAGAAAATGCTGAGTTACAAAGATGAACACAATTCAGGTTGGTCAGATGCAAGGGCCAGAGGTAAAAAAATTTGCAATTGTATGAAGCCATTCACTCAAGACAGGTACAGCACAGGGTGAGATACAGGCTAAAGCTCCCTCTGCACTGTCCCCATCAAACACTCCCAGGAGAAGTACAGCAAGGGGTTAGATACAGAGTAAAGCTCCCTCTACACTGTCTCCATCAAACACTCCCAGGACAGGTACAGAATGGGCTGAGATACAGACTAAAGCTCTCTCTGCACTGTCCCCATCAAACACTCCCAGGACATGTACAGCATGGGCTGAGATACAGACTAAAACTCCCTCTGTACTGTCTCCATCAAACACTCACAGGAGAGGTACACCACAGGGGTAGATACACAGTAAATCTCCCTCAACACTGTACCCATCAAAAACTCCCAAGGCAGGTACATTACAGGAGAAGATACAGGATAAAGCTCTCTCCTCAATTTCAGTGCATCTAATTCCCAAATTAATACAACAGCTTATTTCATGGCAATGCGAGATGTAATTACTCAAACCAATGGGCCTGTAGCCTCTGCACGAGATCCACCATTTCAGACAGGCTGTGTGGTGGGACAAGGGCTCCAGGAGATTTTGTCACTGTCCAGCAGCTTTTATTTCTGACTTACAATGAACAGACATCGGCCTCTGTCTCCTCCACTACTCCCAGCAGACAGAACTGGGTTTAAACCCAGCTCCTGACAGGTCAGAGCTACTCACAAAGCTACAGAATCCTGTCCCTTCTCTGTATCGGTTTCAATGTCAAGTCAGGCTCTCAATGGCGGACGTTACTCAGAGTCTCCCAATGGATTACAGAATCCACGAGGTTCAAAACGTGATCTGCTTTAAACTGTTGATGTCCAACAGCTGGCCAAACATTCTCACAGAAACTCTCCGGCCATTTCCCCCACACCGTAACAGTGAGCACTGAGTCCCCTCCTCCTCACTCCTAACCTTCACAATCCACCAGGGGAAAAGACGAGAACGTGTCCCAGTTAGATACGGCACAGCAGGGTCACAGGTCAGACACTTACTGCTTCCTAGCCTGGGCTTGTGTGTTCTTCTTGAGCCACATCATTGGCCATACATGCTCATGGGGCAAGAGCAGGCACGGTGGCGACGAGCTCTTGGTCAGACTGAACACAAGGTAAGAATCGTACCTGTGACACTGCGATGCTGTCAGAATTAGTGCTCATTGCACGAGTCAGTTTCAGTTTCCAATCTGCAACATAATCAGAGAAAATGCTGAGTTACAAAGATGAACACAATTCAGGTTGGTCAGATGCAAGGGCCAGAGGTAAAAAAATTTGCAATTGTATGAAGCCATTCACTCAAGACAGGTACAGCACAGGGTGAGATACAGGCTAAAGCTCCCTCTGCACTGTCCCCATCAAACACTCCCAGGAGAAGTACAGCAAGGGGTTAGATACAGAGTAAAGCTCCCTCTACACTGTCTCCATCAAACACTCCCAGGACAGGTACAGAATGGGCTGAGATACAGACTAAAGCTCTCTCTGCACTGTCCCCATCAAACACTCCCAGGACATGTACAGCATGGGCTGAGATACAGACTAAAACTCCCTCTGTACTGTCTCCATCAAACACTCATAGGAGAGGTACACCACAGGGGTAGATACACAGAAAATCTCTCTCAACACTGTACCCATCAAAAACTCCCAAGGCAGGTACATTACAGGAGAAGATACAGGATAAAGCTCTCTCCTCAATTTCAGTGCATCTAATTCCCAAATTAATACAACAGCTTATTCCATGGCAATGCGAGATGTAATTACTCAAACCAATGGGCCTGTAGCCTCTGCACGAGATCCACCATTTCAGACAGGCTGTGTGGTGGGACAAGGGCTCCAGGAGATTTTGTCACTGTCCAGCAGCTTTTATTTCTGACTTACAATGAACAGACATCGGCCTCTGTCTCCTCCACTACTCCCAGCAGACAGAACTGGGTTTAAACCCAGCTCCTGACAGCTCACAGCCACTCACAAAGCTACAGAATCCTGTCCCTTCTCTGTATCGGTTTCAATGTCAAGTCACATGGTGGATGTTACTCAGTCTCCCAATGGATTACAGAATCCACGAGGTTCAAAACGTGATCTGCTTTAAACTGTTGATGTCCAACAGCTGGCCAAACATTCTCACAGAAACTCTCCGGCCATTTCCCCCACACCGGAACAGTGAGCACTGAGTCCCCTCCTCCTCACTCCTAACCATCACCATCCACCAGGGGAAAAGACGAGAACGTGTCCCAGTTAGATACGGCACAGCAGGGTCACAGGTCAGACACTTACTGCTTCCTAGCCTGGGCTTGTGTGTTCTTCTTGAGCCACATCATTGGCCATACATGCTCATGGGGCAAGAGCAGGCACGGTGGCGACGAGCTCTTGGTCAGAACACAAGGTAAGAATCGTACCTGTGACACTGCGATGCTGTCAGGATTAGTGCTCATTGCACGAGTCAGTTTCAGTTTCCAATCTGCAACATAATCAGAGAAAATGCTGAGTTACAAAGATGAACACAATTCAGGTTGGTCAGGTGCAAGGGCCACAGGTAAAAAGATTTGCAATTGTATGAAGCCATTCACTCAAGACAGGTACAGCACAGCGTGAGATACAGGCTAAAGCTCCCTCTGCACTGTCCCCATCAAACACTCCCAGGACAAGTACAGCATGGGGTTAGATACTGAGTAAAGCTCCCTCTACACTGTCTCCATCAAACACTCCCAGGACAGGTACAGAATGGGCTGAGATACAGATTAAAGCTCTCTCTGCACTGTCCCCATCAAACACTCCCAGGACATGTACAGCATGGGCTGAGATACAGACTAAAACTCCCTCTGTACTGTCTCCACCAAACACTCCTAGGACAGCTACATCACAGGGTGAGATACAGGATAAAGCTCCCTCTACACTGTCCTCATCAAACACTCCCAGGAGAGGTACAGCACGGGGTTAGATACAGACTAGAGCTCCCTCTACACTGTCCCCATCGAAAACTCCCAGGACAGGTACAGCATGGGCTTAGATACAGACTAAAGCTCCCTCTACACTGTCTCCATCAAACACTCACAGGAGAGGTACACCACAGGGGTAGATACACAGTAAATCTCCCTCAACACTACCCATCAAAAACTCCCAAGGCAGGTACATTACAGGAGAAGATACAGGATAAAGCTCTCTCCTCAATTTCAGTGCATCTAATTCCCAAATTAATACAACAGCTTATTCCATGGCAATGCGAGATGTAATTACTCAAACCAATGGGCCTGTAACCTCTGCACGAGATCCACCATTTCAGACAGGCTGTGTGGTGGGACAAGGGCTCCAGGAGATTTTGTCACTGTCCAGCAGCTTTTATTTCTGACTTACAATGAACAGACATCGGCCTCTGTCTCCTCCACTACTCCCAGCAGACAGAACTGGGTTTAAACCCAGCTCCTGACAGGTCAGAGCTACTCACAAAGCTACAGAATCCTGTCCCTTCTCTGTATCGGTTTCAATGTCAAGTCAGGCTCTCAATGGCGGACGTTACTCAGAGTCTCCCAATGGATTACAGAATCCACGAGGTTCAAAACGTGATCTGCTTTAAACTGTTGATGTCCAACAGCTGGCCAAACATTCTCACAGAAACTCTCCGGCCATTTCCCCCACACCGTAACAGTGAGCACTGAGTCCCCTCCTCCTCACTCCTAACCTTCACAATCCACCAGGGGAAAAGACGAGAACGTGTCCCAGTTAGATACGGCACAGCAGGGTCACAGGTCAGACACTTACTGCTTCCTAGCCTGGGCTTGTGTGTTCTTCTTGAGCCACATCATTGGCCATACATGCTCATGGGGCAAGAGCAGGCACGGTGGCGACGAGCTCTTGGTCAGACTGAACACAAGGTAAGAATCGTACCTGTGACACTGCGATGCCGTCAGGATTAGTGCTCATTGCACGAGTCAGTTTCAGTTTCCAATCTGCAACATAATCAGAGAAAATGCTGAGTTACAAAGATGAACACAATTCAGGTTGGTCAGATGCAAGGGCCAGAGGTAAAAAAATTTGCAATTGTATGAAGCCATTCACTCAAGACAGGTACAGCACAGGGTGAGATACAGGCTAAAGCTCCCTCTGCACTGTCCCCATCAAACACTCCCAGGAGAAGTACAGCAAGGGGTTAGATACAGAGTAAAGCTCCCTCTACACTGTCTCCATCAAACACTCCCAGGACAGGTACAGAATGGGCTGAGATACAGACTAAAGCTCTCTCTGCACTGTCCCCATCAAACACTCCCAGGACATGTACAGCATGGGCTGAGATACAGACTAAAACTCCCTCTGTACTGTCTCCATCAAACACTCACAGGAGAGGTACACCACAGGGGTAGATACACAGTAAATCTCCCTCAACACTGTACCCATCAAAAACTCCCAAGGCAGGTACATTACAGGAGAAGATACAGGATAAAGCTCTCTCCTCAATTTCAGTGCATCTAATTCCCAAATTAATACAACAGCTTATTTCATGGCAATGCGAGATGTAATTACTCAAACCAATGGGCCTGTAGCCTCTGCACGAGATCCACCATTTCAGACAGGCTGTGTGGTGGGACAAGGGCTCCAGGAGATTTTGTCACTGTCCAGCAGCTTTTATTTCTGACTTACAATGAACAGACATCGGCCTCTGTCTCCTCCACTACTCCCAGCAGACAGAACTGGGTTTAAACCCAGCTCCTGACAGGTCAGAGCTACTCACAAAGCTACAGAATCCTGTCCCTTCTCTGTATCGGTTTCAATGTCAAGTCAGGCTCTCAATGGCGGACGTTACTCAGAGTCTCCCAATGGATTACAGAATCCACGAGGTTCAAAACGTGATCTGCTTTAAACTGTTGATGTCCAACAGCTGGCCAAACATTCTCACAGAAACTCTCCGGCCATTTCCCCCACACCGTAACAGTGAGCACTGAGTCCCCTCCTCCTCACTCCTAACCTTCACAATCCACCAGGGGAAAAGACGAGAACGTGTCCCAGTTAGATACGGCACAGCAGGGTCACAGGTCAGACACTTACTGCTTCCTAGCCTGGGCTTGTGTGTTCTTCTTGAGCCACATCATTGGCCATACATGCTCATGGGGCAAGAGCAGGCACGGTGGCGACGAGCTCTTGGTCAGACTGAACACAAGGTAAGAATCGTACCTGTGACACTGCGATGCTGTCAGAATTAGTGCTCATTGCACGAGTCAGTTTCAGTTTCCAATCTGCAACATAATCAGAGAAAATGCTGAGTTACAAAGATGAACACAATTCAGGTTGGTCAGATGCAAGGGCCAGAGGTAAAAAAATTTGCAATTGTATGAAGCCATTCACTCAAGACAGGTACAGCACAGGGTGAGATACAGGCTAAAGCTCCCTCTGCACTGTCCCCATCAAACACTCCCAGGAGAAGTACAGCAAGGGGTTAGATACAGAGTAAAGCTCCCTCTACACTGTCTCCATCAAACACTCCCAGGACAGGTACAGAATGGGCTGAGATACAGACTAAAGCTCTCTCTGCACTGTCCCCATCAAACACTCCCAGGACATGTACAGCATGGGCTGAGATACAGACTAAAACTCCCTCTGTACTGTCTCCACCAAACACTCCTAGGAGAGCTACATCACAGGGTGAGATACAGGATAAAGCTCCCTCTACACTGTCCCCATCAAACACTCCCAGGAGAGGTACAGCACGGGGTTAGATACAGACTAGAGCTCCCTCTACACTGTCCCCATCGAAAACTCCCAGGACAGGTACAGCATGGGCTTAGATACAGACTAAAGCTCCCTCTACACTGTCTCCATCAAACACTCACAGGAGAGGTACACCACAGGGGTAGATACACAGTAAATCTCCCTCAACACTACCCATCAAAAACTCCCAAGGCAGGTACATTACAGGAGAAGATACAGGATAAAGCTCTCTCCTCAATTTCAGTGCATCTAATTCCCAAATTAATACAACAGCTTATTCCATGGCAATGCGAGATGTAATTACTCAAACCAATGGGCCTGTAACCTCTGCACGAGATCCACCATTTCAGACAGGCTGTGCGGTGGGACAAGGGCTCCAGGAGATTTTGTCACTGTCCAGCAGCTTTTATTTCTGACTTACAATGAACAGACATCGGCCTCTGTCTCCTCCACTACTCCCAGCAGACAGAACTGGGTTTAAACCCAGCTCCTGACAGGTCAGAGCTACTCACAAAGCTACAGAATCCTGTCCCTTCTCTGTATCGGTTTCAATGTCAAGTCAGGCTCTCAATGGCGGACGTTACTCAGAGTCTCCCAATGGATTACAGAATCCACGAGGTTCAAAACGTGATCTGCTTTAAACTGTTGATGTCCAACAGCTGGCCAAACATTCTCACAGAAACTCTCCGGCCATTTCCCCCACACCGTAACAGTGAGCACTGAGTCCCCTCCTCCTCACTCCTAACCTTCACAATCCACCAGGGGAAAAGACGAGAACGTGTCCCAGTTAGATACGGCACAGCAGGGTCACAGGTCAGACACTTACTGCTTCCTAGCCTGGGCTTGTGTGTTCTTCTTGAGCCACATCATTGGCCATACATGCTCATGGGGCAAGAGCAGGCACGGTGGCGACGAGCTCTTGGTCAGACTGAACACAAGGTAAGAATCGTACCTGTGACACTGCGATGCCGTCAGGATTAGTGCTCATTGCACGAGTCAGTTTCAGTTTCCAATCTGCAACATAATCAGAGAAAATGCTGAGTTACAAAGATGAACACAATTCAGGTTGGTCAGATGCAAGGGCCAGAGGTAAAAAAATTTGCAATTGTATGAAGCCATTCACTCAAGACAGGTACAGCACAGCGTGAGATACAGGCTAAAGCTCCCTCTGCACTGTCCCCATCAAACACTCCCAGGACAAGTACAGCATGGGGTTCGATACAGAGTAAAGCTCCCTCCACACTGTCCCCATCAAACACTCCCAGGACAAGTACAGCATGGGGTTCGATACAGAGTAAAGCTCCCTCCACACTGTCTCCATCAAACACTCCCAGGACAGGTACAGCACGGGGTTCGATACAGAGTAAAGCTCCCTCCACACTGTCCATATCAAACACTCCCAGGACAGGTACAGCATGGGCTTAAATACAGATTAAAGCTCCTTCTACACTGTCTCCATCAAACACTCCCAGGACAGGTACAGCATGGGCTGAGATACAGACTAAAGCTCCCTCTACACTGTCCCCATCAAACACTACCAGGAGAGGTACAGCATGGGCTTAGATACAGACTAAAGCGCCCTCTACACTGTCCCCATCAAAAACTCCCAGGACAGCGACAGCACGGTGTTAGATACAGACTAAAGCTCCCTCTCCACTATCCCCATCAAACACTCCCAGGACAGCGCCAGTACGGGGTTAGATACAGAGCAAAGCTCCCTTTACACTGTCCCCTACAAACAATCCCAGCACAGCAAAAGCACGGGGTTAGATACAGACTAAAGCTCCCTCTACACTGTCCACATCAAACACTCCCAGGACAGCTACAGCACGGGGTTAGATACAGAGTAAAGCTCCCTCTACACTGTCCCCATCAAACACTCCTAGGAGAGATAGAGCACAGGGTGAGATACAGGCTAAAGCTCCCTCTGCAATGTCCCCATCAAACACTCCTAGGACAGCTACATCAGAGGGTGAGATACAGGATAAAGCTCCCTCTACACTGTCCCCATCAAACACTCCCAGGAGAGGTACAGCACAGGGTTAGATACAGACTAGAGCTCCCTCTACACTGTCCCCATCGAAAACTCCCAGGACAGGTACAGCATGGGCTTAGATACAGACTAAAGCTCCCTCTACACTGTCTCCATCAAACGCGCACAGGACAGTTATACCACAGGGGTAGATACACAGTAAATCTCCCTCAACACTGTACCCAACAAAAACTCCCAAGACAGGTACATTACAGGAGAAGATACAGGATAAAGCTCTCTCCTCAATTTCAGTGCATCTAATTCCCAAATTAATACAACAGCCTATTCCATGGCAATGCGAGATGTAATTACTCAAACCAATGGGCCTGTAGCCTCTGCACGAGATCCACCATTTCAGACAGGCTGTGTGGTGGGACAAGGGCTCCAGGAGATTTTGTCACTGTCCAGCAGCTTTTATTTCTGACTTACAATGAACAGACATCGGCCTCTGTCTCCTCCACTACTCCCAGCAGACAGAACTGGGTTTAAACCCAGCTCCAGACAGCTCAGAGCCACTCACAAAGCTATAGAATCCTGTCCCTTCTCTGTATCGGTTTCAATGTCAAGTCAGGCTCTCAATGGTGGACGTTACTCAGAGTCTCCCAATGGATTACAGAATCCACGAGGTTCAAAACGTGATCTGCTTTAAACTGTTGATGTCCAACAGCTGGCCAAACATTCTCACAGAAACTCTCCGGCCATTTCCCCCACACCGGAACAATGAGCACTGAGTCCCCTCCTCCTCACTCCTAACCATCACCATCCACCAGGGGAAAAGTAGAGAACGTGTCCCAGTAAGATACGGCACAGGAGGGTCACAGGTCAGACACTTACTGCTTCCTAGCCTGGGCTTGTGTGTTCCTCTTGAGCCACATCATTGGCCATACATGCTCATGGGGCAACAGCAGGCACGGTGGCGACGAGCTCTTGGTCAGACTGAACACAAGGTAAGAATCGTACCTGTGACACTGCGATGCCGTCAGGATTAGTGCCCATTGCACGAGTCAGTTTCAGTTTCCAATCTGCAACATAATCAGAGAAAATGCTGAGTTACAAAGATGAACACAATTCAGGTTGGTCAGGTGCAAGGGCCACAGGTAAAAAGATTTGCAATTGTATGAAGCCATTCACTCAAGACAGGTACAGCACAGGGTGAGATACAGGCTAAAGCTCCCTCTGCACTGTCCTCATCAAACACTCCCAGGACAAGTACAGCATGGGGTTAGATACTGAGTAAAGCTCCCTCTACACTGTCTCCATCAAACACTCCCAGGACAGGTACAGAATGGGCTGAGATACAGACTAAAGCTCTCTCTGCACTGTCCCCATCAAACACTCCCAGGACATGTACAGCATGGGCTGAGATACAGACTAAAACTCCCTCTGTACTGTCTCCATCAAACACTCATAGGAGAGGTACACCACAGGGGTAGATACACAGAAAATCTCTCTCAACACTGTACCCATCAAAAACTCCCAAGGCAGGTACATTACAGGAGAAGATACAGGATAAAGCTCTCTCCTCAATTTCAGTGCATCTAATTCCCAAATTAATACAACAGCTTATTCCATGGCAATGCGAGATGTAATTACTCAAACCAATGGGCCTGTAGCCTCTGCACGAGATCCACCATTTCAGACAGGCTGTGTGGTGGGACAAGGGCTCCAGGAGATTTTGTCACTGTCCAGCAGCTTTTATTTCTGACTTACAATGAACAGACATCGGCCTCTGTCTCCTCCACTACTCCCAGCAGACAGAACTGGGTTTAAACCCAGCTCCTGACAGCTCACAGCCACTCACAAAGCTACAGAATCCTGTCCCTTCTCTGTATCGGTTTCAATGTCAAGTCACATGGTGGATGTTACTCAGTCTCCCAATGGATTACAGAATCCACGAGGTTCAAAACGTGATCTGCTTTAAACTGTTGATGTCCAACAGCTGGCCAAACATTCTCACAGAAACTCTCCGGCCATTTCCCCCACACCGGAACAGTGAGCACTGAGTCCCCTCCTCCTCACTCCTAACCATCACCATCCACCAGGGGAAAAGACGAGAACGTGTCCCAGTTAGATACGGCACAGCAGGGTCACAGGTCAGACACTTACTGCTTCCTAGCCTGGGCTTGTGTGTTCTTCTTGAGCCACATCATTGGCCATACATGCTCATGGGGCAAGAGCAGGCACGGTGGCGACGAGCTCTTGGTCAGAACACAAGGTAAGAATCGTACCTGTGACACTGCGATGCTGTCAGGATTAGTGCTCATTGCACGAGTCAGTTTCAGTTTCCAATCTGCAACATAATCAGAGAAAATGCTGAGTTACAAAGATGAACACAATTCAGGTTGGTCAGGTGCAAGGGCCACAGGTAAAAAGATTTGCAATTGTATGAAGCCATTCACTCAAGACAGGTACAGCACAGCGTGAGATACAGGCTAAAGCTCCCTCTGCACTGTCCCCATCAAACACTCCCAGGACAAGTACAGCATGGGGTTAGATACTGAGTAAAGCTCCCTCTACACTGTCTCCATCAAACACTCCCAGGACAGGTACAGAATGGGCTGAGATACAGATTAAAGCTCTCTCTGCACTGTCCCCATCAAACACTCCCAGGACATGTACAGCATGGGCTGAGATACAGACTAAAACTCCCTCTGTACTGTCTCCACCAAACACTCCTAGGACAGCTACATCACAGGGTGAGATACAGGATAAAGCTCCCTCTACACTGTCCTCATCAAACACTCCCAGGAGAGGTACAGCACGGGGTTAGATACAGACTAGAGCTCCCTCTACACTGTCCCCATCGAAAACTCCCAGGACAGGTACAGCATGGGCTTAGATACAGACTAAAGCTCCCTCTACACTGTCTCCATCAAACACTCACAGGAGAGGTACACCACAGGGGTAGATACACAGTAAATCTCCCTCAACACTACCCATCAAAAACTCCCAAGGCAGGTACATTACAGGAGAAGATACAGGATAAAGCTCTCTCCTCAATTTCAGTGCATCTAATTCCCAAATTAATACAACAGCTTATTCCATGGCAATGCGAGATGTAATTACTCAAACCAATGGGCCTGTAACCTCTGCACGAGATCCACCATTTCAGACAGGCTGTGTGGTGGGACAAGGGCTCCAGGAGATTTTGTCACTGTCCAGCAGCTTTTATTTCTGACTTACAATGAACAGACATCGGCCTCTGTCTCCTCCACTACTCCCAGCAGACAGAACTGGGTTTAAACCCAGCTCCTGACAGGTCAGAGCTACTCACAAAGCTACAGAATCCTGTCCCTTCTCTGTATCGGTTTCAATGTCAAGTCAGGCTCTCAATGGCGGACGTTACTCAGAGTCTCCCAATGGATTACAGAATCCACGAGGTTCAAAACGTGATCTGCTTTAAACTGTTGATGTCCAACAGCTGGCCAAACATTCTCACAGAAACTCTCCGGCCATTTCCCCCACACCGTAACAGTGAGCACTGAGTCCCCTCCTCCTCACTCCTAACCTTCACAATCCACCAGGGGAAAAGACGAGAACGTGTCCCAGTTAGATACGGCACAGCAGGGTCACAGGTCAGACACTTACTGCTTCCTAGCCTGGGCTTGTGTGTTCTTCTTGAGCCACATCATTGGCCATACATGCTCATGGGGCAAGAGCAGGCACGGTGGCGACGAGCTCTTGGTCAGACTGAACACAAGGTAAGAATCGTACCTGTGACACTGCGATGCCGTCAGGATTAGTGCTCATTGCACGAGTCAGTTTCAGTTTCCAATCTGCAACATAATCAGAGAAAATGCTGAGTTACAAAGATGAACACAATTCAGGTTGGTCAGATGCAAGGGCCAGAGGTAAAAAAATTTGCAATTGTATGAAGCCATTCACTCAAGACAGGTACAGCACAGGGTGAGATACAGGCTAAAGCTCCCTCTGCACTGTCCCCATCAAACACTCCCAGGAGAAGTACAGCAAGGGGTTAGATACAGAGTAAAGCTCCCTCTACACTGTCTCCATCAAACACTCCCAGGACAGGTACAGAATGGGCTGAGATACAGACTAAAGCTCTCTCTGCACTGTCCCCATCAAACACTCCCAGGACATGTACAGCATGGGCTGAGATACAGACTAAAACTCCCTCTGTACTGTCTCCATCAAACACTCACAGGAGAGGTACACCACAGGGGTAGATACACAGTAAATCTCCCTCAACACTGTACCCATCAAAAACTCCCAAGGCAGGTACATTACAGGAGAAGATACAGGATAAAGCTCTCCCCTCAATTTCAGTGCATCTAATTCCCAAATTAATACAACAGCTTATTTCATGGCAATGCGAGATGTAATTACTCAAACCAATGGGCCTGTAGCCTCTGCACGAGATCCACCATTTCAGACAGGCTGTGTGGTGGGACAAGGGCTCCAGGAGATTTTGTCACTGTCCAGCAGCTTTTATTTCTGACTTACAATGAACAGACATCGGCCTCTGTCTCCTCCACTACTCCCAGCAGACAGAACTGGGTTTAAACCCAGCTCCTGACAGGTCAGAGCTACTCACAAAGCTACAGAATCCTGTCCCTTCTCTGTATCGGTTTCAATGTCAAGTCAGGCTCTCAATGGCGGACGTTACTCAGAGTCTCCCAATGGATTACAGAATCCACGAGGTTCAAAACGTGATCTGCTTTAAACTGTTGATGTCCAACAGCTGGCCAAACATTCTCACAGAAACTCTCCGGCCATTTCCCCCACACCGTAACAGTGAGCACTGAGTCCCCTCCTCCTCACTCCTAACCTTCACAATCCACCAGGGGAAAAGACGAGAACGTGTCCCAGTTAGATACGGCACAGCAGGGTCACAGGTCAGACACTTACTGCTTCCTAGCCTGGGCTTGTGTGTTCTTCTTGAGCCACATCATTGGCCATACATGCTCATGGGGCAAGAGCAGGCACGGTGGCGACGAGCTCTTGGTCAGACTGAACACAAGGTAAGAATCGTACCTGTGACACTGCGATGCTGTCAGAATTAGTGCTCATTGCACGAGTCAGTTTCAGTTTCCAATCTGCAACATAATCAGAGAAAATGCTGAGTTACAAAGATGAACACAATTCAGGTTGGTCAGATGCAAGGGCCAGAGGTAAAAAAATTTGCAATTGTATGAAGCCATTCACTCAAGACAGGTACAGCACAGGGTGAGATACAGGCTAAAGCTCCCTCTGCACTGTCCCCATCAAACACTCCCAGGAGAAGTACAGCAAGGGGTTAGATACAGAGTAAAGCTCCCTCTACACTGTCTCCATCAAACACTCCCAGGACAGGTACAGAATGGGCTGAGATACAGACTAAAGCTCTCTCTGCACTGTCCCCATCAAACACTCCCAGGACATGTACAGCATGGGCTGAGATACAGACTAAAACTCCCTCTGTACTGTCTCCACCAAACACTCCTAGGAGAGCTACATCACAGGGTGAGATACAGGATAAAGCTCCCTCTACACTGTCCCCATCAAACACTCCCAGGAGAGGTACAGCACGGGGTTAGATACAGACTAGAGCTCCCTCTACACTGTCCCCATCGAAAACTCCCAGGACAGGTACAGCATGGGCTTAGATACAGACTAAAGCTCCCTCTACACTGTCTCCATCAAACACTCACAGGAGAGGTACACCACAGGGGTAGATACACAGTAAATCTCCCTCAACACTACCCATCAAAAACTCCCAAGGCAGGTACATTACAGGAGAAGATACAGGATAAAGCTCTCTCCTCAATTTCAGTGCATCTAATTCCCAAATTAATACAACAGCTTATTCCATGGCAATGCGAGATGTAATTACTCAAACCAATGGGCCTGTAACCTCTGCACGAGATCCACCATTTCAGACAGGCTGTGTGGTGGGACAAGGGCTCCAGGAGATTTTGTCACTGTCCAGCAGCTTTTATTTCTGACTTACAATGAACAGACATCGGCCTCTGTCTCCTCCACTACTCCCAGCAGACAGAACTGGGTTTAAACCCAGCTCCTGACAGGTCAGAGCTACTCACAAAGCTACAGAATCCTGTCCCTTCTCTGTATCGGTTTCAATGTCAAGTCAGGCTCTCAATGGCGGACGTTACTCAGAGTCTCCCAATGGATTACAGAATCCACGAGGTTCAAAACGTGATCTGCTTTAAACTGTTGATGTCCAACAGCTGGCCAAACATTCTCACAGAAACTCTCCGGCCATTTCCCCCACACCGTAACAGTGAGCACTGAGTCCCCTCCTCCTCACTCCTAACCTTCACAATCCACCAGGGGAAAAGACGAGAACGTGTCCCAGTTAGATACGGCACAGCAGGGTCACAGGTCAGACACTTACTGCTTCCTAGCCTGGGCTTGTGTGTTCTTCTTGAGCCACATCATTGGCCATACATGCTCATGGGGCAAGAGCAGGCACGGTGGCGACGAGCTCTTGGTCAGACTGAACACAAGGTAAGAATCGTACCTGTGACACTGCGATGCCGTCAGGATTAGTGCTCATTGCACGAGTCAGTTTCAGTTTCCAATCTGCAACATAATCAGAGAAAATGCTGAGTTACAAAGATGAACACAATTCAGGTTGGTCAGATGCAAGGGCCAGAGGTAAAAAAATTTGCAATTGTATGAAGCCATTCACTCAAGACAGGTACAGCACAGCGTGAGATACAGGCTAAAGCTCCCTCTGCACTGTCCCCATCAAACACTCCCAGGACAAGTACAGCATGGGGTTCGATACAGAGTAAAGCTCCCTCCACACTGTCCCCATCAAACACTCCCAGGACAAGTACAGCATGGGGTTCGATACAGAGTAAAGCTCCCTCCACACTGTCTCCATCAAACACTCCCAGGACAGGTACAGCACGGGGTTCGATACAGAGTAAAGCTCCCTCCACACTGTCCATATCAAACACTCCCAGGACAGGTACAGCATGGGCTTAAATACAGATTAAAGCTCCTTCTACACTGTCTCCATCAAACACTCCCAGGACAGGTACAGCATGGG
The DNA here is from genome assembly GCF_017639515.1 of Carcharodon carcharias. Taxonomy (NCBI): domain Eukaryota; kingdom Metazoa; phylum Chordata; class Chondrichthyes; order Lamniformes; family Lamnidae; genus Carcharodon; species Carcharodon carcharias. The sequence continues at coordinate 1,701,230 of NW_024470690.1, forward strand.
CTGAGATACAGACTAAAGCTCCCTCTACACTGTCCCCATCAAACACTACCAGGAGAGGTACAGCATGGGCTTAGATACAGACTAAAGCGCCCTCTACACTGTCCCCATCAAAAACTCCCAGGACAGCGACAGCACGGTGTTAGATACAGACTAAAGCTCCCTCTCCACTATCCCCATCAAACACTCCCAGGACAGCGCCAGTACGGGGTTAGATACAGAGCAAAGCTCCCTTTACACTGTCCCCTACAAACAATCCCAGCACAGCAAAAGCACGGGGTTAGATACAGACTAAAGCTCCCTCTACACTGTCCACATCAAACACTCCCAGGACAGCTACAGCACGGGGTTAGATACAGAGTAAAGCTCCCTCTACACTGTCCCCATCAAACACTCCTAGGAGAGATAGAGCACAGGGTGAGATACAGGCTAAAGCTCCCTCTGCAATGTCCCCATCAAACACTCCTAGGACAGCTACATCAGAGGGTAAGATACAGGATAAAGCTCCCTCTACACTGTCCCCATCAAACACTCCCAGGAGAGGTACAGCACGGGGTTAGATACAGACTAGAGCTCCCTCTACACTGTCCCCATCGAAAACTCCCAGGACAGGTACAGCATGGGCTTAGATACAGACTAAAGCTCCCTCTACACTGTCTCCATCAAACGCGCACAGGACAGTTATACCACAGGGGTAGATACACAGTAAATCTCCCTCAACACTGTACCCAACAAAAACTCCCAAGACAGGTACATTACAGGAGAAGATACAGGATAAAGCTCTCTCCTCAATTTCAGTGCATCTAATTCCCAAATTAATACAACAGCTTATTTCATGGCAATGCGAGATGTAATTACTCAAACCAATGGGCCTGTAGCCTCTGCACGAGATCCACCATTTCAGACAGGCTGTGTGGTGGGACAAGGGCTCCAGGAGATTTTGTCACTGTCCAGAAGCTTTTATTTCTGACTTACAATGAACAGACATCGGCCTCTGTCTCCTCCACTACTCCCAGCAGACAGAACTGGGTTTAAACCCAGCTCCTGACAGCTCAGAGCCACTCACAAAGCTATAGAATCCTGTCCCTTCTCTGTATCGGTTTCAATGTCAAGTCAGGCTCTCAATGGTGGACGTTACTCAGAGTCACCCAATGGATTACAGAATCCACGAGGTTCAAAACGTGATCTGCTTTAAACTGTTGATGTCCAACAGCTGGCCAAACATTCTCACAGAAACTCTCCGGCCATTTCCCCCACACCGGAACAATGAGCACTGAGTCCCCTCCTCCTCACTCCTAACCATCACCATCCACCAGGGGAAAAGTAGAGAACGTGTCCCAGTTAGATACGGCACAGGAGGGTCACAGGTCAGACACTTACTGCTTCCTAGCCTGGGCTTGTGTGTTCCTCTTGAGCCACATCATTGGCCATACATGCTCATGGGGCAACAGCAGGCACGGTGGCGACGAGCTCTTGGTCAGACTGAACACAAGGTAAGAATCGTACCTGTGACACTGCGATGCCGTCAGGATTAGTGCCCATTGCACGAGTCAGTTTCAGTTTCCAATCTGCAACATAATCAGAGAAAATGCTGAGTTACAAAGATGAACACAATTCAGGTTGGTCAGGTGCAAGGGCCACAGGTAAAAAGATTTGCAATTGTATGAAGCCATTCACTCAAGACAGGTACAGCACAGGGTGAGATACAGGCTAAAGCTCCCTCTGCACTGTCCCCATCAAACACTCCCAGGACAAGTACAGCATGGGGTTCGATACAGAGTAAAGCTCCCTCCACACTGTCTCCATCAAACACTCCCAGGACAGGTACAGCACGGGGTTCGATACAGAGTAAAGCTCCCTCCACACTGTCCATATCAAACACTCCCAGGACAGCTACAGCATGGGCTTAAATACAGATTAAAGCTCCTTCTACACTGTCTCCATCAAACACTCCCAGGACAGGTACAGCATGGGCTGAGATACAGACTAAAGCTCTCTCTGCACTGTCCCCATCAAACACTCCCAGGATATGTACAGCATGGGCTGAGATACAGACTAAAGCTCCCTCTACACTGTCCCCATCAAACACTACCAGGAGAGGTACAGCATGGGCTTAGATACAGACTAAAGCGCCCTCTACACTGTCCCCATCAAAAACTCCCAGGACAGCGACAGCACGGTGTTAGATACAGACTAAAGCTCCCTCTCCACTATCCCCATCAAACACTCCCAGGACAGCGCCAGTACGGGGTTAGATACAGAGCAAAGCTCCCTTTACACTGTCCCCTACAAACAATCCCAGCACAGCAAAAGCACGGGGTTAGATACAGACTAAAGCTCCCTCTACACTGTCCACATCAAACACTCCCAGGACAGCTACAGCACGGGGTTAGATAGAGTAAAGCTCCCTCTACACCGTCACCATCAAACACTCCTAGGAGAGATAGAGCACAGGGTGAGATACAGGCTAAAGCTCCCTCTGCAATGTCCCCATCAAACACTCCTAGGACAGCTACATCAGAGGGTGAGATACAGGATAAAGCTCCCTCTACACTGTCCCCATCAAACACTCCCAGGAGAGGTACAGCACGGGGTTAGATACAGACTAGAGCTCCCTCTACACTGTCCCCATCAAACACTCCCAGGAGAGGTACAGCACGGGGTTAGATACAGACTAGAGCTCCCTCTACACTGTCCCCATCGAAAACTCCCAGGACAGGTACAGCGTGGGCTTAGATACAGACTAAAGCTCCCTCTACACTGTCTCCATCAAACGCGCACAGGACAGTTATACCACAGGGGTAGATACACAGTAAATCTCCCTCAACACTGTACCCAACAAAAACTCCCAAGACAGGTACATTACAGGAGAAGATACAGGATAAAGCTCTCTCCTCAATTTCAGTGCATCTAATTCCCAAATTAATACAACAGCCTATTCCATGGCAATGCGAGATGTAATTACTCAAACCAATGGGCCTGTAGCCTCTGCACGAGATCCACCATTTCAGACAGGCTGTGTGGTGGGACAAGGGCTCCAGGAGATTTTGTCACTGTCCAGCAGCTTTTATTTCTGACTTACAATGAACAGACATCGGCCTCTGTCTCCTCCACTACTCCCAGCAGACAGAACTGGGTTTAAACCCAGCTCCAGACAGCTCAGAGCCACTCACAAAGCTATAGAATCCTGTCCCTTCTCTGTATCGGTTTCAATGTCAAGTCAGGCTCTCAATGGTGGACGTTACTCAGAGTCTCCCAATGGATTACAGAATCCACGAGGTTCAAAACGTGATCTGCTTTAAACTGTTGATGTCCAACAGCTGGCCAAACATTCTCACAGAAACTCTCCGGCCATTTCCCCCACACCGGAACAATGAGCACTGAGTCCCCTCCTCCTCACTCCTAACCATCACCATCCACCAGGGGAAAAGTAGAGAACGTGTCCCAGTAAGATACGGCACAGGAGGGTCACAGGTCAGACACTTACTGCTTCCTAGCCTGGGCTTGTGTGTTCCTCTTGAGCCACATCATTGGCCATACATGCTCATGGGGCAACAGCAGGCACGGTGGCGACGAGCTCTTGGTCAGACTGAACACAAGGTAAGAATCGTACCTGTGACACTGCGATGCCGTCAGGATTAGTGCCCATTGCACGAGTCAGTTTCAGTTTCCAATCTGCAACATAATCAGAGAAAATGCTGAGTTACAAAGATGAACACAATTCAGGTTGGTCAGGTGCAAGGGCCACAGGTAAAAAGATTTGCAATTGTATGAAGCCATTCACTCAAGACAGGTACAGCACAGGGTGAGATACAGGCTAAAGCTCCCTCTGCACTGTCCTCATCAAACACTCCCAGGACAAGTACAGCATGGGGTTAGATACTGAGTAAAGCTCCCTCTACACTGTCTCCATCAAACACTCCCAGGACAGGTACAGAATGGGCTGAGATACAGACTAAAGCTCTCTCTGCACTGTCCCCATCAAACACTCCCAGGACATGTACAGCATGGGCTGAGATACAGACTAAAACTCCCTCTGTACGGTCTCCATCAAACACTCATAGGAGAGGTACACCACAGGGGTAGATACACAGAAAATCTCTCTCAACACTGTACCCATCAAAAACTCCCAAGGCAGGTACATTACAGGAGAAGATACAGGATAAAGCTCTCTCCTCAATTTCAGTGCATCTAATTCCCAAATTAATACAACAGCTTATTCCATGGCAAAGCGAGATGTAATTACTCAGACCAATGGGCCTGTAGCCTCTGCACGAGATCCACCATTTCAGACAGGCTGTGTGGTGGGACAAGGGCTCCAGGAGATTTTGTCACTGTCCAGCAGCTTTTATTTCTGACTTACAATGAACAGACATCGGCCTCTGTCTCCTCCACTACTCCCAGCAGACAGAACTGGGTTTAAACCCAGCTCCTGACAGCTCACAGCCACTCACAAAGCTACAGAATCCTGTCCCTTCTCTGTATCGGTTTCAATGTCAAGTCACATGGTGGATGTTACTCAGTCTCCCAATGGATTACAGAATCCACGAGGTTCAAAACGTGATCTGCTTTAAACTGTTGATGTCCAACAGCTGGCCAAACATTCTCACAGAAACTCTCCGGCCATTTCCCCCACACCGGAACAGTGAGCACTGAGTCCCCTCCTCCTCACTCCTAACCATCACCATCCACCAGGGGAAAAGACGAGAACGTGTCCCAGTTAGATACGGCACAGCAGGGTCACAGGTCAGACACTTACTGCTTCCTAGCCTGGGCTTGTGTGTTCTTCTTGAGCCACATCATTGGCCATACATGCTCATGGGGCAAGAGCAGGCACGGTGGCGACGAGCTCTTGGTCAGAACACAAGGTAAGAATCGTACCTGTGACACTGCGATGCTGTCAGGATTAGTGCTCATTGCACGAGTCAGTTTCAGTTTCCAATCTGCAACATAATCAGAGAAAATGCTGAGTTACAAAGATGAACACAATTCAGGTTGGTCAGGTGCAAGGGCCACAGGTAAAAAGATTTGCAATTGTATGAAGCCATTCACTCAAGACAGGTACAGCACAGCGTGAGATACAGGCTAAAGCTCCCTCTGCACTGTCCCCATCAAACACTCCCAGGACAAGTACAGCATGGGGTTAGATACTGAGTAAAGCTCCCTCTACACTGTCTCCATCAAACACTCCCAGGACAGGTACAGAATGGGCTGAGATACAGATTAAAGCTCTCTCTGCACTGTCCCCATCAAACACTCCCAGGACATGTACAGCATGGGCTGAGATTCAGACTAAAACTCCCTCTGTACTGTCTCCACCAAACACTCCTAGGACAGCTACATCACAGGGTGAGATACAGGATAAAGCTCCCTCTACACTGTCCCCATCAAACACTCCCAGGAGAGGTACAGCACGGGGTTAGATACAGACTAGAGCTCCCTCTACACTGTCCCCATCGAAAACTCCCAGGACAGGTACAGCATGGGCTTAGATACAGACTAAAGCTCCCTCTACACTGTCTCCATCAAACACTCACAGGAGAGGTACACCACAGGGGTAGATACACAGTAAATCTCCCTCAACACTACCCATCAAAAACTCCCAAGGCAGGTACATTACAGGAGAAGATACAGGATAAAGCTCTCTCCTCAATTTCAGTGCATCTAATTCCCAAATTAATACAACAGCTTATTCCATGGCAATGCGAGATGTAATTACTCAAACCAATGGGCCTGTAACCTCTGCACGAGATCCACCATTTCAGACAGGCTGTGTGGTGGGACAAGGGCTCCAGGAGATTTTGTCACTGTCCATCAGCTTTTATTTCTGACTTACAATGAACAGACATCGGCCTCTGTCTCCTCCACTACTTCCAGCAGACAGAACTGGGTTTAAACCCAGCTCCTGACAGGTCAGAGCTACTCACAAAGCTACAGAATCCTGTCCCTTCTCTGTATCGGTTTCAATGTCAAGTCAGGCTCTCAATGGCGGACGTTACTCAGAGTCTCCCAATGGATTACAGAATCCACGGGGTTCAAAACGTGATCTGCTTTAAACTGTTGATGTCCAACAGCTGGCCAAACATTCTCACAGAAACTCTCCGGCCATTTCCCCCACACCGTAACAGTGAGCACTGAGTCCCCTCCTCCTCACTCCTAACCTTCACAATCCACCAGGGGAAAAGACGAGAACGTGTCCCAGTTAGATACGGCACAGCAGGGTCACAGGTCAGACACTTACTGCTTCCTAGCCTGGGCTTGTGTGTTCTTCTTGAGCCACATCATTGGCCATACATGCTCATGGGGCAAGAGCAGGCACGGTGGCGACGAGCTCTTGGTCAGACTGAACACAAGGTAAGAATCGTACCTGTGACACTGCGATGCCGTCAGGATTAGTGCCCATTGCACGAGTCAGTTTCAGTTTCCAATCTGCAACATAATCAGAGAAAATGCTGAGTTACAAAGATGAACACAATTCAGGTTGGTCAGATGCAAGGGCCAGAGGTAAAAAAATTTGCAATTGTATGAAGCCATTCACTCAAGACAGGTACAGCACAGGGTGAGATACAGGCTAAAGCTCCCTCTGCACTGTCCCCATCAAACACTCCCAGGAGAAGTACAGCAAGGGGTTAGATACAGAGTAAAGCTCCCTCTACACTGTCCCCATCAAACACTCCCAGGACAGGTACAGAATGGGCTGAGATACAGACTAAAGCTCTCTCTGCACTGTCCCCATCAAACACTCCCAGGACATGTACAGCATGGGCTGAGATACAGACTAAAACTCCCTCTGTACTGTCTCCATCAAACACTCACAGGAGAGGTACACCACAGGGGTAGATACACAGTAAATCTCCCTCAACACTGTACCCATCAAAAACTCCCAAGGCAGGTACATTACAGGAGAAGATACAGGATAAAGCTCTCCCCTCAATTTCAGTGCATCTAATTCCCAAATTAATACAACAGCTTATTTCATGGCAATGCGAGATGTAATTACTCAAACCAATGGGCCTGTAGCCTCTGCACGAGATCCACCATTTCAGACAGGCTGTGTGGTGGGACAAGGGCTCCAGGAGATTTTGTCACTGTCCAGCAGCTTTTATTTCTGACTTACAATGAACAGACATCGGCCTCTGTCTCCTCCACTACTCCCAGCAGACAGAACTGGGTTTAAACCCAGCTCCTGACAGGTCAGAGCTACTCACAAAGCTACAGAATCCTGTCCCTTCTCTGTATCGGTTTCAATGTCAAGTCAGGCTCTCAATGGCGGACGTTACTCAGAGTCTCCCAATGGATTACAGAATCCACGAGGTTCAAAACGTGATCTGCTTTAAACTGTTGATGTCCAACAGCTGGCCAAACATTCTCACAGAAACTCTCCGGCCATTTCCCCCACACCGTAACAGTGAGCACTGAGTCCCCTCCTCCTCACTCCTAACCTTCACAATCCACCAGGGGAAAAGACGAGAACGTGTCCCAGTTAGATACGGCACAGCAGGGTCACAGGTCAGACACTTACTGCTTCCTAGCCTGGGCTTGTGTGTTCTTCTTGAGCCACATCATTGGCCATACATGCTCATGGGGCAAGAGCAGGCACGGTGGCGACGAGCTCTTGGTCAGACTGAACACAAGGTAAGAATCGTACCTGTGACACTGCGATGCTGTCAGGATTAGTGCTCATTGCACGAGTCAGTTTCAGTTTCCAATCTGCAACATAATCAGAGAAAATGCTGAGTTACAAAGATGAACACAATTCAGGTTGGTCAGATGCAAGGGCCAGAGGTAAAAAAATTTGCAATTGTATGAAGCCATTCACTCAAGACAGGTACAGCACAGGGTGAGATACAGGCTAAAGCTCCCTCTGCACTGTCCCCATCAAACACTCCCAGGAGAAGTACAGCAAGGGGTTAGATACAGAGTAAAGCTCCCTCTACACTGTCTCCATCAAACACTCCCAGGACAGGTACAGAATGGGCTGAGATACAGACTAAAGCTCTCTCTGCACTGTCCCCATCAAACACTCCCAGGACATGTACAGCATGGGCTGAGATACAGACTAAAACTCCCTCTGTACTGTCTGCATCAAACACTCACAGGAGAGGTACACCACAGGGGTAGATACACAGTAAATCTCCCTCAACACTGTACCCATCAAAAACTCCCAAGGCAGGTACATTACAGGAGAAGATACAGGATAAAGCTCTCTCCTCAATTTCAGTGCATCTAATTCCCAAATTAATACAACAGCTTATTCCATGGCAATGCGAGATGTAATTACTCAAACCAATGGGCCTGTAGCCTCTGCACGAGATCCACCATTTCAGACAGGCTGTGTGGTGGGACAAGGGCTCCAGGAGATTTTGTCACTGTCCAGCAGCTTTTATTTCTGACTTACAATGAACAGACATCGGCCTCTGTCTCCTCCACTACTGCCAGCAGACAGAACTGGGTTTAAACCCAGCTCCTGACAGCTCAGAGCCACTCACAAAGCTATAGAATCCTGTCCCTTCTCTGTATCGGTTTCAATGTCAAGTCAGGCTCTCAATGGTGGACGTTACTCAGAGTCACCCAATGGATTACAGAATCCACGAGGTTCAAAACGTGATCTGCTTTAAACTGTTGATGTCCAACAGCTGGCCAAACATTCTCACAGAAACTCTCCGGCCATTTCCCCCACACCGGAACAATGAGCACTGAGTCCCCTCCTCCTCACTCCTAACCATCACCATCCACCAGGGGAAAAGTAGAGAACGTGTCCCAGTTAGATACGGCACAGGAGGGTCACAGGTCAGACACTTACTGCTTCCTAGCCTGGGCTTGTGTGTTCCTCTTGAGCCACATCATTGGCCATACATGCTCATGGGGCAACAGCAGGCACGGTGGCGACGAGCTCTTGGTCAGACTGAACACAAGGTAAGAATCGTACCTGTGACACTGCGATGCCGTCAGGATTAGTGCCCATTGCACGAGTCAGTTTCAGTTTCCAATCTGCAACATAATCAGAGAAAATGCTGAGTTACAAAGATGAACACAATTCAGGTTGGTCAGGTGCAAGGGCCACAGGTAAAAAGATTTGCAATTGTATGAAGCCATTCACTCAAGACAGGTACAGCACAGGGTGAGATACAGGCTAAAGCTCCCTCTGCACTGTCCCCATCAAACACTCCCAGGACAAGTACAGCATGGGGTTCGATACAGAGTAAAGCTCCCTCCACACTGTCCATATCAAACACTCCCAGGACAGGTACAGCATGGGCTTAAATACAGATTAAAGCTCCTTCTACACTGTCTCCATCAAACACTCCCAGGACAGGTACAGCATGGGCTGAGATACAGACTAAAGCTCTCTCTGCACTGTCCCCATCAAACACTCCCAGGATATGTACAGCATGGGCTGAGATACAGACTAAAGCTCCCTCTACACTGTCCCCATCAAACACTACCAGGAGAGGTACAGCATGGGCTTAGATACAGACTAAAGCGCCCTCTACACTGTCCCCATCAAAAACTCCCAGGACAGCGACAGCACGGTGTTAGATACAGACTAAAGCTCCCTCTACACTGTCCCCATCAAACACGCCCAGGACAGCGCCAGTACGGGGTTAGATACAGACTAAAGCTCCCTCTCCACTATCCCCATCAAACACTCCCAGGACAGCTACAGCACGGGGTTAGATAGAGTAAAGCTCCCTCTACACAGTCACCATCAAACACTCCTAGGAGAGATAGAGCACAGGGTGAGATACAGACTAGAGCTCCCTCTACAATGTCCCCATCAAACACTCCTAGGACAGCTACATCACAGGGTGAGATACAGGATAAAGCTCCCTCTACACTGTCCCCATCAAACACTCCCAAGAGAGGTACAGCACGGGGTTAGATACAGACTAGAGCTCCCTCTACACTGTCCCCATCGAAAACTCCCAGGACAGGTACAGCATGGGCTTAGATACAGACTAAAGCTCCCTCTACACTGTCTCCATCAAACGCGCACAGGACAGTTATACCACAGGGGTAGATACACAGTAAATCTCCCTCAACACTGTACCCAACAAAAACTCCCAAGACAGGTACATTACAGGAGAAGATACAGGATAAAGCTCTCTCCTCAATTTCAGTGCATCTAATTCCCAAATTAATACAACAGCCTATTCCATGGCAATGCGAGATGTAATTACTCAAACCAATGGGCCTGTAGCCTCTGCACGAGATCCACCATTTCAGACAGGCTGTGTGGTGGGACAAGGGCTCCAGGAGATTTTGTCACTGTCCAGCAGCTTTTATTTCTGACTTACAATGAACAGACATCGGCCTCTGTCTCCTCCACTACTCCCAGCAGACAGAACTGGGTTTAAACCCAGCTCCAGACAGCTCAGAGCCACTCACAAAGCTATAGAATCCTGTCCCTTCTCTATCGGTTTCAATGTCAAGTCAGGCTCTCAATGGTGGACGTTACTCAGAGTCTCCCAATGGATTACAGAATCCACGAGGTTCAAAACGTGATCTGCTTTAAACTGTTGATGTCCAACAGCTGGCCAAACATTCTCACAGAAACTCTCCGGCCATTTCCCCCACACCGGAACAATGAGCGCTGAGTCCCCTCCTCCTCACTCCTAACCATCACCATCCACCAGGGGAAAAGTAGAGAACGTGTCCCAGTTAGGTACGGCACAGGAGGGTCACAGGTCAGACACTTACTGCTTCCTAGCCTGGGCTTGTGTGTTCCTCTTGAGCCACATCATTGGCCATACATGCTCATGGGGCAACAGCAGGCACGGTGGCGACGAGCTCTTGGTCAGACTGAACACAAGGTAAGAATCGTACCTGTGACACTGCGATGCCGTCAGGATTAGTGCCCATTGCACGAGTCAGTTTCAGTTTCCAATCTGCAACATAATCAGAGAAAATGCTGAGTTACAAAGATGAACACAATTCAGGTTGGTCAGGTGCAAGGGCCACAGGTAAAAAGATTTGCAATTGTATGAAGCCATTCACTCAAGACAGGTACAGCACAGCGTGAGATACAGGCTAAAGCTCCCTCTGCACTGTCCCCATCAAACACTCCCAGGACAAGTACAGCATGGGGTTAGATACTGAGTACAGCTCCCTCTACACTGTCTCCATCAAACACTCCCAGGACAGGTACAGAATGGGCTGAGATACAGATTAAAGCTCTCTCTGCACTGTCCCCATCAAACACTCCCAGGACATGTACAGCATGGGCTGAGATACAGACTAAAGCTCCCTCTGTACTGTCTCCATCAAACACTCACAGGACAGTTACACCACAGGGGTAGATACACAGTAAATCTCCCTCAACGCTGTACCCATCAAAAACTCCCAAGGCAGGTACATTACACGAGAAGATACAGGATAAAGCTCTCTCCTCAATTTCAGTGCATCTAATTCCCAAATTAATACAACAGCCTATTCCATGGCAATGCGAGATGTAATTACTCAAACCAATGGGCCTGTAGCCTCTGCACGAGATCCACCATTTCAGACAGGCTGTGTGGTGGGACAAGGGCTCCAGGAGATTTTGTCACTGTCCAGCAGCTTTTATTTCTGACTTACAATGAACAGACATCGGCCTCTGTCTCCTCCACTACTCCCAGCAGACAGAACTGGGTTTAAACCCAGCTCCTGACAGCTCACAGCCACTCACAAAGCTACAGAATCCTGTCCCTTCTCTGTATCGGTTTCAATGTCAAGTCAGGCTCATGGTGGACGTTACTCAGGTCTCCCAATGGATTACAGAATCCACGAGGTTCAAAACGTGATCTGCTTTAAACTGTTGATGTCCAACAGCTGGCCAAACATTCTCACAGAAACTCTCCGGCCATTTCCCCCACACCGGAACAATGAGCACTGAGTCCCCTCCTCCTCACTCCTAACCATCACCATCCACCAGGGGAAAAGTAGAGAACGTGTCCCAGTTAGATACGGCACAGGAGGGTCACAGGTCAGACACTTACTGCTTCCTAGCCTGGGCTTGTGTGTTCCTCTTGAGCCACATCATTGGCCATACATGCTCATGGGGCAACAGCAGGCACGGTGGCGACGAGCTCTTGGTCAGACTGAACACAAGGTAAGAATCGTACCTGTGACACTGCGATGCCGTCAGGATTAGTGCCCATTGCACGAGTCAGTTTCAGTTTCCAATCTGCAACATAATCAGAGAAAATGCTGAGTTACAAAGATGAACACAATTCAGGTTGGTCAGGTGCAAGGGCCACAGGTAAAAAGATTTGCAATTGTATGAAGCCATTCACTCAAGACAGGTACAGCACAGCGTGAGATACAGGCTAAAGCTCCCTCTGCACTGTCCCCATCAAACACTCCCAGGACAAGTACAGCATGGGGTTAGATACTGAGTAAAGCTCCCTCTACACTGTCTCCATCAAACACTCCCAGGACAGGTACAGAATGGGCTGAGATACAGATTAAAGCTCTCTCTGCACTGTCCCCATCAAACACTCCCAGGACATGTACAGCATGGGCTGAGATACAGACTAAAGCTCCCTCTGTACTGTCTCCATCAAACACTCACAGGACAGTTACACCACAGGGGTAGATACACAGTAAATCTCCCTCAACACTGTACCCATCAAAAACTCCCAAGGCAGGTACATTACACGAGAAGATACAGGATAAAGCTCTCTCCTCAATTTCAGTGCATCTAATTCCCAAATTAATACAACAGCTTATTCCATGGCAATGCGTGATGTAATTACTCAAACCAATGGGCCTGTAGCCTCTGCACGAGATCCACCATTTCAGACAGGCTGTGTGGTGGGACAAGGGCTCCAGGAGATTTTGTCACTGTCCAGCAGCTTTTATTTCTGACTTACAATGAACAGACATCGGCCTCTGTCTCCTCCACTACTCCCAGCAGACAGAACTGGGTTTAAACCCAGCTCCTGACAGCTCACAGCCACTCACAAAGCTACAGAATCCTGTCCCTTCTCTGTATCGGTTTCAATGTCAAGTCAGGCTCTCAATGGTGGACGTTACTCAGAGTCTCCCAATGGATTACAGAATCCACGAGGTTCAAAACGTGATCTGCTTTAAACTGTTGATGTCCAACAGCTGGCCAAACATTCTCACAGAAACTCTCCGGCCATTTCCCCCACACCGGAACAATGAGCACTGAGACCCCTCCTCCTCACTCCTAACCATCGCCATCCACCAGGGGAAAAGTAGAGAACGTGCCCCAATTAGATACGGCACAGGAGGGTCACAGGTCAGACACTTACTGCTTCCTAGCCTGGGCTTGTGTGTTCCTCTTGAGCCACATCATTGGCCATACATGCTCATGGCGCAAGAGCAGGCACGGTGGCGACGAGCTCTTGGTCAGACTGAACACAAGGTAAGAATCGTACCTGTGACACTGCGATGCCGTCAGGATTAGTGCCCATTGCACGAGTCAGTTTCAGTTTCCAATCTGCAACATAATCAGAGAAAATGCTGAGTTACAAAGATGAACACAATTCAGGTTGGTCAGGTGCAAGGGCCAGAGGTAAAAAGATTTGCAATTGTATGAAGCTATTCACTCAAGACAGGTACAGCACAGCGTGAGATACAGGCTAAAGCTCCCTCTGTACTGTCCCCATCAAACACTCCCAGGACAAGTACAGCATGGGGTTAGATACTGAGTAAAGCTCCCTCTACGCTGTCTCCATCAAACACTCCCAGGACAGGTACAGAATGGGCTGAGATACAGACTAAAGCTCTCTCTGCACTGTCCCCATCAAACACTCCCAGGACATGTACAGCATGGGCTGAGATACAGACTAAAGCTCCCTCTACACCGTCCCCATCAAACACTACCAGGAGAGGTACAGCATGGGCTTAGATACAGACTAAAGCGCCCTCTACACTGTCCCCATCAAAAACTCCCAGGACAGCGACAGCACGGTGTTAGATACAGACTAAAGCTCCCTCTCCACTATCCCCATCAAACACTCCCAGGACAGCGCCAGTACGGGGTTAGATACAGAGCAAAGCTCCCTTTACACTGTCTCCTACAAACAATCCCAGCACAGCAAAAGCACGGGGTTAGATACAGACTAAAGCTCCCTCTACACTGTCCACATCAAACACTCCCAGGACAGCTACAGCACGGGGTTAGATACAGAGTAAAGCTCCCTCTACACCGTCACCATCAAACACTCCTAGGAGAGATAGAGCACAGGGTGAGATACAGGCTAAAGCTCCCTCTGCAATGTCCCCATCAAACACTCCTAGGACAGCTACATCACAGGGTGAGATACAGGATAAAGCTCCCTCTACACGGTCCCCATCAAACACTCCCAGGAGAGGTACAGCACGGGGTTAGATACAGACTAGAGCTCCCTCTACACTGTCCCCATCGAAACACTCCCAGGACAGGTACAGCATGGGCTTAGATACAGACTAAAGCTCCCTCTACACTGTCTCCATCAAACTCGCACAGGACAGTTATACCACAGGGGTAGATACACAGTAAATCTCCCTCAAAATTGTACCCAACAAAAACTCCCAAGACAGGTACATTACAGGAGAAGATACAGGATAAAGCTCTCTCCTCAATTTCAGTGCATCTAATTCCCAAATTAATACAACAGCCTATTCCATGGCAATGCGAGATGTAATTACTCAAACCAATGGGCCTGTAGCCTCTGCACGAGATCCACCATTTCAGACAGGCTGTGTCGTGGGACAAGGGCTCCAGGAGATTTTGTCACTGTCCAGCAGCTTTTATTTCTGACTTACAATGAACAGACATCGGCCTCTGTCTCCTCCACTACTCCCAGCAGACAGAACTGGGTTTAAACCCAGCTCCAGACAGCTCAGAGCCACTCACAAAGCTATAGAATCCTGTCCCTTCTCTGTATCGGTTTCAATGTCAAGTCAGGCTCTCAATGGTGGACGTTACTCAGAGTCTCCAAATGGATTACAGAATCCACGAGGTTCAAAACGTGATCTGCTTTAAACTGTTGATGTCCAACAGCTGGCCAAACATTCTCACAGAAACTCTCCGGCCATTTCCCCCACACCGGAACAATGAGCGCTGAGTCCCCTCCTCCTCACTCCTAACCATCACCATCCACCAGGGGAAAAGTAGAGAACGTGTCCCAGTTAGGTACGGCACAGGAGGGTCACAGGTCAGACACTTACTGCTTCCTAGCCTGGGCTTGTGTGTTCCTCTTGAGCCACATCATTGGCCATACATGCTCATGGGGCAACAGCAGGCACGGTGGCGACGAGCTCTTGGTCAGACTGAACACAAGGTAAGAATCGTACCTGTGACACTGCGATGCCGTCAGGATTAGTGCCCATTGCACGAGTCAGTTTCAGTTTCCAATCTGCAACATAATCAGAGAAAATGCTGAGTTACAAAGATGAACACAATTCAGGTTGGTCAGGTGCAAGGGCCACAGGTAAAAAGATTTGCAATTGTATGAAGCCATTCACTCAAGACAGGTACAGCACAGCGTGAGATACAGGCTAAAGCTCCCTCTGCACTGTCCCCATCAAACACTCCCAGGACAAGTACAGCATGGGGTTAGATACTGAGTAAAGCTCCCTCTACACTGTCTCCATCAAACACTCCCAGGACAGGTACAGAATGGGCTGAGATACAGATTAAAGCTCTCTCTGCACTGTCCCCATCAAACACTCCCAGGACATGTACAGCATGGGCTGAGATACAGACTAAAGCTCCCTCTACACTGTCCCCATCAAACACTACCAGGAGAGGTACAGCATGGGCTTAGATACAGACTAAAGCGCCCTCTACACTGTCCCCATCAAAAACTCCCAGGACAGCGACAGCACGGTGTTAGATACAGACTAAAGCTCCCTCTCCACTATCCCCATCAAACACTCCCAGGACAGCGCCAGTACGGGGTTAGATACAGAGCAAAGCTCCCTTTACACTGTCTCCTACAAACAATCCCAGCACAGCAAAAGCACGGGGTTAGATACAGACTAAAGCTCCCTCTACACTGTCCACATCAAACACTCCCAGGACAGCTACAGCACGGGGTTAGATAGAGTAAAGCTCCCTCTACACCGTCACCATCAAACACTCCTAGGAGAGATAGAGCACAGGGTGAGATACAGGCTAAAGCTCCCCCTGCAATGTCCCCATCAAACACTCCTAGGACAGCTACATCACAGGGTGAGATACAGGATAAAGCTCCCTCTACACTGTCCCCATCAAACACTCCTAGGACAGCTGCATCACAGGGTGAGATACAGGATAAAGCTCCCTCTACACTGTCCCCATCAAACACTCCCAGGAGAGGTACAGCACGGGGTTAGATACAGACTAGAGCTCCCTCTACACTGTCCCCATCGAAAACTCCCAGGACAGGTACAGCATGGGCTTAGATACAGACTAAAGCTCCCTCTACACTGTCTCCATCAAACACGCACAGGACAGTTATACCACAGGGGTAGATACACAGTAAATCTCAATCAACACTGTACCCAACAAAAACTCCCAAGGCAGCTACATTACAGGAGAAGATACAGGATAAAGCTCTCTCCTCAATTTCAGTGCATCTAATTCCCAAATTAATACAACAGCTTATTACATGGCAATGCGAGATGTAATTACTCAAACCAATGGGCCTGTAGCCTCTGCACGAGATCCACCATTTCAGACAGGCTGTGTGGTGGGACAAGGGCTCCAGGAGATTTTGTCACTGTCCAGTAGCTTTTATTTCTGACTAACAATGAACAGACATCGGCCTCTGTCTCCTCCACTACTCCCAGCAGACAGAACTGGGTTTAAACCCAGCTCCTGACAGCTCACAGCCACTCACAAAGCTACAGAATCCTGTCCCTTCTCTGTATCGGTTTCAATGTCAAGTCAGGCTCTCAATGGCGGACGTTACTCAGAGTCTCCCAATGGATTACAGAATCCACGAGGTTCAAAACGTGATCTGCTTTAAACTGTTGATGTCCAACAGCTGGCCAAACATTCTCACAGAAACTCTCCGGCCATTTCCCCCACACCGGAACAGTGAGCACTGAGTCCCCTCCTCCTCACTCCTAACCATCACCATCCACCAGGGGAAAAGTAGAGAACGTGTCCCAGTAAGATACGGCACAGGAGGGTCACAGGTCAGACACTTACTGCTTCCTAGCCTGGGCTTGTGTGTTCTTCTTGAGCCACATCATTGGCCATACATGCTCATGGGGCAAGAGCAGGCACGGTGGCGACGAGCTCTTGGTCAGACTGAACACAAGGTAAGAATCGTACCTGTGACACTGCGATGCTGTCAGGATTAGTGCTCATTGCACGAGTCAGTTTCAGTTTCCAATCTGCAACATAATCAGAGAAAATGCTGAGTTACAAAGATGAACACAATTCAGGTTGGTCAGGTGCAAGGGCCAGAGGGAAAAAGGTTTGCAATTGTATGAAGCTATTCACTCCCGACAGGTACAGCACAGGGTGAGATACAGGCTAAAGCTCCCTCTGCACTGTCCCCATCAAACACTCCCAGGACAGGTACGGCATGGGCTTAGATACAGGCTAAAGCTCCCTCTACACTGTGCATATCAAACACTCCCAGGACAGGTACAGCATGGGCTTAAATACACATTAAAGCTCCTTCTACACTGTCTCCATCAAACACTCCCAGGACAGGTACAGAATGGGGTTAGATACAGACTAAAGCTCCGTCTACACTGTCCCGATCAAACACTCCCAGGACAGGTAGAGCACAAGGTGAGGTACAGGCTAAAGCTCCTTCTACACTGTCCCCATCAAAGACTCCTAGGATAGGTGCAGTACAGCACGAGGTTAGATACAGAGTAACGCTCCCTCTACACCTTCCCCATCAAACACTCCCAGGACAGGTACAGCATGGGCTTAGATATAGACTAAAGCACTCTCTGCACTGTGAACATCAAACACTCCCAGGACAGCTGAAGCACGGGGTTACCTACAGAGTCAAGCGCCCTCTACACTGTCCCCATCAAACACTACCAGAACAAGTACAGCACAGGGTTAGATACAGACTAAAGCTCATTCTGCACTGTCCCCATCAAACACTCCCAGGACAGCTATGGCACGTGGTTAGATACAGAGTATAGATCCCTCTACACTGTCCCCATCGAACACAACCAGGACAGGTTCAGCACGGAGTTAAATACAGACAAAAGCTCCCTCGACACTGTCCCCATCAAACACTCACAGGACAGGTACAGCAGAGGGTTAGATACAGACTAAAGCTCCCTCTACACTGTCTCCATCAAACACTCACAGGAGAGGTACACCACAGGGGTAGATACACAGTAAATCTCCCCCAACACTGTACCCATCAAAAACTCCCAAGACAGGTACATTACAGGAGAAGATACAGGATAAAGCTCTCTCCTCAATTTCAGTGCATCTAATT
This sequence comes from Carcharodon carcharias, assembly GCF_017639515.1. Lineage (NCBI taxonomy): Eukaryota > Metazoa > Chordata > Chondrichthyes > Lamniformes > Lamnidae > Carcharodon > Carcharodon carcharias. Next base: position 1,719,625 of record NW_024470690.1, read on the forward strand.
CCCAAATTAATACAACAGCCTGTAGCATGGCAATGCGAGACGTAATTACTCAAACCAATGGGCCTGTAGCCTCTGCACGAGATCCACCATTTCAGACAGGCTGTGTGGTGGGACAAGGGCTCCAGGAGATTTTGTCACTGTACAGCAGCTTTTATTTCTGACTTACAATGAACAGACATCGGCCTCTGTCTCCTCCACTACTCCCAGCAGACAGAACTGGGTTTAAACCCAGCTCCTGACAGCTCACAGCCACTCACAAATCTACAGAATCCTGTCCCTTCTCTGTATCGGTTTCAATGTCAAGTCAGGCTCTCAATGGCGGAGGTTACTCAGAGTCTCCCAATGGATTACAGAATCCACGAGGTTCAAAACGTGATCTGCTTTAAACTGTTGATGTCCAACAGCTGGCCAAACATTCTCACAGAAACTCTCCGGCCATTTCCCCCACACCGGAACAGTGAGCACTGAGTCCCCTCTACCTCACTCCTAACCATCACCATCCACCAGGGGAAAAGTAGAGAACGTGTCCCAGTTAGATACGGCACAGCAGGGTCACAGGTCAGACACTTACTGCTTCCTGGCCTGCACTTGTGTGTTCCTCTTGAGCCACACTCATTGGCCATACATGCTCATGGGGCAAGAGCAGGCACGGTGGCGACGAGCTCTTGGTCAGACTGAACACAAGGTAAGAATCGTACCTGTGACACTGCGATGCTGTCAGTATTAGTGCTCAATGCACGAGTCAGTTTCAGTTTCCAAACTGCAACATAATCAGAGAAAATGCTGAGTCACAAAGATGAACACAATTCAGGTTGGTCAGGTGCAAGGGCCAGAGATAAAAAGATTTGCAATTGTATAAAGCCATTCACTCAAGACAGGTACAGCACAGGGTGAGATACAGGCTAAAGCTCCCTCTGCACTGTCCCCATCAAACACTCCCAGGACAAGTACAGCATGGGGTTAGATACAGAGTAAAGCTCCCTCTACACTGTCCATATCAAACACTCCCAGGACAGGTACAGCACAGGGTGAGATACAGGCTAAAGCACCTTCTGCACTGTCCCCATCAAACTCTCCTCGGATAGGTGCAGTACAGCACGAGGTTAGATACAGAGTAAAGCTCCCGCTACACTGTCCCCATCAAACACTCACAGGACAGGTAAGGCAGAGGGTTAGATACAGGCTAAAGCTCCCTCTGCAGTGTCCCCATCAAACACTCCCAGGACAGGTACAGCACAAGGTGAGATACAGACTAAAGCTCCCTCTGCACTGTCCCCATCAAACACTCCCAGGACAGGTACGGCATGGGCTTAGATACAGGCTAAAGCTCCCTCTACACTGTCCATATCAAACACTCCCAGGACAGGTACAGCATGGGCTTAAATAAAGATTAAAGCTCCTTCTACACTGTCTCCATCAAACACTCACAAGACAGGTACAGAATGGGATTAGATATAGACTAAAACTCACTCTGCACTGTCCCCATCAAACACTCCCAGGACAGCGACAGCACGGTGTTAGATACAGACTAAAGCTCCCTCTACAATGACCCCATCAAACACTCTCAGGACAGGTACTGCACGGGGTTACATACAGATTAAAGCTCCTCCTACACCACCCCGATCAAACACTCCCACGATAGGTACAGCACGGGGTTAGATAAAGACTAAAGCTCATTCTGCACTGTACCCATCAAACACTCACAGGACAGCTACAGCACGGGGTTACAGACAGAGTCAAGCTCCCTCTGCACTGTCTCCATCAAACACTCACAGGACAGTTACACCACAGGGGTAGATACACAGTAAATCTCCCTCAACACTGTACCCATCAAACACTCCCAAGGCTGTAACATTACAGGAGTAGATACAGAATAAAGCTCTCTCCTCAATTTCAGTGCATCTAATTCCCAAATTAATACAACAGCTTATTCCATGGCAATGCGAGATGTAATTACTCAAACCAATGGGCCTGTAGCCTCTGCACGAGATCCACCATTTCGGACAGGCTGTGTGGTGGGACAAGGGCTCCAGGAGATTTTGTCACTGTCCAGCAGCTTTTATTTCTGACTTACAATGAACAGACATCGGCCTCTGTCTCCTCCACTACTCCCAGCAGACAGAACTGGGTTTAAACCCAGCTCCTGACAGCTCAGAGCCACTCACAAAGCTATAGAATCCTGTCCCTTCTCTGTATCGGTTTCAATGTCAAGTCAGGCTCTCAATGGTGGACGTTACTCAGAGTCTCCCAATGGATTACAGAATCCACGAGGTTCAAAACGTGACCTGCTTTAAACTGTTGACGTCGAACAGCTGGCCAAACATTCTCACAGAAACTATCCGGCCATTTCCCCCACACCGTAACAGTGAGCACTGAGTCCCCTCCTCCTCACTCCTAACCTTCACAATCCACCAGGGGAAAGTACAGAACTTGTCCCAGTTAGATACGGCACAGCAGGGTCACAGGTCAGACACTTACTGCTTCCTAGCCTGGGCTTGTGTGTTCCTCTTGAGCCACACTCATTGGCCATATACGCTCATGGGGCAACAGCAGGCACGGTGGCGACGAGCTCTTGGTCAGACTGAACACAAGGTAAGAATCTTACCTGTGAAACTGCGATGCTGTCAGGATTAGTGCTCATTGCACGAGTCAGTTTCAGATTCCAGTCTGCAACACAATCAGAGAAAATGCTGAGTTACAAAGATGAACACAATTCAGGTTGGTCAGGTGCAAGGACTAGAGGCAAAACGATTCGCAATTGTATGAAGCCATTCACTCACGACAGTTACAGCACAGGGTGAGATACAGGCTAAAGCTCCCTCTGCACTGTCCCCATCAAACACTCCCAGGGCAGGTACAGAATGGGGTTAGATACAGAGTAAAGCTCCCTCTACATTGTCCCCATCAAACACTCCCAGGACAGCTACAGCACGGGGTTAGATACAGACTAAAGCTCCGTCTACACTGTCCCGATCAAACACTCTCAGGACAGGTAGAGCACAGTGTGAGATACAGGCTAAAGCTCCTTCTACACTGTCCCCATCAAACTCTCCTAGGATAGGTGCAGTACAGCACGAGGTTAGATACAGAGTAAAGCTCCCGCTACACTGACCCCATCAAACAGTCACAGGACAGGTAAGGCAGAGGGTTAGATACAGACTAAAGCTCCCTCTGCACTGTCCCCATCAAACACTCCAAGGACAGCTACAGCACGGGGTTAGATGCAAACTAAAGCTCCCTCTACACTGTCTCCATCAAACACTCCCTGGAGAGGTACAGCATGGGCCTTGATACAGACTAAAGCTCCCTCTACACTGTCCCCATCAAACACTCCCAGGACAGGTACAGCATGGGCTTAGATATAGACTAAAGCACTCTCTGCACTGTGAACATCAAACACTCCCAGGACAGCTGAAGCACGGGGTTAGATACAGAGTAAAGCTCCCTCTACACCATCGCCATCAAACACTCCTAGGACAGCTACAGCATAGGGTGAGATACAGGCTAAAGCTCACTCTGCACCGTCCCCATCAAACACTCCTAGGACAGCTAGAGCACAGGGTGAGATACAGGCTAAAGCTCCCTCTACACTGTCCCCATCAAACATTCCCAGGACTGGTACAGCACGGAGTTAAATACAGATTAAAGCTCCTCCTACACTGCCCCCGTCAAACACTCCCAGGACAGGTACAGCACGGGGTTACCTACAGAGTCAAGCTCCCTCTACACTGTCCCCATCAAACACTACCAGAACAAGTACAGCACAGGGTTAGATACAGACTAAAGCTCATTCTGCACTGTCCCCATCAAACACTCCCAGGACAGCTATGGCACGTGGTTAGATACAGAGTATAGATCCCTCTACACTGTCCCCATCGAACACAACCAGGACAGGTTCAGCACGGAGTTAAATACAGACAAAAGCTCCCTCGACACTGTCCCCATCAAACACTCACAGGACAGGTACAGCAGAGGGTTAGATACAGACTAAAGCTCCCTCTACACTGTCTCCATCAAACACTCACGGGACAGTTACACCACAGGGGTAGATACACAGAAAATCTCAATCAACACTTTACCCATCAAAAACTCCCAAGACAGGTACATTACAGGAGAAGATACAGGGTAAAGCTCTCTCCTCCATTTCAATGCATCTAATTCCCAAATGAATACAACAGCCTATTCAATGGCAATGTGAGATGTAATTACTCAAACCAATGGGCCTGTAGCCTCTGCACGAGATCCACCATTTCGGACAGGATGTGTGGTGGGACAAGGGCTCCCGGAGATTTTGTCACTGTTCAGCAGCTTTTATTTCTGACTTACAATGAACAGACACCGGCCTCTGTCTCCTCCACTACTCCCAGCAGACAGAACTGGGTTTAAACCCAGCTCCTGACAGGTCAGAGCCACTGACCAAGCTACAGAATCCTGTCCCTTCTCTGTAACGGTTTCAATATGAAGTCAGGCTCTCGATGGAGGATGTTACTCAGAGTCTCCCAATGGATTTCAGAATCAACGAGGTTCAAAACGTGACCGGCTTTAAACAGATGATGTCCAACAGCTGGCCAAACATTCTCACAGAAACACTCTGGCCATTTCCCCCACACCGTAACAGTGAGCACTGAGTCCCCTCCTCCTCACTCCTAACCATCACCATCCACCAGGGGAAAATGCAGAACTTGTCCCAGTTAAATACGGCACAGCAGGGTCACAGGTCAGACACTTACTGCTTCATAGCCTGGGCTTATATGTTCCTCTTGAGCCACACTCATTGGCCATACATGCTCATGGGGCAAGAGCAGACACGGTGGCGACGAGCTCTTGGTCAGACTGAACACAAGGTAAGAATCGTACCTGTGACACTGCGATGCCGTCAGGATTAGTGCTCATTGCACGAGTCAGTTTCAGATTCCAGTCTGCAACATAATCAGAGAAAAAGCTGAGTTAGAAAGATGAACACAATTCAGGTTGGTCAGGTGTAAGGGAAAGAGGTAAAAAGATTTGCAATTGTATGAAGCTATTCACTCACGACAGGTACAGCACAGGGTGAGATACAGGCTAAAGCTCCCTCTGCACTGTCCCCATCAAAAACTCCTAGGATAGGTACAGCACGGGGTTAGATAGAGACAAGAGCTCCCTCTACACTGACCCCATCAAACACAACCAGGACAGGTACAGCACGGAGTTAGATACAGACTAAAGCTCCCTCTGTACTGTCCCCATCAAACACTCACAGGACAGTTATACCACAGGGGTAGATACACAGAAAATCTCCCTCAACACTGTACCCATCAAAAACTCCCAAGACAGGTACATTACAGGAGAAGATACAGGATAAAGCTCTCTCCTCAATTTCAGTGCATCTAATTCCCAAATTAATACAACAGCTTATTCCATGGCAATGCGAGATGTAATTACTCAAACCAATGGGCCTGTAGCCTCTGCACGAGATCCACCATTTCAGACAGGCTGTGCGGTGGGACAAGGGCTCCAGGAGATTTTGTCACTGTCTAGCAGCTTTTATTTCTGACTTACAATGAACAGACATCAGCCTCTGTCTCCTCCACTACTCCCAGCAGACAGAACTGGGTTTAAACCCAGCTCCTGACAGCTCACAGCCACTCACAAAGCTACAGAATCCTGTCCCTTCTCTGTATCGGTTTCAATGTCAAGTCAGGCTCTCAATGGAGGAGGTTACTCAGTCTCCCAATGGATTACAGAATCCACGAGGTTCAAAACGTGATCTGCTTTAAACTGTTGATGTCCAACAGCTGGCCAAACATTCTCACAGAAACTCTCCGGCCATTTCCCCCACACCGTAACAGTGAGCAAAGTCCCCTCCTCCTCACTCCTAACCATCACCATCCACCAGGGGAAAGTACAGAACTTGTCCCAGTTAGATACGGCACAGCAGGGTCACAGGTCAGACACTTACTGCTTCCTAGCCTGGGCTTGTGTGTTCCTCTTGAGCCACACTCATTGGCCATACATGCTCATGGGGCAAGAGCAGGCACGGTGGCGACGAGCTCTTGGTCAGACTGAACACAAGGTAAGAATCGTACCTGTGACACTGCGATGCTGTCAGGATTAGTGCTCATTGCACGAGTCAGTTTCAGTTTCCAATCTGCAACATAATCAGAGAAAATGCTGAGTTAAAAAGATGAACACAATTCAGGTTGGTCAGGTGCAAGGGCCACAGGTAAAAAGATTTGCAATTGTATGAAGCCATTCACTCAAGACAGGTACAGCACAGGGTGAGATACAGGTTAAAGCTCCCTCTGCACTGTCCCCACCAAACACTCCCAGGACAGCTACAGCACGGCGTTAGATACAGACCAAAGCTCCCTCTACACTGTCCCCATCAAACACTCCCAGGACAGGTACAGCACAGGGTGAGATACAGGCTAAAGCTCACTCTACACTGCCCCCATCAAACTTTCCTAGGATAGGTGCAGTACAGCACGAGGTTAGATACAGACTAAAGCTCCCTCTGCACTGTCCCCATCAAACACTCCCAGGACAGGTACATTACAGGAGAAGATACAGGATAAAGCTCTCTCCTCAATTTCAGTGCATCTAATTCCCAAATTAATACAACAGCCTATTCCATGACAATGCGAGATGTAATTACTCAAACCAATGGGCCTGTAGCCTCTGCACGAGATCCACCATTTCAGACAGGCTGTGCGGTGGGACAAGGGCTCCAGGAGATTTTGTCACTGTCCAACAGCTTTTATTTCTGACTTACAATGAACAGACATCGGCCTCTGTCTCCTCCACTACTCCCAGCAGACAGAACTGGGTTTAAACCCAGCTCCTGACAGCTCAGAGCCACTCACAAAGCTACAGAATCCTGTCCCTTCTCTGTATCGGTTTCAATGTCAAGTCAGGCTCTCAATGGTGGAGGTTACTCAGAGTCTCCAAATGGATTACAGAATCCACGAGGTTCAAAACGTGATCTGCTTTAAACTGTTGATGTCCAACAGCTGGCCAAACATTCTCACAGAAACTCTCCGGCCATTTCCCCCACACCGGAACAGTGAGCACTGAGTCCCCTCCTCCTCACTCCTAACCATCACCATCCACCAGGGGAAAGTACAGAACTTGTCCCAGTTAGATTCAGCACAGCAGGGTCACAGGTCAGACACTTACTGCTTCCTAGCCTGGGCTTGTGTGTTCCTCTTGAGCCACACTCATTGGCCATACATGCTCATGGGGCAACAGCAGGCACGGTGGCGACGAGCTCTTGGTCAGACTGAACACAAGGTAAGAATCGTACCTGTGACACTGTGATGCTGTCAGGATTAGTGCTCATTGCACGAGTCAGTTTCAGATTCCAATCTGCAACATAATCAGAGAAAATGCTGAGTTACAAAGATGAAAACAATTCAGGTTGGTCAGGTGCAAGGACCAGAGGTAAAAAAATTTGCAATTGTATGAAGCTATTCACTCACAACAGGTACAGCACAGGGTGAGATACAGGCTTAAGCTCCCTCTGCACTGTCCCCATCAAACACTCCCAGGACAGGTACAGCACAGGGTGAGATACAGGCTAAAGCTCCCTCTACACTGTCCCCATCAAACACTCCCAGGACTGGTACAACACGGGGCTAGATACAGGGTAAAGCTCCGTCTACACTGTCCCCACCAAACACTCCTGAGACAGGCACAGCATGGGGTTAGATACAGAGTAAAGCTCCCTCTACACTGTCCCCATCAAACACTCCCAGACAGGAATTTAAGTCAGTCAGGGAATATGGTGGTTAAGAGGTGCAGGGCTGATTGGGAAGAGACGCAGAGAGAAAGGTGCTTTTTATCGAGGCACCGTGTAATCTTGAAACCCATCTTGTACTACTCACCCACCTTTGACCTGCAGCCCTGGTAAAATTCTCTGTTCAAATAATCCAATTCCCTTTAAAAAGCCTCGATTGACCCTGTCTCCACCACACTCTCAGACAATGCATTCCAGATCCTAACCACTCGCTGTGTGAAAAAGTTTCTCATGTCTCCATTGCTTCTTTCGCCATTACTTTAAACCTGTGCCCTCTGGTTCTCGATCCTTCCACTAATGGGAAGTTCCTCCCTATCTACTTTGTCCAGATCCCTCATGATTTTCAACATCTCTGTCAAATCTCCTCTCAACCTTCTCTTCTCCAAGGGCTGCCTTGGCTTCTCAATCTACCGACGTAACTGAATTCACTTCATCCCAAATGTAATATTTCCAAAATAGCTGACAACATGAAACTTGGTGGGAATGCGAGAGGTGAGGAGGATGTTAAGAGGTTTCAAGGTGATTTAGGCAAATTGAGTGAGTGGGCAAATTCATGGCAGATGTAGTATCATGTGGATAAGTGTGAAATAAGGATAAGGAAAAACATAATGACAGTCTTATTTAAATTGTGATAGATTGGGAAATGTTCTTGTACAAAGGGACCTGGGTGTCCTTGTACACCAGTCAGTGAGAGCAAGCATGCAGGTGCAGCAAGCAGTTAAGAAGGTAAATGGTACGTTGGCCTTCATTGTGAGAGGACTTGAGTACAGGAGCAAGTATGTCTAACTGCAGCTGTACAGGGCCTTGCTGAGACCCCACCTGATGTATTGTGAGCAGTTTTAGTCTCCTTACCTAAGAAAGGATTTTCTTGCCATAGAGGGAGTGAAGCAAAGGTTCACCAGACTGATTCCTGGGATGGCAGGATTGTGGTATGAGTAGAGATTGGGCTGACTAGGTCTGTATTCACTGGAGTTTAGAAGAATGAGAGGGGATCTCATTGAAACGTATACATTTCTGACAGGGATGGACAGACTGGATGCAGGGATGAGGTTTCCTCTGGCTACGGGGTGTAGAACAAGGGGTCACAGTCTCAGGATACGGGGTAGTCCATTTAGGACTGAGGTGAGGTGAAATTTCTTCACTCAGAGGGTTGTGAACCGATTGAATTCTCTACCACAGAGGCTGTGGAGACCAAGTCACTGAATATATTGAAGGAGGAAATAGATAGATTTCTGGACTCGAGAGGCACCAAGGGGTATAGGGAGAGAACGGGAGTACTGTGTTGAGATAGAGGATCAGCCATGATCATATTGAATGGCAGGGCAGGCTCAAAGGACCGAATGGCCTCCTCCTGCTCCTATTTTCTATGTTAGTCTCATGAATCATTTCTGTACTGTAAAGCCATCACATCCTTCCTTACATTTGGTGCCCAAGACACACCAGTTCAAACTCAACCAGTGTTTTATAAAGTCACATCATAACCTCCTTGCTCCTCTATTGATAAAGGCCAGAATACTGAATGCCTTGTTAAATGCACTCTCCACTTGTCCTGTCACCTTCAATGATTTGTACATCTATACACCCAGGTCCCTCTGCTCCAGCACCCCCTTTAGAATTGTACAATTTATTTTATATTGTCTCTCTGCATTTTTCTGACCAAAATAAATCACCTCACACTTCATTGTATTAGATTTCATCTGCCAACTGTCCGCCCACTCCACCTTCTTGTGTCGTATTGAAGTTCTACACTGTCTTCACAGTTTACAATGCTTCCAAACTTTGTGTCATCGGTAAATTTTGAAATTATTGCCTGTACACCAAGGTCAAGGTCATTAATATATATCAGGAAGAGCGAGGGTCCCAACACTGACCCCTGGGGAACTCCACCACAAACCTTCCTCCAGCCCAAAAAATACCCATTAACCACTACTCTCCAACTGACACTCAGCCAATTCTGTATCCATTTTGCTACTTTGATTCCAGAGTCTTCAACTTTGCTGAGAAGCCTGTTAGAGGCACTTTATCTAACACATTTTGGAATTCCATGTACACCACATCAACAACATTCCCCTCATCAACCCTCTGTTATCGCAAAATTAGACAAACATGTTCTGCCCTAAAGAAATCCGTGCTGACTTTCTTATTCAAGAGACAAGGGCAACGCTGGCATTTATTGCCCCTCCCTAACTTCAATTGAGGTGGTGGTGTTCAACTGCCTTCTTGAACCACTGCAGTCCATGTGGTGTAATTAATCCATATTTGCCCAAGTGACATAATTTTGTCCAAGTCAGTGATTCTAGAAGATTCCCCAGCACTGAAGTTAAACTGACGGCCTGTAGTTGCTGGGCTTATCTATGGGCCCTTTTTTTGATCAAGGATGCAATCCTCCAGTCCTCTGGCAACACCCGTTTCTAAGCTTGGAAGACTTATGACCAATGCCTCGGCAACTTGCCTCAATATTCCCTTCAGTCCTGGTGACTTATCCCAATTACAGCCAGTCTTTCCTCTTTATCAAGTTTTAACCCATCCACTGTCTCAATTGCCTCCTCTTTCACAGCATTGGCATCGTCTTTTTTCTTGGTATAGACAACCTAGCCCTAATCTCAGCCATGCCCTCTCTCCCACTACATGTCACCCCTTTTGGTCTCCAATCTGCCCTTCTATGAGCAGAAAGGTCAATAACCAGAGATTTAAATTAATTACTGGGAGGATAAGAGGGGAGTTGGGGAGAATATTTTTCCCCAGAGGGTGGTGGGCACTTTGGAACATACTGCCTGAAAGGGTAGCCGAGGCAGAATCCCTGATCAAAAATCGTCCTACCCATCTCCCGCACCTCTGCCCTCACACCTTCATCTCCCTCCCAGAACCATGATAGGATCCCCCTTGTCCTCACTTTTCACCCCACCAGCCTCCGCATTCAAAGGATCATACTCCGCCAACTCTAGCACGAGGCCACCACCAAACACATCTTCCCTTCACCCACACCGCCCCCCTCACCCCCGTCAGCATTCCGTAGGAATCATTCCCTCCGGGACACACTTCATCACACCTTCAGTCTGTCCGCAAGCATGACCCAGACCTCCCTGTCGCTTGCCATTTCAACACTCCACCCTGCTCTTATGCCCACATGTCCATCCTTGGCCTGCTGCATTGTTCCAGTGAAGCTCAACACAAACTAGAGGAACAGCACCTCATCTTCCGACTAGGTACTTTACAGCCTTCCGGACTGAATATTGAGTTCAACAACTTCAGATCATGAGCTCTCTCCTCCATGCTCACCCCTTTTTTTCCAAATATTTATTTTTAAATTTTTATATATACACATTTTTCCCCACCTATTTCTATTAATTTTCAAACTTATTTCCATTCAGTTTTATCCTCATCTTTTAGCCAATTTCCATCTTTTATCCCCACACTGTCCCCTCCCCCTCCCCCCAACTAGGGCCATCTGCTGCTCATTCTTACTCTTACTGTCACCATTAGCACCTCCTTTCTCCAATATCACCACCATTAACACCCCTTCCACCTTTTGCTTATGACATCTTTTGCCATCTCTCCTTAGCCTCCACCAATCACTGGCCCCTCGATCCAGCTTGCCCTGCCCCACCCCCTTAAAGAGAATATATTTCACCACGTTCCTCCTTCCCTTTGGTTCTGGAGAGGAGTCTCGCGGGCTGGAAACATGAACCCTGTCTTTCCACAGACGCTGTCAGACCCGCTGAGGTTTTCCCAGCAATTTTTGTTTTTGTTCCTCGGGACATCGGCCTGGAGGTGCTGGAATCTCGTGCTGGAAGGTGGGACTAAACTGGTTCACTCGTTTACGACTAGTAAAGAAAGGATGGGCCGAGTGACCCCGTCCTGTGTCACTAATTTTCTACCACCAACCTTCCCTCCAGAATCTCATTCATTGCAACCTGGTTTACCATTTAACATCAGAATAACCCCTACTTTGGGGGAGGTGGGGGGGAGGATCATTTGCTGATTGTGTCTAAAATGATGATGATGGTTTGAGTGGACAAATGAGTGATCTCAGGTTCAGATACAGAAACGTGCAAACACAACAAAACATGCATTGGATAAAAGTACATCAACTTAATCAGGTGAGCAGCTCAGAGATGTTGCACTTTTAAAAGCCAGTATGAATTCAGATCCAAACCTTTTTTTTAAAACTGGTTCTGCTGCCATCCATCCTCCTGCACAAAACCCCCCTCCCTGAACAGGAAGAGAAAGCACACCATCAGTTCAGCTAAAGGTTTCTAAACACAAATATTTTTCAGCCACATCTTGGTGAGGCCTTACGGAACGGAGTCGTGGCAGTCGCATCCAACTCTCTGCTGCTTGCTCTGAGACTCTGGGATGGAGGATGGCGATGGATTCAGAAGGACAGTCAAGACACTCGCACAAATGCACACCCGCCATCTTAGCGCCGCCGCCGAGAGAGAGAGAAAGAGCGAGAGACTGAAAGGGGTGTGGCTTAAGGAATGCGCACGCAGTTTCCGGAGGCGGTCGACCCTCTGGTAGAGACTTCGGGAGTTTCCGGAGACGGTCGACCTGCCCCGGGGCGAGACTTCGGGAATTTCCGGAGAGGGTCGACATCCCCCGCCGCGCGCCCCCCCCCCCCCCCCCCCCCCCCACCCCCCGGCCTCGCTGCCGCCATCTTGGTCATGTAGAATCAACAGAATGGATGTTTATTTGCAGTTTCTCGGATTAAGAATGTATGGAAGCTGCAGTCTCCAAGTGAATAAGCTCTTTGGTAAGAGGACCTGTTGCTGCTCTAAGAACACAGTAAATGACCCTTGAGCCCACTCCGCTATTCAATACCATCATGACTGATCTTCGGCTTCAACTCAAGTTCCCCTCCAAGTCACTCACCATCCTGACTTGGAAATATATCACCGTTCCTTCACTGTCGCTGGGTCAAAATTCTGGAACTCCCTCCCTAACAGCACTGTGGGTGTGCCTACACCAGATGGACTGCAGCAGTTCAAGGAGGCAGCTCACCACCACCTTCTCAAGGGGCAATAAGGGATGGGCAATAAATACTGGGCCCAGTCAGTGACTCCCATGCCCTAAATGATCAGCCCTCTATCCTGAGACTGCCCCCGTGCTTTAGAATCCCCAGCCGGGGAGGGGAACAATCTCTCAGCGCCCACCCAGTCAAACACCTTCAAAATCCCCTCCCCCCCGCCCCCCCCCCCATCTCACTCCACCCCCACTAGGGCCATCTGCCACTAGCTTGTCCTGCTTGCTACCCTTAATGTCCCCATTAGCACATCCTTTAGATAATATCACCACCGTTAACACCCCTTTGTCCTTTTGTCTATGACATCTTTGGCAGTCTCTTGGCCTCCACCGATCACTGGCCCCCTATCGAGCTCTACCTGTCTCTCCCAGCCCCCTCTACCAGCTTATATTTCATCTCATTTATATATTTTTTAGTTCTGATGAAGGATCATATGGACTCGAAGCGTCAACTGTACCCCTCTCCGCTGATGCTGTCAGACCTGCTGAGTTTTTCTAGGTATTTTTGTATTCATGTTTTCGTCCCTTCAGAATCCTGTAGGTTTCAATCAGATCATCACTCATTCCTCTAAACTCCAAAGAATATAGACACAATATATTCAGTCTCTCATCATAGGACAACCTTCTTCTCCCAGAGAACAATCTAGTGAACCTTTGCTGTATCACCTACAATGCAAGTATATCCTTCCTTAGATATGGAGACCAAAACTGCACATAGTGCTCCAGGCGTGGTCTCACCAAAACCCTGTACAGCTGTAGAAAGACTTCTTTATTCCTGTAATACAATCCCCTTGTAATAAAGCCCAACATGCCATTTACTTTCCTAATTGTTTGCTGTACCTACATTCCTTGAGTACACCCAAGTGTCTCTCAACATTCTTTTATAAGTTGCGCATCTTTAGAAAAAAATAAGTTTTTCTATTCTGATGACCAAAATGAAGAACCTTACACTTCCCAAGTTATACTCCATCTGCCACCTTGTTGCCCAATCCGTGCCTCTATACCTTTGCAGTCCCTTTGTGTCCTCCTCGCAGCTTGTATTCCCACCCACTTTTCTTTCATTAACAAACTCAGAAACATTACTCTTTGTCTAAGTCATTCATGAATAATAATGTTACATTTGCTAACTTCCAATCTGCTGGGTTCCTTCCAGAATTTTGGAAAATCACAGCCAGCGCATACACTATCTCTGCAGCTATCTCTTTTAGAATCCCAGGATGTAGGCCATCAAGCCCTGAGGTTTTGTCAGATTTTAGTCCCTTGAGTTTCTCCAGTACTTCTTATCTGCTGATATTAATTATCTTACCTTCCTCACACTTATTAGCCCCTAGGTTACCCTCTATTTCAGGTAACTTCTGTCTTCCACTGTGATGACAGATAAAAATATTTGACCAATGTCTCTGCCATTTCCTCATTCCCTGTGATAATTTCTCCTGTCTTTCCTTCTAAAAGACCAACATTTACTTTAGCTACTTCCTTTTTTATACACTGCCGTGCAACCTCAATGGAGTACTGGGAGTTTGGTGAGTTGAGGGAACCTGAAATCTCTTTCTAAATATCTAATATTGCTTATATTTAGCATTTAATTGAAAGTACTGTCTAATTCTAAATCTCATTCAGGGGCCCAAGCAGAAAGGTAGAAGCTACCACTGGGGAGCAGCTAGAGATAATTAATGAAGGAAACTTGCTTGAACTGGCTTCTCTGTCTCTGGGCTTAATGCCTTTATTTTCTGAGCATATGAATTCAGACATTTCAGTGACCTAGCACTGGAGAGTGAGCTCAATGGAGTGCTGGGAGTTTGGTGAGTTGAGGGAGTTCGGTGAGGACGGGAGGGAGGTGCTCCTTTGCTTTTTATAGTTTTTTCACCCTGGTAGGAAATAGTTATGCCTCGGCTACCGGGGAGAGTGCCAGCTGTTTGGTGAGTATCTGGTGAGTGGTTAAGATCTATTTTATTCCTAACGTTTAAAATAGTACAGGAATTCATGGTAAGATTAATAGGATACAAAATAAATAAATAATTGAATGAAATAATAAAGTAGTTAATTAAAATACATAAGGATGACAGGACAGATGATGTGTCAAGGCTGCAGCATGTGGGAGCTCCTGGGTGCCAGTATGATCCAGGGCAAACCCATCTGCAGTAAACGTTTGCAGCTTGAGGAGCTTCAACTCAGAATCATTGAGCTGGAGGCCGAGCTGCAGACACCGTGACACATCAGAGAAGGGGAAAGTTACCTGGACGCTTTGTACAAGGATGCGGTCACACCCCTTAGGATAGGTCTTCTGATTTGGAAGGTGGTCAGGGACAGGAGGGTGTGACTGCAGCTAAGGCAGATAAGGGCAGGAGTTTCAGCCTCTGCAATTATCCAACAGGTTTGAGGTTCTCTCAGCTTGTTTGGATGAGAGTGGGGGCTGCAGGGCAAATACATTTAGGGAAATGATTGTGTGGCTCAAAGACTGGCATGGGAGAAGTGGGTTCCAGTTTGTGGAGCACCGGCATCAGTACTGGAGAAAGTGGGGGCTGTACCGTTGGGATAGTCCATACCTGAACTGTGCTGGGACTGGTGTTATAGCGGGCTGCATAACTAGGGAAGTAGAGAGGGCTAGAAACTAAACAACGAGGATGAGGGATCAAGCCTGGGGAGACGTAGAAAATGAAGGAGTAGAGTCAAGGCTGGAGAGCAAAATAGTAATATGGGGAATGAGGGTCAGAGAATGGCAGGAAGGGACAGAGAGAAAAAAACCTAAGAATACACAAACAGTCAAGACTGGATGTTACAAAGATTAAAAAAAAAATAAAGTCTTTCTATCTGTATGCCTGTAGCTTTCGTAACAAAATAAATGAATTTTTAGCACACATTGAAGTAAATAAATATGATCTGACAGCCATTACAGAGAAGTGGCTGCAGGATGACAAGGATCGGGTCCTGAATATTAAGGGGTATGTGACATTCAAGAAGAATAGGGAGCTAGGTAAAGGTGGAGGGGTAGCGCTGTTAATCAAGGATGGCACTGGTGCTACAGTTAGGGATGACCTTGGTTCAGGAGATCAGGATGTAGACTCGGTTTGGGTGGAGATGAGGAATAGTAAGGTGAAAAAGTCACTAGTGGGAGTGGTCTACATGCCCTCTAAACAGTAAGCACAATGTAGGACAAAGTATATTGGATGCTTGTGATAAAGAGGTGGCAATAACCATGGGTGATTTTAATTTACATATAAACTGGAAAAATCAGATTGGCAGTAGTAGCCTGGATGAGGAGTTCATAGAATGCTTTCGAGATAGTTTCTTAGAGCAGCACGTTCTGGAACCGACCAAAGAGCAGGTTATTAGACTTGGGACTGTGTAATGTGACAGGATTAATTAATGACCTCAGAGTAAAGTCACCCCTAGGTAGTAGCAACCACAACATGATTGAATTTTACATGAATATTGGCCCTCTAGAGAATGGAGAGTTAATAGTAGAAAATAAGGAAATGGCAGATGAAACGGATAAATATTTTGTTTCTGTCTTCATTATAGAGGATACAAGAAACATTCTGGTAGTTGTTGTAAATCAGGAAACGGAATGGTCAGGGGAACTTGGTGAAATTAGAATCACTAGGGAAGCGGTACAGAGCAAACTGCTGGAGCTGCGGGTGACAAGTCTCCAGGTCCTGATGGACTTCATCCTAGGGTCTTAAAAGAGATGGCTAATGAGGTAGTAGATGTGTTGGTGTTAATTTTCCAAAATTCCCTAGATTCTGGAAAGGTTCCATCAGACAGGAAAGTAGCAAAGAAAACCCCTCTATTCAAGAAGGGAGCTAGGCAGAAAACAGGAAACTATAGGCCAGTTAGCCTGACGTTGTCAGGGGAAGGTGTTAGAATTGATCTTTAAGGGTGTTATAGCTGGACACTTAAAAAAAACTCAAGGTAACTGGGAAGAGTCAGCATGGTTTTGTGAAAGGGAAATCATAATTAACCAATTTATTGGAGTTCTTTGGAGGATAAAGGGGAGCCTGTAGATGTGCTGTACTTGGATTTCCAGAAGGCATTTAATAAGGTGCCACATCGGAGGTTATTGTGGAAAATAAAAGCTCATGGTGTAGGGGGGGTAACATATTAGCATGGATAGGAGATTGGCTGGCTGGCAGAGAGCTGAGAGTGTGCTGAAATGGGTCAGTTTCTGATTGGCAGGATGTGATGAATGGAGTCTGTACTGGGGCCTCAACTTTTTACAATTTACATCAATGACTTAGATGAGGTGAGCGAAGGCGCGGTAGCCAAGTTTGCAGATGTTACAAATTTAGGCAGGAAAGTATGTTGTGAAGAGGACCTAAGGACAGTGCAGACGGATATATAGAAGTTGAGCGAGTGGGCAAAAATCTGGGAGATAGAGGATAATGTGGGAAAATGTGAAGTTGTTCACTTTGGCAGGAAGAGTATTACTTAAATAGAGAACGACTGTAGAATTCCCAGGTGCAGAGGTAGCTTGGCGTTATCGTGCATGAGTCACAAAAAGTTAGTATGCAGGTACAGTAAGTAATGAAGAAGGCTAATGGAATGTTATCCTTCATTACAAGAGGGTTTGAACATTAAAGTAAGGACTGTGCTCCAGTTATACAGGGCATTGGTGAGACCACATCTTGAATACTGTGTGCAGTTTTAGTCTCCTTATTTAAGGAAGGATGTAAATGCATTCAAGGCGGTTCAGAGGAGGTTTACTAGATTGATACCTGGAATGAGTAGGTTGTCTTATGAGGATAGGTTGGACAGACTGGGCTTGTTTCCACTGGAGTTTAGAAGAGTGAGGGGTGACTTGATTGAATTATACAAGATCCTGAATGGTTTCAACAAGATGAATGTGGAAAGAATGTTTCCTCTTGTGGGTGAGTCCAGAACGAGGGGGCACTGTTTTAAAATTAGGGGTCACCCTTTTGGGACAGAGATGAGGAGAAATGGTGAATCAGGCTCAAGGGGCCAAATGACCTACTTCTGCTCCCATTTCGTATGTTTGTATATACCCATAAAAGCTCTTACAATCTGGTTTTTATATTCCTGGCTAGTTTACTCACATTCTATTTTTTTTCCTTTTATCAACTTTTTGTTGGTCCTTTGTGAGTTTCTAAAACACTCCCAAATCTTCAAACCCACCACTATTCTTTGTAACATTATAAGCTTCTTGTTTTCATCCAATACTATCCTTAAGCTCCTTAGTAAACATGGATAGATCTTTCTCACTGTGCTCTTCTTTTTCAATGGAAAATATTTTTGTTGAAGATATTGAATTGTTTCTTTAAATATTTCCCACTGTTTATTTACGCCACACCCATTAGTCTATTTGCCAGTTCTCCCCTCATACCTATGTAAATTGTTTTATTTAAGACCCTTGTTTGTGATTGGAGCACATCATTTTCTAACTTAATGTAGCATTCAATGGCATTATGACCACTATTTCTTGGTGGATCTTTTACAATGATATTACTAATTAACCCTGACTCATTACACAATACTACATCTAAGATAGCTTTATCTCTAGTTGGCTCCACAACATATTGCTCAAGGAAACTTTCACAAAAGCATTCTAGAAACAGAATATATGGTTGATGCATTGGTTTTACTTTTACAAAATTCCCTAGATTCGGGGAAGGTTCCATTAGATTGGAAAATAGAAAATATAACAGCTGTATTCAAAAAGGGAGGGAGACAGACAGCAGCAAACTACAGGCCAGTTAGCCTAACATCTGTCACAGGGAAAATGTTCAAAGCTATTATTAAAGACGTTATAGCAGGGCATTTAGATAAATTCAAGGCAATCAGGCCTTTGATAAGGTGCCACATTGAAGGTTATTGGGGAGAATAAAAGCTCATGGTATGGGGGTAACATATTGGCATGGATAGAAGATTGGAAACAGGAAACAGAGAGATAGTATAAATGGGTCGTTTTCTGGTTGGCAGGATGTAATGAGTGGTGTGCCACAGGGATCAGTGCTGGGGCCTCAACTTTATACAATTTATAGAAATGACTTGGATAAAGGGACAGGTGGTATGGTTGCTAAATTTACTGATGACACAAAGATAGATAGGAAAGTAAGTTGTGAAGAGGACATAAGGAGCCTACAAAGGGATATAGATAGGTTAGTTGAGTGGGCAAAATCTGGCGAATGGAGTATATTGTAGGAAAATGTGAAATTGTCCATTTTGGCAGGAAGAATAAAAAAGATGCTTATTATCTAAATGGTGAGATATTGCAGAGCTCTGAGATTCAGAGGGATCTGGGTGTCCGAGTGCATGAATCACAAAAGGTTAGTATGAAGGGAATTAGGAAAGTTAATAGAATGTTATTGTTTATTACGAGGGGAATTGAATGCTAGAGTAGGGAGGTTATGCTTCAGTTAGAAGTGGTTTAAATCCTAACTTTATCCGGGTAACTATTGGTGTAACCTAGTCAGAACCATCCGAAATTTGCGATTTAAATCATATTTTCAGATGGTTCTCTGTACAAGGCAGTTGCCCAGGGGAGGTTTGCACTTCAGGAAATTGCCTTGCAAACTTACCTGGGACCCCCTGAAGGGGATTTCCCAGTGAATCTTTGGGTTACCGCCCAATATGACGATGGGGAGCTCGGAAGCTATGGCCCAATTGTATTGGTCGAACTGGGGAACGAATGACACCAGAGGCTTACAAATTTGTGCCATGATTAGGACCGCTACAAAATGGGTTTAATTCAAGTGCAATCGTTTGCACTTTTATAGCACCTTGAACAACTTCAGCACACCTCAGGACACTTCACAGCTGATGAAGTAATCTTGAGTGAGGTCGGTGTTGCAATGTAGAAAATACAGCAACCAATGAGTGTAAAACAAAATCTATTTTAGTGATGTTGGTTGGTGCAAAAATATTGGCCAGGACACTGGGGAGAATTCCCCTGTTCTTCTTCTCCTAATATATCCACCTGAAAAGGCAGGTGGGACCTAGGTTTAGCGACTCAACAGAAAGACAGCACCTCTGACAGTGCAGGGCTCTCTCAGTAGGACACTGAATTATCAGCCGCAATTTCAAAGTCAAGGCCTGCAAAAGTGAAAGTGTACAAAATTGGAAGCAACCTTGTGAGGTGATTAACCAATTGATTGTGAGGTGAGAATTCTTCCCTGATTGGTGGGATAAAACAAGCAGACCTTCCTCACCTTTTCCCCATTGTTTACTAATGAGTTGGATGAAGGAATAGAATTTTATATTCTTCTTTGTAGCTGTCCAGAAGTTGGAAGGCACAAAGGAACAATTACAAAGCCACACAGACAAATTGCGCAGGCCTACCAGTGCATGAGTCACAAAATGTTAGGAAGCAGGTCCAGCAAGTAATTCAGACGACTAATGCAATGCTATCCTTTACTATGAGAGGAATTGAACAATAAAGTGAGGAGGTTATGCTTCAGTTATGCAAGGCATTGGTGAGACCGCACACTGAATGCTGTGTGCAGTTTTGGTCTCGTTATTTAAGGCAGGATTTGAATGTGTTGGAGGCGGTTCAGAGGAGGCTTACTATATTTATACCTGCAATGAGTGGGTTGTCTTCACAGAATCACAAGATTGTTACAGGGCAGAAGGAGGCCATTCGGTCCATCATTTCTGCACTGGCCCCCCGAATGAACATTTCACTTAGTACCATTCTCCTGCCTACTCCCTATAACCCTGCACATTATTACTTGAAAAGAAACAATACAATTCTCTCTTTAATGCCTCGATTGACCCTGTCTCCACCACACTCTCAGGCCGTGCATTCCAGACCTTAACCACTCGATTGACCCTGTCTTCATCACACTCAGACAGTGCATTCCAGACCCTAACTACTTGACTGAACCTGCCTCCACCACACTCTCAGGGAGTGCATTCCAGATGCTAACCACTCGATTAACCCTGTTTTCAACAAACTCTCAGACAGTGCATTTCAGATCCAAACTACTCGATTGATCCTGTCTCCACCGCACTCTCAGGCACTGTATTCCAGATCCTAACCACTCAAATAACTCTGTCTCCATTACACTCTCAGACAGTGCATTCCAGATCCTAACTACTCGATGGAACCTGCCTCCACGACTCACACAGTGCATTCCAGACCCTAACTACTCGATTGACCCTGTCTCCACCACAATCTCAGACAGTGCATTCCAGCTCCAAACCACTCTATTGACCCTGTCTCCACCGCACTCTCAGACAGTGCATTCCAGATCCTAACTACTCAATGGATCCTGTCTCTACCACACTCTCAGGCAGTGTAATCCAGACTCTAACCACTCGATTGACCCTGTCTCCACGACACTCTCAGGCAGTGCATTCCAGATCCTAACCACTCGATTGAACCTGCCTCCACTACTCTTAGAAAGTGCATACCAGATCCTAACCATTGGATGGACCCAGTCTCCATCACACTCTCAGTGCAATCCAGCCCCTAACTACTTGACTGAACCTGTCTCCACCACACTCTCTGGCAGTGCATTCCAGATCCTAACCACTCTTTTGAGCCTGTCTCCAACACATTCTCAGGCGGTGCATTCCAGATACTAACCACTCGATTAACCCTGTCTTCAACACACTCAGACAGTGCATTCCAGATCGTAACCACTCGATTGAACCTGCCTCCACCACACTCTCAGGCAGTGCTTTCTAGATCCTAACCACTCGATTGACCCGATCTCCATCACACTCTCAGACAGTGCATTCCAGATCCTAACTACTCGATTGAACCTGCCACCAGTACTCTCTCAGACAGTACATTCCACATACTAACCACTCGATTGACCCAGTCTTCATCACGCTCAGGCAGTGTGTTCCAGATCCTAACCACTCAATTGACTGTCGCCATTACACTGTCAGTGCATTCCAGATCCTAACCACTCGATTGGCCCTGTCTCCACCACACTCTCAGGCAGTGCATTATTCCTGAACCTAACCACTTGATTAACCCTATCTTCATCACACTCTCAGACAGTGCATTCTAGATCCTAACTACACGATTGAACCTGCCTCCACTACTCTCACTGCATTCCAGACGCCAACCACTCGCTTGACCCTGTCTCCACCAGACTCTCAGGCGGTGCATTCCAGATCCTAACCACTCGATTGACCCTGTCTCCACCACACTCTCAGGCAGTGCATTCCAGATCCTAACCACTCGATTAACCCTGTCTTCATCACTCTCAGACAGTGCATTCCAGATCCTAACCACTCGATGGAACCTGCCTCCACCACTCTCAGGCAGTACATTCCAGATCTGAACCACTCGATTGACCCTGTCTCCACCACACTCTCAGGCAGTTCATTCCCGATCCTAACCACTCAATTGACCCTGTTTCCACTACACTCTCAAACAGTACATTCCAGATCCTAACCACTCGATTGACCCTGTCTCCACCACACTCTCAGGTAGTGCATTCCAGATCCTAACCACTCGATTGACCCTGCCTCCACCAGACTCTCAGGCAGTGCATTCCAGATCCTAACCACTCGATTAACCCTGTCTCCATCACACTCTCAGACAGTGCATTCCAGATCCTAACCACTCGATTGAACCTGCCCCCACTACTCTTAGAAAGTGCATTCCAGATCCCAACTACTCGATTGACCCTGTCTCCAACACACTCTCAGACAGTGCATTCCAGATCCTAACTACTCGATTGAACCTGCCTCCACTACTCTCACAGTGCATTCCAGACACTAACTACTCGATTGACCCTGTCTCCACCAGACTCTCAGGCAGAGCATTCCAGATCCTAACCACTCGATTGACCCCGTCTCCACCACACTGTCAGGCAGTGCATTCCAGATCCTAAACACTCGATTGACCCTGTCTCCACCACCCTCTCAGACAGTATTTTCCTGATCCTAACCACTCGATTGACCCTGTCTCCACTACATTCTCAGACAGTGCATTCCACATCCTAACCACTCGATTGACCCTGTCTCCACCACACTCTCAGGCAGTGCATTCCAGATCCGAACCACTCGATTGATCCTGTCTCCACCACACTCTCAGGCAGTGCATTACAGATCCTAACCTTTCGATTGACCCTGTCTCCACCACACTCTCAGACAGTGCATTCCAGATCCTAACCACTTGATTGACCCTGTTTCCACCACACGCTCAGGCACTACATTCCAGATCCTAACCACTCGATTGAACCTGCCTCTACTACTCTTAGAAAGTGCATTCCATATCCTAACCATTCGATGGACCCAGTCTCCATCACACTTTCAGTGCATTCCAACCCCTAACTACTCGATTGACCCTCTCTCCATCACACTCTCAGACAGTGCATTCCAGATCCTAACTACTCGATTGAACCTGTCTCCACTACTCTCACAGTGCATTCTAGACGCTAAGTACTCGATTGACCCTGTCTTCACCAGACTCTCAGGCAGTGTATTCCTGATCCTAACCACTCAATTAACCCTGTCGCCATCACAATCTCACAGTGCATTCCGGACACTAACTACTCTATTCACCCTGTCTTCACCACACTCTCAGGCAGTCCATTCCAGATCCTAACCACCCGCTTGACCCTGTCTCCACCACACTCTCAGGCAGTGTATTCCAGATCCTAAACATTCAATTGAACCTGACTACACCACAATCTCAGGCAGTGCGTTCCAGATCCTAACCACTCGATTGAACCTGCCTCCAGTACTCTTAGAAAGTGCATTCCAGTTCCTAACCATTCGATGGACCCTGTCTCCACCACCCTCTCAGACAGTACTTTCCTGATCCTAACCACTCGATTGACCCTGTCTCGACCACATTCTCAGACAGTGCATTCCAATTCCTAACCACTCGATTAACCCTGTCTCCATCACACTCTCAGACAGTGCATTCCAGATGCTAACCACTCGATTAACCCTGTCTCCATCACACTCTCAGACAGTGCATTCCAGACCCTAACTACTCGATTGACCCTGTCTCCACCAGACTCTCAGGCAGAGCATTCCAGATCCGAACCACTCGATTGACCCAGTCTCCACCACAATCTCAGGCAGTGCATTCCAGATCCTAACCATTCGATTGACCCTGCCTCCACCACACTCTGAGGCAATGCATTCCAGATCCTAACCACTCGATTGACCCTGTCTCCACCACATTCAGGTAGTGTGTTCCAGATCCTAAGCACTCGATTGAACCTGCCTCCACTACTCTTCGAAAGTGCATTACAGATCCTAAACATTCAATGGACCCAGTCTCCATCACACTCTTAGTGCATTGCAGACCCTAACTACTTGATTGAAGCTGCCTCCACCACTCTCAGGCAGTGCATTTCAGATCCTAACCACGCGCTTCACCCTGTCTCCACCACACTCTCAGACAGTGCATTCTAGATCCTAACCACTCGATTGAACCTGCCTCCAATACTCTCACAATGCATTCCAGATCCTAACTATGCGATTGACCCTGTCTCCACCAGACTCAGACAGTGCATTCCAGATCCTAACCACTCGATTGAACCTGTCTCCATCACACTCTCAGTGCAATCCAGATCCTAACCACTCTATTGACCCTGTCTCCACCGCACTCTCAGACAGTGCATTCCAGATCCTAACTACTCAATGGATCCTGTCTCTACCACACTCTCAGGCAGTGTAATCCAGACTCTAACCACTCGATTGACCCTGTCTCCACGACACTCTCAGGCAGTGCATTCCAGATCCTAACCACTCGATTGACCCTGTTTCTACCACACTCTCAAACAGTACATTCCAGATCCTAATCACTCGACTGAACCTGCCTCCACT
Organism: Carcharodon carcharias; assembly: GCF_017639515.1. Lineage (NCBI taxonomy): Eukaryota > Metazoa > Chordata > Chondrichthyes > Lamniformes > Lamnidae > Carcharodon > Carcharodon carcharias. Next base: position 1,744,181 of record NW_024470690.1, read on the forward strand.
ACTCTCAGAAAGTGCATTCCAGATCCTAACCACTCGATTGACCCTGTCTTCATCACACTCAGACAGTGCATTCCAGACCCGAACCACTCGATTGACCCTGTCTCCACCACACTTTCAGGCAGTGCATTCCAGATCCTAACCACTCGATGGACCCAATCTCCATCACACTCTCAGTGCATTCCAGCCCCTAACTACTTGACTGAACCTGTCTCCACCACACTCTCTGGCAGTGCATTCCAGATCCTAACCACTTGATTGACCCTATCTCCAACACATTCTCAGGCGGTGCATTCCAGATGCTAACCACTCGATTGAACCTGCCTCCATCACTCTCAGACAGTGCATTCCAGATCCTAACTACTCGATTGATCCTGTCTCCACCACACTCTCAGGCAGTGCTTTCTAGATTCTAACCACTTGATTGACCCTATCTCCACCACACTCTCAGATAGTGCATTCCAGATACTAACCACTCGATTGACCCAGTCTTCATCACACTCAGGCAGTGTGTTCCAGATCCTAACCACTCAATTGACTGTCTCCATTACACTGTCAGTGCATTCCAATCCTAACCACTCGATTGATTGTCTCCATTACACTGTCAGTGCATTCCAATCCTAACCACTCGATTGATTGTCTCCATTACACTGTCAGTGCATTCCAGATCCTAACCACTCGATTGACCCTGTCTCCACCACACTCTCAGCAGTGCATTATTCCTGAACCCAACCACTCGATTAACCCTGCCTCCAACACATTCTCAGACAGTGCTTTCCAGATCCCAACTGCTCCATTCACCCTGCCTCCACCACATTCTCAGGCATTGCATTCCAGATCCCAACTACTCGATTGACCCTGTCTCCACCACACTCTCAGGCAGTGCATTCCAGATCCTAACCACTCGATTAACCCTGTCTTTATCACTCTCAGACAGTGCATTCCAGATCCTAACCACTCGATTGAACCTGCCTCCACCACTCTCAGGCAGTACATTCCAGATCTGAACCACTCAATTGACCCTGTCTCCACCACACTCTCAGGCAGTTCATTCCTGATCCTAACCACTCGATTGAACCCTGTTTCCACTACACTCTCAAACAGTACATTCCAGATCCTAACCACTCGATTGACCCTGTCTCCACCACACTCTCAGGCAGTGCATTCCAGATCCTAACCACTCGATTGACCCTGCCTCCACCAGACTCTCAGGCAGTGCATTCCAGATCCTAACCACTCGATTAACCCTGTCTCCATCACACGCTCAGACAGTGCATTCCAGACCCTAACCACTCGATTGACCCTGTCTCCACCACACTCTCAGGCAGTGCATTCCAGATCCTAACCACTCGATTGAACCTGCCCCCACTACTCTTAGAAAGTGCATTCCAGATCCGAACCACTCGATTGATCCTGTCTCCACCACACTCTCAGGCAGTGCATTACAGATCCTAACCTTTCGATTCACCCTGTCTCCACCGCACTCTCAGACAGTGCATTCCAGATCCTAACCACTCGATTGACCCTGTTTCCACCACACGCTCAGGCACTACATTCCAGATCCTAACCACTCGATTGAACCTGCCTCTACTACTCTTAGAAAGTGCATTCCATATCCTAACCATTCGATGGACCCAGTCTCCATCACACTTTCAGTGCATTCCAGCCCCTAACTACTCGATTGACCCTCTCTCCATCACACTCTCAGACTGTGCATTCCAGATCCTAACTACACGATTGAACCTGTCTCCACTACTCTCACAGTGCATTCCAGACGCTAAGTACTCGATTGACCCTGTCTTCACCAGACTCTCAGGCAGTGTATTCCTGATCCTAACCACTCAATTAACCCTGTCGCCATCACAATCTCACAGTGCATTCCAGACACTAACTACTCTATTCACCCTGTCTCCACCACACTCTCAGGCAGTCCATTCCAGATCCGAACCACCCGCTTGACCCTGTCTCCACCACACTCTCAGGCAGTGTATTCCAGATCCTAACCATTCAATTGAACCTGACTCCACCACAATCTCAGGCAGTGCGTTCCAGATTCTAACCACTCTATTGAACCTGCCCCCAGTACTCTTAGAAAGTGCATTCCAGTTCCTAACCATTCGATGGACCCTGTCTCCACCACCCTCTCAGACAGTACTTTCCTGATCTTAACCACTCGATTGACCCTGTCTCCACCACATTCTCAGACAGTGCATTCCACATCCTAACCACTTGATTGACCCTGTCTCCACCACACTGTCAGGCAGTGCATTCCAGATCCTAACCACTCGATTGAACCTGTCTCCACCAGAATCTCAGACATTGCATTCCAGATCCTAACCATTGGATTGACCCCGTCTCCGCCACACTCAAGACAGTGCATTCCAATTCCTAACCACTCGATTAACCCTGTCTCCATCACACTCTCAGACAGTGCATTCCAGATGCTAACCACTCGATTAACCCTGTCTCCATCACACTCTCAGACAGTGCATTCCAGACCCTAACTACTCGATTGACCCTGTCTCCACCAGACTCTCAGGCAGAGCATTCCAGATCCTAACCACTCGATTGACCCCGTCTCCACCACAATCTCAGGCAGTGCATTCCAGATCCTAACCATTCGATTGAACCTGCCTCCACCACACTCTGAGGCAATGCATTCCAGATCCGAACCACTCGATTGACCCTGTCTCCACCACATTCAGTTAGTGTGTTCCAGATCCTAAGCACTCGATTGAACCTGCCTCCACTACTCTTCGAAAGTGCATTACAGATCCTAAACATTCAATGGACCCAGTCTCCATCACACTCTCAGTGCATTGCAGACCCTAACTACTTGATTGAAGCTGCCTCCACCACTCTCAGGCAGTGCATTTCAGATCCTAACCACGCGCTTCACCCTGTCTCCACCACACTCTCAGACAGTGCATTCTAGATCCTAACCACTCGATTGAACCTGCCTCCAATACTCTCACAATGCATTCCAGATCCTAACTATGCGATTGACCCTGTCTCCACCAGACTCAGACAGTGCATTCCAGATCCTAACCACTCGATTGAACCTGTCTCCATCACACTCTCAGTGCATTCCAGATCCTAACCACTCGATTAACCCTGTCTCCATCACATTCTCAGACAGTGCATTCTAGATCCTAACTACTCGATTGAACCTGCCTTCACTACTCTCAGTGCATTCCAGACCCTAACTATTCGATTGACGCTGTCTCCACCACACTCTCAGGCAGTGCATTCCAGATCCTAACCACTCGATTAAACCTGCCTCCCCCACTCTCAGGCAGTGCATTTCAGATCCTAACCACGCGCTTCACCCTGTCTCCACTACGCTCTCAGACAGTGCATTCCAGATCCTAACAACTCGCTTGACCCTGTCTTCATCACGCTCAGACAGTACATTCCAGATCCTGACCACTAAATTGACCCTGTCTCCACCACACCCTCAGACAGTGCATTCCAGATCCAGACCACTCGATTGAACCTGTGTCCGCCAACTCTCAGGCAGTGCATTCCAGCCCCTAACTACTCGATTGACCCTCTCTCCATCACACTCTCAGACAGTGCATTCCAGATCCTAACTACTCGATTGAACCTGTCTCCACTACTCTCACAGTGCATTCCAGACGCTAACTACTCGATTGACCCTGTCTTCACCAGACTCTCAGGCAGTGCATTCCAGATCCTAACCACTCGATTAAACCTGCCTCCACCACTCTCAGGCAGTGCATTTCAGATCCTAACCACTCGCTTGACCCTGTCTCCACCACACTCTCAGACAGTGCATTCCAGATACTAACCACTCGATTGACCCAGTCTCCATCACACTCTCAGTGCATTCCAGACCCTAACTACTTGACTGCACCTGCCTCCACCACTCTCAGACAGAGCATTCCAGACCCTAACCACTCGATTGACCCTGTCTCCAACACACTCTCAGACAGAGCATTCCAGATCCTAACCACTCGATTGAACCTGTCTCCACCAGAATCTCAGACAGTGCATTCCAGATCCTAACCATTGGGTTGACCCCGTCTCCGCCACACTCTCAGGCAGTGCATTCCAGATCCTAAACACTTGATTGATCCTGTCTCCACCACCCTCTCAGACAGTACTTTCCTGATCCTAACCACTCGATTGACCCTGTCTCCACCACATTCTCAGGCAGTGCATTCCAGGTCCGAACCACTCGATTGACCCTGTCTCCACCACACTCTCAGGCAGTGCATTACAGATCCTAACCTTTCGATTGACCCTGTCTCCTCCGCACTCTCAAACAGTGCATTCCAGATCCTAACCACTCGATTGACCCTGTTTCCACCACACTCTCAGGCAGTGCATTCCAGATCCTAACCACTCGATTGAACCTGCCTCTACTACTCTTAGAAAGTGCATTCCAGATCCTAACCATTCAATGGACCCAGTCTCCATCACACTTTCAGTGCATTCCAGACGCTAACTACTCGATTGACCCTGTCTTCACCAGACTCTCAGGCAGTGCATTCCAGATCCTAACCACTCGATTAAACCTGCCTCCACCACTCTCAGGCAGTGCATTTCAGATCCTAACCACTCGCTTGACCCTGTCTCCACCACACTCTCAGACAGTGCATTCCAGATACTAACCACTCGATTGACCCAGTCTCCATCACACTCTCAGTGCATTCCAGACCCTAACTACTTGACTGAACCTGCCTCCACCACTCTCAGACAGAGCATTCCAGATCCTAACCACTCGATTCACCCTGTCTCCAACACACTCTCAGACAGTGCATTCCAGATCCTAACCACTCGATTGAACCTGTCTCCACCAGAATCTCAGACAGTGCATTCCAGATCCTAACCATTGGATTGACCCCGTCTCCGCCACACTCAAGACAGTGCATTCAAATTCCTAACCACTCTATTAACGCTGTCTCCATCACACTCTCAGACAGTGCATTCCAGATGCTCACCACTCGATTAACCCTGTCTCCATCACACTCTCAGACCGTGCATTCCAGGCCCTAACTACTCGATTGACCCTGTCTCCACCAGACTCTCAGGCAGTGCATTCCAGATCCTAACCATTCGATTGACCCTGCCTCCACCACACTCTGAGGCAATGCATTCCAGATCCTAACCACTCGATTGACCCTGTTTCCACCAGACTCTCAGGCAGTGCATTCCAGATCCTAACCACTCGATTAACCCTGTCTTCATCACTCTCAGACAGTGCATTCCAGATCCTAACCACTCGATTGAACCTGCCTCCACCACTCTCAGGCAGTACATTCCAGATCTGAACCACTCGATTGACCCTGTCTCCACCACACTCTCAGGCAGTTCATTCCTGATCCTAACCACTCGATTGACCCTGTTTCCACTACACTCTCAAACAGTACATTCCAGATCCTAACCACTCGATTGACCCTGTCTCCACCACACTCTCAGGCAGTGCATTCCAGATCCTAACCACTCGATTAACCCTGTCTTCATCACTCTCAGACAGTGCATTCCAGATCCTAACCGCTCGATTGAACCTGCCTCCACCACTCTCAGGCAGTACATTCCAGATCTGAACCACTCGATTGACCCTGTCTCCACCACACTCTCAGGCAGTTCATTCCTGATCCTAACCACTCGATTGACCCTGTTTCCACTACACTCTCAAACAGTACATTCCAGATCCTAACCACTCGATTGACCCTGTGTCCACCACACTCTCAGGCATTGCATTCCAGATCCTAACCACTCGATTGACCCTGCCTCCACCAGACTCTCAGGCAGTGCATTCCAGATCCTAACCACTCGATTAACCCTGTCTCCATCACACTCTCAGACAGTGCATTCCAGACCCTAACCACTCGATTGACCCTGTCACCACCACACTCTCAGGCACTACATTCCAGATCCTAACCACTCGATTGACCCCGTCTCCACCACCTTTTCAGACAGTATTTTCCTGATCCTAACCACTCGATTGACCCTGTCTCCACTACATTCTCAGACAGTGCATTCCACATCCTAACCACTCGATTGACCCTGTCTCCACCACACTCTCAGGCAGTGCATTCCAGATCAGAACCACTCGACTGATCCTGTCTCCACCACACTCTCAGGCAATGCATTACAGATCCTAACCTTTCGATTGACCCTGTCTCCACCGCACTCTCAGACAGTGCATTCCAGATCCTAACCACTCGATTGACCCTGTTTCCACCACACGCTCAGGCACTACATTCCAGATCCTAACCACTCGATTGAACCTGCCTCTACTACTCTTAGAAAGTGCATTCCATATCCTAACCATTCGATGGACCCAGTCTCCATCACACTTTCAGTGCATTCCAGCCCCTAACTACTCGATTGACCCTCTCTCCATCACACTCTCAGACAGTGCATTCCAGATCCTAACTACTCGATTGAACCTGTCTCCACTACTCTCACAGTGCATTCCAGACGCTTAGTACTCGATTGACCCTGTCTTCACCAGATTCTCAGGCAGTGTATTCCTGATCCTAACCACTCAATTAACCCTGTCGCCATCACAATCTCACAGTGCATTCCAGACACTAACTACTCTATTCACCCTGTCTCCACCACACTCTCAGGCAGTCCATTCCAGATCCTAACCACCCGCTTGACCCTGTCTCCACCACACACTCAGGCAGTGTATTCCAGATCCTAACCATTCGATGGACCCTGTCTCCACCACCCTCTCAGACAGTACTTTCCTGATCCGAACCACTCGATTGACCCTGTCTCCACCACATTCTCAGACAGTGCATTCCACATCCTAACCACTCGATTGACCCTGTCTCCACCACACTGTCAGGCAGTGCATTCCAGATCCTAACCACTCGATTGAACCTGTCTCCACCAGAATCTCAGACAGTGCATTCCAGATCCTAACCATTGGATTGACCCCATCTCCGCCACACTCAAGACAGTGCATTCCAATTCCTAACCACTCGATTAACCCTGTCTCCATCACACTCTCAGACAGTGCATTCCAGATGCTAACCACTCGATTAACCCTGTCTCCATCACACTCTCAGACAGTGCATTCCAGATCCTAACCACTCGATTGAACCTGTATCCACCAGAATCTCAGGCAGTGCATTCCAGATCCTAACCATTCGATTGACCCCGTCTCCACCACACACAAGACAGTGCATTGCAGATCCTAAACATTCGATTGACCCTGTCTCCACCACACTCCGACAGTGCGTTCCAGACCGTAACTACTCGATTGACCCTTTCTGCACCACAGTTTCAGGCAGTACGTTCCAGACCCTAACCACTCGATTGAACCTGCCTCCACCACACTCTCAGGCAGTGCGTTCCAGATCCTAACCACTCGATTAACCCTGTCTTCATCAGTCTCAGACAGTGCATTCCAGATCCTAACCACTCGATTGAACCTTCCTCCACCACTCTCAGGCAGTACATTCCAGATCTGAACCACTCAATTGACCCTGTCTCCACCACACTCTCAGGCAGTGTATTCCTGATCCTAACCACTCAATTATCCCTGTCGCCATCACAATCTCACAGTGCATTCCAGACCCTAACCACTCGATTGACCCTGTCTCCACCAGACTCTCAGGCAGTGAATTCCAGACCCTAACTACTCGATTGACACTGTCTGCACCAGACTCTCAGGCAGAGCATTCCAGATCGTAACCACACTATTGACCCCGTCTCCACCACACTGTCAGGCAGTGCGTTCTAGATCCTAAACACTCGATTGACCCTGTCTCCACCGCACTCTCAGATAGTGCATTCCAGATCCTGACCACTCGATTGACCCTGTCTTCAGAACACTCAGGCAGTCCATTCCAGATCCTAACCACTCGTTTGACTGTCTCCTTTACACTCTCAGTGCATTCCAGTCCCTAACTACTCGATTGACCCTGTCTCCACCACACTCTCAGGCAGTGCATTCCAGATCCTAACCACTCGATTGACCCTGTTTCCACCACACTCTCAGGCAGTGCATTCCAGATCCTAACCATTCGATGGACCCAGTCTCCATCACATTTTCAGTGCTGTCCAGCCCCTAACTACTCGATTGACCCTGTCTCCATCACACTCTCAGACAGTGCATTCCAGATCCTAACTACTCGATTGAACCTGCCTCCACTTCTCTCACAGTGCATTCCAGACCCTAACTACTCGATTGACCCTGTCTCCACCAGACTCTCAGGCAGAGCATTCCAGATCCTAACCACTCGATTGACCCCGTCTCCACCACACTGTCAGGCGGTGCATTCCAGATCCTAAACACTCGATTGACCCTGTCTTCACCACCCTCTCAGACAGTACTTTCCTGATCCTAACTACTGGATTGACCCTGTCTCCACCACATTCTCAGACAGTGCATTCCACATCCGAACCACTCGATTGACACTGTCTCCACCACACTCTCAGGCAGTGCATTCCAGATCCTAACCACTCGATTGACCCTGTTTCCACCACACTCTCAGGCAGTGCATTACAGATCCTAACCACTCGATTGAACCTGCCTCTACTACTCTTAGAAAGTGCATTCCAGATCCTAACCATTCGATGGACCCAGTCTCCATCACATTTTCAGTGCATTCCAGCCCCTATCTACTCGATTGACCCTGTCTCCATCACACTCTCAGACAGTGCATTCCAGATCCTAACTACTCGATTGAACCTGCCTCCACCACTCTCAGACAGTTCATTCCACATCCGAACCACTCGATTGACCCTGTCTCCACCACACTCTCAGGCAGTGCATTCCAGATCCTAACCACTCGATTAAACCTGCCTTCACCACTCTCAGGCAGTTCATTTCAGATCCTAAACACTCACTTGACCCTTTCTCCATCACACTCTTAGTGCATTCCAGACCCTAACTACTTGACTGAACCTGCCTCCACCACTCTCAGACAGTGCATTCCACATCCGAACCACTCGATTGACCCTGTCTCCACCACGCTCTCAAACAGTGCATTCCAGATCCTAACCACTCGATTGACCCTGTCTCCACCACACCCTCAGGCAGTGCATTCCAGATCCTAAACACTCGATTGACCCTATTTCCACCACACTCTCAAACAGTACATTCCAGACCCTAACCACTCGATTGACCCTGTTTCCACCACACTCTCAGGCAGTACATTCCAGACCCGAACCACTCGATTGAACCTGCCTCCACCACACACTCAGACAGTGTATTCCAGACCATAACCACTTGATTGACCCTGTCTCCACCACAGTTTCAGGCAGTACATTACAGATCCTAACCACTCGATTGAACCTGCCTCCACCACACTCTCAGACAGTGCATTCCAGATCCGAACCACTCGATTGACCCTGTCTCCACCACATTCTCAGACAGTACATTCCACATCCTAACCACTCGATTGAGACTGTCTCCACCACACTTTCAGACAGTACATTCCACATCCGAACCACTCGATTGACCCTGTTTCCACCACACTCTCAGGCACTACATTCCAGATCCTAACCACTCGATTCAACCTGCCTCTACTACTCTTAGAAAGTGCATTCCAGATCCTAACCATTCGATGGACCCAGTCTCCAACACACTCTCAGACAGTGCATTCCAGATCCTAACCACTCGATTGAGACTGTCTCCACCACACTTTCAGACAGTACATTCCACATCCGAACCACTCGATTGACCCTGTTTCCACCACACTCTCAGGCACTACATTCCAGATCCTAACCACTCGATTCAACCTGCCTCTACTACTCTTAGAAAGTGCATTCCAGATCCTAACCATTCGATGGACCCAGTCTCCAACACACTCTCAGACAGTGCATTCCAGATCCTAACTACTCGATTGAACCTGTCTCCAGTACTCTCACAGTGCATTCCAGATGCTAATTACTCGATTGACCCTGTCTTCACCACACCCTCAGGCAGTGCATTCCAGATCCTAACCACTCGATTGACCCTGTCGCCACCACACCCTCAGGCAGTGCATTCCAGATCCTAACCACTCGATTGACCCTGTTTCCACCACACTCTCAAACAGTACATTCCAGACCCTAACCACTCGATTGAACCTGCCTCCACCACACTCTCAGACAGTGCATTTCAGACCCTAACCACTCGATTAACCCTGTCTCCATCACACTCTCAGACAGTGCATTCCAGACCCTAACTACTCGATTGACCCTGTCTCCACCAGACTCTCAGGCAGAGCATTCCAGATCCTAACCACTCGATTGACCCTGTTTCCACCACACTCTCAGGCAGTGCATTCCAGATCCTAACCATTCGATGGACCCAGTCTCCATCACATTTTCAGTGCTGTCCAGCCCCTAACTACTCGATTGACCCTGTCTCCATCACACTCTCAGACAGTGCATTCCAGATCCTAACTACTCGATTGAACCTGCCTCCACTTCTCTCACAGTGCATTCCAGACCCTAACTACTCGATTGACCCTGTCTCCACCAGACTCTCAGGCAGAGCATTCCAGATCCTAACCACTCGATTGACCCTGTTTCCACCACACTCTCAAACAGTACATTCCAGACCCTAACCGCTCGATTGAACCTGCCTCCACCACACTCTCAGACAATGCATTTCAGACCCTAACCACTCGATTGACCCTGTCTCCACCACAGTTTCAGGCAATACATTCCTGATCCTAACCACTCGATTGACCCTGTCTCCACCACAGTTTCAGGCAGTACATTCCAGATCCTAACCACTCGATTGAACCTGCCTCCACCACACTCTCAGGCAGTGCATTCCAGATCCGAACCACTCGATTGACCCTGTCTCCAGTACTCTCACAGTGCATTCCAGACGCTAAGTACTCGATTGACCCTGTCTTCACCAGACTCTCAGGCAGTGTATTCCTGATCCTAACCACTCAATTAACCCTGTCGCCATCACAATCTCACAGTGCATTCCAGACACTAACTACTCTATTCACCCTGTCTCCACCACACTCTCAGGCAGTCCATTCCAGATCCTAACCACCCGCTTGACCCTGTCTCCACCACACTCTCAGGCAGTGTATTCCAGATCCTAACCATTCAATTGAACCTGACTCCACAACAATCTCAGGCAGTGCATTCCAGATCCTAACCACTCGATTGAACCTGCCTCCAGTACTCTTAGAAAGTGCATTCCAGTTCCAAACCATTCGATGGACCCTGTCTCCACCACCCTCTCAAACAGTACTTTCCTGATCCTAACCACTCGATTGACCCTGTCTCCACCACATTCTCAGACAGTGCATTCCACATCCTAACCACTCGATTGACCCTGTCTCCACCACACGCTCAGACAGTGCATTCCGGATGCCAACCACTTGATTAACCCTGTCTCCATCACACTCTCAGACAGTGCATTCCAGACCCTAACTACTCGATTGACCCTGTCTCCACCAGACTCTCAGGCAGAGCATTCCAGATCCTAACCACTCGATTGACCCCGTCTCCAACACAATCTCAGGCAGTGCATTCCAGATCCTAACCATTCGATTGACCCTGCCTCCACCACACTCTGAGGCAATGCATTCCAGATCCGAACCACTCGATTGACCCTGTCTCCACCACACTCAGGTAGTGTGTTCCAGATCCTAAGCACTCGATTGAACCTGCCTCCACTACTCTTCGAAAGTGCAATACAAATCCTAAACATTCAATGGACCCAGTCTCCATCACACTCTTAGTGCATTCCAGACCCTAACTACTTGATTGAACCTGCCTCCACCACTTTCAGGCAGTGCATTTCAGATCCTAACCACACGCTTCACCCTGTCTCCACCACACTCTCAGGCAGTGCATTCCAGATCCTAACCACTCGATTGACCCTGTTTCCACCACACTCTCAAACAGTACATTCCAGACCCTAACCACTCGATTGAACCTGCCTCCACCACACTCTCAGACAGTGCATTCCAGACCCTAACCACTGGATTGAACCTGCCTCCACCACACTGTCAGACAGTGCATTCCAGATACTAACCACTCGATTGACCCAGTCTCCATCACACTATCAGTGCATTCCAGACCCTAACTACTTGACTGAACCTGCCTCCACCACTCTCAGACAGAGCATTCCAGATCCTAACCACTCGATTCACCCTGTCTCCAACACACTCTCAGACAGTGCATTCCAGATCCTAACCACTCGATTAACCCTGTCTCCATCACACTCTCAGACAGTGCATTCCAGACCCTAACTACTCGATTGACCCTGTCTCCACCAGACTCTCAGGCAGAGCATTCCAGATCCTAACCACTCGATTGACCCTGTTTCCACCACACTCTCAGGCAGTGCATTCCAGATCCTAACCATTCGATGGACCCAGTCTCCATCACATTTTCAGTGCTGTCCAGCCCCTAACTACTCGATTGACCCTGTCTCCATCACACTCTCAGACAGTGCATTCCAGATCCTAACTACTCGATTGAACCTGCCTCCACTTCTCTCACAGTGCATTCCAGACCCTAACTACTCGATTGACCCTGTCTCCACCAGACTCTCAGGCAGAGCATTCCAGATCCTAACCACTCGATTGACCCTGTTTCCACCACACTCTCAAACAGTACATTCCAGACCCTAACCACTCGATTGAACCTGCCTCCACCACACTCTCAGACAGTGCATTTCAGACCCTAACCACTCGATTGACCCTGTCTCCACCACAGTTTCAGGCAATACATTCCTGATCCTAACCACTCGATTGACCCTGTCTCCACCACAGTTTCAGGCAGTACATTCCAGATCCTAACCACTCGATTGAACCTGCCTCCACCACACTCTCAGGCAATGCATTCCAGATCCGAACCACTCGATTGACCCTGTCTCCAGTACTCTCACAGTGCATTCCAGACGCTAAGTACTCGATTGACCCTGTCTTCACCAGACTCTCAGGCAGTGTATTCCTGATCCTAACCACTCAATTAACCCTGTCGCCATCACAATCTCACAGTGCATTCCAGACACTAACTACTCTATTCACCCTGTCTCCACCACACTCTCAGGCAGTCCATTCCAGATCCTAACCACCCGCTTGACCCTGTCTCCACCACACTCTCAGGCAGTGTATTCCAGATCCTAACCATTCAATTGAACCTGACTCCACAACAATCTCAGGCAGTGCATTCCAGATCCTAACCACTCGATTGAACCTGCCTCCAGTACTCTTAGAAAGTGCATTCCAGTTCCAAACCATTCGATGGACCCTGTCTCCACCACCCTCTCAAACAGTACTTTCCTGATCCTAACCACTCGATTGACCCTGTCTCCACCACATTCTCAGACAGTGCATTCCACATCCTAACCACTCGATTGACCCTGTCTCCACCACACGCTCAGACAGTGCATTCCGGATGCCAACCACTCGATTAACCCTGTCTCCATCACACTCTCAGACAGTGCATTCCAGACCCTAACTACTCGATTGACCCTGTCTCCACCAGACTCTCAGGCAGAGCATTCCAGATCCTAACCACTCGATTGACCCCGTCTCCAACACAATCTCAGGCAGTGCATTCCAGATCCTAACCATTCGATTGACCCTGCCTCCACCACACTCTGAGGCAATGCATTCCAGATCCGAACCACTCGATTGACCCTGTCTCCACCACACTCAGGTAGTGTGTTCCAGATCCTAAGCACTCGATTGAACCTGCCTCCACTACTCTTCGAAAGTGCAATACAAATCCTAAACATTCAATGGACCCAGTCTCCATCACACTCTTAGTGCATTCCAGACCCTAACTACTTGATTGAACCTGCCTCCACCACTTTCAGGCAGTGCATTTCAGATCCTAACCACACGCTTCACCCTGTCTCCACCACACTCTCAGGCAGTGCATTCCAGATCCTAACCACTCGATTGACCCTGTTTCCACCACACTCTCAAACAGTACATTCCAGACCCTAACCACTCGATTGAACCTGCCTCCACCACACTCTCAGACAGTGCATTCCAGACCCTAACCACTGGATTGAACCTGCCTCCACCACACTGTCAGACAGTGCATTCCAGATACTAACCACTCGATTGACCCAGTCTCCATCACACTATCAGTGCATTCCAGACCCTAACTACTTGACTGAACGTGCCTCCACCACTCTCAGACAGAGCATTCCAGATCCTAACCACTCGATTCACCCTGTCTCCAACACACTCTCAGACAGTGCATTCCATATGCTAACCACTCGATTAACCCTGTCTCCATCACACTCTCAGACAGTGCATTCCAGACCCTAACTACTCGATTGACCCTGTCTCCACCAGACTCTCAGGCAGAGCATTCCAGATCCTAACCACTCGATTGACCCTGTTTCCACCACACTCTCAGGCAGTGCATTCCAGATCCTAACCATTCGATGGACCCAGTCTCCATCACATTTTCAGTGCTGTCCAGCCCCTAACTACTCGATTGACCCTGTCTCCATCACACTCTCAGACAGTGCATTCCAGATCCTAACTACTCGATTGAACCTGCCTCCACTTCTCTCACAGTGCATTCCAGACCCTAACTACTCGATTGACCCTGTCTCCACCAGACTCTCAGGCAGAGCATTCCAGATCCTAACCACTCGATTGACCCCGTCTCCACCACACTGTCAGGCGGTGCATTCCAGATCCTAAACACTCGATTGACCCTGTCTTCACCACCCTCTCAGACAGTACTTTCCTGATCCTAACTACTGGATTGACCCTGTCTCCACCACATTCTCAGACTGTGCATTCCACATCCGAACCACTCGATTGACACTGTCTCCACCACACTCTCAGGCAGTGCATTCCAGATCCTAACCACTCGATTGACCCTGTTTCCACCACACTCTCAGGCAGTGCATTACAGATCCTAACCACTCGATTGAACCTGCCTCTACTACTCTTAGAAAGTGCATTCCAGATCCTAACCATTCGATGGACCCAGTCTCCATCACATTTTCAGTGCATTCCAGCCCCTAACTACTCGATTGACCCTGTCTCCATCACACTCTCAGACAGTGCATTCCAGATCCTAACTACTCGATTGAACCTGCCTCCACCACTCTCAGACAGTGCATTCCACATCCGAACCACTCGATTGACCCTGTCTCCACCACACTCTCAGGCAGTGCATTCCAGATCCTAACCACTCGATTAAACCTGCCTTCACCACTCTCAGGCAGTTCATTTCAGATCCTAAACACTCACTTGACCCTTTCTCCATCACACTCTCAGTGCATTCCAGACCCTAACTACTTGACTGAACCTGCCTCCACCACTCTCAGACAGTGCATTCCACATCCGAACCACTCGATTGACCCTGTCTCCACCACGCTCTCAAACAGTGCATTCCAGATCCTAACCACTCGATTGACCCTGTCTCCACCACACCCTCAGGCAGTGCATTCCAGATCCTAAACACTCGATTGACCCTATTTCCACCACACTCTCAAACAGTACATTCCAGACCCTAACCACTCGATTGACCCTGTTTCCACCACACTCTCAGGCAGTACATTCCAGACCCGAACCACTCGATTGAACCTGCCTCCACCACACACTCAGACAGTGTATTCCAGACCATAACCACTTGATTGACCCTGTCTCCACCACAGTTTCAGGCAGTACATTACAGATCCTAACCACTCGATTGAACCTGCCTCCACCACACTCTCAGACAGTGCATTCCAGATCCGAACCACTCGATTGACCCTGTCTCCACCACATTCTCAGACAGTGCATTCCACATCCTAACCACTCGATTGAGACTGTCTCCACCACACTTTCAGACAGTACATTCCACATCCGAACCACTCGATTGACCCTGTTTCCACCACACTCTCAGGCACTACATTCCAGATCCTAACCACTCGATTCAACCTGCCTCTACTACTCTTAGAAAGTGCATTCCAGATCCTAACCATTCGATGGACCCAGTCTCCAACACACTCTCAGACAGTGCATTCCAGATCCTAACTACTCGATTGAACCTGTCTCCAGTACTCTCACAGTGCATTCCAGATGCTAATTACTCGATTGACCCTGTCTTCACCACACCCTCAGGCAGTGCATTCCAGATCCTAACCACTCGATTGACCCTGTCGCCACCACACCCTCAGGCAGTGCATTCCAGATCCTAACCACTCGATTGACCCTGTTTCCACCACACTCTCAAACAGTACATTCCAGACCCTAACCACTCGATTGAACCTGCCTCCACCACACTCTCAGACAGTGCATTTCAGACCCTAACCACTCGATTGACCCTGTCTCCACCACAGTTTCAGGCAATACATTCCTGATCCTAACCACTCGATTGACCCTGTCTCCACCACAGTTTCAGGCAGTACATTCCAGATCCTAACCACTCGATTGTACCTGCCTCCACCACACTCTCAGGCAGTGCATTCCAGATCCGAACCACTCGATTGACCCTGTCTCCAGTACTCTCACAGTGCATTCCAGACGCTAAGTACTCGATTGACCCTGTCTTCACCAGACTCTCAGGCAGTGTATTCCTGATCCTAACCACTCAATTAACCCTGTCGCCATCACAATCTCACAGTGCATTCCAGACACTAACTACTCTATTCACCCTGTCTCCACCACACTCTCAGGCAGTCCATTCCAGATCCTAACCACCCGCTTGACCCTGTCTCCACCACACTCTCAGGCAGTGTATTCCAGATCCTAACCATTCAATTGAACCTGACTCCACAACAATCTCAGGCAGTGCATTCCAGATCCTAACCACTCGATTGAACCTGCCTCCAGTACTCTTAGAAAGTGCATTCCAGTTCCAAACCATTCGATGGACCCTGTCTCCACCACCCTCTCAAACAGTACTTTCCTGATCCTAACCACTCGATTGACCCTGTCTCCACCACATTCTCAGACAGTGCATTCCACATCCTAACCACTCGATTGACCCTGTCTCCACCACACGCTCAGACAGTGCATTCCGGATGCCAACCACTCGATTAACCCTGTCTCCATCACACTCTCAGACAGTGCATTCCAGACCCTAACTACTCGATTGACCCTGTCTCCACCAGACTCTCAGGCAGAGCATTCCAGATCCTAACCACTCGATTGACCCCGTCTCCAACACAATCTCAGGCAGTGCATTCCAGATCCTAACCATTCGATTGACCCTGCCTCCACCACACTCTGAGGCAATGCATTCCAGATCCGAACCACTCGATTGACCCTGTCTCCACCACACTCAGGTAGTGTGTTCCAGATCCTAAGCACTCGATTGAACCTGCCTCCACTACTCTTCGAAAGTGCAATACAAATCCTAAACATTCAATGGACCCAGTCTCCATCACACTCTTAGTGCATTCCAGACCCTAACTACTTGATTGAACCTGCCTCCACCACTTTCAGGCAGTGCATTTCAGATCCTAACCACACGCTTCACCCTGTCTCCACCACACTCTCAGGCAGTGCATTCCAGATCCTAACCACTCGATTGACCCTGTTTCCACCACACTCTCAAACAGTACATTCCAGACCCTAACCACTCGATTGAACCTGCCTCCACCACACTCTCAGACAGTGCATTCCAGAACCTAACCACTGGATTGAACCTGCCTCCACCACACTGTCAGACAGTGCATTCCAGATACTAACCACTCGATTGACCCAGTCTCCATCACACTATCAGTGCATTCCAGACCCTAACTACTTGACTGAACCTGCCTCCACCACTCTCAGACAGAGCATTCCAGATCCTAACCACTCGATTCACCCTGTCTCCAACACACTCTCAGACAGTGCATTCCAGATCCTAACCACTCGATTGAACCTGTCTCCACCAGAATCTCAGACAGTTCATTCCAGATCCTAACCATTGGATTGACCCTGTCTCCGCCACACTCGACAGTGCATTCCAATTCCTAACCACTCGATTAACCCTGTCTCCATTACACTCTCAGACAGTGCATTCCATATGCTAACCACTCGATTAACCCTGTCTCCATCACACTCTCAGACAGTGCATTCCAGACCCTAACTACTCGATTGACCCTGTCTCCACCAGACTCTCAGGCAGAGCATTCCAGATCCTAACCACTCGATTGACCCTGTTTCCACCACACTCTCAGGCAGTGCATTCCAGATCCTAACCATTCGATGGACCCAGTCTCCATCACATTTTCAGTGCTGTCCAGCCCCTAACTACTCGATTGACCCTGTCTCCATCACACTCTCAGACAGTGCATTCCAGATCCTAACTACTCGATTGAACCTGCCTCCACTTCTCTCACAGTGCATTCCAGACCCTAACTACTCGATTGACCCTGTCTCCACCAGACTCTCAGGCAGAGCATTCCAGATCCTAACCACTCGATTGACCCCGTCTCCACCACACTGTCAGGCGGTGCATTCCAGATCCTAAACACTCGATTGACCCTGTCTTCACCACCCTCTCAGACAGTACTTTCCTGATCCTAACTACTGGATTGACCCTGTCTCCACCACATTCTCAGACTGTGCATTCCACATCCGAACCACTCGATTGACACTGTCTCCACCACACTCTCAGGCAGTGCATTCCAGATCCTAACCACTCGATTGACCCTGTTTCCACCACACTCTCAGGCAGTGCATTACAGATCCTAACCACTCGATTGAACCTGCCTCTACTACTCTTAGAAAGTGCATTCCAGATCCTAACCATTCGATGGACCCAGTCTCCATCACATTTTCAGTGCATTCCAGCCCCTAACTACTCGATTGACCCTGTCTCCATCACACTCTCAGACAGTGCATTCCAGATCCTAACTACTCGATTGAACCTGCCTCCACCACTCTCAGACAGTGCATTCCACATCCGAACCACTCGATTGACCCTGTCTCCACCACACTCTCAGGCAGTGCATTCCAGATCCTAACCACTCGATTAAACCTGCCTTCACCACTCTCAGGCAGTTCATTTCAGATCCTAAACACTCACTTGACCCTTTCTCCATCACACTCTCAGTGCATTCCAGACCCTAACTACTTGACTGAACCTGCCTCCACCACTCTCAGACAGTGCATTCCACATCCGAACCACTCGATTGACCCTGTCTCCACCACGCTCTCAAACAGTGCATTCCAGATCCTAACCACTCGATTGACCCTGTCTCCACCACACCCTCAGGCAGTGCATTCCAGATCCTAAACACTCGATTGACCCTATTTCCACCACACTCTCAAACAGTACATTCCAGACCCTAACCACTCGATTGACCCTGTTTCCACCACACTCTCAGGCAGTACATTCCAGACCCGAACCACTCGATTGAACCTGCCTCCACCACACACTCAGACAGTGTATTCCAGACCATAACCACTTGATTGACCCTGTCTCCACCACAGTTTCAGGCAGTACATTACAGATCCTAACCACTCGATTGAACCTGCCTCCACCACACTCTCAGACAGTGCATTCCAGATCCGAACCACTCGATTGACCCTGTCTCCACCACATTCTCAGACAGTGCATTCCACATCCTAACCACTCGATTGAGACTGTCTCCACCACACTTTCAGACAGTACATTCCACATCCGAACCACTCGATTGACCCTGTTTCCACCACACTCTCAGGCACTACATTCCAGATCCTAACCACTCGATTCAACCTGCCTCTACTACTCTTAGAAAGTGCATTCCAGATCCTAACCATTCGATGGACCCAGTCTCCAACACACTCTCAGACAGTGCATTCCAGATCCTAACTACTCGATTGAACCTGTCTCCAGTACTCTCACAGTGCATTCCAGATGCTAATTACTCGATTGACCCTGTCTTCACCACACCCTCAGGCAGTGCATTCCAGATCCTAACCACTCGATTGACCCTGTCGCCACCACACCCTCAGGCAGTGCATTCCAGATCCTAACCACTCGATTGACCCTGTTTCCACCACACTCTCAAACAGTACATTCCAGACCCTAACCACTCGATTGAACCTGCCTCCACCACACTCTCAGACAGTGCATTTCAGACCCTAACCACTCGATTGACCCTGTCTCCACCACACCCTCAGGCAGTGCATTCCAGATCCTAAACACTCGATTGACCCTATTTCCACCACACTCTCAAACAGTACATTCCAGACCCTAACCACTCGATTGACCCTGTTTCCACCACACTCTCAGGCAGTACATTCCAGACCCGAACCACTCGATTGAACCTGCCTCCACCACACACTCAGACAGTGTATTCCAGACCATAACCACTTGATTGACCCTGTCTCCACCACAGTTTCAGGCAGTACATTACAGATCCTAACCACTCGATTGAACCTGCCTCCACCACACTCTCAGACAGTGCATTCCAGATCCGAACCACTCGATTGACCCTGTCTCCACCACATTCTCAGAGAGTGCATTCCACATCCTAACCACTCGATTGAGACTGTCTCCACCACACTTTCAGACAGTACATTCCACATCCGAACCACTCGATTGACCCTGTTTCCACCACACTCTCAGGCACTACATTCCAGATCCTAACCACTCGATTCAACCTGCCTCTACTACTCTTAGAAAGTGCATTCCAGATCCTAACCATTCGATGGACCCAGTCTCCAACACACTCTCAGACAGTGCATTCCAGATCCTAACTACTCGATTGAACCTGTCTCCAGTACTCTCACAGTGCATTCCAGATGCTAATTACTCGATTGACCCTGTCTTCACCACACCCTCAGGCAGTGCATTCCAGATCCTAACCACTCGATTGACCCTGTCGCCACCACACCCTCAGGCAGTGCATTCCAGATCCTAACCACTCGATTGACCCTGTTTCCACCACACTCTCAAACAGTACATTCCAGACCCTAACCACTCGATTGAACCTGCCTCCACCACACTCTCAGATAGTGCATTTCAGACCCTAACCACTCGATTAACCCTGTCTCCATCACACTCTCAGACAGTGCATTCCAGACCCTAACTACTCGATTGACCCTGTCTCCACCAGACTCTCAGGCAGAGCATTCCAGATCCTAACCACTCGATTGACCCTGTTTCCACCACACTCTCAGGCAGTGCATTCCAGATCCTAACCATTCGATGGACCCAGTCTCCATCACATTTTCAGTGCTGTCCAGCCCCTAACTACTCGATTGACCCTGTCTCCATCACACTCTCAGACAGTGCATTCCAGATCCTAACTACTCGATTGAACCTGCCTCCACTTCTCTCACAGTGCATTCCAGACCCTAACTACTCGATTGACCCTGTCTCCACCAGACTCTCAGGCAGAGCATTCCAGATCCTAACCACTCGATTGACCCCGTCTCCACCACACTGTCAGGCGGTGCATTCCAGATCCTAAACACTCGATTGACCCTGTCTTCACCACCCTCTCAGACAGTACTTTCCTGATCCTAACTACTGGATTGACCCTGTCTCCACCACATTCTCAGACTGTGCATTCCACATCCGAACCACTCGATTGACATTGTCTCCACCACACTCTCAGGCAGTGCATTCCAGATCCTAACCACTCGATTGACCCTGTTTCCACCACACTCTCAGGCAGTGCATTACAGATCCTAACCACTCGATTGAACCTGCCTCTACTACTCTTAGAAAGTGCATTCCAGATCCTAACCATTCGATGGACCCAGTCTCCATCACATTTTCAGTGCATTCCAGCCCCTAACTACTCGATTGACCCTGTCTCCATCACACTCTCAGACAGTGCATTCCAGATCCTAACTACTCGATTGAACCTGCCTCCACCACTCTCAGACAGTGCATTCCACATCCGAACCACTCGATTGACCCTGTCTCCACCACACTCTCAGGCAGTGCATTCCAGATCCTAACCACTCGATTAAACCTGCCTTCACCACTCTCAGGCAGTTCATTTCAGATCCTAAACACTCACTTGACCCTTTCTCCATCACACTCTCAGTGCATTCCAGACCCTAACTACTTGACTGAACCTGCCTCCACCACTCTCAGACAGTGCATTCCACATCCGAACCACTCGATTGACCCTGTCTCCACCACGCTCTCAAACAGTGCATTCCAGATCCTAACCACTCGATTGACCCTGTCTCCACCACACCCTCAGGCAGTGCATTCCAGATCCTAAACACTCGATTGACCCTATTTCCACCACACTCTCAAACAGTACATTCCAGACCCTAACCACTCGATTGACCCTGTTTCCACCACACTCTCAGGCAGTACATTCCAGACCCGAACCACTCGATTGAACCTGCCTCCACCACACACTCAGACAGTGTATTCCAGACCATAACCACTTGATTGACCCTGTCTCCACCACAGTTTCAGGCAGTACATTACAGATCCTAACCACTCGATTGAACCTGCCTCCACCACACTCTCAGACAGTGCATTCCACATCCTAACCACTCGATTGAGACTGTCTCCACCACACTTTCAGACAGTACATTCCACATCCGAACCACTCGATTGACCCTGTTTCCACCACACTCTCAGGCACTACATTCCAGATCCTAACCACTCGATTCAACCTGCCTCTACTACTCTTAGAAAGTGCATTCCAGATCCTAACCATTCGATGGACCCAGTCTCCAACACACTCTCAGACAGTGCATTCCAGATCCTAACTACTCGATTGAACCTGTCTCCAGTACTCTCACAGTGCATTCCAGATGCTAATTACTCGATTGACCCTGTCTTCACCACACCCTCAGGCAGTGCATTCCAGATCCTAACCACTCGATTGACCCTGTCGCCACCACACCCTCAGGCAGTGCATTCCAGATCCTAACCACTCGATTGACCCTGTTTCCACCACACTCTCAAACAGTACATTCCAGACCCTAACCACTCGATTGAACCTGCCTCCACCACACTCTCAGACAGTGCATTTCAGACCCTAACCACTCGATTGACCCTGTCTCCACCACAGTTTCAGGCAATACATTCCTGATCCTAACCACTCGATTGACCCTGTCTCCACCACAGTTTCAGGCAGTACATTCCAGATCCTAACCACTCGATTGAACCTGCCTCCACCACACTCTCAGGCAGTGCATTCCAGATCCGAACCACTCGATTGACCCTGTCTCCAGTACTCTCACAGTGCATTCCAGACGCTAAGTACTCGATTGACCCTGTCTTCACCAGACTCTCAGGCAGTGTATTCCTGATCCTAACCACTCAATTAACCCTGTCGCCATCACAATCTCACAGTGCATTCCAGACACTAACTACTCTATTCACCCTGTCTCCACCACACTCTCAGGCAGTCCATTCCAGATCCTAACCACCCGCTTGACCCTGTCTCCACCACACTCTCAGGCAGTGTATTCCAGATCCTAACCATTCAATTGAACCTGACTCCACAACAATCTCAGGCAGTGCATTCCAGATCCTAACCACTCGATTGAACCTGCCTCCAGTACTCTTAGAAAGTGCATTCCAGTTCCAAACCATTCGATGGACCCTGTCTCCACCACCCTCTCAAACAGTACTTTCCTGATCCTAACCACTCGATTGACCCTGTCTCCACCACATTCTCAGACAGTGCATTCCACATCCTAACCACTCGATTGACCCTGTCTCCACCACACGCTCAGACAGTGCATTCCGGATGCCAACCACTCGATTAACCCTGTCTCCATCACACTCTCAGACAGTGCATTCCAGACCCTAACTACTCGATTGACCCTGTCTCCACCAGACTCTCAGGCAGAGCATTCCAGATCCTAACCACTCGATTGACCCCGTCTCCAACACAATCTCAGGCAGTGCATTCCAGATCCTAACCATTCGATTGACCCTGCCTCCACCACACTCTGAGGCAATGCATTCCAGATCCGAACCACTCGATTGACCCTGTCTCCACCACACTCAGGTAGTGTGTTCCAGATCCTAAGCACTCGATTGAACCTGCCTCCACTACTCTTCGAAAGTGCAATACAAATCCTAAACATTCAATGGACCCAGTCTCCATCACACTCTTAGTGCATTCCAGACCCTAACTACTTGATTGAACCTGCCTCCACCACTTTCAGGCAGTGCATTTCAGATCCTAACCACACGCTTCACCCTGTCTCCACCACACTCTCAGGCAGTGCATTCCAGATCCTAACCACTCGATTGACCCTGTTTCCACCACACTCTCAAACAGTACATTCCAGACCCTAACCACTCGATTGAACCTGCCTCCACCACACTCTCAGACAGTGCATTCCAGACCCTAACCACTGGATTGAACCTGCCTCCACCACACTGTCAGACAGTGCATTCCAGATACTAACCACTCGATTGACCCAGTCTCCATCACACTATCAGTGCATTCCAGACCCTAACTACTTGACTGAACCTGCCTCCACCACTCTCAGACAGAGCATTCCAGATCCTAACCACTCGATTCACCCTGTCTCCAACACACTCTCAGACAGTGCATTCCAGATCCTAACCACTCGATTGAACCTGTCTCCACCAGAATCTCAGACAGTTCATTCCAGATCCTAACCATTGGATTGACCCTGTCTCCGCCACACTCGACAGTGCATTCCATTTCCTAACCACTCGATTAACCCTGTCTCCATTACACTCTCAGACAGTGCATTCCATATGCTAACCACTCGATTAACCCTGTCTCCATCACACTCTCAGACAGTGCATTCCAGACCCTAACTACTCGATTGACCCTGTCTCCACCAGACTCTCAGGCAGTGCATTCCAGATCCTAACCACTCGATTGACCCTGTTTCCACCACACTCTCAGGCAGTGCATTCCAGATCCTAACCATTCGATGGACCCAGTCTCCATCACATTTTCAGTGCTGTCCAGCCCCTAACTACTCGATTGACCCTGTCTCCATCACACTCTCAGACAGTGCATTCCAGATCCTAACTACTCGATTGAACCTGCCTCCACTTCTCTCACAGTGCATTCCAGACCCTAACTACTCGATTGACCCTGTCTCCACCAGACTCTCAGGCAGAGCATTCCAGATCCTAACCACTCGATTGACCCCGTCTCCACCACACTGTCAGGCGGTGCATTCCAGATCCTAAACACTCGATTGACCCTGTCTTCACCACCCTCTCAGACAGTACTTTCCTGATCCTAACTACTGGATTGACCCTGTCTCCACCACATTCTCAGACTGTGCATTCCACATCCGAACCACTCGATTGACACTGTCTCCACCACACTCTCAGGCAGTGCATTTCAGATCCTAACCACTCGATTGACCCTGTTTCCACCACACTCTCAGGCAGTGCATTACAGATCCTAACCACTCGATTGAACCTGCCTCTACTACTCTTAGAAAGTGCATTCCAGATCCTAACCATTCGATGGACCCAGTCTCCATCACATTTTCAGTGCATTCCAGCCCCTAACTACTCGATTGACCCTGTCTCCATCACACTCTCAGACAGTGCATTCCAGATCCTAACTACTCGATTGAACCTGCCTCCACCACTCTCAGACAGTGCATTCCACATCCGAACCACTCGATTGACCCTGTCTCCACCACACTCTCAGGCAGTGCATTCCAGATCCTAACCACTCGATTAAACCTGCCTTCACCACTCTCAGGCAGTTCATTTCAGATCCTAAACACTCACTTGACCCTTTCTCCATCACACTCTCAGTGCATTCCAGACCCTAACTACTTGACTGAACCTGCCTCCACCACTCTCAGACAGTGCATTCCACATCCGAACCACTCGATTGACCCTGTCTCCACCACGCTCTCAAACAGTGCATTCCAGATCCTAACCACTCGATTGACCCTGTCTCCACCACACCCTCAGGCAGTGCATTCCAGATCCTAAACACTCGATTGACCCTATTTCCACCACACTCTCAAACAGTACATTCCAGACCCTAACCACTCGATTGACCCTGTTTCCACCACACTCTCAGGCAGTACATTCCAGACCCGAACCACTCGATTGAACCTGCCTCCACCACACACTCAGACAGTGTATTCCAGACCATAACCACTTGATTGACCCTGTCTCCACCACAGTTTCAGGCAGTACATTACAGATCCTAACCACTCGATTGAACCTGCCTCCACCACACTCTCAGACAGTGCATTCCAGATCCGAACCACTCGATTGACCCTGTCTCCACCACATTCTCAGACAGTGCATTCCACATCCTAACCACTCGATTGAGACTGTCTCCACCACACTTTCAGACAGTACATTCCACATCCGAACCACTCGATTGACCCTGTTTCCACCACACTCTCAGGCACTACATTCCAGATCCTAACCACTCGATTCAACCTGCCTCTACTACTCTTAGAAAGTGCATTCCAGATCCTAACCATTCGATGGACCCAGTCTCCAACACACTCTCAGACAGTGCATTCCAGATCCTAACTACTCGATTGAACCTGTCTCCAGTACTCTCACAGTGCATTCCAGATGCTAATTACTCGATTGACCCTGTCTTCACCACACCCTCAGGCAGTGCATTCCAGATCCTAACCACTCGATTGACCCTGTCGCCACCACACCCTCAGGCAGTGCATTCCAGATCCTAACCACTCGATTGACCCTGTTTCCACCACACTCTCAAACAGTACATTCCAGACCCTAACCACTCGATTGAACCTGCCTCCACCACACTCTCAGACAGTGCATTTCAGACCCTAACCACTCGATTGACCCTGTCTCCACCACAGTTTCAGGCAATACATTCCTGATCCTAACCACTCGATTGACCCTGTCTCCACCACAGTTTCAGGCAGTACATTCCAGATCCTAACCACTCGATTGAACCTGCCTCCACCACACTCTCAGGCAGTGCATTCCAGATCCGAACCACTCGATTGACCCTGTCTCCAGTACTCTCACAGTGCATTCCAGACGCTAAGTACTCGATTGACCCTGTCTTCACCAGACTCTCAGGCAGTGTATTCCTGATCCTAACCACTCAATTAACCCTGTCGCCATCACAATCTCACAGTGCATTCCAGACACTAACTACTCTATTCACCCTGTCTCCACCACACTCTCAGGCAGTCCATTCCAGATCCTAACCACCCGCTTGACCCTGTCTCCACCACACTCTCAGGCAGTGTATTCCAGATCCTAACCATTCAATTGAACCTGACTCCACAACAATCTCAGGCAGTGCATTCCAGATCCTAACCACTCGATTGAACCTGCCTCCAGTACTCTTAGAAAGTGCATTCCAGTTCCAAACCATTCGATGGACCCTGTCTCCACCACCCTCTCAAACAGTACTTTCCTGATCCTAACCACTCGATTGACCCTGTCTCCACCACATTCTCAGACAGTGCATTCCACATCCTAACCACTCGATTGACCCTGTCTCCACCACACGCTCAGACAGTGCATTCCGGATGCCAACCACTCGATTAACCCTGTCTCCATCACACTCTCAGACAGTGCATTCCAGACCCTAACTACTCGATTGACCCTGTCTCCACCAGACTCTCAGGCAGAGCATTCCAGATCCTAACCACTCGATTGACCCCGTCTCCAACACAATCTCAGGCAGTGCATTCCAGATCCTAACCATTCGATTGACCCTGCCTCCACCACACTCTGAGGCAATGCATTCCAGATCCGAACCACTCGATTGACCCTGTCTCCACCACACTCAGGTAGTGTGTTCCAGATCCTAAGCACTCGATTGAACCTGCCTCCACTACTCTTCGAAAGTGCAATACAAATCCTAAACATTCAATGGACCCAGTCTCCATCACACTCTTAGTGCATTCCAGACCCTAACTACTTGATTGAACCTGCCTCCACCACTTTCAGGCAGTGCATTTCAGATCCTAACCACACGCTTCACCCTGTCTCCACCACACTCTCAGGCAGTGCATTCCAGATCCTAACCACTCGATTGACCCTGTTTCCACCACACTCTCAAACAGTACATTCCAGACCCTAACCACTCGATTGAACCTGCCTCCACCACACTCTCAGACAGTGCATTCCAGACCCTAACCACTGGATTGAACCTGCCTCCACCACACTGTCAGACAGTGCATTCCAGATACTAACCACTCGATTGACCCAGTCTCCATCACACTATCAGTGCATTCCAGACCCTAACTACTTGACTGAACCTGCCTCCACCACTCTCAGACAGAGCATTCCAGATCCTAACCACTCGATTCACCCTGTCTCCAACACACTCTCAGACAGTGCATTCCAGATCCTAACCACTCGATTGAACCTGTCTCCACCAGAATCTCAGACAGTTCATTCCAGATCCTAACCACTCGATTGACCCTGTCTCCGCCACACTCGACAGTGCATTCCAATTCCTAACCACTCGATTAACCCTGTCTCCATTACACTCTCAGACAGTGCATTCCATATGCTAACCACTCGATTAACCCTGTCTCCATCACACTCTCAGACAGTGCATTCCAGACCCTAACTACTCGATTGACCCTGTCTCCACCAGACTCTCAGGCAGAGCATTCCAGATCCTAACCACTCGATTGACCCTGTTTCCACCACACTCTCAGGCAGTGCATTCCAGATCCTAACCATTCGATGGACCCAGTCTCCATCACATTTTCAGTGCTGTCCAGCCCCTAACTACTCGATTGACCCTGTCTCCATCACACTCTCAGACAGTGCATTCCAGATCCTAACTACTCGATTGAACCTGCCTCCACTTCTCTCACAGTGCATTCCAGACCCTAACTACTCGATTGACCCTGTCTCCACCAGACTCTCAGGCAGAGCATTCCAGATCCTAACCACTCGATTGACCCCGTCTCCACCACACTGTCAGGCGGTGCATTCCAGATCCTAAACACTCGATTGACCCTGTCTTCACCACCCTCTCAGACAGTACTTTCCTGATCCTAACTACTGGATTGACCCTGTCTCCACCACATTCTCAGACTGTGCATTCCACATCCGAACCACTCGATTGACACTGTCTCCACCACACTCTCAGGCAGTGCATTCCAGATCCTAACCACTCGATTGACCCTGTTTCCACCACACTCTCAGGCAGTGCATTACAGATCCTAACCACTCGATTGAACCTGCCTCTACTACTCTTAGAAAGTGCATTCCAGATCCTAACCATTCGATGGACCCAGTCTCCATCACATTTTCAGTGCATTCCAGCCCCTAACTACTCGATTGACCCTGTCTCCATCACACTCTCAGACAGTGCATTCCAGATCCTAACTACTCGATTGAACCTGCCTCCACCACTCTCAGACAGTGCATTCCACATCCGAACCACTCGATTGACCCTGTCTCCACCACACTCTCAGGCAGTGCATTCCAGATCCTAACCACTCGATTAAACCTGCCTTCACCACTCTCAGGCAGTTCATTTCAGATCCTAAACACTCACTTGACCCTTTCTCCATCACACTCTCAGTGCATTCCAGACCCTAACTACTTGACTGAACCTGCCTCCACCACTCTCAGACAGTGCATTCCACATCCGAACCACTCGATTGACCCTGTCTCCACCACGCTCTCAAACAGTGCATTCCAGATCCTAACCACTCGATTGACCCTGTCTCCACCACACCCTCAGGCAGTGCATTCCAGATCCTAAACACTCGATTGACCCTATTTCCACCACACTCTCAAACAGTACATTCCAGACCCTAACCACTCGATTGACCCTGTTTCCACCACACTCTCAGGCAGTACATTCCAGACCCGAACCACTCGATTGAACCTGCCTCCACCACACACTCAGACAGTGTATTCCAGACCATAACCACTTGATTGACCCTGTCTCCACCACAGTTTCAGGCAGTACATTACAGATCCTAACCACTCGATTGAACCTGCCTCCACCACACTCTCAGACAGTGCATTCCAGATCCGAACCACTCGATTGACCCTGTCTCCACCACATTCTCAGACAGTGCATTCCACATCCTAACCACTCGATTGAGACTGTCTCCACCACACTTTCAGACAGTACATTCCACATCCGAACCACTCGATTGACCCTGTTTCCACCACACTCTCAGGCACTACATTCCAGATCCTAACCACTCGATTCAACCTGCCTCTACTACTCTTAGAAAGTGCATTCCAGATCCTAACCATTCGATGGACCCAGTCTCCAACACACTCTCAGACAGTGCATTCCAGATCCTAACTACTCGATTGAACCTGTCTCCAGTACTCTCACAGTGCATTCCAGATGCTAATTACTCGATTGACCCTGTCTTCACCACACCCTCAGGCAGTGCATTCCAGATCCTAACCACTCGATTGACCCTGTCGCCACCACACCCTCAGGCAGTGCATTCCAGATCCTAACCACTCGATTGACCCTGTTTCCACCACACTCTCAAACAGTACATTCCAGACCCTAACCACTCGATTGAACCTGCCTCCACCACACTCTCAGACAGTGCATTTCAGACCCTAACCACTCGATTGACCCTGTCTCCACCACAGTTTCAGGCAATACATTCCTGATCCTAACCACTCGATTGACCCTGTCTCCACCACACGCTCAGACAGTGCATTCCGGATGCCAACCACTCGATTAACCCTGTCTCCATCACACTCTCAGACAGTGCATTCCAGACCCTAACTACTCGATTGACCCTGTCTCCACCAGACTCTCAGGCAGAGCATTCCAGATCCTAACCACTCGATTGACCCCGTCTCCAACACAATCTCAGGCAGTGCATTCCAGATCCTAACCATTCGATTGACCCTGCCTCCACCACACTCTGAGGCAATGCATTCCAGATCCGAACCACTCGATTGACCCTGTCTCCACCACACTCAGGTAGTGTGTTCCAGATCCTAAGCACTCGATTGAACCTGCCTCCACTACTCTTCGAAAGTGCAATACAGATCCTAAACATTCAATGGACCCAGTCTCCATCACACTCTTAGTGCATTCCAGACCCTAACTACTTGATTGAACCTGCCTCCACCACTCTCAGGCAGTGCATTTCAGATCCTAACCAGACGCTTCAGCCTGTCTCCACCACACTCTCAAACAGTACATTCCAGACCCTAACCACTCGATTGAACCTGCCTCCACCACACTCTCAGACAGTGCATTCCAGACCCTAACCACTCGATTGACCCTGTCCCAACCACAGTTTCAGGCAGTACATTCCAGATCCAAACCACTCGATTGAACCTGCCTCCACCACTCTCAGGCAGTACATTCCAGATCTGAACCACTCGATTGACCCTGTTTCCACTACACTCTCAAACAGCACATTCCAGATCCTAACCACTCGATTGACCCTGTCTCCACCACACTCTCAGGCAGTGCATTCCAGATCCTAACCACTCGATTGACCCTGCCTCCACCAGACTCTCAGGCAGTGCATTCCAGATCCTAACCACTCGATCAACCCTGTCTGCATCACACTCTCAGACAGTGCATTCCAGACCCTAACCACTCGATTGACCCTGTCTCCACCACACTCTCAGGCAATGCATTCCAGATCCTAACCACTCTCATTGAACCTGCCCCCACTACTCTTAGAAAGTGCATTCCAGATCCCAACTACTCGATTGACCCTGTCTCCAACACACTCTCAGACAGTGCATTTCTGATCCTAACTACTCGATTGAACCTGCCTCCACTACTCTCACAGTGCATTCCAGATCCTAACTACACGATTGACCCTGTCTCCACCAGACTCTCAGGCAGAGCATTCCAGATCCTAACCACTCGATTGACCCCGTCTCCACCACACTGTCAGGCAGTGCATTCCAGACCCTAACCACTCGATTGACCCTGTCTCCACCACAGTTTCAGGCAGTACATTCCAGATCCAAACCACTCGATTGAACCTGCCTCCACCACTCTCAGGCAGTACATTCCAGATCTGAACCACTCGATTGACCCTGTCTCCACCACACTCTCAGGCAGTGCATTCCTGATCCTAACCACTCGATTGACCCTGTTTCCACTACACTCTCAAACAGCACATTCCAGATCCTAACCACTCGATTGACCCTGTCTCCACCACACTCTCAGGCAGTGCATTCCAGATCCTAACCTCTCGATTGACCCTGCCTCCACCAGACTCTCAGGCAGTGCATTCCAGATCCTAACCACTCGATTGACCCTGTCTCCACCACCCTCTCAGACAGTATTTTCCTGATCCTAACCACTCGCTTGACCCTGTCTCCACTACATTCTCAGACAGTGCATTCCACATCCTAACCACTCGATTGACCCTGTCTCCACCAGACTCTCAGGCAGAGCTTTCCAGATCCTAACCACTCGATTGACCCCGTCTCCACCACACTGTCAGGCAGTGCATTCCAGATCCTAAACACTCGATTGACCCTGTCTTCACCACCCTCTCAGACAGTACTTTCCTGATCCTAACCACTCGATTGACCCTGTCTCCACCACATTCTCAGACAGTGAATTCCACATCCGAACCACTCGATTGACCCTGTCTCCACCACACTCTCAGGCAGTGCATTCCAGATCCTAACCACTCGATTAAACCTGCCTTCACCACTCTCAGGCAGTTCATTTCAGATCCTAAACACTCACTTGACCCTTTCTCCATCACACTCTCAGTGCATTCCAGACCCTAACTACTTGACTGAACCTGCCTCCACCACTCTCAGACAGTGCATTCCACATCCGAACCACTCGATTGACCCTGTCTCCACCACGCTCTCAAACAGTGCATTCCAGATCCTAACCACTCGATTGACCCTGTCTCCACCACACCCTCAGGCAGTGCATTCCAGATCCTAAACACTCGATTGACCCTATTTCCACCACACTCTCAAACAGTACATTCCAGACCCTAACCACTCGATTGACCCTGTTTCCACCACACTCTCAGGCAGTACATTCCAGACCCGAACCACTCGATTGAACCTGCCTCCACCACACACTCAGACAGTGTATTCCAGACCATAACCACTTGATTGACCCTGTCTCCACCACAGTTTCAGGCAGTACATTACAGATCCTAACCACTCGATTGAACCTGCCTCCACCACACTCTCAGACAGTGCATTCCAGATCCGAACCACTCGATTGACCCTGTCTCCACCACATTCTCAGACAGTGCATTCCACATCCTAACCACTCGATTGAGACTGTCTCCACCACACTTTCAGACAGTACATTCCACATCCGAACCACTCGATTGACCCTGTTTCCACCACACTCTCAGGCACTACATTCCAGATCCTAACCACTCGATTCAACCTGCCTCTACTACTCTTAGAAAGTGCATTCCAGATCCTAACCATTCGATGGACCCAGTCTCCAACACACTCTCAGACAGTGCATTCCAGATCCTAACTACTCGATTGAACCTGTCTCCAGTACTCTCACAGTGCATTCCAGATGCTAATTACTCGATTGACCCTGTCTTCACCACACCCTCAGGCAGTGCATTCCAGATCCTAACCACTCGATTGACCCTGTCGCCACCACACCCTCAGGCAGTGCATTCCAGATCCTAACCACTCGATTGACCCTGTTTCCACCACACTCTCAAACAGTACATTCCAGACCCTAACCACTCGATTGAACCTGCCTCCACCACACTCTCAGACAGTGCATTTCAGACCCTAACCACTCGATTGACCCTGTCTCCACCACAGTTTCAGGCAATACATTCCTGATCCTAACCACTCGATTGACCCTGTCTCCACCACAGTTTCAGGCAGTACATTCCAGATCCTAACCACTCGATTGAACCTGCCTCCACCACACTCTCAGGCAGTGCATTCCAGATCCGAACCACTCGATTGACCCTGTCTCCAGTACTCTCACAGTGCATTCCAGACGCTAAGTACTCGATTGACCCTGTCTTCACCAGACTCTCAGGCAGTGTATTCCTGATCCTAACCACTCAATTAACCCTGTCGCCATCACAATCTCACAGTGCATTCCAGACACTAACTACTCTATTCACCCTGTCTCCACCACACTCTCAGGCAGTCCATTCCAGATCCTAACCACCCGCTTGACCCTGTCTCCACCACACTCTCAGGCAGTGTATTCCAGATCCTAACCATTCAATTGAACCTGACTCCACAACAATCTCAGGCAGTGCATTCCAGATCCTAACCACTCGATTGAACCTGCCTCCAGTACTCTTAGAAAGTGCATTCCAGTTCCAAACCATTCGATGGACCCTGTCTCCACCACCCTCTCAAACAGTACTTTCCTGATCCTAACCACTCGATTGACCCTGTCTCCACCACATTCTCAGACAGTGCATTCCACATCCTAACCACTCGATTGACCCTGTCTCCACCACACGCTCAGACAGTGCATTCCGGATGCCAACCACTCGATTAACCCTGTCTCCATCACACTCTCAGACAGTGCATTCCAGACCCTAACTACTCGATTGACCCTGTCTCCACCAGACTCTCAGGCAGAGCATTCCAGATCCTAACCACTCGATTGACCCCGTCTCCAACACAATCTCAGGCAGTGCATTCCAGATCCTAACCATTCGATTGACCCTGCCTCCACCACACTCTGAGGCAATGCATTCCAGATCCGAACCACTCGATTGACCCTGTCTCCACCACACTCAGGTAGTGTGTTCCAGATCCTAAGCACTCGATTGAACCTGCCTCCACTACTCTTCGAAAGTGCAATACAAATCCTAAACATTCAATGGACCCAGTCTCCATCACACTCTTAGTGCATTCCAGACCCTAACTACTTGATTGAACCTGCTCCACCACTTTCAGGCAGTGCATTTCAGATCCTAACCACACGCTT
The DNA here is from genome assembly GCF_017639515.1 of Carcharodon carcharias. Lineage (NCBI taxonomy): Eukaryota > Metazoa > Chordata > Chondrichthyes > Lamniformes > Lamnidae > Carcharodon > Carcharodon carcharias. Next base: position 1,778,859 of record NW_024470690.1, read on the forward strand.
CACCCTGTCTCCACCACACTCTCAGGCAGTGCATTCTAGATCCTAACCACTCGATTGACCCTGTTTCCACCACACTCTCAAACACTACATTCCAGAACCTAACCGCTCGATTGAACCTGCCTCCACCACACTCTCAGACAGTGCATTCCAGACCCGAACCACTCGATTGAACCTGCCTCCACCACACTGTCAGACAGTGCATTCCAGACCCTAACCACTCGATTGACCCAGTCTCCATCACACTATCAGTGCATTCCAGACCCTAACTACTTGACTGAACCTGCCTCCACCACTCTCAGACAGAGCATTCCAGATCCTAACCACTCGATTCACCCTGTCTCCAACACACTCTCAGACAGTGCATTCCAGATCCTAACCACTCGATTGAACCTGTCTCCACCAGAATCTCAGACAGTTCATTCCAGATCCTAACCACTCGATTGACCCTGTCTCCGCCACACTCGACAGTGCATTCCAATTCCTAACCACTCGATTAACCCTGTCTCCATTACACTCTCAGACAGTGCATTCCATATGCTAACCACTCGATTAACCCTGTCTCCATCACACTCTCAGACAGTGCATTCCAGACCCTAACTACTCGATTGACCCTGTCTTCACCACCCTCTCAGACAGTACTTTCCTGATCCTAACTACTGGATTGACCCTGTCTCCACCACATTCTCAGACAGTGCATTCCACATCCGAACCACTCGATTGACACTGTCTCCACCACACTCTCAGGCAGTGCATTCCAGATCCTAACCACTCGATTGACCCTGTTTCCACCACACTCTCAGGCAGTGCATTACAGATCCTAACCACTCGATTGAACCTGCCTCTACTACTCTTAGAAAGTGCATTCCAGATCCTAACCATTCGATGGACCCAGTCTCCATCACATTTTCAGTGCATTCCAGCCCCTAACTACTCGATTGACCCTGTCTCCATCACACTCTCAGACAGTGCATTCCAGATCCTAACTACTCGATTGAACCTGCCTCCACCACTCTCAGACAGTGCATTCCACATCCGAACCACTCGATTGACCCTGTCTCCACCACACTCTCAGGCAGTGCATTCCAGATCCTAACCACTCGATTAAACCTGCCTTCACCACTCTCAGGCAGTTCATTTCAGATCCTAAACACTCACTTGACCCTTTCTCCATCACACTCTCAGTGCATTCCAGACCCTAACTACTTGACTGAACCTGCCTCCACCACTCTCAGACAGTGCATTCCACATCCGAACCACTCGATTGACCCTGTCTCCACCACGCTCTCAAACAGTGCATTCCAGATCCTAACCACTCGATTGACCCTGTCTCCACCACACCCTCAGGCAGTGCATTCCAGATCCTAAACACTCGATTGACCCTATTTCCACCACACTCTCAAACAGTACATTCCAGACCCTAACCACTCGATTGACCCTGTTTCCACCACACTCTCAGGCAGTACATTCCAGACCCGAACCACTCGATTGAACCTGCCTCCACCACACACTCAGACAGTGTATTCCAGACCATAACCACTTGATTGACCCTGTCTCCACCACAGTTTCAGGCAGTACATTACAGATCCTAACCACTCGATTGAACCTGCCTCCACCACACTCTCAGACAGTGCATTCCAGATCCGAACCACTCGATTGACCCTGTCTCCACCACATTCTCAGACAGTACATTCCACATCCTAACCACTCGATTGAGACTGTCTCCACCACACTTTCAGACAGTACATTCCACATCCGAACCACTCGATTGACCCTGTTTCCACCACACTCTCAGGCACTACATTCCAGATCCTAACCACTCGATTGACCCTGTCTCCACCACACTCTCAGGCAGTGCATTACAGATCCTAACCTTTCGATTGACCCTGTCTCCATCACACTTTCAGTGCATTCCAGCCCCGAACTAATCGATTGACCCTGTCTCCACCACACTCTCAGAAAGTGCGTTCCAGATCCTAACTAGTCGATTGAACCTGTCTGCACTACTCTCACAGTGCATTCCAGACGCTAATTACTCGATTGACCCTGTCTTCACCAGACTCTCAGGCAGTGCATTCCAGATCCTAACCACTCGATTAAACCTGCCTCCACCACTCTCAGGCAGTGCATTCCAGACGCTAATTACTCGATTGACCCTGTCTTCACCAGACTCTCAGGCAGTGCATTCCAGTACCTAACCACTCGATTGACCCTGTCTCCACCACAGTTTCAGGCAGTACGTTCCAGATCCTAACCACTCGATTGACCCTGTCTCCAACACACTTTCAGACAGTGCGTTCCAGATCCTAACCACTCAATGGACCCAGTCTCCAACACACTCTCAGACAGTGCATTCCAGATCCTAACTACTCGATTGAACCTGTCTCCAGTACTCTCACAGTGCATTCCAGATGCTAATTACTCGATTGACCCTGTCTTCACCACACCCTCAGGCAGTGCATTCCAGATCCTAACCACTCGATTGACCCTGTCGCCACCACACCCTCAGGCAGTGCATTCCAGATCCTAACCACTCGATTGACCCTGTTTCCACCACACTCTCAAACAGTACATTCCAGACCCTAACCACTCGATTGAACCTGCCTCCACCACACTCTCAGACAGTGCATTCCAGATCCTAACCACTCGATTGACCCTGTCTCCACCACACCCTCAGGCAGTGCATTCCAGATCCTAAACACTCGATTGACCCTATTTCCACCACACTCTCAAACAGTACATTCCAGACCCTAACCACTCGATTGACCCTGTTTCCACCACACTCTCAGGCAGTACATTCCAGACCCGAACCACTCGATTGAACCTGCCTCCACCACACACTCAGACAGTGTATTCCAGACCATAACCACTTGATTGACCCTGTCTCCACCACAGTTTCAGGCAGTACATTACAGATCCTAACCACTCGATTGAACCTGCCTCCACCACACTCTCAGACAGTGCATTCCAGATCCGAACCACTCGATTGACCCTGTCTCCACCACATTCTCAGACAGTACATTCCACATCCTAACCACTCGATTGAGACTGTCTCCACCACACTTTCAGACAGTACATTCCACATCCGAACCACTCGATTGACCCTGTTTCCACCACACTCTCAGGCACTACATTCCAGATCCTAACCACTCGATTCAACCTGCCTCTACTACTCTTAGAAAGTGCATTCCAGATCCTAACCATTCGATGGACCCAGTCCTCCAACACACTCTCAGACAGTGCATTCCAGATCCTAACCACATTCCAGACCCGAACCACTCGATTGAACCTGCCTCCACCACACACTCAGACAGTGTATTCCAGACCATAACACTTGATTGACCCTGTCTCCTCCACAGTTTCAGGCAGTACATTACAGATCCTAACCACTCGATTGAACCTGCCTCCACCACACTCTCAGACAGTGCATTCCAGATCCGAACCACTCGATTGACCCTGTCTCCACCACATTCTCAGACAAGTACATTCCACATCCTAACCACTCGATTGAGACTGTCTCCACCACACTTTCAGACAGTACATTCCACATCCGAACCACTCGATTGACCCTGTTTCCACCACACTCTCAGGCACTACATTCCAGATCCTAACCACTCGATTCAACCTGCCTCTACTACTCTTAGAAAGTGCATTCCAGATCCTAACCATTCGATGGACCCAGTCTCCAACACACTCTCAGACAGTGCATTCCAGATCCTAACCACTCGATTGAGACTGTCTCCACCACACTTTCAGACAGTACATTCCACATCCGAACCACTCGATTGACCCTGTTTCCACCACACTCTCAGGCACTACATTCCAGATCCTAACCACTCGATTCAACCTGCCTCTACTACTCTTAGAAAGTGCATTCCAGATCCTAACCATTCGATGGACCCAGTCTCCAACACACTCTCAGACAGTGCATTCCAGATCCTAACTACTCGATTGAACCTGTCTCCAGTACTCTCACAGTGCATTCCAGATGCTAATTACTCGATTGACCCTGTCTTCACCACACCCTCAGGCAGTGCATTCCAGATCCTAACCACTCGATTGACCCTGTCGCCACCACACCCTCAGGCAGTGCATTCCAGATCCTAACCACTCGATTGACCCTGTTTCCACCACACTCTCAAACAGTACATTCCAGACCCTAACCACTCGATTGAACCTGCCTCCACCACACTCTCAGACAGTGCATTTCAGACCCTAACCACTCGATTGACCCTGTCTCCACCACAGTTTCAGGCAATACATTCCTGATCCTAACCACTCGATTGACCCTGTCTCCACCACACGCTCAGACAGTGCATTCCGGATGCCAACCACTCGATTAACCCTGTCTCCATCACACTCTCAGACAGTGCATTCCAGACCCTAACTACTCGATTGACCCTGTCTCCACCAGACTCTCAGGCAGAGCATTCCAGATCCTAACCACTCGATTGACCCCGTCTCCAACACAATCTCAGGCAGTGCATTCCAGATCCTAACCATTCGATTGACCCTGCCTCCACCACACTCTGAGGCAATGCATTCCAGATCCGAACCACTCGATTGACCCTGTCTCCACCACACTCAGGTAGTGTGTTCCAGATCCTAAGCACTCGATTGAACCTGCCTCCACTACTCTTCGAAAGTGCAATACAGATCCTAAACATTCAATGGACCCAGTCTCCATCACACTCTTAGTGCATTCCAGACCCTAACTACTTGATTGAACCTGCCTCCACCACTCTCAGGCAGTGCATTTCAGATCCTAACCAGACGCTTCAGCCTGTCTCCACCACACTCTCAAACAGTACATTCCAGACCCTAACCACTCGATTGAACCTGCCTCCACCACACTCTCAGACAGTGCATTCCAGACCCTAACCACTCGATTGACCCTGTCCCAACCACAGTTTCAGGCAGTACATTCCAGATCCAAACCACTCGATTGAACCTGCCTCCACCACTCTCAGGCAGTACATTCCAGATCTGAACCACTCGATTGACCCTGTTTCCACTACACTCTCAAACAGCACATTCCAGATCCTAACCACTCGATTGACCCTGTCTCCACCACACTCTCAGGCAGTGCATTCCAGATCCTAACCACTCGATTGACCCTGCCTCCACCAGACTCTCAGGCAGTGCATTCCAGATCCTAACCACTCGATCAACCCTGTCTCCATCACACTCTCAGACAGTGCATTCCAGACCCTAACCACTCGATTGACCCTGTCTCCACCACACTCTCAGGCAATGCATTCCAGATCCTAACCACTCTCATTGAACCTGCCCCCACTACTCTTAGAAAGTGCATTCCAGATCCCAACTACTCGATTGACCCTGTCTCCAACACACTCTCAGACAGTGCATTTCTGATCCTAACTACTCGATTGAACCTGCCTCCACTACTCTCACAGTGCATTCCAGATCCTAACTACACGATTGACCCTGTCTCCACCAGACTCTCAGGCAGAGCATTCCAGACCCTAACCACTCGATTGACCCTGTCTCCACCACAGTTTCAGGCAGTACATTCCAGATCCAAACCACTCGATTGAACCTGCCTCCACCACTCTCAGGCAGTACATTCCAGATCTGAACCACTCGATTGACCCTGTCTCCACCACACTCTCAGGCAGTGCATTCCTGATCCTAACCACTCGATTGACCCTGTTTCCACTACACTCTCAAACAGCACATTCCAGATCCTAACCACTCGATTGACCCTGTCTCCACCACACTCTCAGGCAGTGCATTCCAGATCCTAACCTCTCGATTGACCCTGCCTCCACCAGACTCTCAGGCAGTGCATTCCAGATCCTAACCACTCGATTGACCCTGTCTCCACCACCCTCTCAGACAGTATTTTCCTGATCCTAACCACTCGCTTGACCCTGTCTCCACTACATTCTCAGACAGTGCATTCCACATCCTAACCACTCGATTGACCCTGTCTCCACCAGACTCTCAGGCAGAGCTTTCCAGATCCTAACCACTCGATTGACCCCGTCTCCACCACACTGTCAGGCAGTGCATTCCAGATCCTAAACACTCGATTGACCCTGTCTTCACCACCCTCTCAGACAGTACTTTCCTGATCCTAACCACTCGATTGACCCTGTCTCCACCACATTCTCAGACAGTGAATTCCACATCCTAACCAGTCGATTGACACTGTCTCCACCACACTCTCAGGCAGTGCATTGCAGATCCGAACCACTCGATTGACCCTGTCTCCACCACACTCTTAGAAAGTGCATTCCAGATCCTAACCATTCGATGGACCCAGTCTCCATCACACTTTCAGTGCATTCCAGCCCCTAACTAATCGATTGACCCTGTCTCCATCACACTCTCAGACAGTGCGTTCCAGATCCTAACTAATCGATTGAACCTGTTTCCACTACTCTCACAGTGCATTCCAGACGCTAATTACTCGATTGACCCGGTCTTCACCAGACTCTCAGGCAGTGCATTACAGATCCTAACCACTCGCTTGACCCTGTCTCCACCGCACTCTCAGTGCATTCCAGACCCTAACTACTTGACTGAACCTGCCTCCACCACTCTGAGACAGTGCATTCCAGATCCTAACCACTCGATTAACCCTGTCTCCATCACACTCTCAGACAGTGCATTCCAGACCCTAACTACTCGATTGACCCTGTCTCCAACACACTCTCAGACAGTGCATTCCAGATCCTAACTACTCGATTCAACCTGCCTCCACTACTCTCACAGTGCATTCCAGACGCTCACTACTCGATTGACCCTGTCTCCACCAGACTCTCAGGCAGAGCATTCCAGATCCTAACCACTCGATTGACCCCGTCTCCACCACACTGTCAGGCAGTGCATTCCGGATCCTAAACACTCGATTGACCCTGTCTTCACCTCCCTCTCAGACAGTACTTTCCTGATCCTAACCACTCGATTGACCCTGTCTCCACCACATTCTCAGACAGTGAATTCCACATCCTAACCAGTCGATTGACACTGTCTCCACCACACTCTCAGGCAGTGCATTCCAGATCCCTGTTCACTTGATTATCCCTGTCATCATCACAATCTCACAGTGCATTCCAGACCCTAACCACTCGATTGACCCTGTCTCCACCAGACTCTCAGGCAAAGCATTCCAGATCGTAACCACTCTATTGACCCCGTCTCCACCACACTGTCAGGCAGTGCATTCCAGATCACTGTTCACTCGATTATCCCTGTCGCCATCACAATCTCACAGTGCATTCCAGACCCTAACCACTCGATTGACCCTGTCTCCACCGCACTCTCAGACAGTGCACTCCAGATCCTGACCACTCGATTGACCCTGTCTTCAGAACACTCAGGCAGTCTATTCCAGATCCTAACCACTCGTTTGACTGTCTCCTTTACACTCTCAGTGCATTCCAGATCCTAACCACTCGATTGACCCTGTCTGCAACACACTCTCAGGCGGTGAATTCCAGATGCTAACCACTCGATTTAACCTGCCTCCATCACTGTCAATCAGTTCATTCCAGATCCTCACCAGTCTATTGACCCTGTTTCCACCGCACACTCAGACTGTGCATTCCAGATCCTAACTACTCGATTGATCCTGTCTCCACCAATCTCTCAGGCAGTGTATTGCTGATCCTAACCACTCAATTAACCCTGTTGCCATCACAATCTCACAGTGCATTCCAGACACTAACTACTCTATTCACCCTGTCTCCACCACACTCCCAGGCAGTGCATTCCAGATCCTAACCACTAGATTATACCTGCCTCCACCACTCTCAGGCAGTCCATTCCAGATCCTTACCACTCGCTTCACCCTGTCTCCACCACACTCTCAGGCAGTGCATTCCAGATCCTAACCACTCAATTGAACCTGACTCCACCACAATCTCAGGCAGTGCATTCCAGATCCTAACCACTCGATTGAACCTGCCTCCACCACATTCTCAGAGAGTGCATTCCACATCCTAACCACTCGATTGACCCAGTCTCCATCACACTCTCAGTGCATTCCAGACCCTAACTACTTGATTGAACCTGCCTCCACCACTCTCAGACTTTGCATTCCAGATCCTTACCACTCGATTGACCCTGTCTCCAACACACTCACAGACAGTGCGTTCCAGATCCCAACCACTCAATTGACCCTGTCTCCACCACACTCTCAGACAGTGCATTCCAGATCCTAACCACTCGATTGTACCTGTCTCCACCACACTCTCAGACAGTGCATTCCAGATGCTAACCACTCGATTAACCCTGTCTCCATCACACTCTCAGACAGTGCATTCCAGACCCTAACTACTCGATTGACCCTGTCTCCACCAGACTCTCAGGCAGAGCATTCCAGATCCTAACCACTCGATTGACCCCGTCTCCACCACAATCTCAGGAAGTGCATTCCAGATCCTAACCATTCGATTGACCCTGCCTCCACCACACTCTGAGGCAATGCATTCCAGATCCTAACCACTCGATTGACCCTGTCTCCACCACACTCTCAGACAGTGCATTCCAGATCCGAACCACTCGATTGACCCTGTCTTCATCACCCTCAGGCAGTGTGTTCCAGATCCTAACCACTCGATTGAACCTGCCTCCACTACTCTTCGAAAGTGCATTACAGATCCTAAACATTCAATGGACCCAGTCTCCATCACATTCTCAGTGCCTTCCAGACCCTAACTACTTGATTGAACCTGCCTCCACCACTCTCAGGCAGTGCATTTCAGATCCTAACCACGCGCTGCACCCTGCCTCCACCACACTCGCAGACAGTGCATTCTAGATCCTAACCATTCGATTGAACCTGCCTCCAATACTCTCACAATGCATTCCAGACCCTAACTATTCGATTGACCCTGTCTCCACCAGTCTCAGACAGTGCATTCCAGATCCTAACTACTCGATTGAACCTGTCTCCATCACACTCTCAGTGCATTCCAGATCCTAACCACTCGATTAACCCTGTCTCCATCACACTCTCAGACAGAGCATTCTAGATCCTAACTACTCGATTGAACCTGCCTTCACTACTCTCAGTGCATTCCAGACCCTAACTATTCGATTGAGGCTGTCTCCACCAGACTCTCAGGCAGTGCATTCCAGATCCTAACCACGCGCTTCACCCTGTCTCCACTACGCTCTCAGACAGTGCATCCCAGATCCGAACCACTCGATTGACCCTGTCTTCATCACACTCAGACAGTGCATTCCAGATCCTGACCACTCGATTGACCCTGTCTCCACCACACTCTCAGACAGTGCATTCCAGATCTGAACCACTCGATTAACCCTGTCTCCATCACACTCTCAGACAGTGCATTCAAGGCCGTAACCACTCGATTGACCCTGTCTCCACCACACTCTCAGGCAGTGCATTCTAGATCCTAACCACTCGATTGACCCTGTTTCCACCACACTCTCAAACACTACATTCCAGAACCTAACCGCTCGATTGAACCTGCCTCCACCACACTCTCAGACAGTGCATTCCAGACCCTAACCACTCGATTGACCCTGTCTCCACCACAGTTTCAGGCAGTACATTCCAGATCCTAACCACTCGATTGAACCTGCCTCCACCACACTCTCGGGCAGTGCGTTCCAGATCCTAACCACTCGATTAACCCTGTCTTCATCACTCTCAGACAGTGCATTCCAGATCCTAACCACTCGATTGAACCTGCCTCCACCACTCTCAGGCAGTACATTCCAGATCCTAACCACTCGATTGACCCTGTCTCCACCACACTCTCAGGCAGTGCTTTCCTGATCCTAACCACTCGATTGATCCTGTTTCCACTACACTCTCAAACAGTACATTCCAGATCCTAACCACTCGATTGACCCTGTCTCCACCACCCTCTCAGACAGTGCATTCCAGATCCTAACCACTCGATTGACCCTGCCTCCACCAGACTCTCAGGCAGTGCATTCCAGATCCTAACCACTTGATTAACCCTGTCTCCATCACACTCTCAGACAGTGCATTCAAGACCCTAACCACTCGATTGACCCTGTCTCCAACACACTCTCAGACAGTGCATTCCAGATCCTAACTACTCGATTGAAGCTGCCTCCACTACTCTCACAGTGCATTCCAGACCCTAACTACTCGATTGACCCTGTCTCCACCAGACTCTCAGGCAGAGCATTCCAGATCCTAACCACTCGATTGACCCCGTCTCCACCACACTGTCAGGCAGTGCATTCCAGATCCTAAACACTCGATTGACCCTGTCTTCACCACCCTCTCAGACAGTAGTTTCCTGATCCTAACCACTCGATTGACCCTGTCTCCACCACACTCTCAGGCAGTGCATCCCAGATGCGAACCACTCGATTGACCCTGTCTCCACCACACTCTCAGGCAGTGCATTACAGATCCTAACCTTTCGATTGACCCTGTCTCCATCACACTTTCAGTGCATTCCAGCCCCGAACTAATCGATTGACCCTGTCTCCACCACACTCTCAGAAAGTGCGTTCCAGATCCTAACTAGTCGATTGAACCTGTCTGCACTACTCTCACAGTGCATTCCAGACGCTAATTACTCGATTGACCCTGTCTTCACCAGACTCTCAGGCAGTGCATTCCAGATCCTAACCACTCGATTAAACCTGCCTCCACCACTCTCAGGCAGTGCATTCCAGACGCTAATTACTCGATTGACCCTATCTTCACCAGACTCTCAGGCAGTGCATTCCAGTACCTAACCACTCGATTGACCCTGTCTCCACCACAGTTTCAGGCAGTACGTTCCAGATCCTAACCACTCGATTGACCCTGTCTCCAACACACTTTCAGACAGTGCGTTCCAGATCCTAACCACTCAATTGACCCTGTCTCCACCACACTCTCAGACAGTGCATTCCAGATCCTAACCACTCGATTGAACCTGTATCCACCAGAATCTCAGGCAGTGCATTCCAGATCCTAACCATTCGATTGACCCCGTCTCCACCACACACAAGACAGTGCATTGCAGATCCTAAACATTCGATTGACCCTGTCTCCACCACACTCCGACAGTGCGTTCCAGACCGTAACTACTCGATTGACCCTTTCTGCACCACAGTTTCAGGCAGTACGTTCCAGACCCTAACCACTCGATTGAACCTGCCTCCACCACACTCTCAGGCAGTGCGTTCCAGATCCTAACCACTCGATTAACCCTGTCTTCATCAGTCTCAGACAGTGCATTCCAGATCCTAACCACTCGATTGAACCTTCCTCCACCACTCTCAGGCAGTACATTCCAGATCTGAACCACTCAATTGACCCTGTCTCCACCACACTCTCAGGCAGTGTATTCCTGATCCTAACCACTCAATTATCCCTGTCGCCATCACAATCTCACAGTGCATTCCAGACCCTAACCACTCGATTGACCCTGTCTCCACCAGACTCTCAGGCAGTGAATTCCAGACCCTAACTACTCGATTGACCCTGTCTGCACCAGACTCTCAGGCAGAGCATTCCAGATCGTAACCACACTATTGACCCCGTCTCCACCACACTGTCAGGCAGTGCGTTCTAGATCCTAAACACTCGATTGACCCTGTCTCCACCGCACTCTCAGATAGTGCATTCCAGATCCTGACCACTCGATTGACCCTGTCTTCAGAACACTCAGGCAGTCCATTCCAGATCCTAACCACTCGTTTGACTGTCTCCTTTACACTCTCAGTGCATTCCAGTCCCTAACTACTCGATTGACCCTGTCTCCACCACACTCTCAGGCAGTGCATTCCAGATCCTAACCACTCGATTGACCCTGTTTCCACCACACTCTCAGGCAGTGCATTCCAGATCCTAACCATTCGATGGACCCAGTCTCCATCACATTTTCAGTGCTGTCCAGCCCCTAACTACTCGATTGACCCTGTCTCCATCACACTCTCAGACAGTGCATTCCAGATCCTAACTACTCGATTGAACCTGCCTCCACTTCTCTCACAGTGCATTCCAGACCCTAACTACTCGATTGACCCTGTCTCCACCAGACTCTCAGGCAGAGCATTCCAGATCCTAACCACTCGATTGACCCCGTCTCCACCACACTGTCAGGCGGTGCATTCCAGATCCTGAACACTCGATTGACCCTGTCTTCACCACCCTCTCAGACAGTACTTTCCTGATCCTAACTACTGGATTGACCCTGTCTCCACCACATTCTCAGACAGTGCGTTCCACATCCGAACCACTCGATTGACACTGTCTCCACCACACTCTCAGGCAGTGCATTCCAGATCCTAACCACTCGATTGACCCTGTTTCCACCACACTCTCAGGCAGTGCATTACAGATCCTAACCACTCGATTGAACCTGCCTCTACTACTCTTAGAAAGTGCATTCCAGATCCTAACCATTCGATGGACCCAGTCTCCATCACATTTTCAGTGCATTCCAGCCCCTAACTACTCGATTGACCCTGTCTCCATCACACTCTCAGACAGTGCATTCCAGATCCTAACTACTCGATTGAACCTGCCTCCACCACTCTCAGACAGTGCATTCCACATCCGAACCACTCGATTAACCCTGTCTCCACCACACTCTCAGGCAGTGCATTCCAGATCCTAACCACTCGATTAAACCTGCCTTCACCACTCTCAGGCAGTTCATTTCAGATCCTAAACACTCACTTGACCCTTTCTCCATCACACTCTCAGTGCATTCCAGACCCTAACTACTTGACTGAACCTGCCTCCACCACTCTCAGACAGTGCATTCCACATCCGAACCACTCGATTGACCCTGTCTCCACCACGCTCTCAAACAGTGCATTCCAGATCCTAACCACTCGATTGACCCTGTCTCCACCACACCCTCAGGCAGTGCATTCCAGATCCTAAACACTCGATTGACCCTATTTCCACCACACTCTCAAACAGTACATTACAGACCCTAACCACTCGATTGACCCTGTTTCCACCACACTCTCAGGCAGTACATTCCAGACCCGAACCACTCGATTGAACCTGCCTCCACCACACACTCAGACAGTGTATTCCAGACCATAACCACTTGATTGACCCTGTCTCCACCACAGTTTCAGGCAGTACATTACAGATCCTAACCACTCGATTGAACCTGCCTCCACCACACTCTCAGACAGTGCATTCCAGATCCGAACCACTCGATTGACCCTGTCTCCACCACATTCTCAGACAGTACATTCCACATCCTAACCACTCGATTGAGACTGTCTCCACCACACTTTCAGACAGTACATTCCACATCCGAACCACTCGATTGACCCTGTTTCCACCACACTCTCAGGCACTACATTCCAGATCCTAACCACTCGATTCAACCTGCCTCTACTACTCTTAGAAAGTGCATTCCAGATCCTAACCATTCGATGGACCCAGTCTCCAACACACTCTCAGACAGTGCATTCCAGATCCTAACCACTCGATTGAGACTGTCTCCACCACACTTTCAGACAGAACATTCCACATCCGAACCACTCGATTGACCCTGTTTCCACCACACTCTCAGGCACTACATTCCAGATCCTAACCACTCGATTCAACCTGCCTCTACTACTCTTAGAAAGTGCATTCCAGATCCTAACCATTCGATGGACCCAGTCTCCAACACACTCTCAGACAGTGCATTCCAGATCCTAACTACTCGATTGAACCTGTCTCCAGTACTCTCACAGTGCATTCCAGATGCTAATTACTCGATTGACCCTGTCTTCACCACACCCTCAGGCAGTGCATTCCAGATCCTAACCACTCGATTGACCCTGTCGCCACCACACCCTCAGGCAGTGCATTCCAGATCCTAACCACTCGATTGACCCTGTTTCCACCACACTCTCAAACAGTACATTCCAGACCCTAACCACTCGATTGAACCTGCCTCCACCACACTCTCAGACAGTGCATTTCAGACCCTAACCACTCGATTGACCCTGTCTCCACCACAGTTTCAGGCAATACATTCCTGATCCTAACCACTCGATTGACCCTGTCTCCACCACAGTTTCAGGCAGTACATTCCAGATCCTAACCACTCGATTGAACCTGCCTCCACCACACTCTCAGGCAGTGCATTCCAGATCCGAACCACTCGATTGACCCTGTCTCCACCACACTCTCAGGCAGTGCATTACAGATCCTAACCACTCGATTGACCCTGTCTCCACCACATTCTCAGACAGTGCATTCCAGATACTAACCACCTGATTGACCCTGTTTCCAACACACTCTCAGGCACTACATTCCAGATCCTAACCACTCGATTGAACCTGCCTCTACTACTCTTAGAAAGTGCATTCCAGATCCTAACCATTCGATGGACCCAATCTCCATCACATTTTCAGTGCATTCCAGCCCCTAACTACTCGATTGACCCTGTCTCCATCACACTCTCAGGCAGTGCGTTCCAGATCCTAACCATTCGATTAACCCTGTCTTCATCATTCTCAGGCAGTACATTCCAGATCTGAACCACTCGATTGACCCTGTCTCCACCACACTCTCAGGCAGTGCATTCCAGATCCTAACCACTTGATTGACCCTGTTTCCACTACACTCTCAAACAGTACATTCCAGATCCTAACCACTCGATTGACCCTGTCTCCACCACACTCTCAGGCAGTGCATTCCAGACCCTAACCACTCGATTGACCCTGCCTCCACCACACTCTCAGGCAGTGCATTCCAGATCCTAACCACTCGATTGACCCTGTCTCCACCACACACAAGACAGTGCATTCCAGATCCTAAGCACTCGATTGAAACTGCCCCCTCTACTATTTGGAAATGCATTCCAGATCCCAACTACTCGATTGACCCTGTCTCCAACACACTCTCAGACAGTGCATTCCAGATCCTAACTGCTCGATTGAACCTGCCTCCACTACTCTCACAGTGCATTCCAGACCCTAACCACTCGATTGACACTGTCTCCACCACACTCTCAGGCAGTGCATTCCAGATCCGAACCACTCGATTGACCCTGTCTCCACCACACTCTCAGGCACTACATTCCAGATCCTAACCACTCGATTGAACCTGCCTCTACTATTTTTGGAAAGTGCATTCCAGATCCTAACCATTCGATGGACCCAGTCTCCATCACATTTTCAGTGCATTCCAGCCCACAACTACTCGATTGACCCTGTCTCCATCACACTCTCAGACAGTGCATTCCAGATCCTAACTACTCGATTGAACCTGTCTCCACTACTCTCACAGTGCATTCCAGATGCTAATTACTCTATTGACCCTGTCTTCTCCAGACTCTCAGGCATTGCATTCCAGATCCTAACCACTCGATTAAACCTGCCTTCAGCACTCTCAGGCAGTGCATTTCAGATCCTAACCACTCGCTTGACACTGTCTCCACCACACTCTCAGACAGTGCATTCCAGATACTAACCACTCGATTGACCCAGTCTCCATCACTCTCTCAGTGCATTCCAGACCCTAACTACTTGACTGAACCTGCCTCCACCACTCTCAGACAGTGCATTCCACATCCGAACCACTCGATTGACCCTGTCTCCACCACACTCTCAGGCAGTGCATTCCAGATCCTAACCACTCGATTGACCCAGTTTCCACCACGCTCTGAAACAGTGCATTCCAGATCCGAACCACTCGATTGACCCTGTCTCCACCACACCCTCAGTCAGTGCATTCCAGATCCTTACCACTCGATTGACCCTGTTTCCACCACACTCTCAAACAGTACATTCCAGACCCTAACCACTCGATTGAACCTGCCTCCACCACACTCTCAGACAGTGCATTCCAGACCCTAAACACTCGATTGACCCTGTCTCCACCACAATCTCAGGCAGTGCATTCCAGATCCTTACAACTTGATTAACGCTGTCTCCATCACACTCTCAGGCAGTGCATTCCAGATCCCAACCACTTGATTGACCCTGTTTCCACAGCACTCTCAAACAGTACATTCCAGATCCTAACCACTCGATTGACCCTGTCTCCACCACACTCTCAGGCAGTGCATTCCAGACCCTAACCACTCGATTGAACCTGCCTCCACCACACTCTCAGACAGTGCATTCCAGACCCTAACCACTCGATTGACCCTGTCTCCACCAGAGTTTCAGGCAGCATATTCCAGATCCTAACCTCTCGATTGACCCTGTCTCCACCACACTCTCAGGCAGTGCATTCCAGATCCTAACCACTCGATTTACCCTGTTTCCACTACACTCTCAAACAGTACATTCCAGATCCTATCCACTCGATTGAACCTGTCTCCACCACACTCTCAGGCAGTGCATTCCAGATCCTAACCACTCGATTGACCCTGCCTCCACCACACTCTCAGGCAGTGCATTCCAGATCCTAACCACTCGATTAGCCCTGTCTCCATCACACTCTCAGACAGTGCATTCCAGACCCTAAACACTCGATTGAACCTGCCCCCACTACTCTTTGGAAGTGCATTCCAGATCCCAACTACTCGATTGACCCTGTCTCCAACACACTCTCAGACAGTGCATTCCAGATCCTAACTACTCAATTGAACCTGCCTCCACTACTCTCACAGTGCATTCCAGACCCTAACTACTCGATTGACCCTGTCTCCACCAGACTCTCAGGCAGAGCATTCCAGATCCTAACCACTCGATTGGCCCGTCTCCACCACACTGTCAGGCAGTGCATTCCAGATCATAAACACTCGATTGACCCTGTCTTCACCACCCTCTCAGACAGTACTTTCCTGATCCTAACCACTCGATTGACCCTGTCTCCACCACATTCTCAGACAGTGCATTCCACATCCTAACCTTTCGATTGACACTGTCTCCACCACACTCTCAGGCAGTGCATTCCAGATCCGAACCACTCGATTGACCCTGTCTCCACCACACTCTCAGACAGTGCATTCCAGATCCTAACCACTCGATTGACCCTGTTTCCACCACACTCTCAGGAACTACATTCCAGATCCTAACCACTCGATTCAACCTGCCTCTACTACTCTTAGAAACTGCATTCCAGATCCTAACCATTCGATGGACCCAGTCTCCATCACATTTTCAGTGCATTCCAGCCCCTAACTACTCTATTGACCCTGTCTCCATCACACTCTCAAACAGTGCATTCCAGATCCTAACCACTCGATTGAACCTGTATCCAAAAGAATCTCAGGCAGTGCATTCCAGATCCTAACCACTCGATTGACCCTGTCTCCACCACACTTTCAGGCAGTGCATTCCAGACCCTAACCACTCGATTGACCCTGCCTCCACCACACTCTCAGGCAGTGCATTCCAGATCCTAACCACTCGATTGACACCGTCTCCACCACACACAAGACAGTGCATTCCAGTTGCTAACCACTCGATTGAACCTGTCTCCATTACACTCTCAGACAGTGCATTGCAGATCCTAAACATTCGATTGACCCTGTCTCCACCACACTCAGACAGTGCATTCCAGATCTGAACCACTCGATTGAACCTGCCTCCACCACAATCTCAGGCAGTGCGTTCCAGATCCTAACCACTCGATTAACCCTGTCTCCATCACACTCTCAGACAGTGAATTCCAGACCCTAACTACTCGATTGACCCTGTCTCCACCAGACTCTCAGGCAGAGCATTCCAGATCGTAACCACTCTATTGACCCCGTCTCCACCACACTGTCAGGCAGTGCGTTCTAGATCCTAAACCCTCAATTGACCCTGTCTCCACCGCACTCTCAGACAGTGCATTCCAGATCCTGACCACTCGATTGACACTCTCTTCAGAACACTCAGGCAGTCCATTCCAGATCCTAACCACACGTTTGACTGTCTCCTTTACACTCTCAGTGCATTCCAGTCCCTAACTACTCGATTGACCCTGTCTCCACCACACTCTGAGGCAGTGCATTCCAGATCCTAACAACTCGATTGATCCTGTCAGCAACACACTCTCAGGCGGTGAATTCCAGATTGTAACCACTCGATTAACCCTGTCTTCAAGACATTCAGACAGTGCATTCCAGATCCTAACCACTCGATTTAACCTGCCTCCATCACTGTCAATCAGTTCATTCCAGATCCTCACCAGTCTATTGACCCTGTCTCCAACGCACTCTCAGACTGCGCATTCCAGATCCTAACCACTAGATTAAACCTGCCTCCACCACTCTCAGGCAGTCCATTCCAGATCCTAACCACTCGCTTCACCCTGTCTCCACCATACTCTCAGGCAGTGCATTCCAGATCCTAACCACTCGATTGAACCTGTCTCCATCACACTCTCAGTGCATTCCAGATCCTAACCACTCGATTAACCCTGTCTCCATCACACTCTCAGACAGTGCATTCTAGATCCTAACTACTCGATTGAACCTGCCTTCACTACTCTCAGTGCATTCCAGACCTTAACTATTCGATTGACGCTGTCTCCACCAGACTCTCAGGCAGTGCATTCCAGATCCTAACCATTCGATTAAACCTGCCTCCCCATCTCTCAGGCAGCGCTTTTCAGATCCTAACCACGCGCTTGACCCTGTCTCCACCAGGCTCTCAGACAGTGCATTCCAGATCCTGACCACTCGATTGACCCTGTCTCCACCACACTCTCAGACAGTGCATTCCACATCCGGACCACTCGATTGACCCTGTCTCCACCACACTCTCAGGCAGTGCATTCCAGACCCTAACCACTCGATTGACCCTGTCTCCACCACGCTCTCAAACAGTGCATTCCAGATCCTAACCACTCGATTGAACCTGCCCCCACTACTCTTTGGAAGTGCATTCCAGATCCCAACTACTCGATTGACCCTGTCTCCAACACACTCTCAGACAGTGCATTCCAGATCCTAACTACTCGATTGAACCTGCCTCCACTACTCTCACAGTGCATTCCAGACCCTAACCACTCGATTGACCCTGTCTCCACCAGACTCTCAGGCAGAGCATTCCAGATCCTAACTACTCGATTGACCCCGTCTCCACCACACTGTCAGGCAGTGCATTCCAGATCCTAAACACTCAATTGACCCTGTCTTCACCACCCTCTCAGACAGTACTTTCCTGATCCTAACCACTCGATTGACCCTGTCTCCACCACATTCTCAGGCAGTGCATTCCACATCCTAACCACTCGATTGACACTGTCTCCACCACACTCTCAGGCAGTGCATTCCAGATCCGAAACACTCGATTGACCCTGTCTCCACCACACTCTCAGGCAGTGCATTCCAGATCCGAAACACTCGATTGACCCTGTCTCCACCACACTCTCAGACAGTGCATTCCAGATCCTAACCACTCGATTGACCCTGTTTCCATCACACTCTCAGGCACTACATTCCCGATCCTAACCACTCGATTCAACCTGCCTCTACTACTCTTAGAAAGTGCATTCCAGATCCTAACCATTCGATGGACCCAGTCTCCATCACATTTTCAGTGCATTCCAGCCCCTAACTACTCGATTGACCCTGTCTCCATCACACTCTCAGACAGTGCATTCCAGATCCTAACTACTCGATTGAACCTGTCTCCACTACTCTCACAGTGCATTCCAGATGCTAATTACTCGATTGACCCTGTCTTCACCACACTCTCAGGCAGTGCGTTCCACATCCTAACCATTTGATTAACCCTGTCTTCATCATTCTCAGACAGTGCATTCCAGATCCTAACCACTCGATTGAACCTGCCTCCACCACTCTCAGGCAGTACATTCCAGATCTGAACCACTTGATTGACCCTGTCTCCACCACACTCTCAGGCAGTGCATTCCAGATCCTAACCACTTGATTTACCCTGTTTCCACTACACTCTCAAACAGTACATTCCAGATCCTAACCACTCGATTGACCCTGTCTCCACCACACTCTCAGGCAGTGCATTCCAGATCCTAACCACTCGATTGACCCTGCCTCCACTAACCCTGTCTTCAAGACATTCAGACAGTGCATTCCAGATCCTAACCACTCGATTTAACCTGCCTCCATCACTGTCAATCAGTTCATTCCAGATCCTCACCAGTCTATTGACCCTGTCTCCAACGCACTCTCAGACTGCGCATTCCAGATCCTAACCACTAGATTAAACCTGCCTCCACCACTCTCAGGCAGTCCATTCCAGATCCTAACCACTCGCTTCACCCTGTCTCCACCATACTCTCAGGCAGTGCATTCCAGATCCTAACCACTCGATTGAACCTGTCTCCATCACACTCTCAGTGCATTCCAGATCCTAACCACTCGATTAACCCTGTCTCCATCACACTCTCAGACAGTGCATTCTAGATCCTAACTACTCGATTGAACCTGCCTTCACTACTCTCAGTGCATTCCAGACCTTAACTATTCGATTGACCCTGTCTCCACCACACTCTCAGGCAGTGCATTCCAGATCCTAACCACTCGATTGACCCTGCCTCCACCACACTCTCAGGAAGTGCATTCCAGATCCTAACCACTCGATTGACCCCGTCTCCACCACACACAAGACAGTGCATTCCAGATCCTAACCACTCGATTGAACCTGTCCCCACTACTATTTGGAAATGCATTCCAGATCCCAACTACTCGATTGACCCTGTCTCCAACACACTCTCAGACAGTGCATTCCAGATCCTAACTACTCGATAGAACCTGCCTCCACTACTCTCACAGTGCATTCCAGACCCTAAATATTCGATTGACCCTGTCTCCACCAGACTCTCAGGCAGAGCATTCCAGATCCTAACCACTCGATTGACCCCGTCTCCACCACACTGTCAGGCAGTGCATTCCAGATCCTAAACACTCGATTGACCCTGTCTTCACCACACTCTCAGACAGTACTTTCCTGATCCTAACCACTCGATTGACCCTGTCTCCACCACATTCTCAGACAGTCCATTCCACATCCTAACCACTCGATTGACACTGTCTCCACCACACTCTCACGCAGTGCATTCCAGATCTGAACCACTCGATTGACCCTGTCTCCACCGCACTCTCAGGCAGTGCATTACAGATCCGAACATTTCGATTGACCCTGTCTCCACCACACTCTCAGGCACTACATTCCAGATCCTAACCACTTGATTGACCCTGTCTCCACCACACTCTCAGGCAGTGCATTCCAGATCCTTACAACTTGATTAACCCTGTCTCCATCACACTCTCATAGAGTGCATTCCAGATCCTAACCACTCAATTGATCCTGCATCCACCACTCTCTCAGAAAGTGCATTCCAGATCCGAACCACTCGATTGACCCTGTTTCCACAGCACTCTCAGCCAGTGCATTCCAGATCCTAACCACTTGATTGACCCTGTTTCCACTACACTGTCAAACAGTACATTCCAGATCCTAACCACTCGATTGACCCTGTCTCCACCACACTCTCAGGCAGTGCATTCCAGACCCTGACCACTCGATTGCCCCTGCCTCCAACACACTCTCAGGCAGTGCATTCCAGATCCTAACCACTGGATTGACCCCGTCTCCACCACACACAAGACAGTGCATTCCAGATCCTAACCACTCGATTGAACCTGCCCCCACTACTATTTGGAAATGCATTCCAGATCCCAACTACTCGATTGACCCTGTCTCCAACACACTCTCAGACAGTGCATTCCAGATGCTAACTACTCGATTGAACCTGCCTCCACTACTCTCACAGTGAATTCCAGACCCTAACCACTCGATTGACCCTGTCTCCACCAGACTCTCAGGCAGAGCATTCCAGATCCTAACCACTCGATTGACCCTGTCTCCACCACCCTCTCAGACAGTACTTTCCTGATCCTAACCACTCGATTGACCCTGTCTCCACCACATTCTCAGAGAGTCCATTCCACATCCTAACCACTCGATTGACACTGTCTCCACCACACTCTCAGGCAGTGCATTCCAGATCCTAACCACTCGATTGACCCTGTCTCCACCACACTCTCAGGCATTGCATTCCAGATCCTAACCACTCGATTAAACCTGCCTTCAGCACTCTCAGGCTGTGCATTTCAGATCCTTACCACTCGCTTGACCCTGTCTCCACCACACTCTCAGACAGTGCATTCCAGATACTAACCACTCGATTGACCCAGTCTCCATCACACTCTCAGTGCATTCCAGACCCTAACTACTTGACTGAACCTGCCTCCACCACTCTCAGACAGTGCATTCCACATCCGAACCACTCGATTGACCCTGTCTCCACCACACTCTCAGACAGTGCATTCCAGATCCTAACCACTCGATTGACCCAGTTTCCACCACGCTCTCAAACAGTGCATTCCAGATCCGAACCACTCGATTGACCCTGTCTCCACCACAGTTTCAGGCAGTACATTCCAGATCCTAACCACTCGATTGACCCTGTCTCCACCACACTTTCAGAGAGTGCATTCCAGATCCTAACCACTCAATTGATCCTGCCTCCACCACACTCTCAGAAAGTGCATTCCAGATCCTAACCACTCGTTTGACCCTGTTTCCACAGCACTCTCAAACAGTCCATTCCAGATCCGAACCACTCGATTGACCCTGTCTCCACCACACTCTGAGGCAGTGCATTCCAGATCCTAACCACTCAATTGACCCTGTTTCCACCACACTCTCAGACAGTGCATTCCAGACCCAAACGACTTGACTGAACCTGCTTCCATTATACTTTCAGTTAATTCCAGACCCTGTCTCCACCACAGTTTCAGACAGTACATTCCAGATCCTAACCACTCGATTGACACTGCCTCCACTACTCTCAGGCAGTGCATTCCAGATCCTAACCACTCAATTGACCCTGTCTCCACCTCACTCTCAAGCAGTGCATTCACGATCCTAACCACTCAATTAACTCTGTGCCCATCACATTCTCAGACTGTGCATTCCAGATCCTAACCACTCACCATTCGATTGACCGTCTTCATCACACTCACGCAGTGCGTTCCAGATCCTAACCACTCGATTGACCCTGTCTCCACCACACTCTCAGTCAGTGCATTACAGATCCTAACCACTCAATTGATCCTGCCTCCACCACACTCTCAGGCAGTGCCTTGCAGATCGTAACCACTCGATTGACCCTTTCTCCACCACACTCTCAGACAGTACATTCCAGATCCTAACCATTCAATTGACCCTGTCTCCACCGCACTCTCAGACAGTGCATTCCAGATCCTAACTACTCGATTGACCCAGTCTGCACCACACTCTCAGACAGTACTTTCCTGATCCTAACCACTCGATTGACCCTGTCTCCACCACATTCTCAGACAGTCCATTCCACATCCTAACCACTCGATTGACACTGTCTCCACCACACTCTCACGCAGTGCATTCCAGATCTGAACCACTCGATTGACCCTGTCTCCACCGCACTCTCAGGCAGTGCATTACAGATCCGAACATTTCGATTGACCCTGTCTCCACCACACTCTCAGGCACTACATTCCAGATCCTAACCACTTGATTGACCCTGTCTCCACCACACTCTCGGGCAGTGCATTCCAGATCCTTACAACTTGATTAACCCTGTCTCCATCACACTCTCATAGAGTGCATTCCAGATCCTAACCACTCAATTGATCCTGCATCCACCACTCTCTCAGAAAGTGCATTCCAGATCCGAACCACTCGATTGACCCTGTTTCCACAGCACTCTCAGCCAGTGCATTCCAGATCCTAACCACTTGATTGACCCTGTTTCCACTACACTGTCAAACAGTACATTCCAGATCCTAACCACTCGATTGACCCTGTCTCCACCACACTCTCAGGCAGTGCATTCCAGACCCTGACCACTCGATTGCCCCTGCCTCCAACACACTCTCAGGCAGTGCATTCCAGATCCTAACCACTGGATTGACCCCGTCTCCACCACACACAAGACAGTGCATTCCAGATCCTAACCACTCGATTGAACCTGCCCCCACTACTATTTGGAAATGCATTCCAGATCCCAACTACTCGATTGACCCTGTCTCCAACACACTCTCAGACAGTGCATTCCAGATGCTAACTACTCGATTGAACCTGCCTCCACTACTCTCACAGTGAATTCCAGACCCTAACCACTCGATTGACCCTGTCTCCACCAGACTCTCAGGCAGAGCATTCCAGATCCTAACCACTCGATTGACGCTGTCTCCACCACCCTCTCAGACAGTACTTTCCTGATCCTAACCACTCGATTGACCCTGTCTCCACCACATTCTCAGAGAGTCCATTCCACATCCTAACCACTCGATTGACACTGTCTCCACCACACTCTCAGGCAGTGCATTCCAGATCCGAACCACTCGATTGACCCTGTCTCCACCACACTCTCAGGCATTGCATTCCAGATCCTAACCACTCGATTAAACCTGCCTTCAGCACTCTCAGGCTGTGCATTTCAGATCCTTACCACTCGCTTGACCCTGTCTCCACCACACTCTCAGACAGTGCATTCCAGATACTAACCACTCGATTGACCCAGTCTCCATCACACTCTCAGTGCATTCCAGACCCTAACTACTTGACTGAACCTGCCTCCACCACTCTCAGACAGTGCATTCCACATCCGAACCACTCGATTGACCCTGTCTCCACCACACTCTCAGACAGTGCATTCCAGATCCTAACCACTCGATTGACCCAGTTTCCACCACGCTCTCAAACGGTGCATTCCAGATCCGAACCACTCGATTGACCCTGTTTCCACCACATCCTCAGTCAGTGCATTCCAGATCCTAACCACTCGATTGACCCTGTCTCCACCACAGTTTCAGGCAGTACATTCCAGATCCTAACCACTCGATTGACCCTGTCTCCACCACACTTTCAGAGAGTGCATTCCAGATCCTAACCACTCAATTGATCCTGCCTCCACCACACTCTCAGAAAGTGCATTCCAGATCCTAACCACTCGTTTGACCCTGTTTCCACAGCACTCTCAAACAGTCCATTCCAGATCCGAACCACTCGATTGACCTTGTCTCCACCACACTCTGAGGCAGTGCATTCCAGATCCTAACCACTCAATTGACCCTGTTTCCACCACACTCTCAGACAGTGCATTCCAGACCCAAACGACTTGACTGAACCTGCTTCCATTATACTTTCAGTTAATTCCAGACCCTGTCTCCACCACAGTTTCAGACAGTACATTCCAGATCCTAACCACTCGATTGACACTGCCTCCACTACTCTCAGGCAGTGCATTCCAGATCCTAACCACTCAATTGACCCTGTCTCCACCTCACTCTCAAGCAGTGCATTCACGATCCTAACCACTCAATTAACTCTGTGCCCATCACATTCTCAGACTGTGCATTCCAGATCCTAACCACTCACCATTCGATTGACCGTCTTCATCACACTCACGCAGTGCGTTCCAGATCCTAACCACTCGATTGACCCTGTCTCCACCACACTCTCAGTCAGTGCATTACAGATCCTAACCACTCAATTGATCCTGCCTCCACCACACTCTCAGGCAGTGCCTTGCAGATCGTAACCACTCGATTGACCCTTTCTCCACCACACTCTCAGACAGTACATTCCAGATCCTAACCATTCAATTGACCCTGTCTCCACCGCACTCTCAGACAGTGCATTCCAGATCCTAACCACTCGATTGACCCAGTCTGCACCACACTCTCAATGCATTCCGGATCCTAATAACTCGATAGACTGTCTCCATTACATTCTCAGTGCATTCCGGACCCTAACTACTCGATTGACCCTGTCCCCACCACAGTTTCAGACAGTACATTCCAGATCCTAAACACTCGATTGATCCTGTCTCCAGCACAGTCTCAGACAGTGCATTCCAGATACTAACCACTCGATTGACCCTGTCTTCCTCACAGTTAGGCAAGGTATTCCAGATCCTAACCACTCAATTGAACCTGCCTCCTGCACACTCTCAGACAGTAAATTCCAGATCCTAACAACTCGATTAACCCTATCTCCATCACACTCTCAGACATTGCATTCCAGGTGCTAACCACTCAATTGACCCTGCCTCCACCACTCTCAGGCAGTGCCTTCCTGATCCTAACCACTCGATTGAACCTGCCTCCACCACTCTCATGCAGTGCCTTCCTGATCCTAACCACTCAATTGAACCTGCCTCCACCACTCTCAGGCCGTGCATTCCAGATCCGAAACACTCGATTGACCCTGTCTCCACCGCACTCTCAGACAGTGCACTCCAGATCCTAACTGCTCGATTGACCCTGTCTCCACCACACTCTCAGGCAGTGCCTTCCCGATCCTGACCACTCGATTAACCCTGTTTTCATCACACTCAGATAGTGCATTCCAGACCCTAACTACTTGACTGAACCTGCCTCCACCGCTCTCAGGCACTGCATTTCAGATCCTAACCACTCGATTGACCCTGTCTCCAACACACTCTCAGGCTGTGCATTCGAGATGCTAACCACTCGATTAACCCTGTCTTCAACACATCAGACAGTGCATTCCAGATCCTAACCACTCGATTGAACCTGCCTTGACCGCTCTCAGGCAGTGCATTCCAGATCCTAACCACTCTGTTGACCCTGACTCCACCGCACTATCAGACAGTGCATTCCAGATCCTAAATACTCGATTGATCCTGTCTCCACCACTACTCTCACAGTGCGTTCAAGACCCTAATTATTCGATTGACCCTGTCTCCACCAGACTCTCAGGCAGTGCATTCCAGATCCTAACCACTCGATTAAACGTGCTTCCACCACTCTCAGGCAGTGCATTTCAGATCCTAACCACGCGCTTCACCCTGTCTCCACCACACTCTCAGACAGTTCATTCCAGATCCTAACCACTGGATTGACCCTGGCTTCATCACACTCAGACAGTGCATTCCAAATCCTGACCACTCGATTGACCCTGTCTCCACCACACTCTCAGATAATGCATTCCAGATCCGAACCACTCAATCGACCCTGTCTCCAACACACTCTCATGCAGTGCATTCCAGATCCTAACCACTTAATTGACCCTGTCTGCACCACACTGTCAGACAGTGCATTCCAGATCCTAATCACTCGATTGACCCTGTCTCCACCACTATCAGGCAGTGCATTCCAAATCCTAACTACTCGATTCATTGTCTCCATTACACTCTCAGTGCATTCCAGAACCTATCTACTCGATTGACCCTGTCTCCAGCACATTCTCACACAGTGCCATCCTGATCCTAACCCCTCGATTGAACCTGTCTCCACCACACTCTCAAGCAGTGCATTCCAGATCCTAACTACTCGTTTGACCCTGTCTCCACCAGCCTCTCAGGCAGTGCATTCCAGATCCTAACCACTCGATTAAACGTGCTTCCACCACTCTCAGGCAGTGCATTCCAGATCCTAACCACTCGATTGACCCAGTCTTCATCACAATCAGGCAGCGTGTTCCAGATCCTAACCACTCAATTGACTGTCTCCATCACGCTGTCAGTGCATTCCAGACCCTAACTACTCGATTGACGCTGTCTCCACTACACTCGCAGGCAGTGCATTCCAAATCCTAACCACTCGATTGAACCTGCCTCCACCACACTCTCATGCAGTGCATTCCAGATCCTTACCACTCGATTGAAGCTGCCTCCACTACTACTCTGACACAGTGCATTACAGATCCTAACCATTCGATGGACCCAGTCTCCACCGCACTCTCATACAGTGCATTCCAGATCCTAACTACTCGATTCATTGTCTCCATTACACTCCCAGTTCATTCCAGAACCTATCTACTCGATTGAACCTGTCTCCACCACACTCTCAGACAGTGCATTCCAGATCCTACCCACTCGATTGACCGTGTCTCCACCTCACTCTCAAGCAGTGCATTCATGATCCTAACCACTCAATTAACACTGTACCCATCACATTCTCAGACTGGGCATTCCAGATCCTAACCACTCACCATTCGATTGACCGTCTTCATCACACTCAGGCAGTTCGTTCCAGATCCTAACCACTCGATTGACCCTGTCTCCACCACACTCTCAGTGCATTCCAGCCACTAACTACTCGATTGACCCTGTCTCCACCGCACTCTCAGACAGTACATTCCAGATCCTAACCACTCGATTGACCCTGTCTCCAGCACAGTCTCTGGGAGTGGATTTCCGATCCTGACCACTCGATTAACCGTGTCTTCATCAAACTCAGATAGTGCATTCCAGATCCTAACTGCTTGATTGAACCTGTATCCACCAAACTCTCAGGCAGTGCATTCCAGATCCTAACCACTCAACTGAAGCTGCCTCCACCACTACTCTGAGACAGTGCATTGCAGATCCTAAACATTCGATGGACCCAGTCTCCATCACACTCTCAGTGCATTCCAGACTGTAACTACTTGACTGAACCTGCCTCCACCACACTCTGCGGCAGTGCATTCCAGATCTTAACAACTCGATTGACCCTGTCTTCAACACATCAGACGGTGCATTCCAGTTCCTAATTACTCGATTGACCCAGTCTTCATCACACTCAGGCAGCGTTTTGCAGATCCTAACCACTCAATTGACTGTCTCCATTACACTGTCAGTGCATTCCAGACCCTAACTACTTGATTGACCCTGTCTCAACCAGACTCTCAGGCAGTGCATTCCAGATCCTAACCACTCGATTAAACGTGCTTCCACCAATCTCAGGCAGTGCATTCCAGCCCCTAACCACTCGAATGACCCCGTCTCCACCATACTGTCAGGCAGTGCATTCCAGATCCTAAACACTCGATTGACCCTGTCTTCACCACCCTCTCAGACAGTACTTTCCTGATCCTAACCACTCGATTGACACTGTCTCCACCACATTCTCAGACAGTGCATTCCACACCCTAACCACTCGATTGACCCTGTCTCCACCACAGTTTCAGGCAGTACATTCCAGATCCTAACCACTCGATTGAACCTGCCTCCACCACACTCTCAGGCAGTGCGTTCCAGATCCTAACCACTCGATTAACCCTGTCTTCATCACTCTCAGAAAGTGCATTCCAGATCCTAACCACTCGATTGACCCTGTCTCCACCACAGTTTCAGGCAGTACATTCCAGATTCTAACCACTCGATTGACCCTGTCTCCACCACACTCTCAGGCAGTGCATTCCAGATCCTAACCACTCGATTGACCTGTTTCCACTACACTCTCAAACAGTACATTCCGGATCCTAACCACTCGATTAAAACTGTCTCCACCACACTCTCAGGCAGTGCATTCCAGATCCTAACCACTCGATTGACCCTGCCTCCACCACACTCTCAGGCAGTGCATTCCAGATCCTAACCACTCGATTAGCCCTGTCTCCATCACACTCTCAGACAGTGCATTCCAGACCCTAACCACTCGATTGAACCTGTCCCCACTACTCTTTGGAAGTGCATTCCAGATCCCAACCACTCGATTGACCCTGTTTCCACCACACTCTCAGGCACTACATTCCAGATCCTAACCACTCGATTCAACCTGCCTCTACTACTCTTAGAAAGTGCATTCCAGATCCTAACCATTCGATGGACCCAGTCTCCATCACATTTTCAGTGCATTCCAGCCCCTAACTACTCGATTGAACCTGTGTCCATCACACTCTCAGACAGTGCATTCCAGACCCTAACTACTTGACTGAACCTGCCTCCACCACTCTCAGACAGTGCATTCCACATCCGAACCACTCGATTGACCCTGTCTCCATCATACTCTCAGACAGTGCATTCCAGATGCTAACTACTCGATTGAACCTGCCTCCACTACTCTCACAGTGAATTCCAGACCCTAACCACTCGATTGACCCTGTCTCCACCAGACTCTCAGGCAGAGCATTCCAGATCCTAACCACTCGATTGACGCTGTCTCCACCACCCTCTCAGACAGTACTTTCCTGATCCTAACCACTCGATTGACCCTGTCTCCACCACATTCTCAGAGAGTCCATTCCACATCCTAACCACTCGATTGACACTGTCTCCACCACACTCTCAGGCAGTGCATTCCAGATCCGAACCACTCGATTGACCCTGTCTCCACCACACTCTCAGGCATTGCATTCCAGATCCTAACCACTCGATTAAACCTGCCTTCAGCACTCTCAGGCTGTGCATTTCAGATCCTTACCACTCGCTTGACCCTGTCTCCACCACACTCTCAGACAGTGCATTCCAGATACTAACCACTCGATTGACCCAGTCTCCATCACACTCTCAGTGCATTCCAGACCCTAACTACTTGACTGAACCTGCCTCCACCACTCTCAGACAGTGCATTCCACATCCGAACCACTCGATTGACCCTGTCTCCACCACACTCTCAGACAGTGCATTCCAGATCCTAACCACTCGATTGACCCAGTTTCCACCACGCTCTCAAACGGTGCATTCCAGATCCGAACCACTCGATTGACCCTGTTTCCACCACATCCTCAGTCAGTGCATTCCAGATCCTAACCACTCGATTGACCCTGTCTCCACCACAGTTTCAGGCAGTACATTCCAGATCCTAACCACTCGATTGACCCTGTCTCCACCACACTTTCAGAGAGTGCATTCCAGATCCTAACCACTCAATTGATCCTGCCTCCACCACACTCTCAGAAAGTGCATTCCAGATCCTAACCACTCGTTTGACCCTGTTTCCACAGCACTCTCAAACAGTCCATTCCAGATCCGAACCACTCGATTGACCTTGTCTCCACCACACTCTGAGGCAGTGCATTCCAGATCCTAACCACTCAATTGACCCTGTTTCCACCACACTCTCAGACAGTGCATTCCAGACCCAAACGACTTGACTGAACCTGCTTCCATTATACTTTCAGTTAATTCCAGACCCTGTCTCCACCACAGTTTCAGACAGTACATTCCAGATCCTAACCACTCGATTGACACTGCCTCCACTACTCTCAGGCAGTGCATTCCAGATCCTAACCACTCAATTGACCCTGTCTCCACCTCACTCTCAAGCAGTGCATTCACGATCCTAACCACTCAATTAACTCTGTGCCCATCACATTCTCAGACTGTGCATTCCAGATCCTAACCACTCACCATTCGATTGACCGTCTTCATCACACTCACGCAGTGCGTTCCAGATCCTAACCACTCGATTGACCCTGTCTCCACCACACTCTCAGTCAGTGCATTACAGATCCTAACCACTCAATTGATCCTGCCTCCACCACACTCTCAGGCAGTGCCTTGCAGATCGTAACCACTCGATTGACCCTTTCTCCACCACACTCTCAGACAGTACATTCCAGATCCTAACCATTCAATTGACCCTGTCTCCACCGCACTCTCAGACAGTGCATTCCAGATCCTAACTACTCGATTGACCCAGTCTGCACCACACTCTCAATGCATTCCGGATCCTAATAACTCGATAGACTGTCTCCATTACATTCTCAGTGCATTCCGGACCCTAACTACTCGATTGACCCTGTCCCCACCACAGTTTCAGACAGTACATTCCAGATCCTAAACACTCGATTGATCCTGTCTCCAGCACAGTCTCAGACAGTGCATTCCAGATACTAACCACTCGATTGACCCTGTCTTCCTCACAGTTAGGCAAGGTATTCCAGATCCTAACCACTCAATTGAACCTGCCTCCTGCACACTCTCAGACAGTAAATTCCAGATCCTAACAACTCGATTAACCCTATCTCCATCACACTCTCAGGCATTGCATTCCAGGTGCTAACCACTCAATTGACCCTGCCTCCACCACTCTCAGGCAGTGCCTTCCTGATCCTAACCACTCGATTGAACCTGCCTCCACCACTCTCATGCAGTGCCTTCCTGATCCTAACCACTCAATTGAACCTGCCTCCACCACTCTCAGGCCGTGCATTCCAGATCCGAAACACTCGATTGACCCTGTCTCCACCGCACTCTCAGACAGTGCACTCCAGATCCTAACTGCTCGATTGACCCTGTCTCCACCACACTCTCAGGCAGTGCCTTCCCGATCCTGACCACTCGATTAACCCTGTTTTCATCACACTCAGATAGTGCATTCCAGACCCTAACTACTTGACTGAACCTGCCTCCACCGCTCTCAGGCACTGCATTTCAGATCCTAACCACTCGATTGACCCTGTCTCCAACACACTCTCAGGCTGTGCATTCGAGATGCTAACCACTCGATTAACCCTGTCTTCAACACATCAGACAGTGCATTCCAGATCCTAACCACTCGATTGAACCTGCCTTGACCGCTCTCAGGCAGTGCATTCCAGATCCTAACCACTCTGTTGACCCTGACTCCACCGCACTATCAGACAGTGCATTCCAGATCCTAAATACTCGATTGATCCTGTCTCCACCACTACTCTCACAGTGCGTTCAAGACCCTAATTATTCGATTGACCCTGTCTCCACCAGACTCTCAGGCAGTGCATTCCAGATCCTAACCACTCGATTAAACGTGCTTCCACCACTCTCAGGCAGTGCATTTCAGATCCTAACCACGCGCTTCACCCTGTCTCCACCACACTCTCAGACAGTTCATTCCAGATCCTAACCACTGGATTGACCCTGGCTTCATCACACTCAGACAGTGCATTCCAAATCCTGACCACTCGATTGACCCTGTCTCCACCACACTCTCAGATAATGCATTCCAGATCCGAACCACTCAATCGACCCTGTCTCCAACACACTCTCATGCAGTGCATTCCAGATCCTAACCACTTAATTGACCCTGTCTGCACCACACTGTCAGACAGTGCATTCCAGATCCTAATCACTCGATTGACCCTGTCTCCACCACTATCAGGCAGTGCATTCCAAATCCTAACTACTCGATTCATTGTCTCCATTACACTCTCAGTGCATTCCAGAACCTATCTACTCGATTGACCCTGTCTCCAGCACATTCTCACACAGTGCCATCCTGATCCTAACCCCTCGATTGAACCTGTCTCCACCACACTCTCAAGCAGTGCATTCCAGATCCTAACTACTCGTTTGACCCTGTCTCCACCAGCCTCTCAGGCAGTGCTTTCCAGATCCTAACCACTCGATTAAACGTGCTTCCACCACTCTCAGGCAGTGCATTCCAGATCCTAACCACTCGATTGACCCAGTCTTCATCACAATCAGGCAGCGTGTTCCAGATCCTAACCACTCAATTGACTGTCTCCATCACGCTGTCAGTGCATTCCAGACCCTAACTACTCGATTGACGCTGTCTCCACTACACTCGCAGGCAGTGCATTCCAAATCCTAACCACTCGATTGAACCTGCCTCCACCACACTCTCATGCAGTGCATTCCAGATCCTTACCACTCGATTGAAGCTGCCTCCACTACTACTCTGACACAGTGCATTACAGATCCTAACCATTCGATGGACCCAGTCTCCACCGCACTCTCATACAGTGCATTCCAGATCCTAACTACTCGATTCATTGTCTCCATTACACTCCCAGTTCATTCCAGAACCTATCTACTCGATTGAACCTGTCTCCACCACACTCTCAGACAGTGCATTCCAGATCCTACCCACTCGATTGACCGTGTCTCCACCTCACTCTCAAGCAGTGCATTCATGATCCTAACCACTCAATTAACACTGTACCCATCACATTCTCAGACTGGGCATTCCAGATCCTAACCACTCACCATTCGATTGACCGTCTTCATCACACTCAGGCAGTTCGTTCCAGATCCTAACCACTCGATTGACCCTGTCTCCACCACACTCTCAGTGCATTCCAGCCACTAACTACTCGATTGACCCTGTCTCCACCGCACTCTCAAACAGTACATTCCAGATCCTAACCACTCGATTGACCCTGTCTCCAGCACAGTCTCTGGGAGTGGATTTCCGATCCTGACCACTCGATTAACCGTGTCTTCATCAAACTCAGATAGTGCATTCCAGATCCTAACTGCTTGATTGAACCTGTATCCACCAAACTCTCAGGCAGTGCATTCCAGATCCTAACCACTCAACTGAAGCTGCCTCCACCACTACTCTGAGACAGTGCATTGCAGATCCTAAACATTCGATGGACCCAGTCTCCATCACACTCTCAGTGCATTCCAGACTGTAACTACTTGACTGAACCTGCCTCCACCACACTCTGCGGCAGTGCATTCCAGATCTTAACAACTCGATTGACCCTGTCTTCAACACATCAGACGGTGCATTCCAGTTCCTAATTACTCGATTGACCCAGTCTTCATCACACTCAGGCAGCGTTTTGCAGATCCTAACCACTCAATTGACTGTCTCCATTACACTGTCAGTGCATTCCAGACCCTAACTACTTGATTGACCCTGTCTCAACCAGACTCTCAGGCAGTGCATTCCAGATCCTAACCACTCGATTAAACGTGCTTCCACCAATCTCAGGCAGTGCATTCCAGCCCCTAACCACTCGAATGACCCCGTCTCCACCACACTGTCAGGCAGTGCATTCCAGATCCTAAACACTCGATTGACCCTGTCTTCACCACCCTCTCAGACAGTACTTTCCTGATCCTAACCACTCGATTGACACTGTCTCCACCACATTCTCAGACAGTGCATTCCACACCCTAACCACTCGATTGACCCTGTCTCCACCACAGTTTCAGGCAGTACATTCCAGATCCTAACCACTCGATTGAACCTGCCTCCACCACACTCTCAGGCAGTGCGTTCCAGATCCTAACCACTCGATTAACCCTGTCTTCATCACTCTCAGAAAGTGCATTCCAGATCCTAACCACTCGATTGACCCTGTCTCCACCACAGTTTCAGGCAGTACATTCCAGATCCTAACCACTCGATTGACCCTGTCTCCACCACACTCTCAGGCAGTGCATTCCAGATCCTAACCACTCGATTGACCTGTTTCCACTACACTCTCAAACAGTACATTCCGGATCCTAACCACTCGATTAAAACTGTCTCCACCACACTCTCAGGCAGTGCATTCCAGATCCTAACCACTCGATTGACCCTGCCTCCACCACACTCTCAGGCAGTGCATTCCAGATCCTAACCACTCGATTAGCCCTGTCTCCATCACACTCTCAGACAGTGCATTCCAGACCCTAACCACTCGATTGAACCTGTCCCCACTACTCTTTGGAAGTGCATTCCAGATCCCAACCACTCGATTGACCCTGTTTCCACCACACTCTCAGGCACTACATTCCAGATCCTAACCACTCGATTCAACCTGCCTCTACTACTCTTAGAAAGTGCATTCCAGATCCTAACCATTCGATGGACCCAGTCTCCATCACATTTTCAGTGCATTCCAGCCCCTAACTACTCGATTGAACCTGTGTCCATCACACTCTCAGACAGTGCATTCCAGATCCTAACTACTCGATTGAACCTGTCTCCAGTACTCTCACAGTGCATTCCAGATGCTAATTACTCGTTTGACCCTGTCTCCACCAGACTCTCAGGCAGAGCATTCCAGATCCTAACCACTCGATTGACCCTGTCTCCACCGCACTGTCAGGCAGTGCATTCCAGATCCTAAACTCTTGATTGACCCTGTCTTCCCCACCCTCTCAGACAGTACTTTCCTGATCCTAACCACTCGATTGACCCTGTCTCCACCACATTCTCAGACAGTGCATTCCACACCCTAACCACTCGATTGACCCTGTCTCCACCACAGTTTCTGGCAGTACATTCCACATCCTAACCACACGATTGACCCTGTCTCCACCAGACTCTCAGGCAGTGCATTCCAGATCCTAACCACTCGATTGACCCTGTTTCCACTACACTCTCAAACAGTACATTCCAGATCCTAACCACTCGATTGACCCTGCCTCCACCAGACTCTCAGGCAGTGCATTCCAGATCCTAACCACTCGATTAGCCCTGTCTCCATCACACTCTCAGACAGTGCATTCCAGACCCTAACCACTCGATTGATCCTGCCCCCACTACTCTTTGGAAGTGCATTCCAGATCCCAACTACTCGATTGACCCTGTCTCAAACACACTCTCAGACAGTGGATTCCAGATCCTAACTACTCGATTGAACCTGCCTCCACTACTCTCACAGTGCATTCCAGACCCTAACTACTCGATTGACCCTGTCTCCACCAGACTCTCAGGCAGAGCATTCCAGATCCTAACCACTCGATTGGCCCGTCTCCACCGCACTGTCAGGCAGTGCATTCCAGATCCTAAACACTCAATTGACCCTGTCTTCCCCACCCTCTCAGACAGTACTTTCCTGATCCTAACCACTCGATTGACCCTGTCTCCACCACATTCTCAGACAGTGCATTCCACATCCTAACCACTCGATTGACACTGTCTCCACCACACTCTCAGGCAGTGCATTCCAGATCCGAACCACTCGATTGACCCCGTCTCCACCACACTCTCAGGCAGTGCATAACAGATCCTAAACTTTCGATTGACCCTGTCTCCACCACACTCTCAGACAGTGCATTCCAGATCCTAACCACTCGATTGACCCTGTTTCCACCACACTCTCAGGAACTACATTCCAGATCCTAACCACTCGATTGAACCTGCCTCTACTACTCTTAGAAAGTGCATTACAGATCCTAACCATTCGATGGACCCAGTCTCCACCACATTTTCAGTGCATTCCAGCCCCTAACTACTCGATTGACCCTGTCTCCATCACACTCTCAGACAGTGCATTCCAGATCCTAACCACTCGATTGAACCTGTATCCACCAGAATCTCAGGCAGTGCATTCCAGGTCCTAACCATTCGATTGACCCCGTCTCCACCACGCACAAGACAGTGCATTCCAGTTGCTAACCACTCGATTGAACCTGTCTCCATTACACTCTCAGACAGTGCATTGCAGATCCTAAACATTCGATTGACCCTGCCTCCACCACTCTCAGACAGTGCATTCCACATCCTAACCACTCGATTGACCCTGTCTCCACCACACTCTCAGGCAGTGCATTCCAGATCCTAACCACTCGATTGACCCTGTCTCCACTACTCTCAGGCAGCGCATTCCAGATCCTAACCACTCAATTGACCCTGTCTCCACCTCACTCTCAAGCTGTGCATTCACGATCCTAACCACTCAATTAACTCTGTGCCCATCACATTCTCAGACTGTGCATTCCAGATCCTAACCACTCACCATTCGATTGACCGTCTTCATCACACTCACGCAGTGCGTTCCAGATCCTAACCACTCGATTGACCCTGTCTCCACCACACTCTCAGACAGTGCATTACAGATCCTAACCACTCAATTGATCCTGCCTCCACCACACTCTCAGGCAGTGCCTTGCAGATCGTAAGCACTCGATTGACCCTTTCTCCACCACACTCTCAGACAGTACATTCCAGATCCTAACCATTCGATTGACCCTGTCTCCACCGCACTCTCAGACAGTGCATTCCAGATCCTAACTACTCGATTGACCCAGTCTGCACCACCCTCTGAATGCATTCCGGATCCTAATAACTCGATTGACTGTCTCCATTACATTCTCAGTGCATTCCGGACCCTAACTACTCGATTGACCCTGTCCCCACCACAGTTTCAGACAGTACATTCCAGATCCTAAACACTCGATTGACCCTGTCCCCACCATACTCTCAGAGAGTGCATTCCAGATCCTAACCACTCGATTGAACCTGCCTCCACCACTCTCATGCAGTGCCTTCCTGATCCTAACCACTCAATTGAACCTGCCTCCACCACTCTCAGGCCGTGCATTCCAGATCCGAAACACTCAATTGACCCTGTCTCCACCGCACTCTCAGACAGTGCACTCCAGATCCTAACTACTCGATTGACCCTGTCTCCACCACACTCTCAGGCAGTGCCTTCCCGATCCTGACCACTCGATTAACCCTGTTTTCATCACACTCAGATAGTGCATTCCAGACCCTAACTACTTGACTGAACCTGCCTCCACCGCTCTCAGGCACTGCATTTCAGATCCTAACCACTCGATTGACCCTGTCTTCAACACATCAGACAGTGCATTCCAGATCCTAACTACTCGATTGAACCTGCCTGCACTACTCTCACAGTGCATTCCAGACCCTAACCACTCGATTGACCCTGTCTCCACCAGACTCTCAGGCAGAGCATTCCAGATTCTAACCACTCGATTGACCCCGTCTCCACCACACTGTCAGGCAGTGCATTCCAGATCCTAAACACTCGATTGACCCTGTCTTCACCACCCTCTCAGACAGTACTTTCCTGATCCTAACCACTCGATTGACCCTGTCTCCACCACATTCTCAGACAGTCCATTCCACATCCTAACCACTCGATTGACACTGTCTCCACCACACTCTCAGGCAGTGCATTCCAGATCCGAACCACTCGATTGACCCTGTCTCCACCGCACTCTCAGGCAGTGCATTACAGATCCTAACCTTTCGATTGACCCTGTCTCCACCACACTCTCAGGCACTACATTCCAGATCCTAACCACTCGATTGAACCTGCCTCTACTACTCTTGGAATGTGCATTCCAGATCCTAACCATTCGATGGACCCAGTCTCCATCACATTTTCAGTGCATTCCAGCCCCTAACTACTCGATTGACCCTGTCTCCATCACATTCTCAGACAGTGCATTCCAGATCCTAACCACTCGATTAAACCTGCCTTCAGCACTCTCAGGCAGTGCATTTCAGATCCTAACCACTCGCTTGACCCTGTCTCCACCACACTCTCAGACAGTGCATTCCAGATACTAACCACTCGATTGACCCAGTCTCCATCACACTCTCAGTGCATTCCAGACCCTAACTACTTGGCTGAACCTGCCTCCACCACTCTCAGACAGTGCATTCCACATCCGAACCACTCGATTGACCCTGTCTCCACCACACTCTCAGGCAGTGCATTCCAGATCCTAACCACTCGATTGACCCAGTTTCCACCACACCCTCAGGCAGTGCATTCCAGATCCTAACCACTCGATTGACCCTATTTCCACCACACTCTCAAACAGTACATTCCAGACCCTAACCACTCGATTGAACCTGCCTCCACCACACTCTCAGACTGTGCATTCCAGACCCTAACCACTCGATTGACCCTGTCTCCACCACAGTTTCAGACAGTGCATTCCAGACCCTAACCACTCGATTGACCCTATTTCCACCACACTCTCAAACAGTACATTCCAGACCCTAACCACTCGATTGAACCTGCCTCCACCACACTCTCAGACTGTGCATTCCAGACCCTAACCACTCGATTGACCCTGTCTCCACCACAGTTTCAGACAGTGCATTCCAGACCCTAACCACTCGATTGACCCTGTCTCCACCACAGTTTCAGGCAGTACATTCCAGATCCTAACCACTTGATTGACCCTGTCTCCACCACACTCTCAGGCAGTGCATTCCAGATCCTTACAACTTGATTAACCCTGTCTCCATCACACTCTCAGAGAGTGCATTCCAGATCCTAACCACTCAATTGATCCTGCCTCCACCACACTCTCAGAAAGTGCATTCCAGATCCTAACCTCTCGATTGACCCTGTTTCCACAGCACTCTCAAACAGTCCATTCCAGATCTGAACCACTCGATTGACCCTGTCTCCACCACACTCTCAGGCAGTGCATTCCAGACCCTAAACACTCGATTGACCCTGTCCCCACCATACTCTCAGACAGTGCATTCCAGATCCTAATCACTCAATTGATCCTGTCTCCAGCACAGTCTCAGACAGTGCATTCCAGATACTAACCACTCGATTGACCCTGTCTTCCTCACAGTTAGGCAAGGTATTCCAGATCCTAACCACTCAATTGAACCTGCCTCCTGCACACTCTCAGACAGTAAATTCCAGCTCCTAACAACTCGATTAACCCTATCTCCATCACACTCTCAGACATTGCATTCCAGGTGCTAACCACTCAATTGACCCTGCCTCCACCACTCTCAGGCAGTGCCTTCCTGATCCTAACCACTCAATTGAACCTGCCTCCACCACTCTCAGGCCGTGCATTCCAGATCCGAAACACTCGATTGACCCTGTCTCCACCGCACTCTCAGACAGTGCACTCCAGATCCTAACTACTCGATTGACCCTGTCTCCACCACACTCTCAGGCAGTGCCTTCCCGATCCTGACCACTCGATTAACCCTGTTTTCATCACACTCAGATAGTGCATTCCAGACCCTAACTACTTGACTGAACCTGCCTCCACCGCTCTCAGGCACTGCATTCCAGATCCTAACCACTCGATTGACCCTGTCTCCAACACACTCTCAGGCTGTGCATTCGAGATGCTAACCACTTGATTAACCCTGTCTTCAACACATCAGACAGTGCATTCCAGATCCTAACCACTCGATTGAACCTGCCTTGACCACTCTCAGGCAGTGCATTCCAGATCTTAACCACTCTGTTGACCCTGACTCCACCGCACTATCAGACAGTGCATTCCAGATCCTAAATACTCGTTTGATCCTGTCTCCACCACTACTCTCACAGTGCGTTCAAGACCCTAATTATTCGATTGACCCTGTCTCCACCAGACTCTCAGGCAGTGCATTCCAGATCCTAACCACTCGATTAAACGTGCTTCCACCACTCTCAGGCAGTGCATTTCAGATCCTAACCACGCGCTTCACCCTGTCTCCACCACACTCTCAGATAGTGCATTCCAGATCCTAACCACTGGATTGACCCTGGCTTCATCACACTCAGACAGTGCATTCCAAATCCTGACCACTCGATTGACCCTGTCTCCACCAGACTCTCAGGCAGAGCATTCCAGATCCTAACCACTCGATTGACCCTGTCTCCACCGCACTGTCAGGCAGTGCATTCCAGATCCTAAACTCTTGATTGACCCTGTCTTCCCCACCCTCTCAGACAGTACTTTCCTGATCCTAACCACTCGATTGACCCTGTCTCCACCACATTCTCAGACAGTGCATTCCACACCCTAACCACTCGATTGACCCTGTCTCCACCACAGTTTCTGGCAGTACATTCCAGATCCTAACCACACGATTGACCCTGTCTCCACCAGACTCTCAGGCAGTGCATTCCAGATCCTAACCACTCGATTGACCCTGTTTCCACTACACTCTCAAACAGTACATTCCAGATCCTATCCACTCGATTGAACCTGTCTCCACCACACTCTCAGGCAGTGCATTCCAGATCCTAACCACTCGATTGACCCTGCCTCCACCAGACTCTCAGGCAGTGCATTCCAGATCCTAACCACTCGATTAGCCCTGTCTCCATCACACTCTCAGACAGTGCATTCCAGACCCTAACCACTCGATTGAACCTGCCTCCACTACTCTTTGGAAGTGCATTCCAGATCCCAACTACTCGATTGACCCTGTCTCAAACACACTCTCAGACAGTGGATTCCAGATCCTAACTACTCGATTGAACCTGCCTCCACTACTCTCACAGTGCATTCCAGACCCTAACTATTCGATTGACCCTGTCTCCACCAGACTCTCAGGCAGAGCATTCCAGATGCTAACCACTCGATTGGCCCGTCTCCACCGCACTGTCAGGCAGTGCATTCCAGATCCTAAACACTCAATTGACCCTGTCTTCCCCACCCTCTCAGACAGTACTTTCCTGATCCTAACCACTCGATTGACCCTGTCTCCACCACATTCTCAGACAGTGCATTCCACATCCTAACCACTCGATTGACACTGTCTCCACCACACTCTCAGGCAGTGCATTCCAGATCCGAACCACTCGATTGACCCCGTCTCCACCACACTCTCAGGCAGTGCATAACAGATCCTAAACTTTCGATTGACCCTGTCTCCACCACACTCTCAGACAGTGCATTCCAGATCCTAACCACTCGATTGACCCTGTTTCCACCACACTCTCAGGAACTACATTCCAGATCCTAACCACTCGATTGAACCTGCCTCTACTACTCTTAGAAAGTGCATTACAGATCCTAACCATTCGATGGACCCAGTCTCCATCACATTTTCAGTGCATTCCAGCCCCTAACTACTCGATTGACCCTGTCTCCATCACACTCTCAGACAGTGCATTCCAGATCCTAACCACTCGATTGAACCTGTATCCACCAGAATCTCAGGCAGTGCATTCCAGGTCCTAACCATTCGATTGACCCCGTCTCCACCACGCACAAGACAGTGCATTCCAGTTGCTAACCACTCGATTGAACCTGTCTCCATTACACTCTCAGACAGTGCATTCCACATCCGAACCACTCGATTGACCCTGTCTCCACCACACTCTCAGGCAGTGCATTCCAGATCCTAACCACTCGATTGACCCTGTCTCCACTACTCTCAGGCAGTGCATTCCAGATCCTAACCACTCAATTGACCCTGTCTCCACCTCACTCTCAAGCTGTGCATTCACGATCCTAACCACTCAATTAACTCTGTGCCCATCACATTCTCAGACTGTGCATTCCAGATCCTAACCACTCACCATTCGATTGACCGTCTTCATCACACTCACGCAGTGCGTTCCAGATCCTAACCACTCGATTGACCCTGTCTCCACCACACTCTCAGACAGTGCATTACAGATCCTAACCACTCAATTGATCCTGCCTCCACCACACTCTCAGGCAGTGCCTTGCAGATCGTAAGCACTCGATTGACCCTTTCTCCACCACACTCTCAGACAGTACATTCCAGATCCTAACCATTCGATTGACCCTGTCTCCACCGCACTCTCAGACAGTGCATTCCAGATCCTAACTACTCGATTGACCCAGTCTGCACCACCCTCTGAATGCATTCCGGATCCTAATAACTCGATTGACTGTCTCCATTACATTCTCAGTGCATTCCGGACCCTAACTACTCGATTGACCCTGTCCCCACCACAGTTTCAGACAGTACATTCCAGATCCTAAACACTCGATTGACCCTGTCCCCACCATACTCTCAGAGAGTGCATTCCAGATCCTAACCACTCGATTGAACCTGCCTCCACCACTCTCATGCAGTGCCTTCCTGATCCTAACCACTCAATTGAACCTGCCTCCACCACTCTCAGGCCGTGCATTCCAGATCCGAAACACTCGATTGACCCTGTCTCCACCGCACTCTCAGACAGTGCACTCCAGATCCTAACTACTCGATTGACCCTGTCTCCACCACACTCTCAGGCAGTGCCTTCCCGATCCTGACCACTCGATTAACCCTGTTTTCATCACACTCAGATAGTGCATTCCAGACCCTAACTACTTGACTGAACCTGCCTCCACCGCTCTCAGGCACTGCATTTCAGATCCTAACCACTCGATTGACCCTGTCTTCAACACATCAGACAGTGCATTCCAGATCCTAACTACTCGATTGAACCTGCCTCCACTACTCTCACAGTGCATTCCAGACCCTAACCACTCGATTGACCCTGTCTCCACCAGACTCTCAGGCAGAGCATTCCAGATTCTAACCACTCGATTGACCCCGTCTCCACCACACTGTCAGGCAGTGCATTCCAGATCCTAAACACTCGATTGACCCTGTCTTCACCACCCTCTCAGACAGTACTTTCCTGATCCTAACCACTCGATTGACCCTGTCTCCACCACATTCTCAGACAGTCCATTCCACATCCTAACCACTCGATTGACACTGTCTCCACCACACTCTCAGGCAGTGCATTACAGATCCTAACCTTTCGATTGACCCTGTCTCCACCACACTCTCAGGCACTACATTCCAGATCCTAACCACTCGATTGAACCTGCCTCTACTACTCTTGGAATGTGCATTCCAGATCCTAACCATTCGATGGACCCAGTCTCCATCACATTTTCAGTGCATTCCAGCCCCTAACTACTCGATTGACCCTGTCTCCATCACACTCTCAGACAGTGCATTCCAGATCCTAACCACTCGATTAAACCTGCCTTCAGCACTCTCAGGCAGTGCATTTCAGATCCTAACCACTCGCTTGACCCTGTCTCCACCACACTCTCAGACAGTGCATTCCAGATACTAACCACTCGATTGACCCAGTCTCCATCACACTCTCAGTGCATTCCAGACCCTAACTACTTGGCTGAACCTGCCTCCACCACTCTCAGACAGTGCATTCCACATCCGAACCACTCGATTGACCCTGTCTCCACCACACTCTCAGGCAGTGCATTCCAGATCCTAACCACTCGATTGACCCAGTTTCCACCACACCCTCAGGCAGTGCATTCCAGATCCTAACCACTCGATTGACCCTATTTCCACCAC
This sequence comes from Carcharodon carcharias, assembly GCF_017639515.1. NCBI lineage: Eukaryota > Metazoa > Chordata > Chondrichthyes > Lamniformes > Lamnidae > Carcharodon > Carcharodon carcharias. The sequence goes on from NW_024470690.1 coordinate 1,822,982, forward strand.
ACTCTCAAACAGTACATTCCAGACCCTAACCACTCGATTGAACCTGCCTCCACCACACTCTCAGACTGTGCATTCCAGACCCTAACCACTCGATTGACCCTGTCTCCACCACAGTTTCAGACAGTGCATTCCAGACCCTAACCACTCGATTGACCCTGTCTCCACCACAGTTTCAGGCAGTACATTCCAGATCCTAACCACTTGATTGACCCTGTCTCCACCACACTCTCAGGCAGTGCATTCCAGATCCTTACAACTTGATTAACCCTGTCTCCATCACACTCTCAGAGAGTGCATTCCAGATCCTAACCACTCAATTGATCCTGCCTCCACCACACTCTCAGAAAGTGCATTCCAGATCCTAACCTCTCGATTGACCCTGTTTCCACAGCACTCTCAAACAGTCCATTCCAGATCTGAACCACTCGATTGACCCTGTCTCCACCACACTCTCAGGCAGTGCATTCCAGACCCTAAACACTCGATTGACCCTGTCCCCACCATACTCTCAGACAGTGCATTCCAGATCCTAATCACTCAATTGATCCTGTCTCCAGCACAGTCTCAGACAGTGCATTCCAGATACTAACCACTCGATTGACCCTGTCTTCCTCACAGTTAGGCAAGGTATTCCAGATCCTAACCACTCAATTGAACCTGCCTCCTGCACACTCTCAGACAGTAAATTCCAGATCCTAACAACTCGATTAACCCTATCTCCATCACACTCTCAGACATTGCATTCCAGGTGCTAACCACTCAATTGACCCTGCCTCCACCACTCTCAGGCAGTGCCTTCCTGATCCTAACCACTCGATTGAACCTGCCTCCACCACTCTCATGCAGTGCCTTCCTGATCCTAACCACTCAATTGAACCTGCCTCCACCACTCTCAGGCCGTGCATTCCAGATCCGAAACACTCGATTGACCCTGTCTCCACCGCACTCTCAGACAGTGCACTCCAGATCCTAACTACTCGATTGACCCTGTCTCCACCACACTCTCAGGCAGTGCCTTCCCGATCCTGACCACTCGATTAACCCTGTTTTCATCACACTCAGATAGTGCATTCCAGACCCTAACTACTTGACTGAACCTGCCTCCACCGCTCTCAGGCACTGCATTCCAGATCCTAACCACTCGATTGACCCTGTCTCCAACACACTCTCAGGCTGTGCATTCGAGATGCTAACCACTTGATTAACCCTGTCTTCAACACATCAGACAGTGCATTCCAGATCCTAACCACTCGATTGAACCTGCCTTGACCACTCTCAGGGCAGTGCATTCCAGATCCTAACCACTCTGTTGACCCTGACTCCACCGCACTATCAGACAGTGCATTCCAGATCCTAAATACTCGATTGATCCTGTCTCCACCACTACTCTCACAGTGCGTTCAAGACCCTAATTATTCGATTGACCCTGTCTCCACCAGACTCTCAGGCAGTGCATTCCAGATCCTAACCACTCGATTAAACGAGCTTCCACCACTCTCAGGCAGTGCATTTCAGATCCTAACCACACGCTTCACCCTGTCTCCACCACACTCTCAGACAGTGCATTCCAGATCCTAACCACTGGATTGACCCTGGCTTCATCACACTCAGACAGTGCATTCCAAATCCTGACCACTCGATTGACCCTGTCTCCACCACACTCTCAGATAATGCATTCCAGATCCGAACCACTCGATTGACCCTGTCTCCAACACACTCTCATGCAGTGCATTCCAGATCCTAACCACTTAATTGACCCTGTCTGCACCACACTGTCAGACAGTGCATTCCAGATCCTAATCACTCGATTGACCCTGTCTCCACCACTATCAGGCAGCGCATTCCAAATCCTAACTACTCGATTCATTGTCTCCATTACACACTCAGTGCATTCCAGAACCTATCTACTCGATTGACCCTGTTTCCAGTACACTCTCACACAGTGCCATCCTGATCCTAACCCCTCGATTGAACCTGTCTCCACCACACTCTCAAGCAGTGCATTCCAGATCCTAACTACTCGTTTGACCCTGTCTCCACCAGCCTCTCAGGCAGTGCATTCCAGATCCTAACCACTCGATTAAACGTGCTTCCACCACTCTCAGGCAGTGCATTCCAGATCCTAACCACTCGATTGACCCAGTCTTCATCACAATCAGGCAGCGTGTTCCAGATCCTAACCACTCAATTGACTGTCTCCATTACACTGTCAGTGCATTCCAGACCCTAACTACTCGATTGACGCTGTCTCCACTACACTCGCAGGCAGTGCATTCCAAATCCTAACCACTCGATTGAACCTGCCTCCACCACACTCTCATGCAGTGCATTCCAGATCCTAACTACTCGATTGAACCTGTCTCCAGTACTCTCACAGTGCATTCCAGATGCTAATTACTCGATTGACCCTGTCTCCACCAGACTCTCAGGCAGAGCATTCCAGATCCTAACCACTCGATTGACCCTGTCTCCACCGCACTGTCAGGCAGTGCATTCCAGATCCTAAACTCTTGATTGACCCTGTCTTCCCCACCCTCTCAGACAGTACTTTCCTGATCCTAACCACTCGATTGACCCTGTCTCCACCACAGTTTCTGGCAGTACATTCCAGATCCTAACCACACGATTGACCCTGTCTCCACCAGACTCTCAGGCAGTGCATTCCAGATCCTAACCACTCGATTGACCCTGTTTCCACTACACTCTCAAACAGTACATTCCAGATCCTATCCACTCGATTGAACCTGTCTCCACCACACTCTCAGGCAGTGCATTCCAGATCCTAACCACTCGATTGACCCTGCCTCCACCAGACTCTCAGGCAGTGCATTCCAGATCCTAACCACTCGATTAGCCCTGTCTCCATCACACTCTCAGACAGTGCATTCCAGACCCTAACCACTCGATTGAACCTGCCCCCACTACTCTTTGGAAGTGCATTCCAGATCCCAACTACTCGATTGACCCTGTCTCAAACACACTCTCAGACAGTGGATTCCAGATCCTAACTACTCGATTGAACCTGCCTCCACTACTCTCACAGTGCATTCCAGACCCTAACTACTCGATTGACCCTGTCTCCACCAGACTCTCAGGCAGAGCATTCCAGATCCTAACCACTCGATTGGCCCGTCTCCACCGCACTGTCAGGCAGTGCATTCCAGATCCTAAACACTCAATTGACCCTGTCTTCCCCACCCTCTCAGACAGTACTTTCCTGATCCTAACCACTCGATTGACCCTGTCTCCACCACATTCTCAGACAGTGCATTCCACATCCTAACCACTCGATTGACACTGTCTCCACCACACTCTCAGGCAGTGCATTCCAGATCCGAACCACTCGATTGACCCCGTCTCCACCACACTCTCAGGCAGTGCATAACAGATCCTAAACTTTCGATTGACCCTGTCTCCACCACACTCTCAGACAGTGCATTCCAGATCCTAACCACTCGATTGACCCTGTTTCCACCACACTCTCAGGAACTACATTCCAGATCCTAACCACTCGATTGAACCTGCCTCTACTACTCTTAGAAAGTGCATTACAGATCCTAACCATTCGATGGACCCAGTCTCCATCACATTTTCAGTGCATTCCAGCCCCTAACTACTCGATTGACCCTGTCTCCATCACACTCTCAGACAGTGCATTCCAGATCCTAACCACTCAATTGAACCTGTATCCACCAGAATCTCAGGCAGTGCATTCCAGGTCCTAACCATTCGATTGACCCCGTCTCCACCACGCACAAGACAGTGCATTCCAGTTGCTAACCACTCGATTGAACCTGTCTCCATTACACTCTCAGACAGTGCATTGCAGATCCTAAACATTCGATTGACCCTGCCTCCACCACTCTCAGACAGTGCATTCCACATCCGAACCACTCGATCGACCCTGTCTCCACCACACTCTCAGGCAGTGCATTCCAGATCCTAACCACTCGATTGACCCTGTCTCCACTACTCTCAGGCAGTGCATTCCAGATCCTAACCACTCAATTGACCCTGTCTCCACCTCACTCTCAAGCTGTGCATTCACGATCCTAACCACTCAATTAACTCTGTGCCCATCACATTCTCAGACTGTGCATTCCAGATCCTAACCACTCACCATTCGATTGACCGTCTTCATCACACTCACGCAGTGCGTTCCAGATCCTAACCACTCGATTGACCCTGTCTCCACCACACTCTCAGACAGTGCATTACAGATCCTAACCACTCAATTGATCCTGCCTCCACCACACTCTCAGGCAGTGCCTTGCAGATCGTAAGCACTCGATTGACCCTTTCTCCACCACACTCTCAGACAGTACATTCCAGATCCTAACCATTCGATTGACCCTGTCTCCACCGCACTCTCAGACAGTGCATTCCAGATCCTAACTACTCGATTGACCCAGTCTGCACCACCCTCTGAATGCATTCCGGATCCTAATAACTCGATTGACTGTCTCCATTACATTCTCAGTGCATTCCGGACCCTAACTACTCGATTGACCCTGTCCCCACCACAGTTTCAGACAGTACATTCCAGATCCTAAACACTCGATTGACCCTGTCCCCACCATACTCTCAGAGAGTGCATTCCAGATCCTAACCACTCGATTGAACCTGCCTCCACCACTCTCATGCAGTGCCTTCCTGATCCTAACCACTCAATTGAACCTGCCTCCACCACTCTCAGGCCGTGCATTCCAGATCCAAAACACTCGATTGACCCTGTCTCCACCGCACTCTCAGACAGTGCACTCCAGATCCTAACTACTCGATTCACCCTGTCTCCACCACACTCTCAGGCAGTGCCTTCCCGATCCTGACCACTCGATTAACCCTGTTTTCATCACACTCAGATAGTGCATTCCAGACCCTAACTACTTGACTGAACCTGCCTCCACCGCTCTCAGGCACTGCATTCCAGATCCTAACCACTCGATTGACCCTGTCTCCAACACACTCTCAGGCTGTGCATTCGAGATGCTAACCACTTGATTAACCCTGTCTTCAACACATCAGACAGTGCATTCCAGATCCTAACCACTCGATTGAACCTGCCTTGACCACTCTCAGGCAGTGCATTCCAGATCCTAACCACTCTGTTGACCCTGACTCCACCGCACTATCAGACAGTGCATTCCAGATCCTAAATACTCGATTGATCCTGTCTCCACCACTATTCTCACAGTGCGTTCAAGACCCTAATTATTCGATTGACCCTGTCTCCACCAGACTCTCAGGCAGTGCATTCCAGATCCTAACCACTCGATTAAACGTGCTTCCACCACTCTCAGGCAGTGCATTTCAGATCCTAACCACGCGCTTCACCCTGTCTCCACCACACTCTCAGACAGTGCATTCCAGATCCTAACCACTGGATTGACCCTGGCTTCATCACACTCAGACAGTGCATTCCAAATCCTGACCACTCGATTGACCCTGTCTCCACCACACTCTCAGATAATGCATTCCAGATCCGAACCACTCGATTGACCCTGTCTCCAACACACTCTCATGCAGTGCATTCCAGATCCTAACCACTTAATTGACCCTGTCTGCACCACACTGTCAGACAGTGCATTCCAGATCCTAATCACTCGATTGACCCTGTCTCCACCACTATCAGGCAGCGCATTCCAAATCCTAACTACTCGATTCATTGTCTCCATTACACACTCAGTGCATTCCAGAACCTATCTACTCGATTGACCCTGTTTCCAGTACACTCTCACACAGTGCCATCCTGATCCTAACCCCTCGATTGAACCTGTCTCCACCACACTCTCAAGCAGTGCATTCCAGATCCTAACTACTCGTTTGACCCTGTCTCCACCAGCCTCTCAGGCAGTGCATTCCAGATCCTAACCACTCGATTAAACGTGCTTCCACCACTCTCAGGCAGTGCATTCCAGATCCTAACCACTCGATTGACCCAGTCTTCATCACAATCAGGCAGCGTGTTCCAGATCCTAACCACTCAATTGACTGTCTCCATTACACTGTCAGTGCATTCCAGACCCTAACTACTCGATTGACGCTGTCTCCACTACACTCGCAGGCAGTGCATTCCAAATCCTAACCACTCGATTGAACCTGCCTCCACCACACTCTCATGCAGTGCATTCCAGATCCTAACTACTCGATTGAACCTGTCTCCAGTACTCTCACAGTGCATTCCAGATGCTAATTACTCGATTGACCCTGTCTCCACCAGACTCTCAGGCAGAGCATTCCAGATCCTAACCACTCGATTGACCCTGTCTCCACCGCACTGTCAGGCAGTGCATTCCAGATCCTAAACTCTTGATTGACCCTGTCTTCCCCACCCTCTCAGACAGTACTTTCCTGATCCTAACCACTCGATTGACCCTGTCTCCACCACATTCTCAGACAGTGCATTCCACACCCTAACCACTCGATTGACCCTGTCTCCACCACAGTTTCTGGCAGTACATTCCAGATCCTAACCACACGATTGACCCTGTCTCCACCAGACTCTCAGGCAGTGCATTCCAGATCCTAACCACTCGATTGACCCTGTTTCCACTACACTCTCAAACAGTACATTCCAGATCCTATCCACTCGATTGAACCTGTCTCCACCACACTCTCAGGCAGTGCATTCCAAATCCTAACCACTCGATTGACCCTGCCTCCACCAGACTCTCAGGCAGTGCATTCCAGATCCTAACCACTCGATTAGCCCTGTCTCCATCACACTCTCAGACAGTGCATTCCAGACCCTAACCACTCGATTGAACCTGCCCCCACTACTCTTTGGAAGTGCATTCCAGATCCCAACTACTCGATTGACCCTGTCTCAAACACACTCTCAGACAGTGGATTCCAGATCCTAACTACTCAATTGAACCTGCCTCCACTACTCTCACAGTGCATTCCAGACCCTAACTACTCGATTGACCCTGTCTCCACCAGACTCTCAGGCAGAGCATTCCAGATCCTAACCACTCGATTGGCCCGTCTCCACCGCACTGTCAGGCAGTGCATTCCAGATCCTAAACACTCAATTGACCCTGTCTTCCCCACCCTCTCAGACAGTACTTTCCTGATCCTAACCACTCGATTGACCCTGTCTCCACCACATTCTCAGACAGTGCATTCCACATCCTAACCACTCGATTGACACTGTCTCCACCACACTCTCAGGCAGTGCATTCCAGATCCGAACCACTCGATTGACCCCGTCTCCACCACACTCTCAGGCAGTGCATAACAGATCCTAACCATTCGATTAACCCTGTCTCCACCGCACTCTCAGACAGTGCATTCCAGATCCTAACTACTCGATTGACCCAGTCTGCACCACCCTCTGAATGCATTCCGGATCCTAATAACTCGATTGACTGTCTCCATTACATTCTCAGTGCATTCCGGACCCTAACTACTCGATTGACCCTGTCCCCACCACAGTTTCAGACAGTACATTCCAGATCCTAAACACTCGATTGACCCTGTCCCCACCATACTCTCAGAGAGTGCATTCCAGATCCTAACCACTCGATTGAACCTGCCTCCACCACTCTCATGCAGTGCCTTCCTGATCCTAACCACTCAATTGAACCTGCCTCCACCACTCTCAGGCCGTGCATTCCAGATCCGAAACACTCGATTGACCCTGTCTCCACCGCACTCTCAGACAGTGCACTCCAGATCCTAACTACTCGATTGACCCTGTCTCCACCACACTCTCAGGCAGTGCCTTCCCGATCCTGACCACTCGATTAACCCTGTTTTCATCACACTCAGATAGTGCATTCCAGACCCTAACTACTTGACTGAACCTGCCTCCACCGCTCTCAGGCACTGCATTTCAGATCCTAACCACTCGATTGACCCTGTCTTCAACACATCAGACAGTGCATTCCAGATCCTAACTACTCGATTGAACCTGCCTCCACTACTCTCACAGTGCATTCCAGACCCTAACCACTCGATTGACCCTGTCTCCACCAGACTCTCAGGCAGAGCATTCCAGATTCTAACCACTCGATTGACCCCGTCTCCACCACACTGTCAGGCAGTGCATTCCAGATCCTAAACACTCGATTGACCCTGTTTTCACCACCCTCTCAGACAGTACTTTCCTGATCCTAACCACTCGATTGACCCTGTCTCCACCACATTCTCAGACAGTCCATTCCACATCCTAACCACTCGATTGACACTGTCTCCACCACACTCTCAGGCAGTGCATTCCAGATCCGAACCACTCGATTGACCCTGTCTCCACCGCACTCTCAGGCAGTGCATTACAGATCCTAACCTTTCGATTGACCCTGTCTCCACCACACTCTCAGGCACTACATTCCAGATCCTAACCACTCGATTGAACCTGCCTCTACTACTCTTGGAATGTGCATTCCAGATCCTAACCATTCGATGGACCCAGTCTCCATCACATTTTCAGTGCATTCCAGCCCCTAACTACTCGATTGACCCTGTCTCCATCACACTCTCAGACAGTGCATTCCAGATCCTAACCACTCGATTAAACCTGCCTTCAGCACTCTCAGGCAGTGCATTTCAGATCCTAACCACTCGCTTGACCCTGTCTCCACCACACTCTCAGACAGTGCATTCCAGATACTAACCACTCGATTGACCCAGTCTCCATCACACTCTCAGTGCATTCTAGACCCTCACTACTTGGCGGAACCTGCCTCCACCACTCTCAGACAGTGCATTCCACATCCGAACCACTCGATTGACCCTGTCTCCACCACACTCTCAGGCAGTGCATTCCAGATCCTAACCACTCGATTGACCCAGTTTCCACCACACCCTCAGGCAGTGCATTCCAGATCCTAACCACTCGATTGACCCTATTTCCACCACACTCTCAAACAGTACATTCCAGACCCTAACCACTCGATTGAACCTGCCTCCACCACACTCTCAGACTGTGCATTCCAGACCCTAACCACTCGATTGACCCTGTCTCCACCACAGTTTCAGACAGTGCATTCCAGACCCTAACCACTCGATTGACCCTGTCTCCACCACATTCTCAGACAGTCCATTCCACATCCTAACCACTCGATTGACACTGTCTCCACCACACTCTCAGGCAGTGCATTCCAGATCCGAACCACTCGATTGACCCTGTCTCCACCGCACTCTCAGGCAGTGCATTACAGATCCTAACCTTTCGATTGACCCTGTCTCCACCACACTCTCAGGCACTACATTCCAGATCCTAACCACTCGATTGAACCTGCCTCTACTACTCTTGGAATGTGCATTCCAGATCCTAACCATTCGATGGACCCAGTCTCCATCACATTTTCAGTGCATTCCAGCCCCTAACTACTCGATTGACCCTGTCTCCATCACACTCTCAGACAGTGCATTCCAGATCCTAACCACTCGATTAAACCTGCCTTCAGCACTCTCAGGCAGTGCATTTCAGATCCTAACCACTCGCTTGACCCTGTCTCCACCACACTCTCAGACAGTGCATTCCAGATACTAACCACTCGATTGACCCAGTCTCCATCACACTCTCAGTGCATTCCAGACCCTAACTACTTGGCTGAACCTGCCTCCACCACTCTCAGACAGTGCATTCCACATCCGAACCACTCGATTGACCTTGTCTCCACCACACTCTCAGGCAGTGCATTCCAGATCCTAACCACTCGATTGACCCAGTTTCCACCACACCCTCAGGCAGTGCATTCCAGATCCTAACCACTCGATTGACCCTATTTCCACCACACTCTCAAACAGTACATTCCAGACCCTAACCACTCGATTGAACCTGCCTCCACCACACTCTCAGACTGTGCATTCCAGACCCTAACCACTCGATTGACCCTGTCTCCACCACAGTTTCAGACAGTGCATTCCAGACCCTAACCACTCGATTGACCCTGTCTCCACCACAGTTTCAGGCAGTACATTCCAGATCCTAACCACTTGATTGACCCTGTCTCCACCACACTCTCAGGCAGTGCATTCCAGATCCTTACAACTTGATTA